>NC_060141.1:569110438-569801438 GCF_021461385.2 Schistocerca piceifrons
GTAAGGGAGACGGAATAGGAGGAGCGCCGTATTGTGTACCAAGCACACCAGCCGTCCAGCAACAAGTAATGGACTCCCTGCAACCTTCCGTGTCATCCCATACCTTTGGTCCGCTGCTAGCAGCGACCGGACTAGAGGATTACTGACCCTTGCAGAAGCTGCAATTAGCGGAACTACACAATAGGCTGCGTTAGGAGTGGTACCATGACCGGCAAGCATTACGTTTGCAAATGAACCGCGGTTCTGCGCTACTTCGGATGACTGTCGCTGGCGAGTAAGCAACAACCTGGTGAGAGGTCCCATTCTTGCAGTTTTTTGGAGAGGCAGAAGAGTGTGTTCTTCCTGGTGTCACCGTATGGCGAGCCATCGGATATGACATTAGGTCATGACTAGTGGTGGTCGAGGGAATCCTGATGCCACGACCGTATATCACAGACAGCCTGAGTCCTCAGGTTGTACCCCTCGTGTGACAGTATTGTTGTGCCACTTTTGTCAGGTCTATGCTCGACCACACATAGTACATGTCTCTATGAACAGTCTCTCTGATGTTGCGGTACTCCCAAGGGCAGTAAGATCTCCCGATCTGTCCCCACATAGAACATGTGTGGGACCGGCTCAGACACCAACTCCGTCTCACCGCCAGTAACCAGGATATCAACGACAAGGTACAACGTTTGTAGATCGGCTTGCTTCAGCAGAGGATACAACGGTTTATGACACCTCTCCCAACCGAATCAGTCCATGCATTCAGGTCCGAGGGGGGAGCATCCTCACACTGAGAAGTGAGCTCAAGCAACTGGGTTCTATGCAAACTTAACTTGATGTTGAATTCACTGAAATAACATTCCATATCTTCTCAGCCCATCGAATTTCATTTTGTTTGCTTACCCCGTCCTGGGTGGGTCACTCTTTTTATCAGATAGTCCCTGTAAGTCAGAGTCATTAGAAAATAGCATTTGAAAAATTATAGGATAAAAATGGACTGATATTATTATAAAACTTTTCGTTCATTCTATTGTTGAAATGTTCACCATCGGCTAAAATGCACCGTCGTGGAATTGTGGGCATAAACCTACAGCCAATAAGCGACATGTTCGGGGAAGCATGTTCGGCCAACGAATACTTTTGGATGTGTCTAGCAGTGAGGTTTTATCCGACTAAGCTCCTGCTGTGTTAAGTTGTCGTTATTATGCTCTGGACTTGTTAGAATAAAAGTTCATTCGTGCTGTACATTATCAAAAATCGAAATTGTACCGTTCAGATTTCATTATTAATGAAATTGTACCTTATCAGTACCACTTGTAGACTTGCTTATTGCAGTACTAACTCTGCGGTATAACTTATTCTTCTTCTATGGCCTTACAATCCTGCATGGGTCTTAGCCTCTTCGATAAGTTTCCTGTATTCTGCCTTCGTCGTGCACTTCTCCGCCATCCTCTAACTCTGGTAGATTTTATATCTTCTCCTAAATTGTCTATCCATCGCTTTCTTGGCCTTCCTCACTGTCTTCTTCCAGGTGGCCTGCATTCAAAAACCGTTTGACTGTTGGACACCAGAAGATCCTGAGGAAGGTCCCAGTAGAGGGGTCGAAACGTCGATCATTTTAGTAGAAATATGACGCGGCCTAATAACCCAGAAGATTTTACCTACAGCGACAACGGCCACGAAAGCCTGCAAATTACATACCGTTTGACTTGTTCGTCCAGTATCCATCCTGAGGACATGTCCAAGCAAGGCTATTCTCCTACTTTTTATTGTTATTACATTGTAAGCTTCGTTTATGAGTGTTCCTTCTAGATCTCCAGAAATCACTATTATCCTGAACTCCCCATTGACTCTGCGCAGAACACTGCGTTCAAATACCCTGAGCTGCTGCTCTCAGCACTCGTTAGTGTCCATGTTTCACATCTATTAGGTTACAACTGACCTGACCGTGACCATAAATCTGAAGTTTCAGTTGCCTATTAAATAATCTAGAGGCGAACAATTTTTTAAACGTGTGGAAGCACCTTTTTCCACTTCGGATGCGCTGTTTTATTTCAGCTGGCATAGAATGTGTCCTATTAATTTTAGATCCCAGTTAATCAAAGTCCTCCTCGTGATAGCCGGCCGTAGTGGCCGTGCGGTTCTAGGCGCTGCAGTCTGGAGCCGGGCGACCGCTACGGTCGCAGGTTCGAATCCTGCCTCGGGCATGGATGTGTGTGATGTCCTTAGGTTAGTTAGGTTTAATTGGTTCTAAGTTCTAGGCGACTGATGACCTCAGATGTTAAGTCGCATAGTGCTCAGAGCCGTTTGAACCATTTTTGAACCTGCTCTTGATAAATATTGAAAACAACTGCCGATAGTTTATCCAAGTTTTTATTTTATTTTTTTCTTAATGAAATTCATGTATTTAATCTTCCTTTTATTAACAGCAGGGCTTCTATGTAGTGTGGCTTCTTTGAACTCACCTATTGCTCTCTCTAGTGATGCCTTTCTTCTACTAATAGTTGTTACATCATTAGCACATGCACATATCTGGGTTGAATTTGTGCCTAGGTAACCAGATATTTGAAACTTTTTGAATAGCTTCTTCAAGAGTCAGATTAAAAAGCAGCGTAGAGAGGGCGTCCCCTTGTCTAACTGCTTTCCTAATGCTAAACCATTTACTGAGTTCTCCATCCACTTGCACTGCAGCCTTGGAACCAGCCGATGTAGACCATATTAATCTAATATACAAAGATAGTATACGAATCAGTGGAAAATCATTCATAACTTCTTACCGTAACAACTTAAGGGCAGTATGGTACTTTTAGCGTAGCTCATTTAATGGTCAAGTTTTACAAAGTAAACATCACAGATAATTAACGTGTAATGTAACCAGCCATGGTTACGAATTTAATGTTGGCCCAGGCTTGACTGTTCGTTTGAAACCATTATCTTTAGCTAATTTCATTATTAACTGCACCATTTAAAACAACATATTTTAGCTGTGGCAACTTAGATTAAATGCACACACTTCCACATGCTCCTCCTTGACTGGCTGTCGCTTTATGGCCGTTTCTCCACAATTGAACATTTTCGACGTATGCTTATCTGGAAAAATTTGTACGATTTAACGTCTGCTACCCCGCTCTGCATTCATTATCGAGCTGTTTTTCTCTGCCTTGTATACAAGCTGCGCAATATTATCCACGCAAGACAACGGTTTAAACTGGTCTTTTGCCGGCTCTTTTGATGAAAGAAAAACTCCGCATTTCTAAGTTCGATGAGAATAGTAGGAATGTACACATCACTGTGCCAGATTGTTAACGAAGAATAATATGCAGGGTGTAATGCGTGTACGTGCAGATATTTCTATTGTTGGCTGAAGACGGTATACCGTACAACATTACATCAGTATTTACTCCATTTGCAGAAAAATAATTATAGCTATTAGGAGTAGTATGTTTTTGGATTGGTTAGTACCTCCAAGTAATGTGGCAAGAGCAAGCCATTAATACTTATTGTCCACTAAGTAGCATTTCAGTAGTTGAATTGTGGACACATGGACGCAAAGGTTAGTTTATAATGATAGGCATAGTTCACTTAGTGGTGCAGATACGACTGTGCAGAAGACATCAGGCAGTAAATACGTGACGTGTTTGTGGGAAGACTGTTCGATGCGGAGAAACAACAACCAACACACTGATGTGTCGACATATTCAGGTACCACATGTCAAAATATCAATACTTATACCCGTCACTTATACCCCCAGACTTCAAGAAGAATATAATAATTCCTATCCCAAAGAAAGCAGGCGTTGACAGATGCGAAAATTACCGAACTGTCACTTTAATACGTCACGGTTGCAAAATACTAACACGAATTCTTTGCAAACGAATGGAAAAACTAGTAGAAGCCGACCTTGGAGAAGATCAGTTTGGATTCCGTAGAAATATAGGAACACGTGAGGCATTACTGACCCTACGACTTATCTTAGAAGCTAGATTAAGTGAAGGCAAACCTACGTTTCTAGCATTTGTAGACTTGGAGAAAGCTTTTGACAATGTTGACTGGAATACTCTCTTTCAAATTCTGAAGGTGGCAGGGATAAAATACAGGGAGCGAAAGGCTATTTAGAATTTGTACAGAAACCAGATGGCAGTTATAAGAGTCGAGGGACATGGAAGGGAAGCAGTGGTTGGGAAGGGAGTGAGACAGGGTTTGTAGCCTATCACCGATGTTATTCAATCTGTATATTGAGCAAGCATTAAACGAAACAAAATAAAAATTCGGAGTAGGTATTAAAATCCATGGAGAAGAAATGAAAACTTTGAGGTTCGCCGATAACATTGTAATTCTGTCGGAGACAGCAAAGGACTTGGAAGAGCAGTTGAACGGAATGGACAGTGTCTTCAAAGGATGGTATGAGATGAACGTCAACAAAAGCAAAACAAGGATAATGGAATGTAGTCGAATTAAGTCGGGTGATGCTGAGGGAATTAGATTAGGAAATGAGACACTTAAAGTAGTAAAGGAGTTTTGCTATTTGGGGAGCAAAATAACTGATGATCGTCGAAGTAGAGAGGATATAAAATGTAGACTGGCAATGGCAAGGAAAGCGTTTCTGAAGAAGAGAAATTTATTAACATCGAGTATAGATTTAAGTGTCAGGAAGTCGTTTCTGAAATTATTTGTATGGAGTGTAGCCATGTATGAAAGTGAAACATGGACGATAAATAGTTTAGACAAGAAGAGAATAGAATCTATTGAAATGTGGTGCTACAGAAGAATGCTGAAGATTAGATGGGTAGATCACATAACTAATGAGGAGGTATTGAATAGAATTGGGGAGAAGAGGAGTTTGTGGCATAACTTGACCAATTTAGTATTGGAGGGCAGCGTGGAGGGTGAAAATCGTGGAGGGAGACCAAGAGATGAATACACTAAGCAGATTCAGAAGGATGTAGGTTGCAGTAGGTACTGGGAGATGAAGAAGCTTGCACAGGGTAGAGTAGCATGGAGAGCTGCATCAAACCAGTCTCAGGACTGAAGACCACAACAACACAACCCGTCACTAAACGAAAGTAAACTCCATCCGCACAGGCCTCGGAAGGACCGGCGGTACGGACCAACCACCGTTTCATACTCAGCCGACAGGCGTCACTGTATGTGGATATGGAGGGGCCCGTAGTCAGCACAGCGCTCCTCCAGCCGTTGTCAGATTTCACGACCGGAGCCGCTACCTCTCAATGAAGCAGCTGCTCAAGCGGCCTCACAAGGGCTTATCGCACCTCGTATTCAAAACGCTCGACAGACCCAGACATTCACCCATCCAAGTGCTAGCCAAGCCCGACAGCGCTTAACTTCGGTGATCTCACGGGAACCGATGTATCCACTGCGGCAAGGCCGTTGCCCCTAAATCGTAAATAGGGGAAAATTTTATACCTTGGAACACTTGGCAGACTTTTGCCTCTATTTTCTTGTTCCATTTTTAAACAACGGCATTCACTTACTTTGCAAAAATTTAATTTTGAAAATTAAGGTTTTTCCAAATGTGAAAACATACTCCATTCTTAAAAATTTAAGAGCTTTATAACCGAGAAAATCTTGTTAGTAATGTATCTGGTCGTAAATCTGTTACATTCTTACTCTACTGCACCCCAATAATCAGTAAGAGAAATCAAATAAAGCAGAAGTTGTATCAAGAACTAGGTACATGTTAACTATATTTTGAAGTTGACAGTATTGGAAACTTTCACAAAACCACGCGAGATGGCGTAATGGTTAACACACTGGACCTGATTCGGGAGGAGGACGGTTCAAACCGGCGTCTGGCCATCCTGATCTAGGTTTTCCGTGATTTCCCTAAATCGCTTAAGGCAAATGCCGGGACTAATCCTTCTAAGGGGCATAGTCGACTTCCTTCCCCATACTTCCCTAATTCTGTTGGGGCCGATGACCTTGCTGTTTGGTCCCCTCCCCAAAATCAACCAACCAAATTTACACGAAGAGATTTAGACATTAAGGAATCTCACAAGGGGAGGCCACGACATTGGGATCACGGAGTTACTTCAAACTTTGTACCGTACATACTTAGTAGGCCATTAAGACAGCATAATGTGCAAGTAGTTAACCGCCTTGTCTAGAACGCATTGCCATGGTTCGCAGAGCTGGCTCCCCTCCCCCCCCCCCTTCCCCGTCGGTGGTTCGAGTTCTCCCTCGGGCATGGGTGTGCGTGCTGTCCTTAGTTTAAGTTAGATTAAGTAGTACTCGTATGTAAGCCTAGGGACCGATGACCTCAGCAGTTTGGTCCCATATGAACTTACCACAAATTTCCAATACCGAGAAAACCGCAAGAGAAGTATTACGCGTTTATTATGTAACTGATGTACCTGTGCGTAGAGGCCAGACGCTAGGAGTTCATGTTGTTCAACTGGTTAGCGTTCTAACTGCCAAAGACGAACGTGTATGAAACGACGGTTTGACTCCCCGCTCAACCCTTCATTTTTGTAGTACAAGTGTAAATTTTGTGATATTCAAAACATTTGTACCTGCATTATTCGTTTTTGCTGCATTAAGAATGTCTCACCGCTACGCAGGTTGACTGACAATGGGGCCTGCCTCTGTGTCTGCAGCTCGAAGCGACAAGGTGCGAAGTAGTCCCGGGTACCTTACCATAGACATACATTTTCAGGAAACCTCTTCTTCGTTTACTTGTCAATAGATATACACTACTAGCCATTAAAATTGCTACACAAAGAAGAAGTGCAGATGATAAACGGGTATTCATTGGACAGATATATTATACTAGAACTCACATGTGATTACATTTACACGCAATTTGGGTGCATAGATTCTGAGAAATCAGTACCCAGAACAACCAACCTCTGGCCGTAATAACGGCCTTGATACGACTGGGCATTGAGTCAAATACAGCTTGGATGGCGTGTAAAGGTACAGCTGCCCATGCAGCTTCAACACGATACCACAGTTCATCAAGAGTAGTGACTAGCGTATTGTGACGAGCCAGTTGCTCGGCCACCATTGACCAGACGTTTTCAGTTGATGAAAAACCTGGAGAATGTGCTGGCCAGGGCAGCAGTCGAACATTTTCTGTATCCAGAAAGGCCCGTACAGGACCTGCAACATGCGGTCGTGTATTATCCTGCTGAAATGTAGGGTTTCGCTGGGATCGAATGAAGGGTAGAGCTATGGGTCGTAACACATCTGAAATGTAACGCCCACTGTTCAAAGTGCCGTCAATCCGAACAAGAGGTGACCGAGAAGTGTAACCCATGGCACCCCATACCATCACGCCGGGTGGTACACCAGTATGGCGATGACGAATACACGCTTCCAATGTCGCCAAACACGGATGTGACCAACATGATGCTGTAAACAGAACCTGGATTCATCCGAAAAAATGACATTTTGTCATTTGTGCACTTAGGTTTGTCGTTGAGTTCACCATCGCAGGTGCTCCTGTCTGTGATGCAGCGTCAAGGGTAACCGCAGCCATGGTCTCCGAGCTGATAGTCCATGCTGCTGCAAACGTCGTCGCCTGTTGGTGCAGATGGTTGTTGTCTTGGAAACGTCCCCATCTGATGACTCAGGGATCGAGACGTGGCTGCACGATCCGTTACACCAACAGGGATAAGATGCCTGTCATCTCGACTGCTAGTGATACGAGGCCGTTGGGATTCAGCACGGCGTTCCGTATTACCCTCCTGAACCCACCGATTCCATATTCTGCTAACAGTCAGAAGATCTCGCCCAACGCGAGCAGCAATGTCGCGATACGATAAACCGCAATCGTGATATGCTACAATCCGACCTGATGGTACGCATTTCTCCTCCTTACACGAGGCATCACAACAACGCCGGCCAACTGTTGTTTGTATATGAGAAATCTGTTTGAAACCTTCCTCATGTCAGCACGTTGTAGGTGTCGCCACCGGCGCCAACCTTGTGTGAATGCTCTGAAAAGCTATCATTTGCGTATCACAGCTTATTTTTCTTGTTGGTTAAATTTCGCGTCTGTAGCACGTTATCTTCGTGGTGTAGCAATTTTAATGGCCAGTTGTGTAAATATGTTTTTTTCTAATAATTAAATTTAATTAAAAAAGTAAGTAGTCAAATAACAAGAAATTCACTATCAATTCATGCAAATACACGTTTTTTAATGATAAATACCTCTCAAGTGTCATATAAATCAAATATTATGACCAGCGATGAAAAAATGTAGATTAAAAGATACGTTTGAGCAGGAGTTGAACCGTCGCCTCACATACGTTGGTCTTACGTAGCTCAAACGTTAACCACTATTTTCTCAATTATAGTAGGAACCTTTCCGGTGCCCAAATGGAGGGGGGGGGGGGGGGGTGAAGTGAGCAAGGGTCGCAAAACGAGGCCTGGTCACCGTATCCCGTTCCCACCCTCCACGAAACGAGGAAAGCGTAGGGAACGTGGAGCAGAGGTACAATGAACACCGTTTATTTATTGTCCCTTCTTTTTTGTAACATTAATACTGCAGAGAAGAGCAAGAAACTGACGTCGCGAGGGGGAGGGCGCAGCAAGATGTCAGACTCATTGAGACTATCAACGTACAGCTTTTCCCAGAAAAACAATCCGATGACCTGAGATTACATCGGTTCTAAGTGTGGAAGAAGCGGGCTGTCAACTCTTCATGACGGAAACGTCCCAGCTCTGCGGTGGATGGAAGACACAGCAAAGGAAATTGGAGAAAAATTGTTTGTTTTCTGGATTGCGGACAAATACACAATGGCGGTCATGAAGGAACTGTCAAAAGTCAAAGATACGTTTCTCGCCGTCAGCAAACAAGTAGTAAGCTGCGTGTCCCCATATCCACTCCACAGAGTTCGTCTTTGCTTGCGGGCAGTATCCAGCGTCTGGAAAGAGGAGCAGAGGAAGTATCTGATGAGGAGTCGTACGGGTAATTAGGTGCAACATCTGTCCACTTGACCACGATGAATTCTAAAGTCAAGTATCTACGCACAGACACATCAGTTACATAATAGACGCGTAAAACTTCTCTTGCAATTTTCTCGTACGAGGGTCACTCCAAAAGAAATGCACTCTATTTTTGTAAAAGTACAGTTTTCATTCCGCGAGTGTGAAAGTTTTACAGTGTGTACATACATCCTTCACGCTTGATTTCAAACTTAGTTCCCTTGAGTGGCGCCGTCACAGCATGTCTTCTAGATGGCTGCTACACTTGACGTTCGTCAGAAGCAACGAGCTGTCATAGAATTCCTGTGCTGTGAAAACAAGACAGTGGGAAACATCCACAAGAGGTTGAAAAAGGTGTATGGAGATGCTGCTGTCGTTCGCAGTACAGTTAGTCGGTGGGCAAGCGGGTTACGTGATGAAAGCGGGCACGGCAATATTGAGGATTGTCCTCGCAGCGGCAGGCCACGTACTGCACACACTCCAGACAATGTGCAGAGAATTAACGAATTGGTGACTGCTGACAGATGCATCTCAGTGAACGAATTGTCACGCTACGTTGGGATAGGGGAAGGAAGTATTTGCAGAATGCTCAAAGTGTTGGCGTTAAAAAAGGTTTGTCCAGGTGGGTTCCCAGGATGTTCACAGTGGCTCACAAAGAAACAAGAAAAACGGTCTGCAGCGAACTTTTGGAACAGTACGAGAATGGTGGAGACGAATTTCTTGGAAGAATCGTGACAGGTGATGAAAAATGGCGCCATCATTTTTCACCAGCGACGAAGAGGCAATCAATGGAGTGGCTTCATGCAAATTCACCCAAGAAAAAAAATTCAAAACCACACCATCTGCTAGAAAAGTTATGGCTATGGTGTTTTTTCGATTCCGAAGAACTCTTGCTTGTGGACATCATGCCAAGTAGAACCGCCACAGATTCTGATGCATATGTGACGACACTGAAGAAACTTCAAGCTCGATTGAGTCGTGTTCGACCACATCGGCAAAAGCAGGATGTTTTGCTGTTGCACGATAATGCACGGCCACATGTCAGTCAAAAAACCATGGAAGCGATCACAAAACTCGGATGGACAACACTGAAACACCCGCCTTACAGTCCTGACCTGGCTCCATGTGACTATCATCTCTTTGGAAAACTGAAAGACTCTCTTCGTGGAACAAGGTTTGAAGATGATGACTCCCTTGTACACGCTGCCAAACAGTGGCTCCAACAGGTTTGTCCAAAATTTTACCATGCGAGTATACAGGCACTGGTTCCAAGATGGCGTAAGGTAGTTGAGAGGGATGGAAATTATGTGGAGAAATGAAAATATTGTTCCTAAAGGATGTATCTACACACTGTAAAATTTCCAAACAGGTAGAATAAAAGATGGATTTAAAAAAAAAATAGTGTGCATTTCGTTTGGAGTGACCCTCGTAATTGCCAGAGTAGTGGCACCTTACTACTTGTACATATGCTGTTTTAGTGGCCTACTGAAAGTAATCCCAGTGTTGTGACCTCCCCTTGTCGGTTAATTTGCAAATGCCAGATGTTCCACGGTAAAAGACCTTCCTCTGTTTCAAAGTACAGGATGGTGCCTTACCAACAAAGCATTGCTTGTCAATACTTCAAACAGAGCGTCACAGGAGGAGCGGTCAGTATTCAAATACATGACAGGAACTATAATTCGAAGCAAAAATGTCTAGTTAACATGAGTTCCAAAATGCATACATTAAGAGCTATGAGCATTTCTACATCTCCTGTGTTGAGAAACAAATCTCTTCTACTGCTATCTCGTTGCTTTCCATATCATGAGCGGTGGTAGTATGAAGCAAAATAAGAAAAAGTCCAGTAAAAATGTGCTCCAAAACCCATATCTGAGCACCTGTTCATCTTCGCTACTGTGAAGCGCACTCCTTCCACTGCAAGCTCTGTGCTACTCTAAACGACCTATAGATTGCAGTAAACAAATGAGGTCACACTTCTCTGTTATTGTCCTTGGATACAGCTTGCACTAAACATCTGTTAGTCTTGTTACTGTAAACCGTATTGACGGTTCTGGTAAGTGCAGCGCGTACAGTAGCTCTAATGAAATCAGTTTGTATTTTCATAAGATTGTGATATGCTTTTACATTACCGGTATAACAGAAAACAATTTTCCAAGTGTAAAATGAGAGACATGATCTGTTACGGTCTCCCAAATGGAAGCAACCGTCGAGCCCGTGTCATAAGTGTTGAAAAATATCCGGAAGGCAAGGTACCACCTACACAGTTATTCAGCCCTCTTTTTCAGGAGCGGGCAACTCCAACAACGGTGGATCGTGGAAAATCTCGCACCATTCCTACACTACTGGCCATTAAAATTGCTACACCACGAAGATGACGAGCTACAGACGAGAAATTTAACCGACAGGAAGAAGATGCTGTGATATGCGAACGATTAGCTTTTCAGAACATTCACACAAGATTGGCGCCGGTGGCAACACCTACAACGTGCTGACATGAGGAAAGTTTCCAACCAATTTCTCATACACAAACAACAGTTGACCGGCGTTGCCAGGTGAAACGTTGTTGTGATGCCTCGTGTAAAGAGGAGAAATACGTACCATCACGTTTCCGAGTTTGATAAAGGTCGGGTTGCAGCCTATCGCGATTGCGGTTTATCGCACCACGACATTGCTGCTCCCGTTGGTCGAGATCCAATAACTGTTAGCAGAATATGGAATTGGTGGGTTCAGTCGAGATGACAGGCATCTTATCCGCATGGCTGTAACGGATCGTGCAGCCACGTCTCGATCCCGTCATCAGATGGGGACGTTTGCAAGACAACAACCATCTGCACGAACAGTTCGACGACGTTTGTAGCATGGACTATCAGCTCGGAGACCATGGCTGCGGTTACACTTGACGCTGCATCACAGACAGGACCGCCTGCGATGGTGTACATAATGACGAACCTGGGTGCACGAATGGCAAAACGTCGTTTACTCGGATGAATCCAGGTTCTGTTTACAGCATCATGATGGTCGCATCCGTGTTTGTCGACATCGCGGTGAACGCACATTAGAAGCGTGTATTCATCATCGCCATACTGGCGTATCACCCGGCGTGATGTTGTGGGATGCCATTGGTTACACGTCTCGGTCACCTCTTGTTCGCACTGATGCCACTGTGAACAGTGGACGTTACATTTCAGATGTGTTACGACCCGTGGCTCTACCCTTCATTCGATCCCTGCGAAACCCTACATTTCAGCAGGCTAATGCACGACCGCATGTTGCAGGTCCTGTACGGGCCTTTCTGGATACAGAAAATGTTCGACTGCTACCCTGGCCAGCACATTCTCCAGATTTTTCATCAACTGAAAACGTCTGGTCAATGGTGGCCGAGCAACTGGTTCGTCACAATACGCCAGTCACTACTCTTGATGAACTGTGGTATCGTGTTGAAGCTGCATTGGCAGCTGTACCTGTACACACCACCCAAGCTGTGTTTGACTCAATGCCCAGGCGTATCAAGGCTGTTATTACGGCCAGAGGTTGGTTGTTCTGGGTACTGATTTCTCAGGATGTATGCACCCAAATTGCGTGTAAATGTAATCACATGTCAGGCCTAGTATAATATATTTTTCCAATGAATACCCATTTATCATCTGCATTTCTTCTTGGTGTAGCAATTTTAATGGCCAGTAGTGTACTTCTATTGTGGAGGAGCGAGGATTGCAACAAGAAGTGGAATGAAGATACTGGAACTAGTGCTCGTAGTATTTCAGCATCTATCTGGGTTAATCATCCTCTAGTCTGGACTATTCTGCGTGAACTATTGCTATATGCATATCCTGTGTAGCCTGTCCAAGCCCTTCACATACAAGATCAGGTTTCCATTTTACAGTTCTACCACTGGCTGTTGCATACATACTGTTCACAGACGACGCCGGTTTCAGGCACGCTGGGGTTGTGAAGTTTCATAACCAAAATATGTGGGGTGATGCAAATCCACACCCAGTTGCAGAAGCTAGGCTTCAGCGCCCTTTTTCAAATCAGTGTATCTGTAGGAATCATTGGCTACAGGCTTAGGACCTTACACACTACTAAACAGACTGGTGCATGAGATCGTCAGTTCCTATAAAACGACTCGCTGTCGTGCTAGAGATGGTACCGTTCCAACAACAATTGGAGATGTGGGTCTTGCATGATGGAGCACCAGCGCATTTTCTCAGAAATGTCGGAGAACGCATCACACAAAAATGTAATGGATGATGGACTGGTCGGGAACGTCTAGTATGTTGTCCAGCTCGTTCCCCCTATCTTAATTTTAAAAAAATGGTTCAAATGGCTCTGAGCACTATGGGACTTAACTTCTGAGGTCATCAGTCCCCTAGAACTTAGAACTACTTAAACCTAACGAACCTAAGGACATCACACACATCCACGCCCGAGGTAGGATTCGAACCTGCGACCGTGGTGGTCGCGTGGTTCCAGACTTTAGCGCCTAGAACCGCTCGGCCACTCCGGCCGACGATCTTAATCCCTTGGATTTTTGGCCGGGGGGACACTTGAAATCTTTGGTGAATGCGAGCCCCGTTAACAATACACAAACTCTACGGCCTACAGGAACGCGTCATCAGCACCTGCGAGCGCATCTGAGACCAACCTCGAGCTTTTCAGAGAGAGTGTGATCCCCCAAGACGTCGGACAGAAGCACGCCTATGGATACCATATTGAGTACCTCCTTTAATGATCGCTCGCAAGTCGTGTGTAATAGCAAGCAAATTACATTAGAGGCTCTGCTGTTTCACAGTAACAGAATACTGCATTCTCATGTGTTTACTGCATTCCTTAGGTCGTTCGTAATAGTAAAGGACTTGCAGTGAAGAGACGTGTTGGACAGTAGCGAAGGAGAACAAGCGCTCAAAGCTCTTAAGGCATGCATTTTTAGGGCTCAGGTTTACTGAAATTTTTTTTTCCTTATTTTGCCCCTACTACTCTTTCTCAAAATACGGAATACTTTTTGACATGTTGTATTTAGTAATAATACATTCAAATAACACATATACATGAACGTAAATGTTCAAATGTGTCATTATGTATCTTTGCTATAAGAGAGTCTGTTTTCGACTATCGAAACTGAACAATCTAGTGACGAGAAGCTGATTGTTGAAGTGACGATATGGTTGACGTGTTGTTTTTTCGTGCGAAAAGACACGATAAACATTTAACCTAGTATATACACCTCTTCCACATGAACAGCAGAACGACAATGATTAATAGAGAGTGAAACTGTGAACTTTGCACTGTGCTTTTATTTGCGAATGAACTAAGACAGTTTTGTCGTATGTAGTGGACGTAAGTCAGTGGGTCACTGTGTGGACGACGACAGATTTCAACATTTCAGGGACTTTACTTTAATGCGAATGAGCCATGTAGTGTGTCGTATTACTAAGTGACCTGAAACTGTTTGTACCCTGTAAATATGTCAGTGCTGCGTATTTCAAATGGTGCTCACTCTGGAACTGTAGTCCCGCAGCATCAACTTCATAATGACAGCCACGTCTTTACGGGAGTCGTAACATTACTTGGAACAGATGCATAACGAATCCACAGAGAGGCTGTTCAACGCAGAACCGTGAAGCACCAGCACCGTACGTCATCGTCGTCACACGATCTCGGAATCCTGCAATAAGGTGAGGTGCAACCAAAGCGGAAAATTTTGAATGATTACTAAGTAGGATCAAGCTCTCATTTTCTCTACAATTTTTCTGATAGGTTATAAAATACTAGTCATACATGCTCCCATCTAGTCAGTGCACTTTCCAAGTTTTACACATTCTGATTTCTCTTTAATAATAAATTAATAACTTTCTGGTGTGAGAAAATTTGCAAACCGTCATTATACGATGTGTGCGCGAACGTATCATAAATGTGCTCTGATCTGATTGGTTGCAGGCCGTGCTGTGTTTGAATTTGACATCTTGTTTACAGGTGTTGGAGGCTGGTTTGTTTATAGTATTACGCGAGTACCGTGGTTTGGGCGCGGTAGTGTATTTCGAGTGACTGAGTGCATGCAACAACATTGGTACTACATTCTTGTGGAAACCATGTTTACTGGCAAATAATGATATTTATTTGATTTTCCACATCTTGTGTTTAGCTTATTTGAGTGAAGGTGTAAAGAGACTATATGAATACACCTTTATTGATCTGGAGTTGGACAGTGAGTTTAATTTCGTTCTTATCACGTCAAAATCCCATATGTGGAGTTAAACATCGTTAATTAACACTTCCGTTCACGCAGTGTAATGTGACGAGATAAGGTCACTACTTGATTACAGGTCATTTACGCTGCTTAAATGGAAGTCATAGTATTAACATACATATTTACTTGCATGTCTGGATGAACAGATATTACTGACGATAGATAGCCGTCCGAAATTACTTCGAAATAAATTCGCTGAGTGCGAATAACTTGGCTTCAGCTAAGTATAAATGTACTATCTCTTGGTGACATACGAAATTTTCATATTTCACCAGTAGACAGTACACAGCTGAGGCCGAGTTATTCGCATCCAGCGAATTTGTTTCGAATTAACATGTACAGTCATGAGACATACTGCTCTGAAAGTTGTTGCGACAATTGCTCGAAGCAGTGACAATAGCGCCATAAGCGTCGAGAAACACATCCATAGCGTTAATGGTTGTTGTTAGTTATTTTCTACTCAGTTTATTAAATGTTTATAGTATTTTTGCGTTACGATAATTAGTAAATTATTACGAAACATGAATGATCGTGAAATAAACGCAAAATGAGCCGAATTTCACTAGTGACATAGGCTGCAATATATTGATAAAGAAATATTTTCAAAACTGCATACAATTGCAGCTTAAACTCCGCGGAAAGCAAGATAAAGTAAACCGAATATTTCGCTACTGTGTGTTATAATTATGATAGACACTTTCCCCAACACCACAAATTTGCATGCAGTCTAATGACTTTCACGTTTTTAAATTTCAGACGAATATTTTTGTAAATGCAACTACTTTTTCTTCGAAGAAAGATTTTGTTGAAGATTCTGCCACTTGTTTTTCTAATGTTTGTGGCTCAGGCTTAAATGGAGCAATAATTGCGGATTGATTTCTTGTGTGTTGGAAAGCACTTTTTGTTTGTTTTGACATTGTATTGTCACGTCTGTATGGTTTTCTCACGGTTGTTTATTTGGTACATTAAGTAATATATGTAACGTATTTCATACAAGTGGACCAATTCGCGAATTCATCAACTGGACTGGCTGGAAGTGCAGCGACAAAATGTCACGTTGTTGCGTATCCACACAACGGTTTTCTGCAAAAGTTCACATCTTCTATCATTTAATGTTCGTAAAACGAAACTATATTTTTCTATAAATGTCTGTTTATTGCAACAGGATCGTAAATAAACTCTTCTGTAATGTGCTATTTCATACACCCATGTAATGTGCTATTTTGTATATCCAGGCTCCCTAGGACACTTAAGAAAGACAAATCTGGTGTCATCTCTTTGTAATTGTTGCTATTTATTGGACTACATATGCTCCCTCCTCTAAAAACTGTATTTAAAATCAATAATAACGATACTATTCGCACGCATCCAATATCGTGTTGAAAAGTGTATCTTACAGTCCGCTTGGAGCGCTACTATTGCGTAATATAACAAAAATAAAAGCTGAGAAAGTCGTCGTGAATTTGACGTCTTGAGTGATTTCTGTCTATGACGAATCCTCCAACTGGACGTGTAGGAAAGGAACACTTCTGCTTTTAAAATTGCTTAAGGAATGCTGCCCGTTAGCGAAAAGTTTCAGATGTAGCTTCAACAATATTAAATAGTGAAGGCTTTGACCGAGCTGATATGAACACCTCTATCCAATGTTCGGGAACTTTTGTGTGAGCTTTCTGGTACACAAGCCCAATGTTTTTATGACATTCAAGACATGAATGTCCTCTTGTTGGAAATGTTACTTTTACAGTGACGAATCTTCCCTCTGCTGAAATCAAATTGTGCAAAAATCGAGAACATGTACCACAAAATATATAAACACTCCGCAGGGCTACGTCATCATAACTGTAAGAAAAAGTATGAATCACTGAACAAACTTCACTACCTTTTTTGACAACACATTTAAGACAAACGAAAAATATATCCTCTGCATTTGATAAACAGTGGATGTTGAAAGCATACACAGATAATTGCCGTTCATAGTATACACAGGTAGTTATCATGCTAGGCAGAGGTAGATTCTTCGAAGATCCATAAACGTGGCCTCCTTTCCTGTGTTATTTCAGATTTCCTTCTTAGCGTTTTTCTTCCTCTCATAAGACGTGTTGACCTGCAACTTATAAAAATCATTTCAAGTTTTCAAATTCTTAAGTTGAGTCTCAGTACCTCATATTTCTTTTAGTTCAGTGCACTTTTGTTTTTCCATTTCCAGGCATTTCACTTTGGCCATTTATTCATCCCAGGTACTGTAGTATCTGTCGGGGGATACCTCAAGGAAATACTGAAGTTCGTTTGAAAATGTGTCTTTACGTTTGATAAGATGCCTTAATTTTTGTGTCAGCCGCTTTGGGCAAAATGAACATTGTACTTATAATTAGCTCCACAGAAAGTTATACTTTAATTGTATTTTTTAACCCATAAAGGCTATTTCTATTCGGGAAGTTGACAAAATGCTGCTTAATAGTATTAACTGTTTCATAACTTAATTTCCATGTGTTGTCCTCTTGTTTCTCTCTCTTATCATGAGAGACATTCTTAAAGCTTCGAAGACTAGACACTAAATATTGACTCTTACTTTTTGATGTACTGTACATTGCCACAAATGCCCACTACTTCTTTCAGTGCATCCCTTGTTTGTCCTCTGTTCTTGTATTTTGTATTGTTAAGTCTTGCTTCACATTCATCTTTCCTAGACCTTCTATGCTGTATTGGAAGTAGAGAAATGAGACCACAGAAATAAGCATTCTGCAAATCTACCGATTCCTTTTAAAACTTTGCCTTTTCTTGCAGTACGTTGTTAAAACATTGTAACCTACAATGGCAGTTTTCTCCCATCTCATGAGATATTAAATTAATCTTTTCGTTTACCTCAGACAAACGGCCATGCTGTTTTATTATCTTCGTTGGTTGGTGACCTTCTTCCATATTTTCTCTATAGACATCACTAAGTGACTCACCTTCCATATCAGTATTTTCACAGAATTATAGAAACATTGGTGCACTATATGAAGACATGCACACAAAAGCTTAACGTGTCAACAGTGCACATAATTACAACAACGTTTGACAACTGTTGGGGCAGCAAGCTGTCTCATTTAGGTCAGCACTTAATGGAGTAAGCCTTATTGTTGCCTGTTTCATGTGGACTGAGATCTTTCTTTCCCTGTACAGCTTTTCTTCAAAGCTCATTTGCAGTATGACGAGCTTGTTTTCTCTTACTTACTAAAGTAGGAAGTATTGAGTCTTTCCATTCTTTCGTCTACTGTCGAAAACTCAAAAAGTAATTAATGAACTTCGCTCTTTCTTTTCCTGGACCCTTCATTTGTTATTAACTCTGAACGTAAATCGTTAACTATTGTATTTTTAATTTTATTTCGTGGAAACTTCATGACGTCTAATTCATTGATCAAAATTGACGTGGTAATAGAGCATCGTGAAATTGACGCATCATGTAAGCTACAATAATAGCTGTTACAAAAACTTCCCCGTCGTTTGCTGGAATTGTACTAGAGAAGTCCAAGGCGGAGGCCAAATAACGTGTTCTAGTTTGCTAGAAAGACTGTACTTGGATTAGAAACCTATGTTATTCATTATTTAATTATAAATTTTCACGATGTACTCCAAGTAACTTGATACACATGGCTCAAATATCAAAACAATGCTTTAAGAAGAAATGAGCTGGTGTTTTACTCCTTGATTACAACTTGTAACTGTTTTATTAAACTACAGACTGAAGCAACTTTTCTCTTGGTTGAAATTTTCATTAGCATTCCGTACTTAATGAAACAAGACCGTTTCTGCGACAGTGAAAGAGGATTTTGCAAAAGAGAAGTATAACAAATATTCCGAATACGGTACCACATTCCACCGTCACGGAACAGGTTCAGCCCAATTTTTAATATTTCTCGTATGAGGATTATCCATAATGTAACAGACGTTTTGAAATAAATAATTAACAAGACGGCACATGCTGAACTGACATTCAAATTGCGGCACTTAATCATACCGGGCACAAGTTTTGCAGTACCGTCTCCGTAGAAATCTTCCTCCTACGATTACACCCACTGGTTTATATCAGCATGCAGTTCGGCGTCAGCATCAAAGCGTTGTGTAGCGAGCCATGTCTTCATTGCTGGGAAGAGGCGGTATTCGCTCGGCGCCAAATTCGGGCTGTATAGTGGATGATCCTCACATCGAAAACCACATAGGAGTTTTTGGGTATGGTTGGCCGTGTTTGGACGTACGTTGTCGTGGAAAAACAAAACCTTTGCGCCTAATTTTCCACGACGCTTGTTTTGTACCGCTCGCCTCTATGAGTTAACTGTTGTGCAACATTCAAGGAAATCAACGACAATCCCTTGGAGTCCCAAAACACGGTAGCTATGATCTTTCTTGTTGACAGCGTTTGCAAACACTTTCGTGTTTTCTTGGGAGAATTCCACTGGCAGCCTTTCTGTTTCACAGTTGATATGTTTCACCCAAACCTCGTTCCCAGCTACGATACGATCGATGACTTGTTTAACACTTTTCTCGTAATCTTTGCGGGAGATCAGTGCTGCAGCCAGCCACGGTTTTTTATAGCCTTATGTTAGGATTTTGAGAACCCATCTACCACAAAATTTGTGGTAATCAAGGTTCTCCGCCACAGTTGCATGCACCAAACTCCGTGAAATTTGGGGAAAATCTTGCGAAAGTTATTTAATCATGAAACGACGATTTTCACGAATTTTGTCACTGATTTTCATTACCAGGTCGTGAGACACAAGGCTAGGCGTACCATTGCAGTCCTCACGGTGAACATTGGTACGGCCATTTTCAAAATCAGTGCACCATTGTCTCAATCGGATTTCACTCATTATTATTTTTCCTTACACATCACAAAAGTGATCAATTTCAATTGGTCTGCAGTTTTTTTGCCAACAAAAAGCTAATCGCAGAACGCACCTCGCAAATGGCTGGATTTTCTATTGCAGTGTCCATTTTTAACACGGCACAGAAATAAAAGTAACAGAGACACAAACCACAGGCTAGGAGTCCGCGCAGGTGTTCGGTGCACGGTGACCTATTTTCTTCCGAAAAACTGGGCGAGTTCATTCGTTTGTTCAGAAGCATAGGCCGACATTGTTTACCCGCTCTCGGCTGGTCGGTTACGCACTGCGATGACAGAATCCACGCGCACGTCCTGGCGCCTTTCCCAAACGATTTTACAGAAACTATTCGGTTGTTGTTGTTCTGGTCTTCAGTCCTGAGACTAGTTTGATGCAGCTCTCCATGCTACTCTATCTTGTGCAAGATTCTTCATCTTCCAGTAACTACTGCAACCTACATCCATTTGAATCTGCTTAGTGTATTCATCTCTTGGTCTCCCTCTACGATTTTTACTCTTCACGCTGCCCTCCAATACTAAATTGGTGATCCCTTGATGCCTCAGAACATGTCCTACCAACCGATCCCTTCTTCTAGTGAAGTTGTGCCACAAATTTCTCTTCTCCCCAATCCTATTCAGTACTTCCTCATTAGTTATGTGATCTAACCATTTAATTTTCAGCATTCTTCTGTAGCATCACATTTCGAATGCTTCTATTCTCTTCTTGCCCAAACGGTTTATCGTCCATGTTTCACTTCCATACATGGCTACACTCCATACAAATACTTTCAGAAACGACTTCCTGACACTTAAATCTATGCTCGATGTTAACAAATTTCTCTTCTTCAGAAACGCTTTCCTTGCCATTGCCAGTCTACATTTTATATCCTCTCTACTTCGAACATCATCAGTTATTTTGCTCCCCAAATAGCAAAACTCCTTTACTACTTTAAGTGTCTCATTTCCTGATCTGATTCCCTCAGCATCACCCGACTTAATTCGACTACATTCCATTATCCTCGTTTTGCTTTTGTTGATGTTCATCTTATATCCTCCTTTCAAGACACTGCCGTTTCCGTTCAACTGCTCTTCCAAGTCTTTTGCTGTCTCTGTCAGAATTACAATGTCATCGGCGAACGTCAGAGTTTTTATTTCTTCTCCACGGATTTTAATACCTACTCCGAATTTTTCTTTTGTTTCCTTTAATGCTTGCTCAATATACAGATTGAATAACATCGGGGAGAGGATACAACCCTGTCTCACTCCCTTCCTAACCACTGCTTCCCTTTCGTGTCCCTCGACTCTTATAACTGCCATCTGTTTTCTGTACAAATTGTAAATAGCCTTTCGCTCCCTGTATTTTACCCCTGCCACCCTCAAAATTTGAAGGAGAGTATTCCAGTCAACATTGTCAAAAGCATCGGTAAAAAATTAAATTTTTGCGTCAACTTACAGCTTTATATGTCAGCTTCATAATGACCTGCCCACCATTTGGATAATGGTCATAGCTACTGTGATCTCTGAGTTTAAGTAAAACATTTCAAGATATCGAAAAACTTTGCAATGAAAAATAGGAATCACTGTGATTTAGCGTTTGATGCATATTACATTTTGATAGCACAGGCCACCGAGAATGCCAGACTGAAATATCCGCAACATTTCATAAATAGGTTGAGATATCGAAAAGAGATTTTCCCAAATGATAGCATGCAAAGAGGAGAGTCTTTTGCCATATGGTTCTTATGCAAAACTTAATTATGTACAATGTTACTCCACAAAGTATAGAGTTTTTTGAGGAAAGAATGCAATTTCCTACGGCCATTGATAGCTGGTTACAAAATAAGTGCTGTGGTTTTGGAACAGCATAAGTAAAGACATTACACATTTATTTTTTTACTGCGGACATGATGTTTCATCATCTATAGACCTTCTTTTTCCTCAGTTCCTCAATTAACTTAATAAACTACTCTATCAGAATTCTCCAGCAACTGCACCTGTACAACATGTTAGTGAGATGACATTGTGTTAACGCCACAGTGCTTTGGCAAAAGAAGCAAATTTTAACATAGCAACAAGAGAAATGTAGGTTTTACTCCAAATTCACAACTCATGACGCTTCTCTGAAAGTTACAAATGGTTAACAAGCCAGACTAAAACAAATCGCTGCTTTTTAAGCATTTTCAGTGGAATTCTTTCTAGATACCAACCAAAGCAGGGGTGACTGTAGACCTTTTTGAATGGTCACCATGCAAGTTTGGGTGAGGTGAGGCTTCACTTAATATAAAAAAAAGACGGTAGACTTCAGTTTAGCCCTCCAGCACTTTGGCATTTCCCCCACCGCGTCTGTCTACAGCCCCCGCCAATACCGCTCTCCACATGCGTGCCCTGCCGATTGCACACCTGCTGACCAACTTCCAATTTCTCTCGCATAAGTCTTTCATGGTGTTGCGATTTTTTTCCGCCCTTGTATATTCGCAGATGTATTATGTGCGATTAAAAATATAAATTGAGAGACTATATTCGTATGTATTGACAGAAAGCATAGAAAATGATAGTATAAAAAGAACTATGAGTATTGGATAGATGATAGAGTAAAAGCGTTATTGCTCTAGGGTCTAAACATGAGGGCTACGGCAGAGATAATAGTTAGAGTGAATACTATCCTCCTTTAAAAATATCAGTGGATTTATATACATGGTGTTACAAAAAGGTACGGCCTAACTTTCAGGAAACATTCCTCACACACAAAGAAAGAAACTATGTTATGTGGACATGTGTCCGGAAACGCTTACTTTCCATGTTAGAGCTCATTTTATTACTTCTCTTCAAATCACATTAATCATGGAATGGAAACACACAGCAACAGAACGTACCGCGTGACTTCAAACACTTTGTTACAGGAAATGTTCAAAATGTCCTCCGTTAGCGAGGATACATGCATCCACCCTCTGTCGCATGGAATCCCTGATACGCTGATGCAGCCCTGGAGAATGGTGTATTGTATCACAGCCGTCCACAATACGAGCACGAAGTGTCTCTACACTTGGTACCGGGGTTGCGTAGACAAGAGCTTTCAAATGCCCCCATAAACGAAAGTCAAGAGGGTTGAGGTCAGGAGAGCGTGGAGGCCATGGAATTGGTCTGCCTCTACCAATCCATCGGTCACCGGGTCTGTTGTTGAGAAGCGTACGAACACTTCGACTGAAATGTGCAGGAGCTCCACCGCGCATGAACCACATGTTGTGTCGTACTTGTAAAGGCACATGTTCTAGCAGCACAGGTAGAGTATCCCGTATGAAATCATGATAACGTGCTCCATCGAGCGTAGGTGGAAGAACATGGGGCCCAATCAAGACATCACCAACAATTCCTGCCCAAACGTTCACAGAAAATCTGTGTTGATGACGTGATTGCACAATTGCGTGCGGATTCTCGTCAGCCCACACATGTTTCCAGAATGAGATTTTCACTCTGCAGCGGAGTGTGCGCTGATATGAAACTTCCTGGCAGACGAGGTACTGGCAGAAGTAAAGCTGTGAGTACCGGGCGTGAGTCGTGCTTCGGTAGCTCAGGTGGTAGAGCACTTGCCCGCGAAAGGCAAAGGTCCCGAGCTCGAGTCTCGGTCGGGCACACAGTTTTAATCTGCCAGGAAGTTTCAGCCCACACATGTTGATTGCGAAAATTTACAATTTGATCACGTTGGAATGAAATTAAAATGAGCTCTAACATGTAAATTAAGCGTTTCCGGACACATGTCCACATAACATCTTTTCTTTATTTGTGTGTGAGGAATGTTTCCTGAAAGTTTGGCCGTACCTTTTTGTAACACCCTGTATAAACTAGCTGTCACCCGCGGTTGAGCTCGCATATTATAGTTTTGGTATATAGTGCTGTAGATTTGGATCATATTGATACGCACCCTCACTGAAAGCCACCCTCTCTCTACATGGAAAGACACGACGTCCTGTTTGCTGTACATTATTTAAATGACGCCGTCGTTGAGTGTCTTCAAGCGTCTCAGAAGCTATAAGAGACCCTTGACGCTAGGCGTCTAAAAAGCCACGGGCTTGTGAGTGTTCTAATGTCGTCTGTAGCTCTTCAGGCGGCACGACGCTCTATATGTAAGCTCAGGCGGATCCGAGATTACTCCCAGGTTTGTTGGGTACGAGTAACTTCTGTTGTTCGAGCTCTCTCAGAACTATGCACTAAATCAGATTTATGTTTGTGGGGCATATCGTAAAATAAATAGTAATGTGTTTCTTGGGGCTTTCCCGAGGTAATGATTTTGAATATGATTTTTGGGCTTACCGTCCGCTTTTTGTATTGCATCTCCATAATATTTTGCTTAAAGACTTTCCATCGTCGCCGGGTGGAGTAACTATTGTTTTAAAATTTTCAGAAACGCCATGCTCAATTAACGATTGGATTTGCATTGTTACGGTATAGTGATAGTATATAAACACTGAGTCGCCGACCACCGCACAGGCGTCGTCTCCATCCCACTTGCGTACAACGTATTTTGAAAATATTAATAATACCGAAAAATTAGTACAACTTCCTAAAGTAGCCTATGTTCTTGCACAGGCTTCAAGCTGTCACCATACCAAATTTCATCAAAGTCGGTTCAGCGGTTTAGTTATGAAAACTTAAGACACTGCGGTTTTCGCATTTATGATGTTAGTATGGATGTAAGTGTGGATTAAAGACGTTGAGGATTGTATAATCACTGTATTCCTTAGGTTAAATCGTATTATGTACAACATATCAACCAAAAACAACATTTTCACATATACGATAAAGTTTAAAACTCCAAGAGCAAGTACGCTTTATCAAAGAGTACATATTTTTCCCTAATTCGGGTAATATTTTTCAAATCGATAAGCATATTCTATAGACTTTCTAAAGTAGACAAGGTTCAGGATATCTCCATACAAAATTTCATAGAAATCAGTTTAGCGTTTTTGTCATGAACAGGTAAGACAAAGTTACTTCCACATTTATAATATTAGTATGAATGTGTCTATGCTCTGGGATGGCGTCACAGCACGTTACCGTTATGTCTGTTGTTTCATACCACAGATGTAGATAAGTGTCGTAAAAAGATGGAAAACAATCATTTTCACGGCATCGATCACACCATACAAATGTTGCATTTTTACATTTGTCACTGTACCATTACATTATGAGCCCAGCGGAACTGATCTGGAGCCACGTTATCACGTTATCTGATTTGACCTGAGAAATAGCAAGACTGTTAGGCTGGTAGACGTACTGGAACTCATGCACGCAGCTTTTTCACACGTCACTGCCGAACGCTGGAGGCTTACAGAACGGCACGTCGTAAAAGAAGAATATAAAATGCGGCGCCTGGTTGACTTCGTGGATTCTGTTGTTGATAGACTCGTTATTAACGTAGCAGATGACAGTTCCAGAACTGAAACGTATTTCTCGGATTCGGATAAGGAAGAAGCTAAGAGATTACCTGACGACTGACCGTAATTAATACTTTTATTGGCTTCAGTATTCAACAGTACAGTGAAATCCCTGCAGTACGCTTTTGCATCATACATAACTCGTTCAGAAAAGTTACTCTGTGTTTAAGTTAGGAACTTTCATCACTCTTGTTTTTAAGTAGAATACTATGTGCGTGTAACAGCATAAAACGTGTCCTTATGATCGTAATTGACTATATTGGTCACAGCTTGGCTTCCGCTCCACATGAAACGAAATCCAGTGGGATTGAAGCAGACGCGGAAGGATGCATTTCATAATGTTTACATCAGGTTTATTTTATGATGAACAGAGTATAGTGCGTGCACAGAGTATCTCCATTTCCAGATATGAGATTATTTAACTGAGATAAAATATGTGACACATTAACTAATGAACTATAGACAAATTAAAACAGTTGCACATAAATGAACATAATTGAACAATAAACTTCGATGATATATTCCAAAGATGAGGCCGAACAAAGTAATCCTGTCTTTAATAGAACCTAAATTATAAACAAATGAGATATAATAGTGATATTAAGTATGCGAGTGAAGCTGCGGGAATTATAGAAAGTAATTTTCTTTTATTCATCACAGCGATTGGAAATAGAGTAACTGAAATGAAGGAAAATGGAGCATGTCAGTAAGAGGGGTAATTTACAACGTGGCCTTGGTGGCATTATTAACAGAATCTGTAGTTGGAAGTCCCAAGTTAAGTGAAATGTCTGGTAATCCAGTCCTAAGCTTGGGTTGATAGGCATGTGTTTATTAATTTCCATTATTTCAAGATAGTTCTCCTTCTTTCCTTTATGTGTGCACTGCAGTGCTTCATGATTCACATTGTAAGTAGTCTTTCTTTAAGCAGAAGTATAGTTTCCAACTTCGGTGGTGTTTCTTCAAGTAAGTACATATTGCCCTGGGAGATTGACCTATAAAGAATTTGCTATAGTTTCAAGAAATTTTATATATTCCTCTTTTTTCCAAAGCCGAAGTACTGTCTTTATCATTGGGCAAAAAGGGTCCAACAGTGTTGTGCGCATAAAATGAGACTTTTACGTTGAAACTTCCTGGCAGATTAAAACTGTGTGCCGGACCGAGACTCGAACTCGGGACCTTTGCCTTTCGCGGGCAAGTGCTCTGCCATCTGAGCTACCCAAGCACGACTCACGCCCCGTCCTCACAGCTTTACTTCTGCCAGTACCTCGTCTCCTACCTTCCAAACTTTACAGAAGCTCTCCTGCGAACCTTGCAGAACTAGCACTCCTGAAAGAAAGGATATTGCGGAGACATGGCTTAGCCACAGGCTGGGGGATGTTTCCAGAATGAGAGTTTCACTCTGCAGCGGAGTTTGCGTTGATGTGAAACTTGCTGGCAGATTTTACGTTCCTAGATTTAAGCTTTCTGGCTACATCCAATGAGACTTTTCCTAAGTATGTAACTGTGCGTCATTTATTGCACTGTTGACGTTTTGGGTCAAGGACAGGGAAAAGACGAGAGTACACCTTTTTTTTGCCTTTTTCCATAAAGGAGTCCATTAAGATAGGAAGGCAGCCATTGTTTGACGCTATTCTTTTGACTGGATTTAATCCCATTGGGAAGTTGTCTTCACTCATGAGGATGGATATTAGGCGACGTATCATAGTATGAAAGGCATGACTGTCTATTGAGAGCTGGTCGGTATTACTATATTTGTGGTGGAAGGTCTCCTATAAATCTTGAAATTCCATGGCGAGACTATCAAATTGATTGTATATTCTATCACTGAAACGGAAATGACTTTATGTTTCTGCAGCTAACCTTATGTCATCTGTGACTCCTGATTTACCTACTTGTAGTAATTTTGTGACAATGTTTAGGCACTCCTGAACAGGTATATTAATAAATAAGTCTTCGTTGATCCATTATGGGTAAGTTGTTAACATCAAAAGAAATCAGCTTTATTCTTTGTCGGAGTTGCATGCTTTTTAACCCGTTCACTAAGTCAGCTGAATTAAGGATTCCATGACTAGATCTGAACTTGGTTTTGATCTTGATCAGGTCATTTAAATCTCTGGTTAATTTCTAATATGGAGCCGAGAATGAAAGCACAACAGAACGGATTGTGATATTATCTTCATGGAGTTTACAGAGGCCATAATGTCTGGGAGCTATAGCATTCATATTGCTGAGGAAGTAGGCATCAGAGTCTGGTATTATGCTTTTACACAGTTTGATAACACTACTAATTTTATCATCATAGGATTGTATGGTGTCTTTCTGTATCTGTTGGAGCAAGGTAGCATTTACGTAATCTTCGATTTTGTTAAAATAGTCACATTTGTTCGTTAAGACAGTAGCATTTCCTTTGTCTGATGGGACTGTTATAACATTATTGTCCATCATTTTCTTCTTGAAGTTGTTTAATACTTGTTCGTAGCTGGTGGAGCGTGAGATATTTCCAGTTCATGAGCTATAGGATGTTTAGTGGAGATGTCCTAACGAATGCATGTTCTGTTTTTACTATTTCTAGTTGTTTTTTGGGAACGTTTTGTCGTGGAGCCCATTTGAAATCTTTTCCCAGTACACTGATTTCTTCGTTCGTTCTTTTTATGCCCTCAAGATTAGTTACATGTTCTGCAGCTTTAACTTTTGAGCAGATTTACCACTGAATAGCTATTAATTTTAGCCTTCTGTTTTTCGTACAGGGTGTGCACGACATCATCAACTACCTGTCTCATTTCACTGTCCAATATATCGAACTCAGCTGGGTCTAAAAGAGCCGAAATTCGTACGTGCGTGAATTTCAGGCGTGTACTCACGTGATCACAATGCTGTAACGCTGTACCAATATTTCATTTCTTCCTTGGTCCATTTTTTTGCGCGACGTCTGCTGCGTTTTTAGAAACAGCAGTCATATATTTTAGTCTTACACACACATATATCTGAACGACATTCTTCTGGATACACTGACTGTTGAATCAAATATGTTTACCAGCTATTGCTCTTTGTTTTATGAAGCTGTTGTAGATGGGTCATTCCACACCAAGTGGTCTAAAACTGAAAAAAGTTCCCACCATCATGGTCTCCAATTTTCGTCAAATTTTAACTGTAGCTTTAGTCAAGTGTTGAAGTAAGTTTCCCAAGATTTCAGGCCTCTAGCTGCAATAGCTGCTGATCTAGACCCCCTTGTCTGAAGTGTACTTAGTCCGTGTGCATGCAACATAAAAAAAATGTCATATTCGGAGTCTAATAAAATCGAAACTAATTCATAAGAATGGTTAGTAAGATGCGACCCTGTACAGTTTTTTTTGCTGATTCCAACGAAATTATGTATAACATTACTCATGCAAACCCAGATCAAATAACTCGACTCAAAGTATACTTCAAAATTTGTCGTGACACAACGCGACAAATTTTGACCAATATTAAGACTGCAATGATTTCCTTGCAGTTGAAGATATGGACTTGAACTTTTGGCCAAGCTTCATGCTTGTGCTAGACATAATGCAGCCGGATTTGCAATGATCCAGGCCATATGGTCGCCCTGCAGTATCTCTTCAAATTAGGCAGTGTCAGCACAAACGGTAAAATTTACCAAAGTTTCAAGCCAATTACTAAAAAATAGTTGGCCTGAATCTGCTTGTGAATAGTATCACCTAAAAGAGAAACTCTTGCTCTACAAGACTGACATTTGTTTTTTTTGCAACGCGACCATTAAGTACTCATTAACTCACATCAAAGTTGTTATATTTTGTATGCGCGATGCACTAATTTTTCTTCATTTCTAGGAATTTGAATCTTAATAGTCGCTTAGAATTACTGATATAATTGGATATTTCATTCGTGTTTTATTCAGTGATTGGCCAGTGAGAGATGTCAGAAGTTAATGAAGAAGAAGAATCGTTGGCCCCCTGTTCAATTGGAAAAGATGCTGCTGCATCAAAGTGCCATGTTATCTTCTATGCTAAGAAGACTGGATTCAAAGCGTTTAGTGATTTCACAGAATGTGACCAGAAATTGCTTGTTTCGCGTTCAGAAGCCAAACTTGACGAAAATTCCATCATTTGCTTCCACCATGAAGCCCTCTTCCTACATGAATATCAAGCGATGCAAAAGAAATGTTGCAATCCATTCAAGAAGAGGAATCACAATGTAAAAGCTGGACTTAGACTGCTTGATAATGAAACAGCTGCCAAACTTTGCCTGTTAAAGAAAAAAGAAGTGATTGATATAAAACCTGGTCAGAAGCTTTGCCCTCGCTGCATGTCGGCACTGAACCAAAAGCTAGAAGATTCATCATCACTATCAACCCAATCTGAACAAGATTTCACAACGGATGAAACTGAACCAGCCATCAACAAAAGTTTATCATTTATTGGTGCTTCACCATTGAAAAGAAGACAACTAAGTAAAAGAGATAAGCAAAGCTATGCAAAAAGAAAGATCTTGGATGCACAAAGTTTAATTGGGAATCAAATTGCTGCTGCTGTAGGAATCAATTACGATGAACAGCCAAGTTCAAGTAAAAGTCGCCCATGCAATAATTGTGCAGATCTTGATAATCTTATAGAAGAGTTGAAAGAAAAATGTAAAGTGTCAAATCGTAGGACAAAAGTTCAAATATTGACCTTGGTTCCAAGAAGCTGGACAATTAAAGATACGACAACAGCATTTAATGTATCAGAAAGAATGGTAAAGCAAGCGAGAAAACTGAAGAATGAGCAAGGTGTTCTAGCTTTTCCAGCAAATCGGCAAGGAAGGAAGCTTTCAGATGAAGTTGTCCAGAAAGTACATGACTTTTTTCAAGATGACGAATTCAGCAGACTTTGTCCAGGGAAGAAAGACTGTGTGCCTGTGAGAATTTCAGGAACAAAGGTGTACAAGCAAAAGCGGTTGTTGCTTTGCAATTTGAAGGAAATGTACGTGTCTTATCAGAAGCAAAATGGACCAGAAATTGGCTTCTCAAAGTTTTGCGAGCTTAGACCAAAATGGTGTGTTACAGTTGGCTCTGCTGGAATGCACTCAGTTTGTGTCTGTACAATACACCAAAATGTCAAGCTTATGCTCACTGGTGCATCAATCAATGAAGACTACAAGGAAATTCTTAGCAAAGCTGTTTGCAGCTTGGAAAACAAGGATTGTATGCTTCATCGTTGTGAAAACTGCCCTGGTCCAGAAGGTGTAGAAGCAGTTATTGCAACATATTTTGAAGATAATGACCCTGAAGAACTGATTGAGTACAAACAATGGATTCATACCGACAGGGATACTTTAGAAACAAAGCAGCTTTCAACAGAAGAGTATGTTGAAGATATTGCAGCAAAAATTTGGAACCTGTCTTGTCATCACTACATTGCCAAGCATCAAAGCCAGCACCTGAAAGCTCTCAAAACTGATTTGAAAGAAGGCGAATTCATAATACTAATGGATTTTGCTGAAAACTATTCATTTATTGTTCAAGATGCAGTGCAAGGCTTTCACTGGGAAAACAGTCAAGCAACAGTTCATCCATTTGTAGTCTACTACTGTGAAAACGAAGAGGTGCAATGTGTGAATCTTTGTGTTATTAGTGACTGCCTTCGACACGATACGATTACTGTCCATGTTTACATTGGAAAAGTAATCAATTACCTGAAGATGCAATTTTCCAAAATAAGCCACATCCACTACTTCAGTGATGGTTCAGCTGCACAATATAAGAATTTCAAGAATTTTCTCAACTTATGCTATCACAAAGAAGATTTTGAAATAACAGCAGAATGGAATTTCTTTGGAACAAGCCATGGAAAGTCGCCTTGTGATGGCATTGGAGGCACAACAAAACGGTTGGCAGCAAGAGCAAGTTTGCAACGTCCATATGAAAACCAGATTCTAACACCCAAAGATCTTTTCAACTTCTGCAATGATAATATCAATGGAATCAAATTCTTTTTCATCAGCAAAGAGGAAGTTGAAGAAGAAAAAGCTTCTCAAGAAGAAAGATTCCTGCAAGGGCACACTCTAGCTGGCACAAGAGAAAACCACCATTTTTTGCCCATTGATATGACGACAATTAAGGTCAGTAGAGTTTCTAATGATGCGACATCTTTTTTGGCCAAAATTAGTGCTGCTGAAGTAGTAGTTCAAGTCATGGATCTTCAGCCTGGGCAGTATGTTGCTTGCATTTATGAAAAGAAATGGTGGATTGGAAACATCGTTGAAATCTCAGTCGAACAGAAAGATGCTTTCATAAGCTTTATGCATCCTCATGGTCCTGCAAGTTCATTTTATTGGCCCTTAAGACGTGATACTTGCTGGATTCCAGAACAACTTATCATTGGTGTTATTCCAGCTCCATCAGTGACATCATCTGGTCGGCAATACAGTTTTCCTGAAAGCATTCTCTTGCAAATCAACGATGCTTCCAGAATGATGAAGTAACTGAGGAAGACAGGCTTGGGAACCTGCATAAAGAAACCCACAATCAGGCTTGGGATCCTGTGGTAAAGACACCCTGTAATCAGGCTTGGGAACCTGCAGTAAAGATACCCACCCGTGGCTGTTACTGCATGGCTATCGGGCGTGGCCCCTATGGCGATGGGGATGCTGGTTTTATTGTGATAACCAGTAATGGCTCAGCCATCATGGACCAACGCAGGGCACTGCGCACACAAAATATAAGATACTTTGACCTGAGTAAATAAGCACTTAATGGAAGCGTTGCAAAAGAAAAATATATCCATCTTGTAGAGCAAGAGTTTCTCTTTCAGATGATACTATTCACAATTAAATCCAGGCTGACTATTTTGTAGTAATGGGCTTTGAACTTTGGTAAATAAAGCCATTTGCGCTGACACTGCCAAATTTGAAGAGATTTTGCAAGGCGACTATAAAGCCTGGGTAGTTGGAAATCCAGCTGTATTATGTCCAGCACAAAGATAAGACTTGGTAAAAAGTTCAAGTCCATATCTTTATCTGCAAGGAAATTATTGCAGTCTGAATATTGGTCAAAATTTGTCGCATTAAGTCACGACAGAATTAGGGGTACACTTTGAGTCGACTTGTTTGACCGGATTTTGCATCAGTAATCTTATAATTAATTTCGTTTGAATCAGCACAAAAAACTGTACAGGGTCTCATCTTACTAACCATTCTTATGAATTGGTTTCAATTTTATGAGACCCCAAAAATGGCATTTTGTCTGATGTCGCGCGCATGCGAACTTACTACCCTTCAGACAAGGGGGTGTAGATCAGCAAGTATTGCAGCTAGAGGCTTGAAATCTTGAGAAACTTAATTTAGCACTTGACTAGTGCTACAGATAAAATTTGAAGAAAATTGGAGACATGATGGTGGGAAGGTTTAGACCACTTGGCATGGAATGACCCAGATGACGGATAATTGTGCTGTGTTGTCACATTTAATTGCACTGACTGATTTTTCCGTCGAGTCTTGGTAGAATATTTTATTCATTATAAACGAAACTCACACAACAATGATGTAACATGCTCAGTATTTATTATTTGTTGCACGGATCGGTTTTCAGCTGTAAGGCCATCATCAGGTGCAAAGATAAGTATACGGTGCAGTGAAATTTCGTTGGATCAAAGATCTTATACTAGTGCGTGTGCAGAGTATCTCCATTTCGAGAGATGATAAATGATGATGATAGAAATAGGAATAATACAAGTGGAATTATTTGAGTGCAAATGCGACGTGAGATTACTTAACTAATATAAAATTTTATACATTGACTAATGAACTATAGACAAATTAAAACAGTTGTAAATAAACGAATACAATTGAATGGTGAACTTTGGTGACATTTTCCAAAGATGTGGCTGAACAAAATAATGTTGTCTTCAATAGATCCTAAATCAAAAACAGATAAGAGATGATAGCGATATTAAGCAGGTGAGTGAAGCTGCTGTGATTGTATAAGGTATTCTTTTTTATTCATCACAACCAGAGGAATTATACTAAATGAAATAACGAAAATGGGGCATGTTAGTAAGTGGGGTAAGTTACAACATGACCCAGTTGGGATTATGAGTAGAATCTGTTGTTAGCAGTGGCGAGTATCTAGTCATTCAGTACTAAGCCTGGGTTTGGACATGTCGTTCATCTTCTTTGCTTTATGGATGTGATGTGATACTTCATGTTTCACATTGTAAATATGTTTGGAATATATTACCAAAGTTATTGTTCAATTATGGTCTTTTACGTAAAATTGTTGTAATTTGTCTATAGTTCTTAATTAGAGTGTAACATATTGTATCTTAGTTAAATAATCTTACATGTCATTTGTACTGAAATAATCCTGTTTGACTTATTCTAATTCATCATTAATTTTTTTCATCTCTGGGAATGGAGATGGTTTGTACATGTGCTAGCTGAGCGTCTTTGATCTAACAAAATTTCACTGTAGTGCATTCGTACTTATCTTTGTACCTGATGATGTAGTAATAGCTGTAAACTGGCTCGTGCAACAGATAATAAACATTGTAGATTATTACACCAGTGCTGTGTGTGTTTCATTCGTATGTTTTTTTTCATCATTGTTAATGTAGGGGATTGGTCAAGGAAACCTTTCTGAGCTGTCTTGATATCAGTTTTCTCCGTGGTATTTTAATGCATGATTGCTATTGGAGTCTGTTTGATGATCACTGTTTGACATTTCATCATTCAGTTCTTTATCATTAGCGGTCAACTGGGTCGCACTTTGAAATACCTGCACCGTCATTTCTGTGGCTAGTCCAATTGGCATAATCCCTTGCATAAGCTGCATGTCGATGTATTCTGACAGACGTAGCAAATTGTCACTGATTTTAAGGGAAAGACTGTTCGGGAACGAAGATTGTTTTACAGTACCCACCTTACATGTTGATAATATTCCTAGAGTCTGTCACCATGCTATAGTACGTCGTCAATTACTAAGTATTGTAGACGGAAGTTTTCTTTTCGTTTCGTTGCTTGTGATTCGAAATCTGATTTGTTTCCCGTTTTTCAGGTTGAATTACGTGTAGTAGTTTGCAGTTGTGTGTATTAGTGTAAGCAATGGTAGCGCGTTGTTCAGTTTTCACCTTTGTTAGCACATGTGATGATCAACATCTATTTCTCATTGACTCATCCGAGGATATCGATCGCTTTGCACGTACTTTAAATAATACTACGGGCGTTATTATGACTATGGGTATATTTTTCTGTCTTTTGTAAATGTATGCTCCTGTACAACCATGTGGTCTGCCAGTGGGCATTTGCACGTGTTATTGATGAGGTTTTATGGCTACTTTCTTAATTTAAATCCAAGACTTCCCTGAATTCTCTTCCTCGGGAAGTAATTTTTCAATCCTTCGATCTATAACGTTTGTTTGTACACGAACCCAAGGCGTTCACGTGTAATCTGTGTCGAATATATTTTCAGTGGGCTGCAGTGAGCAGACAAAACATTTCTAGAAACTGATTTCAGCAGTCACATTATTTTACCGATTTGTATGAAGTTTTCACGGAGTATGGTAAGCGCAAGTCACAGTTACATCTGCATTGGTCGTAACCTTTCTTAAAGAAAAAAAAAACAGTTACACCGATAGGTCTTGTTAGAAGAGTTAGAGAATCTTGGTTGGAATTTATCCTGATTTAGCTTAGCTTTGTTGTTCGTTGTGCTATCAAAGTTGGTCCACTACCTCATATTTCACTGAAAGTAGTCAGATCGCATTGTTGTTTATTTATGGGTCACATTTCATTAATAAGGGAATCTTTTAAGGGTATTAAAACTGGAGACATAATATAGTATATAACCACAAGTCTTTTTTTGAGAAACAAGTGATATATTTTTTTCACAATATGTGGGGTGGTCAGAAAGAGTCTGAAAACTTGTAATGGTGTTGCAGGGCAGATGCTGCTGAGAAATAATTATTAAGAAAAAAAAGTCGATACGTTGCGCGGTTACCGACTTTCAGCCGTTGGCTGGGGCTCGATCCATACTACTGTCCCATTCCCAATTTTTGTGTTGCTCTCTTGTTCGGTTTTAGGAAACCGAACGAGGAGCACGCTTGGCTACCTGATTGGTTAACTTCTATGCTAATCAACTGGGAAATTGTGCAACGTATCGAACTTTTTCCTAAAAATTTTCTCTCAGCACAACACACACAGCAACACCCTTACAGACTGTTTCTGACCACCCTGTATTTGAAATATCTTAGTAGTAAACAATCAGTAATTAATAGTTGTATTAATTGCTTATGACTGGTCAATTTTTCCAGCACAGGATGGAAACTATTAATCACATAAAACATGTTGTGCTAAAGAGAATTTGTAATGAAAGACTTTATAGTTAAATTGGCAATGATAACTTGCGGTCAGCCATCAGCGAGGTTAATGTATAATAGTTGTTACCATAATATAGTTGTATCTGATGGAGTAATAACTCTTCTGGTATACTCTTTTCCAGTAACGGATATTGGTACCTCAATTTAGAACTGTTTATGAACTCCATAATGGATCCAACAACGATAATAGCTCTCAAGATTTGTTTAAGAGTCGAGATGCTAGTGAGTAAGCGAGAGTATGCTTAATTTAGGTACTGATCTGCACCCTGGAGCCGCTAGGTGCGTGTTAACACACATTGTTTGAAGACTGGCACTTCAAACATCAACTATTAAAACTTTTTCAGTGCGTTCTGTAGTGACTTACAAGTGCAACTAGGAAATTTTATGTAAATGTACAGTTTTACTGTGTCACTTGTGCATATATATCGTGAGATGGATTATTATAACTGTAGCTCGATTTGCATCATTGCTTACAGTAATCATAATTTTTTATAATTTTTAAACGCGCTTATTTTTCAGCCAGATAGCATATTTAACAAATTTTACAATTTTCGTGCGTCGGTACCAGAATGTTGATGCTAATAGTATTTAACAATGTTAATATCTGTGTTATTATTACTGGTGCTATTGTTATTATTATCCTTCCCATTATTATTATCATTAAAGTTATGCTCTTTCGTCAGAATATTTAGCTATGTTTGTGAATTTTACCTTTTTCTACTTTTTCCTTTAATGATAGGAGACGGCCTGTTATTAATAAATACAGTTATCAATACAATCTCATTAGTAACAATTTAAATTTTTTCCGTGTTTCTTTGCAGCAAAAAGTGTAACATGTCCACTATGTGAAACAGTGTATTTGCTCATACCATTCCAATGGATACTCCGATATCCTTTACGGTCGTGAATGTTGTTACAAAACTATCAAAGTTGTAAAATTACATTAATGTTTCACATATCCATCTTCATTCATTTTCGTTTAAACATATTTAAGTGTCCATTTCGATCTCCAGAGACTTTTGAACATTAAGCGTTAACTTTCGTAACCAGAAAATGAGGATAATGTTGATGGTTTCTTACTTTGCGAGCACTACAGCTGTGCCATTAGCGACCATATTATTTAAAAAAATAATGACGATCATACGAAAATTAATAAAAACAGTCGAAACTCTGCAAGTCAGTTACCTCAACTATAAGGGATTTTAATCCGTCTTTATACGTATTAAAAGAAATGGTTACAGATCAGACGGATTAAAACAGCAAGACATATGATAATCGTGGAATTAAATAGCCTTTGATATGGCATGATGAATACAAGAGAGTATTGGTCACTAATTCGCTTTCTGAGCACAGTTGTCATTACGAATGCAAGGTGCTTCAGATTCTTGAACTAAGAAAGAATTGTGCCGTTATTCATCGGTCAACACCGAAAGAAAACAAAGTGGATTCTTAGATTCGCAAGGTTTTTTTTAAAAAAAAGGTATACTTTTTCACGAGGCAATAGCGTGATCAGTTATAAATTTAAGAAATTGGCATAAATGTGGCTGATGTTTTCAGTAAGTGTAGAGGTGTAGACTATTGAATGCTGTGTATAAAAAGACCCCTATAAACACGATCACGAGCACACAAATAACACAGTTTTGTATGAATATTTTTATAAACACTTTCCTGCAGTATTTAAGATTTCTCGAGAAACAGCCTGTGAGTGTGTGTGTGTGTGTGTGTGTGTGTGTGGACTAACGTTCTTTGAAATTTTGCTTCGCTTTCTATAAATTGCTATTATCTTTAAATAAGGAGGTCTCTTGATCGAGACAGGTCACTGATATTTGCTTTCACACTACGCGGGCGGTAAAGGCACTAGAGATAGCCACGTGGAGTATATATCTCTATGGAGTGAACATAGTCTACTGCGCATCAAACCGAGTAAGTCACGTGATTTTGGGACGAAGCTGCTTCTCTTCAATTTGCGGTAATCGCGAAATTTGGATATTACACATATTCACATTGTTTTCTATGTCTTTCTGCACGTTGCAGTTTTAGTAACAGCTATGGTGCAGTACTGTTGTTGCTACTGATGTAAAGAGAAGTAGGTGAAAGGAGGATCAGTTACTTCTCACATGTGGGTACAACAAACGTATAATTGTAAATATCATATGAATATGAGACAAAATATCTGGAAAGTCTTGTATTGTAGAGATAATTTCTGCCATTTTATGGCCACGTGTTGACGAGATAAGTGCTAGATCAATTTGCAAGTGTGTCTGAGTAAACTGCCAGTCGCTGTATACATACCGGTGCTATGTTCAAAAGCGCATAAAATTTATATGTGGCAGTGTGGTCTTACTCTAGTTTATGCTGGTTCGCAAACCATTCTATGTATATAAGTATTTCTGCATGAGACAGTTTCCTATAAATTGTCATTGTAACGTAATTAATGAGAACAGAATCGACAGTATGAACCAGTGCAATGGGAAACCTAGAAAAATATTGTTAGTTTTCTTTTTGTTAACATCGAGTATAGATTTAAGTGTCAGGACGTCTTTTCTGAAAATATTTGTATGGAGGGTAGCCATGTAAGGATGTGAAACACGGACGATCGATAGTTTAGACAAGAAGAGAATAGAAGCTTTCGAAATGTGGTGCTACAGAAGATGCTGAAGATTAGATGAACAGATCACATTGTACGTTTTGTATTGAATGCCAATGCTATTTCCATATTTTAACGTCAATGTGAAGGTCCAAGGGTTTCATTAAACCTGCAGTTGTGCATTGGAGTCTTATCCTGGACTCCCAAAAAAGGTTCAACGCACAGACTGTTTGAACCGTTACTCCCCATGGACAGAAGTCGGAAATGTGCCTTTTGTATACATTCTCGATGCAGTTTCCGTGTTTCAACGTCAATGTGTGCGTAGTATAGGGTTTCTCTATCCGGATGAGATGCCGAAAAAACCTTACAGATATCTTACTTGTCCATAAAAAGTAAAAAGGTAAATAAAAAAATTGAAAATAATAATGGACAAGCAGAAGGTGGAAATCACTTACCGTATTAACTGTAACAATTTCGTAGTTCCAAATGTGTTGTTTCTTCTTGACATTTCGGCGCCGACTACAATCAGTGTCATTGTAAGATAAGTAGAATAGACATTCGACAGTATGAATAACTGTAATAGAAAACGTAAAGAAATGTTGTTGGCTGTCATTTCTTATCCCGTTACCCAAAAAAAGTAAATAAAGTGGAATCTGAGCTATGATACACTATCGAAGAAGCACAGTACGATTACCCTACGTATCTTTTTAAGTCACCATCAGTTCCTGGTATCAAACTGTCTGTAAAACCATTTACAAAGTTTCACAGTACTTCTAAAGGTGATCTACCTGTAGCAGCGAAGTAATACCGCCCAAAATACGCTAGGCGCTATACGGGCTAAAATGCGCCGTCCCATAATCACGTGACCTGAGTGGCAGGAGACGCTGCGGACGGAATTCTCATTCTGTGCATCCGAATTCTCACTCCACAGATATTTACACTCTGCTGATAGTCACAAATATGCACTGGAATTCGGTACACTGTTCTAGGGAAGAGGTATCGCTGTTGTGTTGAACTGTGGGTGGAAGCAAGTCACGTGTTTGTGATAGGTGGTTCCTCCTCCACAATTGTTCTTCTCGATAACTGTTATCTCGTCAGAATCTTGACCTAAGATAAAGGCTACTGATTAAAACATCTCTGCGACGTAATGTGTTTGTAAGAAACCCAAGAGCACACTATGAGATATGCACATCCCTCAATTTTAATTACATTATTGCAATAAATACTCCAACAGTATGGTTACATTTGATGTTACGTTGCTCATTACTCACTCACTATGAGTGTTATTTGTGTCATCCAGTAGACTATGTTTTACTTACGAAATATTGTATTCTACTGCTATATATTAATCTAAGTTCATGAGTCGATAGAAGCAAGTTGTATGATAACCAGTGAAACTCACAGCAGGAATGTGCTCAGTTGAACCGGTGATGCAGCCAATCAACTGGAAATGTCTTGACTAAACGAGGCGTTGAAGGGTGCTTCTCAGAGTAAACGCTTGGTGCAGACTGACAGCTGATTTCTGACACATCTTTTTTGAAGTAAACCTTGAGCCCCCACCACCTAAAACTGATACTTATCAGAAAGTTACTAGAAGGTGATAATTTACGCGATATCCTGGATGAACTTTGGGTTCTTCTCACTGGTGGTGTCTCTCACGTTCAGCTTAAACGACAATGTGAAGATAAAGAACATAATTAGCAACAACGACAAGAAACATTTTCAACTTAAGAAATAATTGTCACATCATAGAACCGTTTTCGGCGTTTAATGTCATCATTAGTGGAACTACTTGAGCCCCATAGAAGGGGAGCCGGTTAGCTTGTACACGTCTCATCCTCGTAATATGCAGATTACCATTGTCTGTAAGTCTGCACTTAGGGTGAATTTCGTAGTGTACTATCTGCTAGAAAAGATGTCCTTTTGCTCAGCAAACCTACTAATACTCGAAAATCGTATAAAGGAGTATCACAAGTAATCTCGTTGTGTAAACCACATTCGTGACTGTGATTTTATAATGCTTTATACATGAAGAAAACATCGTAAACAGTCACTGTTTTGATTCATCTGTTTCCTGCAATGCATGCGGTAAAAGAATCTCCGTCTTTAGGTTATACACAAGTTGCAGTACGCGTTTAGTATCTTCAGGTACGTAGGTATGTCACATCTTCGAAAAACAAATATTATAATACCTCTCTCAGAAGTCGAGGTCTATACACATGGAAAATTACAAATACACTAGAGGTAATTGAAAAAAAAAATTGAAACAAAAACTGTCGAACGTTTTGTGAAACGATTTGTTCAAAAGTAAGAAATAGAATGTAATGCTCGAAAACATGTGTAACAATAGAATCTCAACAGGCAAATATCTCTGGTTAGCTGAAGCTTCCTGGTGGTAGATTAAAACTTTGTGCCGGACCGAGAATCGAACTCGCGAACTTCGCCTTTCGCGGGGAAGTGCTCTGCCAACTGTTTTTTCATCGGATCACAAAAAAACTGAGTCTTGGTGCGGAGGACAACTAACTGAGGTATTCAAACACGACTCACGATCAGTCCCCACAGGTGTACTTCCACCAGTACGTCATCCCCTTTCAATGGGCACCTCATCTGCTGTGCATGTTTTCGAACATCATTCGAAGGGGCGTGATATGTTTCTCTAATTTATTTTATTTCTTGCTTTTAGATAAATCACTTCACGAAATATCAGACATGATTTTTAATTTTATTATTTTCAAGTTTTGTTGTTAATTGCCCTGATTACTTCCAAGAAATTAAATCTATTTTGCAAAAGTAAACCTCACGTTGATCAGTTTGATACCTCGTTTGTCTATTTCCCACTCTTCATTTTGCTATGAAAATTCGGGTAAAACTTTTTCCGTCAAGTCATTAAGTTTTTCTTAGTTACCCATATTGCTTTCAAGCAATTACATCTGTCTTTGCAAACCTGGACCTCAAGCTGGTCATTTTGATACCTCTTTGTTTGACTGTGGACATTCGGGCAAAAAACTATGTGTAATTTCTGGGGAGTCTCGCTTCCGCTCCGCACAAACATTTGTTGACTTTTAAATATCACACCAACGTAAATTTTTATGTGTAAAGTACACTCATGTACAGAAACGACAGAACACCTTGAAGGATTAGAGATACGACGTTCATATTCATGGCAAAGTTACATTAGTATGTTCTGCAGAAATGATTAGCATTTCAGTCTCGCTTCAGCATGTATCCTGTTGCCTAGTAGGCACAGAGCCCGCCATGGGCCCTGATAACTTGTTCCATGCATGATGGCAGCGACGCGTATAAGGTGAGAATGGCGTCCTCTCGTATAGCCATCCATGCTGGATTCACCTGGTTCGAAAGACATCTCTGGTCGTTGGCATTGGGTCACAGCAGTAATCGTTTCACCATATCCCACATATTTTCAATTGGCGACAAGTTTGGTAATCAGGTTTGCCAGGGCAAAAGGCTGACATCCTGCGATACCAAGAAGGCACGTGTTCGTGAGGCACCATAGGCTCCCGCATTGTTCTGCTGAAAAATGGAGTCTGGGATGTAGTGCAGAGAGGGCATGGCTACGGGTCACAGAATGCCATTCACGTAGGTGACAATGGTCACAGTGCCCTGGGCACGCACAAGCTGTTATTTGTGGTTGTAACGGATAGCACCCTATACCATAAGGCTTTGAGTTGAGGCTGTATGTCATATGTGAATGCAGTCACTGTGATGCTGCTCCCATGTCTGCAGCCATCATTTTCAGACAAACAGGACCTAAATTTGTCCGAAAACACTGTCTGACTCCATTCCTGTCACCAGTGACGTCGTTCGATACACCATTGCCGTCTAACATGTTTCTGTGCATTCGTCAAAGGTAGGCGGAGAAACGGTCGATGTGCACGTAATCCATACCGTAATAAACGGCGACTGACTGTCACCCCTAATAGTGCACGATGTGTTACATTGTTCCACAGTTGCGCCAGAGCCGAGGAGGATGCAGATCTGTCCTGCAATGACATTCGTGTAACGTGCCGACCTTCTCGGGTTGGTGGTCCGGGTGGTGCGACCTGACCCATCTCGTTGCGGTCTACGGCCTTCCGTGAACCTTTCTACATACGCCCGTTGCACTAACGAAACAATTCCGCCCACGTGAGGAGCCATTCCCGGATGGAAGCATTACATTACCTCATGCCAATAAACCTATTATTTTCAAATGGCCGCCATTTTGTTTCCTACGGTCCAAATAACTTAAGCGAGGTACAACTCCTAAAGAATCTTTTATACTTCTCACCGTCAACACAGTTTTGATTTCAGACGAGCCGGCTGACCTGTGACATACCGCGCGTGGAGGTCTACATCTCAAACTCACTGATTTGACGGAATGGTTCGCCCATAAGTCTGCGAGGCATCCTCCGCGTCTGCTCAAGCCACACTGAACCACGACCTTCGATTTATAGCGACAACGAGGGCCACAGGCATATTTTACTGGTAGGTGTTGTTGCGTCGCGCTGTCAATGTTGTTGAACATGTTATTGTATATTTCCTGTGAATATGAGCGTCCTATCTCTAGACGTTCAAGGTGTTCTGTTTTCTTCTGAACGTCAGTGCTGCTAGGCCGTGAAGAGATGTGCTTTTTGACACTTCATTTATATAGCTAGTAGCAGCTGGTTGTGAAATATTTCCGTTGTCCCTCAGATCACAAGTTAAGTATGTCTTAAATATCCTGAGTACTTTCAAGCGACTGAACACGTTTTCTTTCTTTTTTTTCACGCAGGTCACTTTGATATCTCATTTGTCCATTTCCCACAATTCGTTTGGATGCAAAACTCAGACAAAAATCCATTACGTTCTTTCCAGGAAATCTTGTTTTCACTCCGCTCCAATGTTTGACCAAATGGACTCCCAAAGACATGACGCAGTCTAAGCTCATTTGGATGACTTATTGGCAGACTGCAGTAAAGATATCATCCAAAGTGCGGTAATGCAAATAGAGGAGGAACCAGCATGAGAACGTCGAGAAGATGACAATCGCATATATCTTCGATAAACTTCCGCACTGTGGTTTAATGAACAAAATGTCGAGTATCTGGCCAGTTGTATATAGAACTCAATGCTTTGTTGTTAACCAGAACTAATCGGCACGCGTAAACAGGGCTAGTTCGAGAAGGGGTTTCCCACACATCGTTGTTTGGCAAACCCCCGCACCACCGACATAATGGTGGGCTCCGTTTTACTCCCTGCTACATACATTAGTTACCGCTCCTTGAGTTTTTATATGATCTTCCAAAATAAATATACATTTAGGGAGTATGGAAATAGCTTCCTTTCACTACTATTTGTGATATACCCAGTGTACAAATTCTGCGCTTGCGTTTGATCCTTAAATCGGCCCAGATACAAAAGCGATTTCGGGACTCTCCCTAGGATGTAATACAGCGCGTTTACTGTTAAGTATATACGTAAATTATGTACTGGATAAAGTCGAAGACTTCATGAGGACATTCTCAGACGATTCTGTTGTCTATGAGATGATTACAGTGCCTGAGGATTGAGGATGAATGTAGGAATACCTGAAGAGGATCGACAGCTGGTGCAAGGACTGGTAGTTTGGCCCGAAAGTAATTAAGGGGAAGTTTACTATCTTTCGCCCGAAAAAGCATGTTCTTTGAGAATTTGTTTCTCGGGATATCTTATAGATATCAATGTCAAATGTAGTCAAAATGTTTATTGATATTTCCTCAACAAACTGGAATTTTTTCGACCGGAAATATCGAAGAGCAAAGGCGGAAGTGCCGTCGGAGCGAAACAAAATTTCGATGTAGAACTCCACGCGCTGTATGTCACAGGTCAGCCGGCTCGTCTGAAATCAAAATTGAGTTGACGGTGAGAAGTATAAAAGATTCTTTAGGAGTTGTACCTCGCTTACGTTATTTGGATCGTAGGAAACAAAATGGCGGCCATTTGAAAATAATAGGTTTTCTTCATCGATTTTTCAACTTCGTCGGCCAAGTAAAAATATTTGTAGTTGATGGATCGGAAAAAAGTGGTACAACTCCTAGACAATTTAGTTAGATTCGTCGGAAACAAAGAATCGTGCCAATCGGTTCAGTAGATTTGAAGTTACCATACCGCGCGATAAAAAAAAAAAAAAAAAAAAAAAAAAAGTCATTTCGAGAAAAACGCGTATGAAGTTTTAAATAAATATAAAAGCAATATTATGCAACATACGGTCAATCTGCTATTCCGGGTCCAATAACTAGTCCTTCCTCTACCTCATAGAGGGCGTTCTGCTCGACCTGGGTAATCCTGCGCTGCTCCTGAGCTGCTCGTAGGGCCGGTAACAAGCGGTTTTCGGCCACTTGAATCCGGTGGTCGTCCGAATGCTTGACGAACTGCGTCGAATAGAGTCCTAGGGTGACGTCCATCGTTGTCATGGTCTTCAGAATTCTGAATACACTTCGTTGAAGCTGCTCATTGCCAGGAAAGTCACAATCTCCACAGTCTTCGCACCAGGATGCAAATGCTTGGGGGCTAACTTCCAAACACACGCGTTCAAACTTTCATTTGAATTTTGTGTGTTTCCTCCCAAACATCGGTACAATAACTCGTCCTCCGAAAGAAAAAAACTGGCGCGTGAAAAAGGCCGATTTCAGGCAGGTGCATTTTTTGTTCAACCGCTAATAACAAACATTTCCGTTCCGTATTCGGAAAAACCGTTTCAGGGGTGGATTTTTCGTGGTTGCCCTATATCAATTAAAGCAAATGGCTGGATGCTCTTCTTTTTAGATAGGTCGAAACAGAATGTGCCGAGTCAGCTTGTGTTCCGTCTTCCATGGCCTTGTTATAGGTGGGAAGTTAAACACCAGTCTTATTGCCGATACCTTGAAACATTATAGGCTCTGAGTGTAGCAAACAGTACTGGAATCTGATAATTAGGGATAATGTTCAGTTTTATAATAGTGGTTATTGGCATACTGTCGTGTTCAGTCCAGTCAGATGTATTCAAACCATTACTATACAATTGCTACATTTATTCTTCTTTTCGTACCTTATATTTAGCATCATAATTTGAGTGTGATGCTAAATATAAGGTACCTTCGTGTGTGAAGTGCAAAATGGCTAAGCAGGGATGGCTAGAGGACAAATGTAAGGATGTAGAGGCTTATCTCACTAGGGGTAAGTTAGATACTGCCTACAGGAAAATTAATGAGACCTTTGGACAAAAGAGGGCCACTTGTATGAATATCAAGAGCTCGGACGGAAACCCAGTTCTAAGCAAAGAAGGGAAAGCAGAAAGGTGGAAGGAGTATATAGAGCGTCTATACAAGGGCGATGTACTTGAGGACAATATTATGGAAATGGAAGAGGATGTAGATAAAGATGAAATGGGAGATACGATACTGCGTGAAGAGTTTGACAGAGCACTGAAAGACCAGAGTCAAAACAAGGCCCCGGGAGTAGACAACATTCCATTGGAACTACTGACGGCCTTGGGAGAACCAGTCCTGACAAAACTCTACCATCTGGTGAGCAAGATGTATGAGACAGGCGAAATACCTTCAGACTTCAAGAAGAATATAATAAATCCAATCGCAAAGAAAGCAGGTGTTGACAGATGTGAAAATTACCGAACTATTAATAAGTCACAGCTGCAAAATACTAACGCGAATTCATTACAGACGAATGGAAATACTAGTAGAAGCCGACCTCGGCGAAGATCAGTTTGGATTCCGCAGAAATGTTGGAACACGTGAGGCAATACTGACCCTACGACTTATCTTAGAAAATAGATTAGGGAAAGGCAAACCTACATTTCTAGCATTTGTAGACTTATAGGAAGCTTTCGACAATGTTGACTGGAATACTCTTTTTCTAATTCTAAAGGTGGGAGGGGTAAAATACAGGGAGAGAAAGGCTATTTGTACAGAAACCAGATGGGAGTTATAAGAGTCGAGGGACATCAAAGGGAAGCAGTGGTTGGGAAGGGAGTAAGACACGGTTGTAGCCTGTCCCCGATGTTATTCAATCTGTATATTGAGCAAGCAGTAAAGGAAACAAAAGAAAAATTCGGAGTAGGAATTGAAATCAATGGAGAAGAAATTAAAACTTTGAGGTTCGCCGATGACATTGTAATTCTGATAGAGACAGCAAAGGACTTGGAAGAGCAGTTGAACGGAATGGATAGTGTCTTGAAAGGAGGATATAAGATGAACATCAACAAAAGCAAAACGAGGATAATGGAATGTAGTCGAATTAAGTCGGGTGATGCTGAGGGAATTAGGTTAGGAAATGAGACACTTAAAGTAGTAAAGGAGTTTTGCTATTTGGGGAGCAAAATAATTGATGATGTTCGAAGTAGAGAGGATATAAAATGTAGACTGGCAATGGCAAGGAAAGCGTTTCTGAAGAAGAAAAATTTGTTAACATCGAGTATAGATTTAAGTGTCAGGAAGTCTTTTCTGGAAGTATTTGTATGGAGTGTAGCCATATATGGAAGTGAAACATGGACGATAAATGGTTTAGACAAGAAGAGAATAGAAGCTTTCGAAATGTGGTGCTACAGAAGAATGCTGAAGATTAGATGGGTAGATCACATAACTAATGAGAAGGTATTGAATAGAATTGGGGAGAACAGCAGTTTGTGGCACAACTTGAGAAGAAGAAGGGACCGGTTGGTAGGACATGTTCTGAGGCATCAAGGGATCACCAATTTAGTATTGGAGGGCAGCGTGGAGGGTAAAAATCGTAGAGGGAGACCAAGAGATGAATACACTAAGCAGATTCAGAAGGATGTATGTTGCAGTAATTACTGGCAGATGAAGAAGCTTGCACAGGATAGAGTAGCATGGAGAGCTTCATGGAACCAGTCTCAGGACTGAAGACAACAACAACTTTGTGTGTGTGTGTGTGTGTGTGTGTGTGTGTGTGTGTGTGTGTGAGAGAGAGAGAGAGAGAGAGAGAGAGAGAGAGAGAGTATGTACAAGGGTTGGACAAAAATATGGAACCGCCAAAAACAACGTATTACGTCGCGCACCCGTCTCGACAAGTAGATCACAAACGCATTGAGGTCTGGTGATTTTGGTGTCCAGGGACGATGCGACAGTTCATCCTCTTTGTCACGAAACCAGTCGTGGACGGTGCAAGCTGCGTGAGCAGGGGCACTGCAGCTTCGCTATAGGGAGCAGACATTGTAACATGGGATGTTCACATATTGTTGACAGTAAAGCGATATACGTAGCAGCCATAGGTTCTATGGAATACCACGATACTGCTGCCCAAATCTGCAACAAAGCCCCGCCACGTTTCACTCTTGGGACGTAACCTCGGTCGGAAGAGGGAAACAGTGTGAAACGAGGCTCGTATGTCCAAATGGCTTTCTTCCATTGCTCCAAGATCCAGGTTTTATGCGTTCGGCAGCAAGTTTTCCAGTTACGGGCATTTGCATCACTAATACGCGGTTTTGGAATTCCGGGTCGCCCTTGCAGTTCCCTGCTAATGGAGCTCCCTTTGTGTTGTTTTGGTGCCGACAGCGTTCACGAGTCCGGCATTCAGTTCTTCAGTCACTTTTGCAGCTAGGTGCTTTTACTTTCCGTCACCATCTTTTCAATGAGCGCCCATAACGATCACTCAACGGACATTGTCAGCGTTGTGACCTGGCGAATGATGTCTTTCCGCCGTCGCTGTATCCGACCCCGGTGCCCCTCGTAACACCAGAAACTACAGTTACGTTTGTTACGGAAGCACCCACTATACAAGCGCCAACATTAATATTTGCTCACGTTCGAACTCTCTTAGCTTCGACATAATGCACTCAAAACTATGCAACGTATTGAGCATATTGCATAGATGCCGTTGTAGTCAAATGGAGCAGCGCTACCTGCAGACTTCAAGCGTTTCTCGCAGTATACCCACATTTTTGTTGAATTACTATATTTCCCCTTACACATCGCATCAAAAGAACAGTGACTTCATTCTAAAACGATCTACCTATGGAGCTTCTAGTACCTTCCGCCGCGGAAGTCGAACACGCGGCAGAACAAATGGACGTGGTCAGCCCATAGAGGGCTCCGCGTCTGCGGCGGGTATTCTGCGCAGCGGCTCTCGCGCGGCGTGGGCGCCACCGCTACGCCACGTGCAGACAGCGGCCAATAGCCGCTCCCTTCGGTTTCGTATATAGGGACCCGCTCTGCCCTCGACCAGCCCTCCGTGAATCCCGTCGTCTCTACCGTGCCTTCCTCCGCACGCATGACCCGGACACACTACGACGCCACCGGCAATTCCAGCGACACATTCGTAATTTGCTAGCGGCTAAGAAACGCCGGGACTGGCTACAGACATGCACCCGTTTAAATGCTACCTTACCAATCAACTCGTCCAAGTTCTGGTCGGCCTTCCGTCACCTTACCGGAACTAAACCCTCCCCCTATTATCCTCTTCTCCATGATGATCACCCTTTCCCTGACACACTTAGTAAGGCCAATCACTTTGCCTCCTACCTCTCCGATGTATTTTCCATCCCCGATGATCCCCAGTTCGATTACTCCCTCTTCCCGGATATCCGCGATCGAACTGACACCTCTGTCCCTCCCCTCGCTCCTGGTTTCCAGTACTTGGACAACATTGCACACACGGAACTCAATACCCCGATCAATACACAGGATCTCATTGCTACACTCCGCACAAAACGTAACACCGCTCCTGGTCACGATCGTGTCACCTACCGTCACCTTCGTGAAGCTCCTGTCTCTTTTCTCTCCACCCTGGCCAGGCTCTACAATGTAGTCCTGTCCACCGGTTACTACCCCGACCTGTGGAAAACCTCCCGTATCCTCATGTTCCTTAAACGTGGCAAACCGCCGTCCGCCGTCTCCTCCTACCGTCCCATCAGCCTTACCTCGGTCTTCAGCAAGGTCCTGGAATCTATCCTCACCCGACGCATCCACCAGCATCTCCGTCAGCACCGTCTCCTTCCCGTTACCCAGTGTGGCTTTCGGCCGTCCTTCTCTTCCGACGACCTTCTCCTTCACCTCACTCATCTCCTTTCCGAACAGCTTAATTCCCGTCGCTCCGCAATCTTCCTCTCCCTGGACCTTGAACGTGCCTATGGCCGCGTATGGCATTCCGGTCTCCTCTTCAAGCTCCAAACCTTCGCCCTTCCCATACATTACGTCCGTCTGATCGGCTCCTTTCTCTCCCGCCGTCCTTCCTATGTCACCATCCATAACACAGATTCCTACACCTTTTTCCCCTCCGCCGGTGTGCCCCAAGGCTCCGTCCTCTCCCCCCTTCTGTACCTTTTGTACACGGCGGACATGCCGCCACCGTCACCTCTCGTCCACCTTCTCCAGTTTGCCGATGACACCGCCTTCCTTGCCCTTGCCCCCACCCTGCAGCGCTCCCAACACCTTCTCCAATCCCATCTTGACCGGTTCACCGCTTGGTGCAACCAGTGGTTGCTCAAGGTCAATCCCTCCAAAACCCAGGCGATCATTGTAGGCAAAACCACCCCTTCCTTCCGCCTCCTTGATTTCTACATCACCATCTATGGCCGTCCTATCGCCCTCACTCCCACCCTTAAGTACCTTGGCGTCACCCTCGACCGTCGCCTCTCCTGGACTCCCCACCTCCGGACAATCCAAGCCAAGGTACGCTCCCGACTCAGTATCCTCAAGCTCCTCTCCGGCCGTACGTGGGGTCTGGACCCCTCCACCCTCCTCCACACCTATAAATCCCTCATCCGCCCTATCCTTTGTTATGCCCATCCGGCTTGGATCTCCGCCCCCCCTACCTTTTATAAATCCCTCCAAATCCTTGAACGCCATGCTCTCCGCTTCGCCTATCGCATCCGTCTCCCCTCCCCTACGCGAATGCTGTACGATCTCCTCCCCTTCCCCCACCTCCTCCTTTTCCTGGAAAGGATACGGATCCTGTACACCTCCCGTAAATTCGATCCTCCTCACCCGCTCATCTCCCCGATCCTCTCTCACCCCCGCCCACTGCCGCGCCTGTATTTCCACGTCCCACCCGGTCTCCATCTCTCCACCCTCCTTACCCTCTCCCAAGGTGGCTTCCGCCAGCTCCCCCTCCCTGATGATGTCCTCGTCCCCTCCATCTACCCCTCCTATCAACTTTGATCCTGCCCCACCCCCCACTTCCGGTGTCCTTTCCTTTAGGCACCCTCCCTCTCTTCTCTTCTCTTCCCTTCTCTTTCCTTTTCCCCCATCCCCTCCCTCCACCCCTCTTCCCCCGGGCTTCCCCTACCCCTTCCTCCATCCCCCCTCTCACCCCTGCCCGTGGCATCCCTGCTCTCCCCTCTCGCTCTCCCACTCCCCTTCCTCCTCCTCCTCTCTTGGCAGGTCCCCGGACTCGCACACGCATAGTGAACTTTCGCGCGCCGGAGATCATCGCCTTCTGTGTCTCGTGTGTGTGACGACGTTTAGTGTTTTTGGTGTCCGCCGTCCCGCTACTCCGTTCACTTGTGCCGTCAGATTCATCAGTGTTCTGTGCGCCGTGTCAACGTGTTTTCAGTGTTGTTATCGTCACGTGTGAACGACTCCGTGTTTTTTGTGTCTCTGTGACCTCTCTCTTTTGTCCGTCACTTGTTCATTATCATTCTTCATTCTTATGCTTTTGTGAACACTATGGCTGAAGAGCGGCGTAGTGTGCCGCTGCCAGCCTGCCTGATTTGTACAGGTATACAAATAACAATAAAGAAAAAAAAAAAAAAACTCGTCCAGCCAGTCTGGTACTCGCTCTGGATTTCATTTCTATCTCGGCGGTACTGCGTTCTGGTCGTTGCTTGTTGTTGGCATTTGCCTGGCTCTGGTTCCGAGTGGATTTACGTTTGGTGTTGTGGTTTCCACAAACCTCCGTTGTTTATCTCTTCCTTGTTGTGTCGCTCATAGTCGGTCGTGGTCGGTTGTTGTCAGTTGTCGTTGGTCTGTCGTCCGACTCGTCCTGTGTTTACCCGGTGGTGCGTGCTCCACCGCCGGCGGCTTCCCCACCTGGCTGCTCCGATCCGCAGCCCAAGGCGTTCTCGCTGTTGGTTGTGGTTACAACAGAACTCTCCTCTGAAATCCGATGTTATCGGTAACTGTGTGCAGATGGCATCGCCAAGGTTATGTGCATGCCACGCTATGGGCCACGTGTTTATCGCTGACTGCTAGCACAGGACAGCGTAGTTGCATCACACGTGCCATCAAATACAGCGGAATGTAGATCGATGGGGGGGGGGGGTATGTTCTTTAGAGATGTCACGGTTTCGTTTGCGACGTGACAGCAGACGAGGTATGCCTGGGAGAGATGCGGAACTCCTTAACATACAAAAAAAAAAAAAAAAAAAAAAAAAAGGACTGCATCTGTGTTAGTTTGACAAATCTTGATGGAGATGCAACGATTTCCATTACTAAGGACCCTGAAATGTTGCCATGAAAATGTGCAGAGACAAAATCCTTGATGGTACGTACGACCCTATGTCAGTTTAACTGTTGAGGATTTCATGCTTTGGGATGTCAACAATCTCACAAGCTTCGTCTCGTGGTCGCGAATATTCAGCAGTGGTCTATGCTGCTCAAAAAAAGAAAATGGCTCTGAGCACTGTGGGACTTAACATCTGTGGTCATCAGTCCCCTAGAACTTAGAACTACTTAAACCTAACTAATCTAAGAACATCACACACATCCATGCCCGAGGCAGGATTCGAACCTGCGACCGTAGCAGTCGCGCGGTTCCGGACTGAGCGCCTAGAACCGCTAGACCACTGCGGCCGGCGCTGCTCAAAAACCTTTTGCTCCCAATACATATCCGTGTACACATGTGGACTTATGATTCAAGACACGCAGAGAGTGAAACAATAAACCTTACGAAACGGAAAAAAGTGGTTTTTTTTATTTAACAAAAACAAAACAGTAAATGAAGTTAAGGCCGTCAGTTCGAAAGTATAACACCTTTGCACATCCGTGAAATAAAAATCCGCTGCTGGATAACATTCAATACTGTGTTTGGGGGACTGATGACCTTAGCTGTTTAGTCCCCCTTAAACATCCCAACAACCACCACCAATACTGTGTTACTGTTCTCTGTACGTGGAAACATGCTTGGATCCTCCTTCGTATGGGGGTCAACGTACTGATTCTCAAGACTGTCTCCTTCTTAGACAGTTGTCCTCCTGGAATAATCCGCTGTGTGAAGAACGAAACACTGGTAGTTTCAACTGGACCCCCTCAGCCCACTCCATTCGTTTGATTCATGCATCCTAAGGCAAGGTATTCACGAGGTGATAGTAGTGAGCTTGTGCATCCTCATCTTGTGGAACCCTTCGCCGAGATGTTGACTATATGGCTGGACAGTAGGCTGGAGGATCGTTTCCCAATACAGCACAGATCGCAAATCGTTCTCCATAGCGATGAGAAACGTGCAACTTGCTTAGATGATCCCAGCCCAAAACTGGACTTCGCCATCTCCGTGCTAAAGCTCTATGATTGAATGCTTAACGGGTATTGGCATCTGGCTGCCATACTTTTTTTATCCAGACAAATCTTGCTATCGTAGGTGAAGTGAACTCGTTACCAGACTCCATTCCAGATACAACCTTCCTCATCTTCATGAGCCGTCACTGTTTTGGTGATTTCGTATTGTTCGTAATGGACTCTAGATACCGAATTGACTGCATGCTGTTGGGTCGACATAGACCAACCAGTTTCCTCCAGCAAAGCAACGTGACGTCCTGTCGTATTCTTATGAGACTGACATAATGTTATTAGCTGCGCGAGGCCAGAAGAACTGATTGAATTTCTTATTGTCACTGACTGAGTTATTTAAACGACAATTAAGGACTGCGGGACGCATAGGTGTGAAGCGATAGGTATGTCTGAGACATGAACTTCATTTATTACGAATTATTTTCTCATTTAAAGTTTATAGCCGGAGGGTCCTGAAAAGTGCCGTCTGCGTCCTCGTTTTGTGACAATTTTTTTTGTCTAGATCTTTGAGATTACCCAGCTACCCAGCACAAAACCTTCACAACTACTGAAGGAATCCTAACTTCTGATCAAGGTTACACAAAAAAAACTTGAAGTAGCATTTTTCCATCTATGCAATAGATTGGCACACAGAGCCCTCGATATTTATTTTGAGGGAAACAAACTATTGTGCGTATCAAGACGAACGTTGGATCTGAAAAGTTCTTATTTTTCTTTATTGTTCATTAATTAAAACTTCCGGGCTGAATTGCCGTGGTCCATATATATAAAACTGCTTCTCCTTCCTGACGTTTCGTTGCCTACTGCGGGCAACATCACCTGAGGTGAGAAGCCGGCTCACCTCAGGTGATGTTGCCCGCAGTAGGCAACGAAACGTCAGGAAGGAGAAGCAGTTTTATATATATGGACCAAGGCAATTCAGCCCGGAAGTTTTAATTGATGAAGACGCCGGCCATGAAAGCTTACATGTTTATTTATTGTTGTTAGCAACATTGATTTTGCATTAATAGTGATCATTGAAGTGTGCTTTTGTGTTCAAGGTATGTGTTTGTGGAGTTTAGAAATGAAAGGATGCAGTGCGGAAGAGCTACTGTTGATTGTGAAAATTAATCACAAGAATGATGAAAGTTCCGCGGAAACTCCGTATTATTCTTGGGCACGACAATGCACCAAATGAATCCACTGTTCGTGGATTGATCAAGAAATTAAAAAAAAAGGTTCAAAATTAGACATAAAAAATCCTGGATACCCTCAAAGCGGCAGGAATGAGGCAAATGTTCTTGCCGTGCATGTTGTTACCGTGAGTCCAGGAAATCATGTTGCCGTCTTGCTCAAGAAATTCGTATGTGACCAGCAGCGTCCACAGAATCTTAACAAAAGATTTGCACTTACACCCGTACAGAGTTCAGTTAACACAGGAAAAAGACGACAATTTGTGCAATGGATCTGGAAGAGGAACGAAAGAGTCATGATTTCACGAAACACATAATTTCCTCAGGTGAAGGTCACTTCTATTTAAACGGTTTTGTGAACGAGCATAATTGCCGAATATAGGGATCGGAGAACCCAAGAGTAATGATATATGTGCCTTTTCTCAGAAACAGTTCAAAAATTTATATTAGATTTTCTGTTTAATCTGTTTGAATAGAGTAAGCTAATCTCTTGAAGTTTTTTGAATAAATCGAGTGAGAGAATTTTACTAAGGTGTTAATAAGTGTTATATAAAGTTCATGCAAAAGTCCAAGCACTTTGCCCCATATCTCAGCTTACATTCAGAATTTGAATATTTCTTTTGAGACAACATCAGTTGTGTCCATCGAAACAAGTGCACAAAATTTAATAGTTCTAGTCTTCATAGATTCAGACAAAAAGGTACATAACTTTAAAGAAAACATAATTTTCTGGAAGTGCAATTTAAACTTCAACCCAACGTTGTTTCTTATGTCACATTTTCAGAAGGCCTGATATATATACTCAGGGTCCTCTTTCACTTCAAGACATATCTTCTGGTTCCTTGTTTTATGTCCTCTTTCCTTTACCAGGTCTTCAACTGATTTTTCAGCTGCAGAGAGACGCTGTAAATCTATTTTTCCCAAGATGCCTTGAGTTAAATTTTCTATCTTAAGGCTCATTCTCTCAGATACCTTTATTCTCCCTATTTTCCCATCACTAAATACAAGAAATGCTTCATAAGTTGCAACTCTGACAACTATAGAAGATGAAAATGCGGTTTTAGACCATCTTTTCCACATGAATGAATTTAGAGACTCAGAGATACGAAACACAGAAACAGATGATCTATAAAACTAAAGAGTTTATATCACAGTCTTCTAGATGTATACTGTGCAAGTTTGCCTGAAAGTAATCTACGGAATCGTTGTCCACCGAGCTAGTATTGAAATGTTGCTCTAAAAATGGTCATGGCAGAAAGATTACACCACACATTTAACTATTTTTCAGGCATTTCGGATGCGATTTCATCATTGAAACTTCAGAACTTATTGTCCACGTGATCTACTAATAAATAAACAATAAATTTAAAATTGACATTTTCTGTCAATTTCATGAACGTTCTCCGTTAAAAAAAATGCTTACTAGATGATAATTGGTGACCAACCCTTATTATTCTAATAGACTTTTCTTGAACACTGAAGACTTTCTTTCTTAAAAATGAAATACCTAAGAACATCTCTCCATGTGACATTATTCAACGAAAGTACGCAAAATATGTCAACTTACTGATTTGTCTCCGCCCAAAATTTGCAATGATTCAAAGTGCATATGTGGCTGAACTGAGTTGTCTTAAGGACTACAAAATGTATTTTTTTCCGAGTTTAAATTCTCGTTTATATGGACACCGAAACTTTTTGAAGTGTTCTAGCTTAGTTATTATTTCCTCACCATGTGTTACACTACTTACTGGTATAATATCTCTAGATGTGCAGAAATCAATATGTTGTGTGTGGTTTTTTTAAGGAAGTGAGATCATTTCCAGAAAACCACTCAGTAATACCTTTAAGAACATTATTTACCATTCCTTCTGTTGCTGTATGTAAGGGTGAATTGATTACAATCTTATTGTCTTGTGTAAAAAAAATCTGCTTGAATATTATATTGAATGTAGCGTAAATACATGAGAAACAACAGTGAACCTGAGACTGAGCATTGAAGAGCCCCTTAAGTGATTTCTTCTCAGTTAGAAAAATCTCCTCTGTATGTATTTTTTCAATTACAGTTAAGTACAATTTTCTGCATTTTTTGGTTAGAAATAACTTTATCCATTGGTTGGCTATATCATTTGGTGGGTGAATGCATAAATGACATTCTTAGTCGAGCAACTCTTCTGAAGTTAAAAATGTGATTTACTAAGGTTAGTATTGTTGCTTAGCTGATGTACTGCTCTAGAACGCATAATCATCTAAAAGATTTTGAAAAATGTCAGCAGTGAAATTGGTCGATAGTTATCGACATCTCTCCTGTCACTCAACCCTCTCATAAAAGGGTTTGTTGTTGTTGTTGTGGTCTTCAGTCCTGAGACTGGTTTGATGCAGCTCTCCATGCTACTCTATCCTGTGCAAGGTTCTTCATCTCCCAGTAACTACTGCAACCTACATCCTCCTGAATCTGCTTAGTGATGTGTCGGCAGCTGGGCCAACACCTTGTAGATCGAGATGGCTGAAAATGCACACGAGACTAACGCAGACGGGCGTGAAGTACTGGAACAGGCTACGTAATTAATGCTATGAAGAAAAGTACGTAGCTGGATTAATACTTATCTTTAATCAATCATTGTGGTACATCGCTCTTGACTATACACAGGAGACTTTAATTACAATCACTGTAGGCTAATGGCGCCTTGCTAGTTCGTAGCCATTAACTTAGCTGAAGGCTATTCTGTCTCTCGGCTAATGAGAGAGAAAGGCTTCGTACATCTAGTCGCTAGCTAGGTCGTCCGTACAACTGGGGCGAGTCCTTGTTCGTATCACGAGACCTGCCTTGTGGTGGCGCTAGGTCTGCGATCACAGTGGCGAGACGCGGGTCCGACATTTACTAAATGGACCGCGGCCGATTTAATCTACCACCTAGCAAGTGTGGTGTCTGGCGGTGACACCACACTTAGTGCATTCATCTCTTGGTCTCCCTCTACGATTTTTACCCTCCACGCTGCCCTCCAATGCTAAATTTGTGATCCCTTCATGCCTCAGAACATGTCCTACTAACCGGTCCCTTCTTCTTGTCAACTTGTGCCACAAACTCTTCTCCCCAATTCTATTCAATACTTCCTCATTAGTTATGTGATCTACCCATCTAATCTTCAGCATTCAGCGGTAGCACCACATTTCAAAATCTTCTATTCTCTTCTTGTCCACACTATTTATCGTCCATGTTTCACTTCCATATAAGGCTACACTCCATACAAATACTTCCAGAAACGACTTCCTGACACTTAAATCTATACTCGATGTTAACAAATCTCTCTTCTTCAGAAACACTTTCCTTGCCATTGCTAGTCTATATTTTATATCCTCTCTACTTCGACCATCATCAGTAATTTTGCTCCCCAAATAGCAAAACTCCTTTACTACTTTAAGTGCCTCATTTCCTAATCTAATTCCCTCAGCATCACCCGACTTAATTAGACTACATTCCATTATCCTCGTTTTGCTTTTGTTGATGATCATCTTATATCCTCCTTTCAAAACACTATCCATTCTGTTCAACTGCTCTTCCAACTCCTTTGCTGTCTCTGACAGAATTACAACGTCATCGGCAAACCTCAAAGTTTTTATTTCTTCTCCATGGATTTTAAAACCTACTCCGAACTTTTATTTTATTTCTTTCACTGCTTGCTCGATATACAGATAGAACAACGTCGGGGAGAGGCTACAACCCTGTCTCACTCCCTTCCCAACCACTGCTTCCCTTTCATGCCCCTCGACTCTTACAACTGCCGTCTGGTTTCTGTACGAATTGTGAATAGCCTTTCGCTCCCTGTATTTTACCCCTGTCACCTTCAGAATTCGAAAGAGAGTATTCCAGTCAACATTGTCAAAAGCTTTCTCTAAGTCTACAAATGCTAGAAACGTAGGTTTGTCTTTCCTTAATCTAGATTCTAAGATAAGTCGTAGGGTCAGTATTGCCTCACGTGTTCCAATATTTCTACGGAATCCAAACTGATCTTCCCCGAGGTCGGCTTCTACTAGTTTTTCCATTCATCTGTAAAGAATTCGCGTTAGTATTTTGCATCTACATCTACATCTACGTCCATACTCCGCAAGCCACCTGACGGTGTGTGGCGGAGGGTACCTTCAGTACCTCTATCGGTTCTCCCTTCTATTCCAGTCTCGTATTGTTCGTGGAAAGAAGGACTGTCGGTATGCCTCTGTGTGGGCTCTAATCTCTCTGGTTTTATCCTCATGGTCTCTTCGCGAGATATACGTAGGAGGGAGCAATATACTGCTTGACTCTTCGGTGAAGGTATGTTCTCGAAACTTCAATAAAAGCCCGTACCGAGCTACTGAGCGTCTCTCCTGCAGAGTCTTCCACTGGAGTTTATCTATCATCTCCGTAACGCTTTCGCGATTACTAAATGATCCTGTAACGAAGCGCGCTGCTCTCCGTTGGATCTTCTCTATCTCTTCTATCAACCCTATCTGGTACGGATCCCACACTGCTGAGCAGTATTCAAGCAGTGGGCGAACAAGCGTACTGTAACCTACTTCCTTTGTTTTCGGATTGCATTTCCTTAGGATTCTTCCAATGAATCTCAGTCTGGCATCTGCTTTACCGACGATCAACATTATATGATCATTCCATTTTAAATCACTCCTAATGCGTACTCCCAGATAATTTATGGTATTAACTGCAGCCGTGACTTATTAAACTGATAATTCGGTAATTTTCACATCGGTCAACGCCTGCTTTCTTTGGGATTGGAATTATTATATTCTTCTTGAAGTCTGAGGGTATTTCGACTGCCTCATATATCTTGTTCACCAGATGGTAGAGTTTTGTCAGGACTGGCTCTCCCAAGGCTGTCAGGAGTTCTAATGGAATGTTGTCTACTCCCGGGGCCTTGTTTCGACTCAGGTTTTTCATTGCTCTGTCAAACTCTTCACGCAGTATCATTTCTCCCATTTCATCTTTATCTACATCCTCTTCCATTTCCATAATTTTGTCCTCAATTACATCGCCCTTTGTATAGACCCTCCATATACTCCTTCCACCTTTCTGCTTTCCCTTCTTTGCTTAGAACTGGGTTTCCATCTGAGCTCTTGATATTCATACAAGTGGTTCTCTTTTCTCCAAAGGTCTCTTTAATTTTCCTGTAGGCGGTATCTATCTTACCCCTGTTCCTCTAGCCATCCCTGCTTAGCCATTTTGCACTTCCTGTTAATCTCATTTTTGAGACGTTTGTATTCCTTTTTGCCTGCTTCATTTACTGCATTTTTATATTTTCTCCTTTCATCAATTAAATTCAATATTTCTTCTGTTACCCAAGGATTTCTACTAGCCCTCGTCTTTTTACCTACTTGATCCTCTGCTGCCTTCACTACTTCATCTCTCAAAGCTACCCATTCTTCTTCTACTGTATTTCTTTGCCCCATTCCTGTCAATTGTTCCCGTATACTCTCCCTGAAACTCTGTACAACCTCTGGTTTTTTCAGTTTATCTAGGTCCCATCTCCTTAAATTCCCACCTTTTTGCAGTTTCTTCAGTTTTAATCTACAGTTCATAACCAACAGATTGTAGTCAGAGTCCACATCTGTCCCTGGAAATGTCTTACAATTTAAAACCTGGTTCCTAAATCTCTGTCTTACCATTATATAATCTATCTGAAACCTGTCAGTATCTCCAGGCTTCTTCCATGTATACAACCTTCTTTTATGATTCTTGAACGAAGTATTAGCTATGATTAAGTTGTGCTGTGTGCAAAATTCTACCAGGCGGCTTCCTCTTTCATTTCTTCCCCCCCCAATCCATATTCACCTACTACGTTTCCTTCTCTCCCTTTTCCTACTACCGAATTCCAGTCACCCATGACTATTAAATTTTTGTCTCCCTTCACTATCTGAATAATTTCTTTTATTTCATCATACATTTCTTCAATTTCTTCGTCATCTGAGGAGCTAGTTGGCATATAAACTTGTACTATTGTAGTAGGCGTGGGCTTCGTGTCTATCTTGGCCACAGTAATGCGTTCACTGTGCTGTTTGTAGTAGCTTACCTGCACTCCTATTTCTCCTGCATTACCCCTATTTGATTTTGTATTTATAACCCTGTATTCGCCTGACCAAAAGTCTTGTTCATCCTGCCACCGAACTTTACTAATTCTCACTATATCTAACTTTAACCAATCCATTTCCCTTTTTAAATTTTCTAACCTACCTGCTCGATTAAGGGATCTGACATTCCACGCTCCGATCCATAGAACGCCAGTTTTCTTTCTCCTGATAACGACGTCCTTTTGAGTAGTCCCCGTCCGGAGATCCAAATGGGGGACTATTTTACCTCAGGAATATTTTACCCAAGAGGACACCATCATCATTTAACCATACAGTAAAGCTGCATGCCCTCGGGAAAAATTACTGCTGTAGTTTCCCCTTGCTTTCAGCCGTTCGCAGTACTAGCACAGCAAGGCCGTTTTGGTTAGTGTTACAAGGCCAGATCAGTCAATCATCCAGACTGTTGCCCCTGCAACTACTGAAAAGGCTGCTGCCCCTCTTCAGGAACCACACGTTTGTCTGGCCTCTCAACAGATACCCCTCCGTTGTGGTTGCACCTGCTGTACGGCTATCTGTATCGCTGAGGCACGCAAGCCTCCCCACCAACGGCAAGGTCCATGGTTCATGGGGGGGGGTTTAACGATGGCATATTACAATCTCTCTTGATAAATGCCTTGAGTTATTGATGCATTACATATTTCAGAAAGGACAGAGCTTATTACAGGGGACCAAGTCTTTATTGTAAATTGCAGTAGTCTTTAGTACCCTATTGGAAACACCGTCATATCTAGAGCTTTTGTTTTTTAGGGAATACATAATTTTGTTAATTTAATAAGAAGAATTGGTTGAGACATTCGTGTAATTGAATTTTATGTGAATTATTTTTGTCAACTTAGTACTTTAATTTTTCTCTGGAATCGTATGTGCTATATTTTCTACTACATTTAAGAAAAAATTATTAAACCTACTTCTACCAGTGACTGATCATTTATAGCTGTTCCCTTTAAATGAATAGTGATTTTATCCCATTCTGTGGTATGTTTTCCTGTGCCTCATGTCACTGCTTTTCACATACACTTAAGTCCTTAGTCAGAGTTGCTGATTTCTGACGCGATTAGCATGTTTCCGTATTTTTACCAACGTTTCTTAATAATTTTGGGAAATTATTTTAATAGACCAAGAAATGCGTTCCCCTCTTTCTTTGACAAGGTTGTTTAATCCCTTGGTTTTTGTATGGCTGTTCAGTGGCCTTTCTGGTTAGTTTATGGGAAAGTTATTTTCAAACGAACTACTCTCAAAAACGCTTTTCGTGGATCATGAATTATTGTAACTGATTTCCACTGAAAATTATTAATATTTTAATGGGCTATCTTAATTATCCTATGTATCAGGATCAGAGAGCGCAATTGTTTCTGGGTGTACAGCTGTTTTATTGCTCTGAGCTTCATCAAAGGAAACTAATTAATATGTTGTCTTTATTCACCCATGATGGAAAGTTAATTACTGAGATGAAATTGTAGGATCTAAATAAGCGCCAGATCCATTTTTACTACCAGAATCCTTCAGAAAATTTGCATTTAAATCACTGTAAGTTATTATTTGCTTCTTTTTGTCTGAGAAATTGGGTAGTAAGGGAGCCTTGTGTCTCGCAAACAGTTCAAAATATCCCAGAGAGCGGTAAATTAAAAGTGAACTATTTTTCAGTAGCAATTGACAAGCACACATTTCCGAGTACCAATAACTACAAAATCTACTTGTTTCAATGTTTTCTAGCTTTTGTTCTTTCTTAATTTGTAATAGCTCCTCCTTTTTCCATGTTAGTTCTACAAGTAAGACGCCAGAACGTAATCTAGTGCATTTAACTTCTCTAACCCCGTGATTGCATAGGAGCAGTATGTCTTATCTTTTTAGAGCTTTCTAAATGTTCGAAACAGACATTAAGCTCTTTTAACTTATTGCTCAGTCCTCAAATACTCTGCTGAAATAAACTAAGCTCGCTTTTCTGTGCATTCTAAGCCTTTTGGCAGCTCTCTTGTTATATTAACTTCTTTCACAACACGGTGCTTGATATCTGATCCCATCTTGAAAAACATACCTCTCTGACACCAGTAACAACAGGATCTAGCTTTCTGTGACGGTGACTCCTGTATATTTTCTGCAAGACGTCAACCAGCCTATCTTCCCCTCTATTATTCAGGCGTAGACAGTGTCTAATATAACCTGTCACAAAATTGTAGCAACAGGCAATGTACTCTTAACAGATTCATTTCACTCAGCAGCAATCCACTCACTCTGTATTGTCATGGCTCACAACAGTACAAACCATGGGCTGGCTATGAGTTGTGGGACCTGCACAAAACGCACACTTACGTCTAAAGTAGCTACTCCTGCATCATCCAGGTCACCCCTAATGCTGTAATTTCTGGCTTTACACCCAGTTGTCATCTATTCTTGAGGAAATGTCGTCATTTGCTTTTGCACGAACCACTTAATGAAGAAATAACATACTGTACACTCCTGACAAAGAAATTGAAGGACCATCAGACATCGTCGGACGTCAATGTAATTTCATATTAAGTCCACACCGACTGAAAGGAAAAAGAAGAGAAAGTACCACCATTCTGCCCACAGGCGGGGCAATCCGGCCCCACCGACTGCCATGTCAGCCGGCCGGAGTGGCCGAGCGGTTATAGGCGCTACAGTCTGGAACTGCGAGACCGCTACGGTCGCAGGTTCGAATCCTGCCTCAGGCATGGATGTGTGTGATGTCCTTAGGTTAGTTAGGTTTAAGTAGTTCTAAGTTTTAGGGGACTGATGACCACAGCAGTTAAGTCCCATAGTGCTCGGAGCCATTTGAACCGTTTGACTGCCATGTCATCCGTAGCCTCTGGCATCGTCGAGTTGCGGTATGGAGGGCCGTTGTCTGCGTGTGAACAGACCTGGTGCGGCTCCCACTCGGTCAGTAGCTCCTCAGTTGATATCACAAGTCTGAGTGCACCCCATTCCCACTCTCCCGTCAAGCTGCTAGCACCGCGAAACGAACCCAGGCGCACCAGCGTAGCAGTCGGTAATGCTGGCGATTTTTTTGTCTTCTATCTTTCAATGTGATACTTCGTCGTTTTATCATCAGTGGTTGTGCGCAGATATCGCATGGCGTCTTTCAAATTCTGTCGATGAGGAACTTCTTTCAGTTCCTTTACTACAACGGGTGCCCAGTCCCCTGACTGAACACGCTGAGCTTCCTGCCGGCTGGCCACTCACCTATGAAGATGGACCTACACACCATCAGTCGTGGGTATGTAAATGATTAGAGTTGCAATTCTCTGTGACAGGTGGAAAGGCCACCAGATTGCATTATTGTTGTTCGTGCTTAGTGCTGTTACCAGGCCTGTTGGGGTATATAGGGGTCGTGAACTCCGTCATATTTTTTAGTAATCATTGTGGGGAACATGGAGTTGCTGCATATTCGTGTGAGACAGCGTTATCAGCATACATTGAGGTGACAAGTCATGGGGTACCTCCTTTTGCCTGGTGTAGGGCAGCAACTCGACCTGACATGGACTCAACATGTCATTGGAAGCTTCCTGCAGAAATATTGGGCCATGCTGCCTCTATGCCCAAAGTGTTGCCGGTGCAGTACTTTTTGCACAAACTGACTTCGATTATGTCCCATCAAGGTTCGATGGAATTCTGGTTTGGCAATCTAAGTGGCCAACAGTTCGCTCGAATTGTCCAGATTGTTCTTCAAACCAGTCACAAACAATTGTGGCCCAGTGACATGGCGCATTTTCATCCATAAACAATCCATCGTTGTTTGGGAACATGTCGTTCATGAATGGATGCAAATGGTATCCAAGTAGCTGAATATCTAGAGGACCCAGTCCATTCCATGTAAAAAGAGACCACACCAATATGGAACCACCACCAGCTTGCACAGTGCCTTGTTGACAACTTTGGTCCAGGGCTTCGTGGGGCCTGCACCACATTCGATACCCTACCATAGGTTCTTGCCAACTGATATCTGGACTCATTTGACCAGGCTACGCTTTCCCAGTCGTCTAGGGTCCAAGTGACATGATCGCGAACCCAAGAGAGGTGCTGCAGGCGATGTTGTGTTGTTAGCAAAGGCGTCTGCTGCCATAGCTATTAACGCCAAATTTCGCCGCACTGTCCTAACGGATACTTTCGTCATACGTCCCACGTTGATTTGTGAGGTTATTTCACGTAGTGTTGGCAGTTTGTTAGCACTGACAAATCTACACAAACGCCGCTGCTCCCGGTCGTTAAATGACGGCCAGCGGCCATGCCTTGTCTGCAGTGAGAGCTAATACTTGAAATTTGACATTTTCGGCACACTCTTGACTTGTTGTTCTTGGTGTATTCGATTTCCTAACGTTTTGAATTCCCTAACGTTTTCCGAAATGGAATATCTCATGCGTCTAGTTCCAACCACCATTCCGCGTTCGGAGTCTGCTAATTTCCGTTGTGCGACCTTAATGACGGCGGAAACCTTTTTATATAAATTACCTTAGTAGAAATGATAGCCCCACCAATGCACTACTCTTTTTATGCATCGTGAACGCAATACTACCGCAGCAGGTATATGTGCGTATCGAAGTCCCATGACCTTTGTCACCTATGTGTATCACAGAGTTTGAAAAGTGGCCTAACTGCGGGTCTTCATTTGGCCAGCTCGTCGAATGGTGCAATATCCAGATGTTGCACTGCATGGGAACCTGAGGGCAGGTAAACTCCTCATCAAGGTTCCAGTCGACCACGTTTGACCGACATGATGGAGGATCGCTGTACTGTGCACCAAGCACATCGTAACCCCTTAACATCTGCGTCTGCAGTTTGATAGCAAGTAATGTACTCTGTGCAACATTCTTTGTCATTGAGCAACATTGGTCAGAATCAAGCAGCAGGTGGATTAATGAATTACTCTCCCTTGTGTAGGCTCCCGGTACCACCACAATACAAATAGTGGTGCCATCACTGGGCAACATGGACAGCTGATAACTGACATTGTACTGTGTTCAGTGATGAAATGCTATTCTGTGCTGTCCCAGATGACCATCATCAGCGAGTAGGGCGGCGACCTGAGAGAGGTCCCATTCTTCCAGTGATTTCGAGGGGGACGGTGGCGTTAGTCCTGTCACCCTGGTGAGGGGGACCACCGGGTATGACTTCACGTCACTTCTGGTAGTGATAATGGGAACTCTGTCAGCACTACTGCACGTCAGGGATATCACGCATCCTCATATGTTACATCTCATGCAACAATATCATGACACCATTTTGTCAACAGGAAAATCCTAGTTCACAGATGGCACGTATCCCTATGAACTGTCTTGTGTGATGTTGAGGTACTGCTGTGGTCATATGATCCGCAGATCTGTCCCCAACAGAACATCTGTGAGACCAGCTCAAGCGTCAACTCCACCACAGTGACAGTGTTCAGCACATCAGTGACCAGTTGTGACAGTTGTGGGTCAGCTTATCTCTGGAGAGGATACAACGGATTTATGACACCCTTACTAACCGAATCACCGCATGCATCCAGACCAGAGGGGTGCAACATCATATTGATGAGTGGGCTCAGTTCGAATCGATTTTGTGGTTACTAAAATTACTTAATGGTCTCTCCGTCCGTGAAATGTCACTTCATTTGCTTCTCTCATTCTGGGTGCTTGACTTTTTTTGTCACTTAGTGTGCAGAGCATAACGTTGGCTGCAATGCGAATCGAGAATTTTACCACCACCCTAGATGACGTTATTAAATGTGTGATCTGCCTTCGGATTATTGGGTGATTGGGTATGACAGTTACATGCATCAATTTGACAGGCTACAGGCAATTTTTGACTAGTTTTGTATGTGTGTATTTGGATATAGCTCTCGCAGTTTAAAGCAAACTTTAGTTGTCTGAATTGGAGTACACATGTGTGCATGTGGTGTACGCAATCATCTCGATACACTGGACGTGCATAGAAACAAGCTGTTGCAAGCACTGACCAGTGCTGTTGACGTACGTCGCTGCGCAAGTCGACACACTATACACAGAGATGGTGCCTGAGAAGAGGGCAACCAAAAGAAGTCAACAAAGACAATTTAGTAGGAAACAATCTGCAATTTTTCACGAACTTATTTCTGCTTTTATTCATTGAAGTCCTGATTCCTATATTTGTTTGATTCTGAAGATGGAGGTGTATACTTTCGAAACACGTAGGTTTTAAGATGGTCATGTATTAACACGATCAACATTATAACTGTCGTTGAACCTAATTGTTTTCTTAAACTGGTGTGTCGGAAATTTAAACCACCCTGCTGCCCATTAAAATTTACTACACAGTCTGCAAGAGAAAAAAAAGAAACACGCCAATGAAGGAAATCAGTAGATGTGACGTAGATGTATAGACAAACAAATTATTATATTTCAGAAAAATTTATTGAACAAAAAGAGCTTCATAAGTTGTGCAAGCCAATAACGTGTTGGTCCACCGCTGGACCTTATGCAAGCAGTTATCGGACTCGGCATTGATTGAAACATTTGTCAGATGTCCTCCTCAGGTGTATCGTGCCAAATGATATCTAATTGGGGCTTTAGGTCGTCAAAATTCCGAGCTGGTTGGACGGACCTATCCATCATGCTCCAAATGTTCTGTTGGGAAGAGATCTGGCGACCTTGCTGGCCAAAGTAGTGTTTGGCAAGCACAAAGAGAAGCAGTAGAAACTCTAGCCGTGTGCTGGCGAGCATTATCTTGCTGAAATGTAACAGGGCGCATATAGTATCGTCGACGTACCGCTGCGCTGTAAAGTTCCGCGGGTGACAGCCGAAGGGGTCCTGTGACGAAATGAAATGGCATCCCAAACCATTACTCCTGGTTGTTGGGCTGTATGCGGGCAGCAGTCGGGTTGGTATCCCACCGCTATCTGAGACGTTTGCAGACACGTCTTCAGCCCTGAATTTCATTTGCTGGAGTAGAAATATCTTCAGTTGTGAGTCCCCTTCGAACTGAGTCCCACTGACAAGTGAAGACATATCTAGAGATGCCATGGATAGCGGTGGGATGCAAATCTTAGGTGGACATCCAACAACTCTAATTAATGCCAAGTCGAATAACTGATTGCGTAAGGGCCAGAGGTGGACCAAAGCATTATTGACTTGCTCAATTTGTGAAGCTCTTTCTCTTGAATGAATTAGAGAATTTTTGTGAAATGGCAATCATTTGTTTGTCTGTACATGTATATTACATCTATCGATTTCCGTTACATTCGGAAAATTCCTTCATAATGGTTTTTTTTTCCTTTTTTGGCCTCAGAGTGTATTTCACTCTATGCTGCTTGCACTCTGTACCAAAGATCATTTATCGTAGTACCTGTATTCAGTATGTGAGAGACGTGGAGAACGTGCTGGGCAGGACATTAGCCAATGATCCTGTGTACTGAGATAGGTCAGGACGGCAAAGGCGACATTCGATATTAATACAAGGTAGTATAGCGAAGGTATCAAGGATAGAGCATAGCCAAAAGACTTAACGCGTCAGAAGTGTAAGCTGCAAACTATAGTTGGACGGATTGTGTACTCAATAGCACCCCACACTAACATGCCATGTGCTGCGAGTGTACCTCAATGATGTACGCAGTCTGGCAACGTTCGTTCTACTCAGAGCCTCCGCGTTTATGGATACATCCGCCGTGATGCTGTATGAAGGACTGGGACTCGTCCTAGAAGACGTGATGCCACTCGTGCACCCAGTGTTGTTGTTGCCCCCCGCCCCCTTCTGCTGACGCGTCCAGGCAGGCCGCAGCGATGTTCTTCTAGCAGTCCGCTGTGCTCCAGACGTCATCGCACCGTTCGTACGAATTCTTCTCATGCTCCATACAAGCCGATGTCCTGATTTAAGGTACGTGACGTTGCTTCACGATCCGGCATGGCCGAGCAAACAATTTGAATGTCCTACAGGGCGCTAGTCGCTTGGGGCTTGATTATAGTCTTCCTAAAACCATCGATTCAACATTCGTACGACGGATGTGGAATCCCCACCAACGTGAGCAGCAGTAGGGCAAACACGGGACAGGCGCCGCATGCGGTATAGACTGCGCATCCCCCGTAGTTTCGGCAAACACAGATACAGTGTCCGCGTATTGGCACCACATTTGGTCAGTGGACGCCAGGCCATAATAACAGTGGCTACATTTCGATCGAGAAAGTTTTCCATTAGCTCTGGGGGCAAAACGGAGGCAATTGTCGGCGTCTGTGGTTGAGCGTTTCTAGGCGCTTCAGTCCGGAATCGCGCTGCTGCTACGGTCGCAGGTTCGAATCCTGCCCCGGGCATGGATGTGTGTGATGTCTTTAGGTTGGATAGGTTTAAGCAGTTCTAAGTCTAGGGGACAGGTTTAAGTAGTTCTAAGGCTAGGGGACTGATGACCTCAGATGTTAAGTACCATAGTGCTTAGCCCCAATTGAACCATTTAAAAGCAATTTTATAAATATCCCTTCAGAACCTTTTCAGCATCACGATCACTTTTTAGTTTACGCTAAATAGTCAGATATTTCCAAATGTTTTAATCCTTGTACTAACAGTAAGTTCTGTTGGGCGTGTTTCGATTCTACTAAGGCCATCTTGGTTATCAACGTCTTGAATTTGTAAGGTGCGACATCTCTCCCCTACAGATGGGGGTACATGCCGCAGTAAAATCCGGTACGTATGCCACATATACGGATACTTGCCACATAAATCAAAATAACAGTTTTAAATAGTAAAAAATTTTCTGTTTTGTTCGTATTTTCGTTAAAGTGACGTAGCACGTTTTTAGGGTGTTCACACATTCTCATGAAAATCAGTGCACAATATTACTCAATATTCCCGAATATACATACAATTAGCCAATTACTTAAATTTTTTCGTCGGATACTCACAAAATAAGTACAACCGATTTGTAAATAAAATTTTATTTTATACTTTTAGAGTAAAGCACATAATTAAATTAATAACTGCATGTGGTTCATTTTAGGCATAATAAAAATACCTACCTTTCACAAACGAAAACCAGGGGCCGAACCTCGTGGCTTTTCGGACCCAAACAGATTTGAGGCTGTTGCCAAAATACAGGCGGGGGATTTTAATGTTTTCAGCTATCAATAAATAAACTAGTTACCTAACAAATGAGCTACTTGGGTGTATAAATAAGATATCATTAACAAACTGGTGTTAACGCTTCATTGCCGTCCGGAGTGGCCGTGCGGTTCTAGGCGCTACAGTCTGGAACTGAGCGACCGCTACGGTCGCAGGTTCGAATCCTGCCTCGGGCATGGATGTGTGTGATGTCCTTAGGTTAGTTAGGTTTAATTGGTTCTAAGTTCTAGGCGACTGATGACCTCAGAAGTTAAGTCGCATAGTGCTCAGAGCCATTTGAACCATTTTAACACTTCATCGTTTCTTCTTCCCCTCACAACATATCTAAAACTAAAAATGTTTTAATAAGTATATATACATCGGTTTTGATTTAAAAAACAGGGTGGTTTTGGGTTTATTTTAGGATGTGGCACGTCAACCATAGCATAATGGATAGACGCCATAATGGAAAGATGTTTTAATGGTCAAATATTATGTTTAAATGTTACACTGAAAAAATTTATGTCATAGACAGCTCGTATGTTTCTCTGTACACAAAATTTTTATTAACTAAAAGTAGTCCATGGGACTGCCCATACCTGTACGCGATTTTGAGAATGCCCAACATCTTTCTCGAATTTACCCTATTGCAGAACAATAAACTGTCACTGTTGCCCCGTTTTGCAATAAACCACGATGTCCTGTCTCTGTTAGTTTCAAAGTTACGATTTTTTGAAATTATAGCGAGACTTTATGGGCTCCTGTTATTGCCTGGGTAGAGTCAAAACTACTTTAACGATCGCGAGAGGCATCACTATTCATCTAAGTGGCAGATGGTGGAAGACAGAATGGGTGACAATGTGACCCATTGTGCTACTCAACATCAGTGCTGCTAGTTATCACCTCATGTCATAAATTAGTCAGAAGGTAACAATTGCTGTTGACCTGCACTTTCTGATATATCTTAACAAGAATAATCAGTATCAGTCGGAACAGTTGCAAAGAATTGTGCAAAATTTTTAATAAACGTCAGCGTGAAGGACAACAGAGATAACTTAAGTAGCTGTTGTCTTAACTCGTCCAGATGATAAGATAAAACTGAGCGGTGAAGGGATGAAAGTGTAATGCTCTCAGGATTCCGAAAATGACATCATTAAAGAACAGCTATCTGAAAAAATAACGAAGTCATCCAAAATCAAGAGGAAAAGTAAGTAGGCAATAATATGATAAGTTGAGTTTGGCAAGTGACACAAACATGTTTGTTAGATGCCACAAGGTGTTTAGGAATGCGCTTAGATTCAAGCAAATAATGGAGAGACTCTTGTGCAACAATGCAAGAAGTAAAATTGCCCAAGATTCTTTGGGACCAGTTGAGTGCCATAAAGAAAGTAAACAGTTTTGTTGACAGAAGAATGGTTCAAATAGCTCTGAGTACTATGGGACTGAGGTCATCAGTCCCCTAGAACTTAGAACTACTTAAACCTAACTAACCTAAGGACATCACACACATCCATGCCCGAGGCAGGATTCGAACCTGCGACCGCAGCGATCACGCGGTTCCAAACTGACGCGCTTAGAACCGCACAGCCACAGAAGAATGAAAAAGTAAAGTAGACACAAATGAGTTGACGGAGAATGGCGAAGCAGAGAATGTTATTCTCCAGGAAATGGGGTAAATGGAGTTAGTCTTTTCCAAGGGAGCCACCTGATATATTGATGAGGGTTATGGAAGTAAATGTCATAAACAGAATGTAGGGAAAAGCGTATGGTAGGCCACTTTTGTTCGTCAGAGCCTTAGCAGATCGCATTACTAGAAGAGGTATGTAGCATCCAACACATGGTGTACATTTAGTCAATACGGGATGCTTAACAAAACTGCAGCGGTAATATACGATGCAAGAGGGGGTCTTGCGTATCGCAGATAGGTTTACCAGTGAGGAAAAAAAGTCTGGAAATTACGTTCCAGGCAAAACGGGCAGCACGTTTCGATAAAGGTTCATTTCAGTAATCGCAAAAACTTCATGGAGATGCTCAGTCAACTGCAGTGTCAGACGCTGCAGGAGAGACGTTCTCGTTCTGAATAAACGTATCTTCGTTAATGGAATGGCAGAAGCCTGGGCGACCACTGTCGGACGAAACATATACACTACTGGACATTAAAATTGCTACACCACGAAGATGACGTTCTACAGAAGGGAAATTTAACCGACAGGAAGAAGATGCTGTTATATGTAAATAATTAGCTTCTCAGAGCATTCACACAAGGTTGGCGCCGGTGGCGACACCTAAAACGTGCTGACATGAGGGAAGTTTCCAACCGATTTCTCATACACAAACAACAGTTGACCGGCGTTTCCTGGTGAAACGTTGTTGTGATGCCTCGTGTAAGGAGGAGAAATGCGTACCATCACGTTTCCGACTTTGATAAAGGTCGGATTGTAGCCTATCGTATCGCGACATTGCTGCTCGCGTTGGTCGAGATCCAATGACTGTTAGCAGAATATGGAATCAATGGGTTCAGGAGGGTAATACGGAACGCCGTGCTGGATCCCAACGGCCTCGTATCACTAGCACTCGAGATGACAGACATCTTATCCGGATGGATGTAACGGATCGTGTAGCCACGTCTCGATCCCCGAGTCAACAGATGGGGACATTTGCAAGGCAACAACCATCTGCACGAACAGTTCGACGACGTTTGCAGCAGAATGGACTACCAGCTTGGAGACCGTGGCCGCGGTTACCCTTGACGCTGCATCACAGACAGGAGCGCCTGCGATGATGTACTCAACGACGAACCTGGATGCACGAAGGGCAGAACGTCATTTTTTCGGATGAATCCAGGTTCTGTTTGCAGCATCATGATGGTCGCATCCGTGTTTGGCGACATCGCGGTGAACGCACATTGGAAGCGTGTATTCGTCATCGCCATACTGGCGTATCACCCGGCGTGATGGTATGGGATGCCATTGGTTACACGTCTCGGTCCCATCTTGTTCGCATTGACGACGCTTTGAACAGTGGACGTTACATTTCAGATGTGTTACGACCCGTGGCTCTACCCTTCATTCGATCCATGCGAAACCCTACATTTCAGCAGGGTAATGCACGACCGCATGTTGCAGGTCCTGTACGGGCCTTCTGGATACAGAAAATGTTCGGCTGCTGCCATGGCCAGCACATTCTCCAGATTCTCACCAACTGAAAATGTCTGGTCAATGGTGGCCAAGCAACTGGCTCATTACAATACTCCAGTCACTACTCTTGATGAACTGTGGTATCGTGTTGAAGCTGCATGGGCAGCTGTACGTGTACACGCCATCCAAGCTCTGTTTGACTCAATGTCCAGGCATATCAAGGCCGTTATTATGGCCAGAGGTGGTTGTTCTGGGTACTGATTTCTCACTATCTATGCACCCAAATTGCGTGAAAATGTAATCACATATCAGTTCTAGTATAATGTATTTGTCCAATGAATACCCGTTTATCATCTGCATTTCTTCTTGGTGTAGCAAGTTTAATGGCCAGTAGTGTATGGAGACAGCGACAGTACACCAAGTTGGCTTGTGACGTGGCACAGTCGACTCTGCTCTATATCTACTAGGTGAATAGAAAAGGGCGCACTTGGCGGTCGGCATGTGACTCCTCATCCTAATTCAAGACAGAACTGTACATAGTAGAACCTAGTCCTGCCAATAGGTTTAATGCAAATGAGACTTAGAAACCGAGGGTCAGGCAACGCTGTAATTGCGTGTAGCTTGGCCAGGAGCAGGTAGTACGACCTCAGCACTGTGACAGAACTGCCCCTTTAGCTCAGTGAGACTAGGCAGTGCCAATGGAACGGATATACAGACTCGCCGATGCTCGAGTCTTGTTGGTGACGCATTTTTTGTTTCCAGTTAAAGCATTAAACTGCATGCAGTCTACGCCTCCGCCATGTGGTACTTCTTTCTATTACTGTTACCTATATTTCCACATTCAGACGTAACGTGAACTTCTTACAAACATAAACGACCATTTTGTTCCTTCCATTATACAAATAAAGCTAACAGAAGATAGTTTTGGATACCCTAGCCTCGTCTGTATATTTGGTAGAAAAAACACAATAGGTAAGCTACACTAGATTGCACATAATAATTCCATTCTGTACATGTGATGTGTACCCACAAACATAAATTTAGTGCATTAAGGCCTGGGGATTGTGGAGGCCACAACAGTGGAACTTCATGAACAATCCATTTCTATGGAAACGCTTCATCTTCATAATTATGCACATTCATTCCAAAGGATGCCAGTGTAACATCGTACTGAAACCATTACTGTCGCTGAACAGCAAGTGGAATGTTTTCTAATGCATGAGGCGAAGTATTGCAAAGCAACGTATTATACATGGGTGCATTCAACTTGTTTAGCAATAGGTAAGGTCTCAAAAGCATTCCTCCCACGATTTCAGCCCACAAGTTTATACCAAAGTATACCTAAAACCACGTTCACCGGCAATGTCTGGGTTGCGTTTCGACCAATAATGGCTGTTGTGGGGGTTCATAATACCTTCACAAGGGCAGGTAGATTCGTCAGTCCACATCACGTTATTTGTAAAGTGTTTGCTTTATTCCACTCAGCGCAAAAGTCATTCACAAAACTGTACTCATCATATCATGGGTTTACTCCAAAAACCCGTTAACCCCAATTTTTGACATTTTCTACTTATATACACAGACGGTATCAGAAAACGACTATCATTCGTCTGGAGAAACCAGTTAAGAGCATTTATCACTCTAAGGAGTAAAGAGATATGCCAAGATTCCACTAAGTATATAAATGACTGTTTTGTACAGCAAAAATCATTCAAGTGCACTTGAATGATTTTTCCAGTACCTTTCAATATGCTTGATGAAATAATTTGAACAACGAGAATCCTACAAGTTTACTTAATGGATTTCAGCAGAAAAAGAAACCACAACTTACTGGATTTAAATTTTATAAGTCGACTGATGCAAGCTTGTATTTCTTACATCAGCTTCGATTATCAGATTGTGGTAAATCTGTGTATCATATTTCCAACAGCCAACAACCATGCAAGTGATTCCATATAGGCTGTAATAACATCATTATAATACAATACGTGAACAATGCAAGAACAGCATTAGTGTCGATTATTTCAGTTTGCATGAATAAGAGCCTATTGTCGCAGTAGCTGCTGTTAGGTCAGTGAGTGCGGTAGCATCTTGCTGTTTGCCTAGAGTGTGTTTAATTCCAAAATGTATTCAAGAAGTGCCCCGACTGTATCATTGACCAAGAAAACGATACTCACAGCAGATGGTATTGGAGGTAAGCAATAGAATAATACAGTACTGTAAACATGAACTGAAATGTTGCAGTATACTGACATTTTAAAATTAATAAATTAATTTTATTTCATATTTTTACTTTAAGGTAATGAATGTGTATCTCCAAGTGTGTCAACTGGAAGCAGAGTTCATGATGCACGCAGAGTATTCAATGAAGTCCTCATAGAGTCAATTGGGGAAGACAAACCGAAGCAGGAACTGTATCAGGTGAGTTCACAGGGGAATCACATAAGTGAAAGTGACAATTATTATGTAGAGGCGGTTGATTTTGACTCAGCTTGCTCCATCAAGAATCCTAACTACGAACCAGATTCGAGTGATACAGATAGTACGGATCTCCTGAGCAAAGACATCAGTGCTGTAAAGGAAACTACTAGTGGTAAACGATCGAGATGGAAGAAAAGTGATCCCAAAGATTGGAAGAAGAATGTAATTAAGAAGTGTACAATTGAAAACAAAAAGCCAAAGCCAGTTAACTGTGAAAGATGTAGATATAAGTGCAACAAAAATTTCTCTGATGAAATTAGGTACTCTATTTGGGACTGTGATTATACAAGGCAAAAGGATTTTATTCTTTGCAACACACTGAGCTTAACTCCAGCACGGAGACGAAGTATTGCTTTGCTCAGCCACTGAAAATACGTAAAGATTCTCAGGTATACTACCTGAACAAAGATAATAAAAAAGTCAAGAGTAAGTGAGAAATTCTTTATTAAAATTCTTTGTATTTCGGCTGATGTAATAGGCACTGCATATAAGGGAAAAGGCGAGAGTGGACTGTTCGTAGGAAGTGATATGAGAGGCAGAGGAATTCCTCATAATAAAACTAAACCTACTGAAGTGCAGAAAGTTAAAGACCACATAGAAAAGTTTCCTACAATGGAATTTCACTACTCAAGGAAATCCACAAAACGACTGTATTTAGACTCTAAACTAAGTATATCCAATATGTTAGTCTATACAAAGAAGAATGTAAGGATTCCGAACCAGTCAGTGAAATAACTTATAGAAGAATATTTTGTCAGGACTGTAATCTGGCCTTCTGTAAGCCAAAAAAGATCAGTGTCAAAAATTTGTGAGTTATGAGAAATCAAAAAGTAATGAAGAAAAGAAAGCTTTCGGAGCAGAGTATAATGAGCACATTGCAAGGAAAAATGAATGCACCCAAGCAAAAGCCGCCGATAAAGAAAAATAAAAGGTAGAAAAGACATTTATGTCTTCCACGTTTGATTTGCGATCTGTCTTGCATATACCTGCAAGTGACGTCAGCCCGATGTACTACAACCTGAAAATCTGTACATACAATTTAACTGTCTACGAACTATCTGAGCCAAATGATGCATTCTGCCACGCTTGGATTGAGCTAAACGGAAAGAGAGGTAGCTCCGAAATTGGTTCCTGCATCACGAAGTATATTAAACAGCTTCGACCAGGTATAAAGCACATTTAGTTTTTCTCTGACACCTGCGGTGGTCAAAATAGGAATCAAAACGTGGCTGCATTGTTTCTGTACTTGGTTCAGACAACAAATTTAGACATTATTGAACACAAATTTCTCGAATCTGGCCACACTTTCATGGAAGTGGATAGCATGCACAGTGCAATTGAATTTGTGAAAAAATATGTACCTGTTTATACTATTCAGGATTGGCTTAATATATTCAAACTTGAAAGATCTAAAAGAGTTCGAAACAAGAAAAGTTCTCCTTATGCAGTACATGAAATGAAAAATGTAGAATTCAAGGATTTATCTAACTTTCAGCATCTATCATTAAAAACAGAAGTACTAACATTCACGGAAATAAAGTTAACTGGCTAAAAGTGAAATGTTTTCGCTACCAGAAAACCAATCCAGGAGTGATCGAATACAAATACGACCACACATCAGATTATAAAGAAATACATACGTTTGGAAAAGGGCGTCCCTTAAATATGGCAAATGTTCACTTAGAAGATCTTTATCCCAACATTCTGCCAATAACCAAAAAGAAAAATTACTGCCTGATACAGTTATGCAAAAATGGTGTCATTCCTGGAGCATATCACTCTTGGTATAAATCTCTCCCTACATCAGCTGCAGCCATTGACACAGTTCCTGAGCCAGGTGTAGAAGACAGCGACAGCTCGGAAGCAGATGTATAGAGTGGAGAAGAAAAGAACCGTCCACAGTATTTTTCAATTGTTAAGTAATATTATAAAATGACTCATTATTGTAATTCAAAATATTCAGTAAAGTGTTTTTTTATGTAACTTTGCTCAAGTTGATGAATAATTACTATGTTGACTACCAAAACCAATTATGTGATGCAATATTTGTATTTCATGTTAATTAATAAAAAGTTATAAGCATTAACAAGCTATTTATGCATTAACCTTTACTAGATACCACCATTAGTTAGTTATTGCATTGCAACAATTCATTTGTTGATTTAATTATTTATGGCTCACTAAGGAATATAAAAATCCATTTTTCTCGAAACTAGCTAAAACGAAGTTAGTGGGTTTTTGCAGTAAGCAAACGATATGGAGTCTTCTGGCTGTTGGTGTTGAGTTAACACGTAATGATATGGATTCAGTTCATCATTATGCAAACACTTCCACAACCACCCTTTGAGATATCTGGAACTGCCTTCCAATATCATATATACTTCACTGAGTTGATTGGTTAACTACACTACTGGCCATTAAAATTGCTACACCAAGAAGAAATGCAGATGATAAACGGGTATTCATTGGGCAAATATATTATACTAGAACTGACATGTGATTACATTTTCACGCAATTTGGGTGCATAGATCCTGAGAAATCAGTACCCAGAACAACCACCTCTGGCCGTAATAACGGTCTTGATACGCCTGGGCATTGAGTCAAACAGAGCTTGGATGGCGTGTACAGGTACAGCTGCCCATCCAGCTTCAACACGATACCACAGTTCATCAAGAGTAGTGACTAGAGTATTGCGAAGAGCCAGTTGCTCGGCCGCCATTGACCAGACATTTTCAATTGGTGAGAATCTGGAGAATGTGCTGGCTATGGCAGCAGTCGAACATTTTCTGTATCCAGAAAGGCCCGTACAGGACCTGCAACATGCGGTCGTGCATTATCCTGCTGAAATGTGGAGTTTCGCAGGGATCGAATGAAGGGTAGAGCCACGGGTCGTAACACATCTGAAATGTAACTTCCACTGTTCAAAGTGCCGTCAATGCGAACAGAGGTGACCGAGACGTGTAACCAATGGCACCCCATACCATCACGCCAGGTCATACGCCAGTTTGGCGATGACGAATACACGCTTCCAATGTGCGTTCACCGCGATGTCGCCAAACACGGATGCGACTATCATGATGCTGTAAACAGAACTTGGATTCATCCGAAAAAATTACGTTTTGCCATTCGTGCACCCAGGTTCGTCGTTGAGTACATCATCGCAGACGCTCCTGTCTGTGATGCGGCGTCGAGGGTAACCGCAGCCATGGTCTCGGAGCTGATAGTCCATGCTGCTGCAAACGTCGTCGAACTGTTCGTGGAGATGGTTGTTGTCTTGCAAACGTCCCCATCTGTTGACTCAGGGATCGAGACGTGGCTGCACGATCCGTTACAGCCATGCGGATAAGATGCCTGTCATCTCGAGTGCTAGTGATACGAGGTCGTTGGGATCCATCACGGCGTTCCGTATTACCCTCCTGAACCCACCGATTCCATATTCTGCTAACAGTCATTGGATCTCGACCAACGAGCAGCAATGTCGCGATACGGTAAACCACAATCGCGATAGGCTACAATCCGACCTTTATCAAAGTCGGAAACGTGATGGTACATGAGGCATCACAACAACGTTTCACCAGGCAACGCCGGTCAACTGCTGTTTGTATATGAGAAATCAGTTGGAAACTTTCCTCATGTCAGCACATTGTAGGTGTCGCCACCGGCGCCAATCTTGTGTGAGTGCTCTGAAAAGCTAATCATTTTTATATCACAGCATCTTCTTCCTGTCGGTTAAATTTCGCGTCTGTAACACGTCATCTTCGTGGTGTAGCAATTTTAATGGCCAGTAGTGTATTTCAAGAATTGGGTCCTCTGTTTGCGGAATACATCTAGCCCTTAGGTGACCTCTGTCCATTATTTGTGGACAAAGATTACCGCTTTTCCGAAGACATTGCTCTAGGTGATGAAAAACTTTCTTATCACAATGGCGCTTTTGAGGGTACCATGCAACATACACTCGAGCAGTAACAGCAACTTGGTTATCAGATGGACGCATCGCCAAAGGCATATTGACATATGCATTGTTTGTTTCCTCCATTGGGAAGCTGCCTGCTATGAACTTGACATGACCAGTTATGTTATGTACTGCATGGTGTGAGTTAACGAGCATTTCGCTCTCATTTAAATATATGCCCGAAAGAGTCAGCCTTCAGGAACTGTGAAACAAACCCTATCGTAAGTCTAAATACGACCACTTTCGCTATTAGTTTGCTTTCTGAATAAACATTATTCTATCCCAATCGCAACTGTGTGGCGTACATCATTTATGGGTCGTTAATTTAGCTCCTGACATTATTATTACTGTTGTCACATGTTTTATTAAAGTTGTATCTTTCATACAACTTTGCAAACTTGCCATCAGCCAAACAATTTAACCAAAGGGTCACAAGTGTCTAATTTATGGTGTGTAATGCGACACGTGCGGTTCAATCCCTAGACGAGTTTGAGATAAGACATTTCGACCTAGAGTAACCGCATGTGAGCCCGAACATCTTTAGGATGTTAGCTCACAGTGATTAATAGCCACATGTGTGCAGTGCAATGGATCCCACGGTCATGTGATAGGCTATTATCACATGGTAAAATTATGGCCAGCTTACAAGTGATTAGAAGCAGGGAACATACTTCTAAAAAATAAAACAGAACCTGATGATGACTCAAATCCTAGCTCCATGGTGGATATTGGTTTGGCCCTCCAGCAGTTTATTCAGTGAGCTACTACGGCTGGGACAGTAGTGCAGATGGTACACGTTCCTCTGTACATTCGGATGCACTGCACGATGTGACAATGTTGCCAGGAATAAAATGCCGACACCGTATATCTACACACCTACTCTGAAAACCGCTATAAAGTGCATGATGGCGTGTAATTACGATTATACCTCTCGATTTCTGTACTACTGTCGTAAAAGAATTGTTCTGTAAGAATAAAAATGCACACGTGCTCACATGCACTGGAGGCAAAGCTATGTGGTGGTAAACACTCTGGCAGTGTGACACAATTGTAACTGAACTCTGTTGACTAGCTGAGAGTGCAGAGCTGTTCTCTACCACACGATGTACTCTACTTCATTGTTCTCCTGTTTAAATAGTGCACTGTTTTGGATGCATGCAGAGGTCAAATGAAGCAGTATAGAGCATGCTGTATTAGGCTGACATCTGACATCATAGGAGGTTGTCTAGGGGAATTCACCACAGGACGCAATTATTTCCTTTATAGATCTCCATATTGGGCGGCCATCTTGGGTTGTGATGTCATAACTGTGCAGGTGGCCCCAGGGCATACTATTATTAGTCCTTTGTACTCGTATTGTGGTTAACTGGGGTGGATGGTGTCTGATGTCCGCAAGTGGAAAAATTATGGAGGATCTTAGTAAACAGAAAACAGCAACCAAGGTGCAAAGGTTGCTGCTCTGTGAGTTATTCACAAAAAATTGTAGTCACAAGGGTGATGGTTCTAAATTATGTCAGTAAAATTTATGGAAGTGAGAAATCGTTCCTTCCAACATTGCTACTAATCATGGAGAAACTTTTTCTGTCACAGAGAGGGGAGTCCGTATATGATGTAAGCTGTGTGTCTGGACCTGTGCAAGACACACTCCAGGTGTGTAGACCACGACTGCCACTTCACTCGGCTGGCCCCGCACGGGTGGCAGCAATTGCAATCGCTGGTTGCTGTTTTAACAAGTGCGTGATTCTCTCCTTTCTTACCTACCACATCTAAACAAGAGCTGTTAGCAATGTGATTTGTATGCATTCCATGACTCGTAATGTACGAGAATTGTTTGAAAAGTTCTCGAAATGGATAGAAAAAAAGTACTTACATCACTGAAACATTTATTTTTCAATGTAGTCTCTTTGTAGATTAATGCACTTGCTCCAACGATGTTCCAGTGACTTGGTCCCATCTCAAAAATAAGTTTCCTCCAGACTTGCAAAATACACTCCTGGAAATTGAAATAAGAACACCGTGAATTCATTGTCCCAGGAAGGGGAAACTTTATTGACACATTCCTGGGGTCAGATACATCACATGATCACACTGACAGAACCACAGGCACATAGACACAGGCAACAGAGCATGCACAATGTCGGCACTAGTACAGTGTATATCCACCTTTCGCAGCAATGCAGGCTGCTATTCTCCCATGGAGACGATCGTAGAGATGCTGGATGTAGTCCTGTGGAACGGCTTGCCATGCCATTTCCACCTGGCGCCTCAGTTGGACCAGCGTTCGTGCTGGACGTGCAGACCGCGTGAGACGACGCTTCATCCAGTCCCAAACATGCTCAATGGGGGACAGATCCTTAGATCTTGCTGGCCAGGGTAGTTGACTTACACCTTCTAGAGCACGTTGGGTGGCACGGGATACATGCGGACCTGCATTGTCCTGTTGGAACAGCAAGTTCCCTTGTCGGTCTAGGAATGGTAGAACGATGGGTTCGATGACGGTTTGGATGTACCGTGCACTATTCAGTGTCCCCTCGACGATCACCAGTGGTGTACGGCCAGTGTAGGAGATCGCTCCCCACACCATGATGCCGGGTGTTGGCTCTGTGTGCCTCGGTCGTATACAGTCCTGATTGTGGCGCTCACCTGCACGGCGCCAAACACGCATACGACCATCATTGGCACCAAGGCAGAAGCGACTCTCATCGCTGAAGACGACACGTCTCCATTCGTCCCTCCATTCACACCTGTCGCGACACCACTGGAGGCGGGCTGCACGATGTTGGGGCGTGAGCGGAAGACGGCCTAACGGTGTGCGGGACCGTAGCCCAGCTTCATGGAGACGGTTGCGAATGGTCCTCGCCGATACCCCAGGAGCAACAGTGTCCCTAATTTGCTGGCAAGTGGCGGTGCGGTCCCCTACGGCACTGCGTAGGATCCTACGGTCTTGGCGTGCATCCGTGCGTCGCTGCGGTGCGGTCCCAGGTCGACGGGCACGTGCACCTTCCGCCGACCACTGGCGACAACATCGATGTACTGTGGAGACCTCACGCCCCATGTGTTGAGCAATTCGGCGGTACGTCCACCCGGCTTCCCGCATGCCCACTATACGCCCTCGCTCAAAGTCCGTCAACTGCACATACGGTTCACGTCCACGCTGTCGCGGCATGCTACCAGTGTTAAAGACTGCGATGGAGCTCCGTATGCCACGGCAAACTGGCTGACACTGACGGCGGCGGTGCACAAATGCTGCGCAGCTAGCGCCATTCGACGGCCAACACCGCGGTTCCTGGTGTGTCCGCTGTGCCGTGCGTGTGATCATTGCTTGTACAGCCCTCTCGCAGTGTCCGGAGCAAGTATGGTGGGTCTGACACACCGGTGTCAATGTGTTCTTTTTTCCATTTCCAGGAGTGTAGTTGTCAACTCCGGCTATCAATTCTTCGTTTGAAGCGAATCTTCATCCACCAAGAAAAACTTTCAGATTTGGGAAGAGATGTAAGTCTGACGGAGCCATATCAGGTGAATAAGGCGTGTGTGGCAACAATTCAAACCTTAGTTCGTGTAATTTTGCCATGGCGACGGCACGTGTGTACGACGCGCGTCAAGAGTCGTAGCACCCATCTTGCAGATAATTTTTTCACGTCTAATTCTTCAGTTACAATGTGATATACCCTTTTTGATGACTTCAATCAGCGATCCTCCATGACCATTTTGTGCACTTATGCAATGATTTTTGGATTAGTGACACACCATTGTGCGGATCATCATCTAAGCGCTCCCGACCAAATTTAAATTCATTTGTCCACTTGACAACATTTGAATATGAAGGTGCAGAGTCACCCATTGTATTCTGTTAATCGGCATAAATGACCTTCGCTTTCATACCTTTCTTTACGAAGTACTTAATCACAGCTCGAATCTCGATTTTTTCCACCTTCGCAAATCAGTACGCGGGAACAGCAACAGAGCCACGTCACCGCCACAGCTCTCTTCCAAGGGCACTGACGTGGCACGTGTTTACAGGCAACAGTCCAACGAATATGACGTGAAAAACTCGTTGCGCTAGCGCTGACTTCTCGTGTGATTCCGAGAACTTTTCAAACTACCCTCGTATGTCGGCGTTATAAACTTGGAACGTGCAAGCTTAAGTGGACAAGAATTTACTAAATAAATCTTGTGTCTACACTCAATGTGCAGGTATTATATAGCAACAATGTACTTTACTTTTGGAAAATTCATGTCATCTACATAAAATCTGTCAAACATACAGGCTGCCCTCATTCATCATGAAGCAATAGGACAATGCATAAACTCTGGTTTTAAATTTCCAGCGATTTTTGAGGGGAAACAGTCATTAATAAATTACGTGATGTTGAAACTGTGGTGTGCAGAGTATGAATTTTTGGTGGTTCGTAAGACCAGGCTGTAATGGTGGGGATAGCGACTGCAGCGCCACAAATCACGTTTTGAAAGTGGTCATGACTGGAGTTGTGACAGGAAAAAAAGGCAAATAGAGGGCAGGGGAGAAGAGTTCAGACGAATAGAAGATATATTAATATTACTAAGATAAAACTAGTGGGCTATGCCTATTGTACAGCTCATCACAAATAGTTCATGTGTCTACTGAAGACGATTAACACTGCCTCTAGTCATTGCCATCTCCGTTGCCACAGCTGATGCAGCTTCCGCTCACTGCTGCAGCCATTGCCACATTCTCCAGAAATATTGCTGCGTATCCAGAAGATCTGCTCATCATAAGTCGTCTAAGGCTCATATTAATACATACTTGTGTAAGAATATTTTGCATGCTGGTTCGTAGAGTTCTCAAACTACTGTATCCGTTAGTATCGATAGTACGTCTTTCTCTTATCTCTGAAGTAACTGACATGATTTTGTTCAAATGATCTGCACTTTCTGTGATGGTTAATGTGTGCAATATTTATCATTCTACTAATTCATTTGGATCGCTACAATACAAGTATATATATTCCGTGCAGAGAATGATTTTTAATTTTTTATGTTGAATTTCAATAAGAGTGCCACTGCCTGTATGTTGTTGAAGTAACAGGTGTAGTAATGTTTATGTATTTTCACTGCATGGGCTTTTTATTTGTCTTGCTGGGTAATTGTTTTCCCTATGTATATTAGTCGCACATAGTACTTCTGCATATAATTTTTAGTTCTCTCGATAAATATATATCACAATTCCAAATTTTGAAGGATTTACTGTACATTCAGGAAATCAGGTGTTCTTCAAAGTCTCTATCCCCGACCCATTGTACATGCTCGATTAAATGTTTACGTTGCTTACCCATCTAATACGTTTCTTCCTTCTGACTCCATATCATCCATCTATCTCGGCAGCTTTGTTTCATCAATAGTATATTCCTCCTGTTCTTCTTCTTCTTCTTCTTCTTCATCGACATTTGTCTTACTGGTTGTTTTGCAAGAGTCGTTCAATATTTTCAGTAATAGGCTTCAACACTGCCCCCATGAACCATGGACCTTGCCGTTGGTGGGGAGGCTTGCGTACCTCAGCCATACAGATGGCTGTACCGCAAGTGCAACCACAACGGAGGAGTGTCAGTTGAGAGGCCAGACAAACGTGTGGTTCCTGAAGAGGGGCAGCAGCCTTTTCAGTAGATGCAGGGGCAACAGTCTGGATGATTGACTGATCTGGCCTTGTAACATTAACCAAAACGGCCTTGCTGTTGTGGTACTGCGAACGGCTGAAAGCAAGGGGAAACTAAGCCCGAGGGTATGCAGCTTTACTGCATGGTTAAATGATGATGGCGTCCTCTTGGGTACTATATCCCGGATGTAAAATAGTCCTCCATTCATATCTCAGGGCGGGGACTACTCAGAAGGACTTCGTTATCAGGAGAAAGAAAACTGGCGCTCTACGGATCTGAGCATGGAATGTCAGATCCCTCAATGGGGCAGGTAAGTTAGAAAATTTAAAAAGGGGAATGGATACGTTAAAGTTAGATTAAGTGGGAATTACTGAAGTTCGGTGTCAAAAGGATCAAGACTTCGGGTCAGGTGAATACAGGGTTACATATTCAAATAGGAGTAATGCAGGAGTAGGTTTAATAATGAATAAAAAAATAGAAATGCTGGTAAGCTACTACAAACAGCATAGTGAACGCATTATTGTGGCCAAGATAGATACGAAGCCCACGCCTACCACAGTAGTACAAGTGTATATGCCAACTAGCTCCGCAGATGTCGGAGAGATTCATGAAATGTATGATGAGATAAAAGAAATTATTCAGATAGTGAAGGGAGACAAAAATTTAATAGTCATGGGTGACTGGAATTCGATAGTGGGAAAAGGAAGAGAAGAAAACGTAGTAGGTGAATATGGAATAGGGGTAAGGAATGAAAGAGGAAGCTGCCTGGTAGAATTTTGCACAGAGCATAACTTAATCGTAGCTAACACCTGGTTCAAGAATCATGAAAGAAGGTTGTATACATGGAAGAGGCCTGGAGATACTGGGAGGTTACAGATAGATTATACGAGGGCGGTTCAGAAAGTAACCTCCGATTGGTCACAGTGCGGGTTGTGGGGGGAGTAGCGACGCCATCTGTGCGTTCACGCACTCAACAGGTCAGTCGGCATCAAGCCGTGGCCGAGTGAACGTCGTACCTGCGCTAGTTGAGTTTTTGTGGCAGTTTGAAATGTGTGCTGCAATAGAAAACCCCGCCAAATGTGAAGTGCGTGCTGTCATAAGGTTTTTTACAGCCAAAGGATATTCTGCAGCAGCTATTCATCGTGAGCTTTGTGCCGTGTACGGACCAAGAGTTATGAGTGAAGGAGTTGTCCGTGAATGGGTACGTTTATTTAAAAGTGGACGAGAAAACGTTCATGATGAAGAGAGGAGTGGTAGACCATCATTGGTGACTGACGAACTCGTTCAGACAGTTGATGCAAAAGTTCGTGAAAATCGACGTTTCTCAATGTCGGAGTTGTCTACTGGTTTTCGACAGATTTCTAAGACTCTCTTGTACGAGATAGTGACAGCAAGATTGGGTTACCGTAAGTTCTGTGCACGATGGGTGCCCAAAATTCTTACCGACCACCACAAAACTCAAAGAATGGCCTCTGCATTAGACTTTCTGTCACGTTATGAGGACGAAGGAGAACCATTGTTAAACAGAATCGTGACCGGTGACGAAACCTGGATTAAGTACGTGAACCCTGAGACAAAAGAACAATCAAAGATGTGGGCACATTCAAATTCGCCTACCAAACCAAGAAAAGCCTTGCAAGATTTTTCTGCCAGAAAACTGATGGCAACGGTGTTTTGGGATGCCAAAGGGGTGTTGTTGGTTGAATTCATGGAATGTGGTACGACCATTAATCAAGACGTGTACTGTGAAACAATAAAAAAGTTACGACGGGCTATACAGAACAAACGCCGTGGTATGCTGACTTCCGGTATCGTTTTTTTGCACGATAACGCCCGTCCTCACTCTGCTCGCAGAACAACGGCCCTTCTTGAGTCCTTCAAGCGGGACGTTATCAACCATCCACCTTACAGCCCAGACCTGGCGCCAAGTGATTATCACCTCTTCTTGCATTTGAAGAAATGGCTCGAGTCACAGCGGTTTGATGACGACGAAGAGCTCAAAGATGCGGTCACAGGCTGGCTCCAGGCACAAGTGGGTGATTTTTATGCAGAAGGAATTTCAAAGCTTGTGAAGAGATACGATAAGTGCCTCAATCGCTGTGGAGACTATGTAGAAAAATAGTGCAAAGATGTAGTTGTAAGATGTATATATTAAAATATTTTTATTTAACTTGGTGTATTTTTTTAAATCAACCGGAGGTTACTTTCTGAACAGCCCTTGTATAATGGTAAGACAGAGATTTAGGAACCTGGTTTTAAATTTTAAGACATTTCTAGGGGCAGATATTGATAACACTGAAGAAATTGCAAAAAAGTGGGAATTTAAGGAGATGGGACCTGGATAAACTGACAGAACCAGATCTTGTAGAGAGTTTCAGGGAGAGCATTAGGGAACGATTGACAAGAATGAGGGAAAGAAGTACAGTAGAAGAAGAATGGGTAGCTTTGAGAGATGAAATAGTGAAGGCAGCAGAGGATCAAGTAAGTAAAAAGACAAAGGTTAGTAGAAATCCTTAGACAACAGAATATATACTGAATTTAACTGATTAAAGAAGAAGATATAAAAATGCAGTAAATGAAGCAGGCAAAAAAGAATACCAACGTTTCACAAATGAGTTCGACAGGAAGTGCAAAATGGCTAAGCAGGGATGGCTAGAGGTCAAATGTAAGGATGTAGAGACATATATTACTAGGGATAAGATAGATACTGCCTGTAGGTAAAATAAAGAGACCTTTGGAGAAAAGAGAACCACTTGTTTGAATATCAAGAGCTCAGATGGAAACCCAGTTCTAAGCAAAGAAGGGAAAGCAGCAAGGTGGAACGAGTACATAGAGGGTCTATACAAGGGCGATGTACTTGTGGATAATATTATGGAAATAGAAGACATTGTAGATTAAGATGAAATTGGAGATATGATACTGCGTGAAGAGTTTGACAGAGCACTGAAAGACCTAAGTCGAAACAAGGTCCTGGGAGTAGACAACATTCCATTAGAACTACTGGTAGCCTTGGGAGAGCCAGCCCTGACAAAACTCTACCATCTGGTGAGCAAGATGTATGTCGACTGGCGAAATACCCTAAGACTTCAAGATGAATATAATAATTCCAATCCCAAAGAAAGCAGGTGTTGACAGATGCGAAAATTACCGAACTATCATTTTAATAAGTCACTGCTGCAAAATACTAACACGAATTCTTTACAGACGAATGGAAAAACTGGTATAATCTGATCTCGGGGAAGATCCGTTTGGATTCCGTAGAAATGTTGGAACACCTGAGGCCTTAGAAGATAGATTAAGGAAAGGCAAACCTACACGTCTAGTATTTGTAGACTTAGAGAAAGCATTTGACAATGTTGACTGGAATACTCTCTTTCAAATTCTGAAGGTGGCAGGGGTAAAATATTGGGAGCGAAAGGCTATTTACAATTTGTACAGGTACCAGATGACAGTGATAAGAGTCGAGAGGCACGAAAGGGATGCAGTGGTTGGGGAAGGAGTGAGACAGGGTTTTAGCCTATCCCAGATGTTATTCGATCTGTATATTGAGGAAGCAGTAAAGGAAACAAAAGGAAAATTCGGAGTAGGAATTAAAATCCATGGAGAAGAAATAAAAACTTCGAGGTTCGCCGACGACATCGTAATTCTGTCAGACAGCAAAGGACCTGAAAGAGCAGTTGAACGGAATGGACAGTGTCTTGAAAGTCGGATACAGCATGAACATCAACAAAACCATAACGAGGATAATAGAATGTAGTCGAATTAAATCGGGTGATGCTGAGAGAATTAGATTAGGAAATGAGACGCTTAAAGCAGTAAATGAGTTTTGCTATTTGGGGAACAAAATAACTGATGATGGTCGAAGTAGAGAGGATATGAAATGTAGACTGGCAATGGGCAAGGAAAGCGTTTCTGAAGAAGAGAAATTTGTTAACATCGAGTATATATTTAAGTGTCAGGAAGTCGTTCCTGAAAGTATTTGTATGGAAGTGAAACATGGGCGATGAATAGTTTAGACAAGAAGAGAAGAGAAGCTTTCGAAATGTGGTGCTACAGAAGAATGCCGAAGATTAGATGGGTAGATCATATAACTAATGAGGAGGTATTGAATAGAATTGGGGAGAAGAGAAATTTATGGCACAACGTGACCTGAAGAATGGCTCGATTGGTAGGACATGTTCTGAGGCATCAAGGGATCACCAATTTAGTATCGGATGGCAGCGTGTAGGGTAGAAATCGTAGAGGGAGACCAAGAGATGAATACACTAAGCAGATTCAGGAGGATGTAGGTTGCAGTAGGTACTTGGAGATGGCCCGCTTAGGGGATTTCATCATAACACACCTGGCCCCGCTTTGGCGAATGAACGGGACACTTCTGGAGAAACAGGGCAGTCGTTTCGCCTGCATAGGAACTTGCGAAGAACGTGGGAGCGCAATCAAGCACAAATTAGCCCTGCTTTAAGTTTTCATCGTTGCACCACACTGTCGCCAAGGCTCAGAGTGTATTGATTCTAGCGTTGACATGGGAAATAGAGCACATATTTGATAAGACAGTGTCTAAGAAATTAGCCACGGTGGCAGGACAAGTGTCGCCTTTTGTAGGGTAGGAAGCGCGAGTTGTTACATTGGTCCAAGCTACCACCCTTTTCCAGTGTGAGGGACTGCATGCGGGTTCTTCTACGAAATTTTTCCATATTTCTTTCAAGTGAAAAATTATGAGATGGCCTAAAGTAAGAATAAACTTTTCGGAAAAGAGTGGCCAATGTTTGTTACGTGTACGTTGGCAGTATTTCCAATTTTCCGCCCGACTGAACAACCAGCGGTTTTGGCGATTCCTCGTAGGGAACTCAGAAGAGCGTCGTTTACACCTAGATTCAGTGTCTGGATGGCGACCGGCGCGCACGCTTTGGCGGTTGATGCCTTACTCATGACTTAGTTACCAGTACTTGTGTTCCTGCATGTAACATCCTACACTTCACAAGATGGACAGAGTTATCACGACCGATGCTATACACGTACTTGATTAATCTAAATTACACCACGGGTTAGTTACCAGGTTATTTTCTTTCCTTCCCCATGGACTTTGTCGCTTAGTCTCTTTTAACTGAATTATTTAAAAGGATTTATGTTCCAGTTCCACTCATCTTCATTGTGTGAAAGAGTCAACCGTTACATTTGTTTATCATGCTACACACACGAATCACTTGTCATAGAATGTATCTATCAGACTGTTTCCATTACGTGCAGTTTTTCAAGTATGTTTCAGTTCGCGGGAAGTGATCTGCATATCGAGAGGATTCATTTGATTGCTTTAAATTGACAACCCGGCTAAGGATTCTTTCCAACAGGCAATATTCCGATCGAGCGAGATAAGTTATAACTAGCATTAAATTGGGTGTCTTCAGTCAGAGAAGTCCTGTTATGCATTGAGCTAGTTGACCCTCTTACATTGTTGGTCTAGAAGTAAGTCTGATCGCTTTTAACAAAAAGTTGTTTAATTAAATTTACTAATCAGATAATTTTCGGTAATTTTTCCACCTTCGGTCTGACGATTGCATTTGTGACAAGTTTGGTTGTATGTATGCCTTTCGCGTAAGGTAGAAAGGAATTTGGTGTTAATGTTATTGTTAATGTTATTGTTAAAATGTAGGTGCATGTGTTTAGCGTTTTTGCAAGGAGGTGAGAAATCATTTTAGTGACTGTCGCATTTTATGTAACTATATGTGTTTTTCTTTCAGTTTTCTTTCGTTTTTGGGTTTTGTACGTGTATGTTCCACTCGATCCCGTCCGTCACTCATACAGTGTTGAAAAATTTTGGGAGGGTGTTCTGACGTGTGATGTGTTTGTTAGATAATGTTGAAGAGGTGTATATGTTGAACAGTAGGTAGTAACCTCGGTTTAGTACACGATAAACGAGTAAACCTATGCGAAATTGAAGTTACAAAGGAATAGACGTATCTCAGTCCTAGGGATTGAATGTTGGACGCGTCGTGAAGGGGTCGCACAAATCTACAAACAGTTTCAAGGTAATACCAAGGAAATGGATGGTGGTCTGTGCATCACTAGGTGTGTGCATTGCAATTTGACAGAGCATAGGAAGCCATACTATCAGTTTACACCAAGTTTTTGTGCGGATTGCTGACGTTGCTGGAGATAGTGGAGAATGTGCAAGGCTGAACATGAGATTGGATAGCCGGCCGTAGTGGCCGTGCGGTTCTGGGCGCAACAGTCTGGAACCGAGCGACCGCTACGGTCGCAGGTTCGAATCCTGCCTCGGGCATGGATGTGTGTGATGTCCTTAGGTTAGTTAGGTTTAATTAGTTCTAAGTTCTAGGCGACTGATGACCTCAGAAGTTAAGTCGCATAGTGCTCAGGGCCATTTGAACCATTTTTGAGATTGGATAAGTAGGTGCGCCTGTAGGTTGAAGGCGACTAGGAAGACAGTGAGGAAACGGAGAAGACGTGCACGATGGTACGATGTAAATAAAATGTAATAGCTGTGGGTAATGAGTTTCCATTATAATAGTATAAGTATTGCATGTAACTAAAACCAACAGTGCCAGAGTAGTTTCCACTAAGCATAAAAATGGCAACGGCAGCAGTCAGTTGGTTATCATGAACAACAACTCACTGATTTCCGTCTTCTACATCTACATCTACATTTACACTCCGCAAGCCACCCAACGATGTGTGGCGGAGGGCACTTTACGTGCCACTGTCATTACCTCCCTTTCCTGTTCCAGTCGCGTATGGTTCGCGGGAAGAACGACTTTCTGAAAGCCTCCGTGCGCGCTCTAATCTCTCTAATTTTACATTCGTGATCTCCTCGGGCGGTATAAGTAGGGGGAAGCAATATATTCGATACCTCATCCAGAAACGCACCCTCTCGAAACCTGGCGAGCAAGCTACACCGCGATGCAGAGCGCCTCTCTTGCAGAGTCTGCCACTTGAGTTTATTAAACATCTCCGTAACGCTATCACGGTTACCAAATAACCCTGTGACGAAACGCGCCGCTCTTCTTTGGATCTTCTCTATCTCCTCCGTCAAACCGATCTGGTACGGATCCCACACTGATGAGCAATACTCAAGTATAGGTCGAACGAGTGTTTTGTAAGCCACCTCCTTTGTTGATGGACTACATTTTCTAAGCACTCTCCCAATGAATCTCAACCTGGTACCCGCCTTACCAACAATTAATTTTATATGATCATTCCACTTCAAATCGTTCCGCACGCATACTCCCAGATATTTTACAGAAGTAACTGCTACCAGTGTTTGTTCCGCTATCATATAATCATACAATAAAGGATCCTTCTTTCTATGTAATCGCAATACATTACATTTGTCTATGTTAAGGGACAGTTGCCACTCCCTGCACCAAGTGCCTATCCGCTGCAGATCTTCCTGCATTTCGCTACAATTTTCTAATGCTGCAACTTCTCTGTATACTACAGCATCATCCGCGAAAAGCCGCATGGAACTTCCGACACTATCTACTAGGTCATTTATATATATTGTGAAAAGCAATGGTCCCATAACACTCCCCTGTGGCACGCCAGAGGTTACTTTAACGTCTGTAGACGTCTCTCCATTGATAACAACATGCTGTGTTCTGTTTGCTAAAAACTCTTCAATCCAGCCACACAGCTGGGCTGATATTCCGTAGGCTCTTACTTTGTTTATCAGGCGACAGTGCGGAACTGTATCGAACGTCTTGGCGTGCTTTGTGATATTGAACAGGGGTTTTGGTGTTTTCTTAGAGGATTACTACTGTTTGTACTGAGTTTTGTGATTATCAAGTATTATATGCGTTCAATGCACATTGCATTCCTTGTAAGACGCACATGATGAATATAAGGCACCAGAGTGTGAAGAAAGTTAGCTATAATTATTTCATTGACTCAAGGGGTCACATGAAGTAATAAGAAAGAAAGATGAGGTTGGCGGAGTGAATTAATCGGTGGTCAAAAGGGGTGTACTCCAGAGGGTATTTCTACCGCTGATAAACCTAAAACGGAAGGAATAGTTAAAATAAGTGTTGATGTGGATGAGACAGTAGATCCTATTAGGATCTACTGGAAGAGGCCTAGGTGAATGGGAGAATGAACGAGAACAGAGTAGAATATCGAAAGGAGAGTTCAGATGTAGCCTCTGTAATTTCGGATGTAGTGAGTAGTCCTAGTAATGAGCCTGTCACCCTTCTGGAGGCTCGTTTGAGGAAACTAGGTTAGTGTTCCACCCTATCTGATTAAGGAAAAGACCAGAAGGATTTGTTAGAGAGAGTGGTACGATACGTGGCTCAAGAAACATGGGGTGAAGCACAAGGAGCAAAGAAACAGATGATGAACATGGGCTCCCAGATAAAAAAGATGATTAAAAATATCACCGAGGGTGTGGCAGATGGGGAATGTGTATGATGAAGAGTATGAAGAATGGTATGATTGAACTGATGACGAATATAGGACTAGTAGCGAAATAAATGAGGGCAGTGGAATAGAATGTGGCCAAAGTGACGAACTGGAGGAATGTTTAGTGGCTGTAGGCCCACAAATGGTTTAAATTTCTCAAATGCAACAACAGATTGATGAAACTGAGTGGATACAAACTACACAGGGATACCAAGTCTAAGAGCTAGGAAATCAGTAACAGTAATTAGAATAGAAGGTGGACCAAAAGTTGATACATTAAACAGCGATTATCCGAGGCGGTAGAGCAGCTGAAAACTTGAAATCAAGACATGATGTCAGGCAGTCAGGAAGATACGATGAATGGATTGAAGTGAGCCGAAGTCTTGTGATAATCAGCAATCTGGTCTCTCGGAGACGTGAGAGAAGCCAGTTCACTATGAGCACTACCTGTCCATAAAAAAATTCCAGACGTTTATAGACGACGGCAGATGGTAACACCCTAAGGCCTGGATTTGACAGTTCAATCACTCTTTCCCCTCTGGTTGGCCTGTGGGGCATGTTTGAACTTGATATGCGGCTATCTTGATATCAGTGCAGCTATACACATGCGTTCAACAAGATTATTCCGTGTGTCACTCGCAGAATTCTGAAGAGGGCTTTTGGCTCAATACTGGCCCTGAGAGAAGCATGAGCGAGTTAAACAGGGTATCATTGCGAGATGCAATCTTGGAAAAACAGGCTCCGGTAATCCCATGAAGTTTCTGAACGAGATCATGCGGAATAATCAGTTCCCCGACACACCTTTTTGTACCTTTGGTATCATCAGGATTTGTTATGATAAATTAACAACAAATTATAGACGAGTTCTCCTGGGGTGCTGTTAAAGCAGTCTGGTAGCGTCTTGTGAAATTCTGCAAGGGTTGTGGTTCACAAAGATCCAGGAAGAAAACAGAAATGGAGAAAAGAATAATCATCGTCATTATGTGCAGGAGAATAGAAGGAGTGACCAATGTTACGCAGCATACATGAGTCGCCGAGGTTATGAAGGAGGAAGACATTGGAGAATAACCAATGGAAGCAGAGAGAATGGGACCCTCCATGGAAGAGAAGGCACGGGAATGTTTCAAAAGAGAGCTTCTTGCTTGTGCCTGTTCAACACAGGACGCTGCAGGATCGGGCATAATAGGTGAATTATCGGATGACAACATTTATGGAATATTCCGTCGGTTCTTGAAGGAGCATATGTGTCAAAGAACTGATTATTCTGCATCATCTCGTTCAAAAACTTCATGGGACTACCGGCTCCTGATTATTTAATACAGCAGCTTGCAAGATGCCCTGTTTAACTCGTTCCTGCTTCTCTTGAGGCCAATGTTGTGCCAAAAACCCTTTTCAGAATTCCTCGTTTAATGCATAACATAGTCTCGCTGAACACATGTGCGTTGTGGCTCCGATATCGAGACAGTAGCATATCAAGCCCGGGAGGCCAAATAGAGGAGAAACAGCTATTGAACTGGCAAATTCAGGCCTTATGGTGTTTTCACCTGCTGTCATCTCTAAAGGTCTGAAATTTTTTTGTTAGTCGGGTAATGTTCATAGTGAACTGGCTCCTCTTTGATTTACGAGAGAGCAGACCGTTGATTATGACATGCCTTCGGCTCACTTCACTTCAACCCTTGTATCTTCCTGATTGCCCAACATCATTTCTTGATTCTCAATTTCCAGCTGGTCTATCACCTCGGATAATCGCCATTCCGCCATTCACTGTCCTCGGTCTTTCGGTCTATTCTCTCTTCTAATTCCTGTAACTGGTTTGCTAATTCCCCAATTCGGTGTTCCAGTGTAGTTTGTAACCGCTAAGTCTCACCAATCTGTGCTACGACTTAGAATTTTATGACATTTGTGGGACTATAACCACTACCCATTCCTCCAGTATTGCCAATATCTCATTTGTCACTTTGCTCATATTCTCCTCCATTGCTGCCATTTACTTCGCTACTAATCCTCTATTCGTCACAAATTCATTCATATCATGCTTCATACACGTCTGCAAGCCTTCCACATCCTCAAGACATATTCACCACATGTTTCTTGATTTATGTATCGTACCATTATCTCTGACACATCACTCTTGTCGTTTCCTCCATCAGATAGGGTGGAAGACCTACCGAGTTTCCTCGGTCGATCCTCCAGAGGAGTTACATGCTCATTACTGACAATACTCAATATATCCGAAACTACAGAGGATACATCTGCGCCCTCCTACAAAGATTTCACTCTGCTCTCGTCCATGCATCCACCCATCTGCGCCTCTTCCAGATCATGAGCCGAAACATTATGAGCACTGTCCACACCAAGATTGAAAGCCACCTCTTTCCCTGTGGGCACATAAAACAGTAACAAAGTTACTTTTCCAGTCAAAAGTATCCATACGCCTATTCGAGGACATTTGTATGGAATGTGTACATCCTTCGCCTACTTGTTGATTTGACCTGTGCTCACTCTTTCAGTGAGATGCCTGATTGGCTATGTAGGAATGGCAGCCCATTCTTCCTCAAGAGTCGAAACCGGAGACGTTAGTGATTGGAAACTAGGGCCTGGACCGACATCGACGTTCTTATTCATCCGAAAGGTGTTCCATTGGGTTCAAGTTGGGACACTAAACAGACCTGTCAATTTCAGGAATATTACTGTCCACAAACCATTGCTTCTCAAATGCTGCTTTCTGTTTTGTCATGTTGATACAAAACACAGACTCTGAACCGTTCCCGTACTACACACAGTACAGAAAGCTGTAAAATATGTTCATATCCTTACGCAGTAATGGAACTACATCATAACCACAAGACACACCCCATGCTGTAACACCACCTTCTCAATACTTCATTGTTGGTACTACACATGATGCCATGTAACGTTCTTCGACATTTACCAAACCCAAAACCTTCCATCACGTTATCACAGGCTATAGTGTTACTCACCACTTCAAATCACTCATTTCCAGCCATCGACTGTCCAGTCGCTTTGCTCTTTACGCCATCTCAAGCTTCGCCTAGCATTGATTACGAAATTGTGTGACTAAACAGGAACTGTATGACAATTGTACCACATCCGTTTCAACTCCTTACACACAGTAACTGTGCTAGCTGGAATGCTGGTAGTAATTTGGAACTCAGGAGTGACAGAGTGACTCCTTATCGATTTTTACAGCCATCTTCCATAAGTTCCAAGGTCGCTATCAACAGTAGGCCTACATGAAGAGTGCCTAGTCTTGCTTTAGTGGAAAGATATGAACACATTTTACAACATTCTGCACTGTGTACAGCTGGGTACAGAGAACACTATGATTGTATCAACATGACAACGCATAAAGCAGCATCTGTAAAGCAAAAGTTTGTGGACAATAAAATTCCTGAAAGTCACTGGTCTGCTCAGAGTCTCAACTTGAACCCTATGGAACACCTTTTGGATGCGTATCCACTTCACAGTCATATCACCAACAGTCGACCTGGGTAGATTAAGAAAGGCTGAAATGTCTATGATGGATTTTTTATTTACGTCACATCCAATGACTAGTCCATATTAAGAGTTATTGAACTCTCGTGACTGACCCATTCTGAAATTACTGCTTCTCTACAGCTCTGCTGACAGCACAATACTTCCCAAGTACTTTTACGCTGGGGACTCCACCCCTTGTGACATCTAGTCATCAATTCCGCATTACATAGGGGTGTCCAGAGACTTTTGATCAGATAATGGAGATAAGGAAGCAGAGACGAGTGGGGAATCATTCTATCAACGATACAGGCCACAGTCATGAGCATCAGTGGAAAATGATTGAAAGGTGTTTAAACCATGAGCAGTCGACAGTGTGTTGGACGTCAAAATCTCATCACAGAATGTGGGGGTTGGAGGCTTGCCCTCTTTGTTAACCAGGATAGGCGGTGATTGTGGTAGACTTCACAACTGAACTCATTGTTGGTGCAGGCAAAAGTGTTTCTGGACACACATTTAAGTGTACATTGTTGAACATGGGGCTCGAAAAGAGTTTACTCCTTCTTGTTCACGTTTTGATCCAGTGACACTGCCCGTTACGATTACAGTGTGAAAGAGGTCAGAGTCATTAAGCTTGGATCAATGGAAATGTGCGCCCGGTGGGTTGAGGCATGTTTCTTTTTGCGATAGGTTGATGGTTTTGTCCAGATAAATCATCATCCACATGAACAGCTCCTTGAAACATGCACCACGCCATGGGTATAAGACAATGTGCGCCATGGGCTCTGTGGTAGTAATCAAAGGGATTGCAACAGCTGTGGACTACGAGAAAATTATCATCATGCTTGATGTCATCTGTGACACCAATGGAATCTTCCACCAGAATAACTGTATGTGTAACAAAACCAGAAACTTGCTACAATGGTTTGAGGAATATGATAGTGAGCTCATGTTGATGTATTGGCCACCAAATTCGCATAATCTGAAGCCAAGGAAACACATCTGATATGCTATCAGGCGCCAGATCTGCACCCATAAAGCACCAGCCCATAATGTCTCGGAATTGCGTCACCCGTATGCGATATCTGGTCCGATGTACCTCTGGAGCCTTCTGTATTGCAAGTGGGTCCCCATCTGACTTTGGAATCTCTCCAGAGGAACAGTGGTACTAGATTACATTCTCGGTGGATTAGCGAAAAGCATTTGAAAGCTTATCAGGTGGAACATGGAGATAAAAGGAAGCTATCTTGAGTTCTATTATGTCAACAGTATTCATCAGGCACCGAGATATATATCAGACTTTTTCAAGCTAATAAACACGTACTATACGTGCGTCACTAGACGTGGAAGTCTTTTATTTATCGCCAATTGGCCTGGTGCGAGTAGTAATGTTGCGCAATTTGTCTTAACCCTTACTAGCGCGTAGGATATGCGTCATGGTCGCCAGCTATGGTGTACCTATTCACTTGAAGACAGCATCTCCGCATCTCATTGATGGTCGTAGTATGGCCTTATATCGTAGAGTTGCTTTCTATAGTCGCTGATTGGTCAAACGCAAAATAAAAAGGCAGTGACTCCACTTAGTTTGGCAGCAGACTTGGGTGGCGTTCTCCAATGAAAGGGGTCGTGAGTGAGACGTCACTGGTATCCCAAGTTCGTAGTATGAGCTGTAGTCCGTTCACTGTTCAGAATAAGATAAACTGTCACTAAGCATTATTTTCAATACTGTTAATGATTTTTGGAGGAATCTGTCAGATACCTCTCATATATCTTTCGACCTTTCTTGATTGCTTTCTGGCTTGGTCACTCACAATCTGTTTGCGAAGGTAGTCAGCCTCTCAGAAGGAAGACTGTCATTCTCTTCTATAGATTTTCATGATCAGTAAACAAGCATATACCAAACAATGCAAAATTCGGAGTCGAATAATGACAATATTATGAAAAAGATAGATTGTTACTTTCCATATAGAAGAGATGTTGAATCGCAGACAGGCACAACAAAAAGACTGCTATACATTTGAGCATTCTAAAGTACGAAACATACAAACATTCACCCATGCATAGCCCATGTTACGTGACAAGCGTTATTACTGGCATACTGGTATGAGGTTGCGCAAGATCGCACTAAACACGGCATCATCATGTTACCAAATTTCCCAAATCGGGATTCACACGTCCGGCGAGATTTTTTGAACACAATATTTTTACAATTTGTACAGGCGCGCATAGATAATCAGAATCTGCTTTGCCAAATTACATGTGCATCGTAGGCATGTTATTGTGGCTGGGTATGCAAACCTAGTCTAGGAAATGAAATACGATGCGGGAAAAAACGTGGTGAAAATGGCCTTCGTGGTGCGAACTGATATAACGGATCACCGCGTAACGGAGAACACTGTCGGAGGCCACCAAAAGGCGCGAACGAACGCGGGTACGTGGTAGATTTGATGGATGACCGCAACCCTATCATTAGAGTGGGTGGAATCAGTAAAATAACGAACGTTTCAAGGGCGGAACCAGGGAAACCAAGACAGGAAACTCTGGAACTCGCTGAATTACGGAAACGAATACCGGTACAGAAACGAGACAAAAGCTTATCTACGTTGTAATCCTCCAGAGAATCCGATAGCACGTAAGTATTCTCGGTTCGATGTTTGAATTTAACCGAGACTGGCACCGCGGGATTAGACAACATTCCATTAGAACTACTGATGGCCTTGGGAGAGCCAGCCCTGACAAAACTCTACCATCTGGTGAGCAAGATGTATGAGACAGGCGAAATACCCTCAGACTTCAAGAAGAATATAATAATTCCAATCCCAAAGAAAGCAGGTGTTGACAGATGTGAAAATTACCGAACTATCAGTTTAATAAGTCACAGCTGCAAAATACTAACGCGAATTCTTTACAGACGAATGGAAAAACTGGTAGAAGCAGACCTCGGGGAAGATCAGTTTGGATTCCGTAGAAATGTTGGAACACGTGAGGCAATACTAACCTTACGACTTATCTTAGAAGAAAGATTAAGAAAAGGCAAACTACGTTTCTAGCATTTGTAGACTTAGAGAAAGCTATTGACAACGTTAACTGGAATACTCTCTTTTAAATTCTGAAGGTGGCAGGGATAAAATACAGGGAGCGAAAGGCTATTTACAATTTGTACAGAAACCAGATGGCAGTTATAAAAGTCGAGGGGCATGAAAGGGAAGCAGTGGTTGGGAAAGGAGTGAGACAGGGTTGTAGCCTCTCCCCGATGTTATTCAATCTGTATATTGAGCAAGCAGTAAAGGAAACAAAAGAAAAACTCGGAGTAGGTATTAAAATTCATGGAGAAGAAGTAAAAACTTTGAGGTTCGCCGATGACATTGTAATTCTGTCAGAGACAGCAAAGGACTTGGAAGAGCAGTTGAACGGAATGGACAGTGTCTTGAAAGGAGGATATAAGATGAACATCAACAAAAGCAAAACGAGGATAATGGAATGTAGTCAAATTAAATCGGGTGATGCTGAGGGGATTAGGTTAGGACATGAGACACTTAAAGTAGTAAAGGAGTTTTGCTATTTAGGGAGTAAAATAACTGATGATGGTCGAAGTAGAGAGGATATAAAATGTAGACTGGCAATGGCAAGGAAATCGTTTCTGAAGAAGAGAAATTTGTTAACATCGAGTATAGATTTAAGTGTCAGGAAGTTGTTTCTGAAAGTATTTGTATGGAGTGTAGCCATGTATGGAAGTGAAACGTGGACGATAACCAGTTTGGACAAGAAGAGAATAGAAGCTTTCGAAATGTGGTGCTACAGAAGAATGCTGAAGATAAGGTGGGTAGATCGCGTAACTAATGAGGAAGTATTGAATAGGATTGGGGAGAAGAGAAGTTTGTGGCACAACTTGACTAGAAGAAGGGATCGGTTGGTAGGACATGTTTTGAGGCATCAAGGGATCACAAATTTAGCATTGGAGGGCAGCGTGGAGGGTAAAAATCGTAGAGGGAGACCAAGAGATCAGTACACTAAGCAGATTCAGAAGGATGTAGGTTGCAGTAAGTACTGGGAGATGAAGAAGCTTGCACAGGATAGAGTAGCATGGAGAGCTGCATCAGACCAGTCTCAGGACTGAAGACCACAACAACAACAACAACAACGATAATGTTAGACTTTGTTTAAAGCCGTAGTGATGATCTTACACTCAAGTCCAGAAAAACCAGAACACCTTAAACGACTAGAGACAAGACGTCCACATTCACAGAACATGTACACTAGTATGTTCTGCAGAAATGATTAACCTTTGAACCATGTCAGCCCGAGGTCGAAATCGATATCGCGGCGCAACACCACCTACCAGTGAAATGAGTTTACAGTTTTCGTTGTCGCTATAAACCGAAGGTAATGACTCTGGGTACAACCACATATCACAGTTGGCAGGTGTCTGTGACGCTGTGGCCAGTGTGAACTACACGAATGACATTCTGTGAACCATAGCCATATCCTTTCTGCACAACGCCCCAGACGCTATTTTTCAGCAAGACAATGCATGACCACATTTTCTGCACGAACACGAGCCTTCTTGGTGTCACAGCCTTTTGCCCTGGACCGCCAGATCGCTAGATTTGTCGCCAATCAAAAATGTGTGGGATATGGTGAAACAATGTGTGCAGCACTGTGACCCAATGCCAGCATCCACAGATGAACTTTGGAACCAGATGAATGCAGCATGCATGGCTATACCACAGGATGCCATTCGCACCTTATTCGCGTCAACGCCTTCGCACCTGGAACATGTTATCAGCGCCCATGGACCCTGTGCCTACTAGGATCAAATGGCTCTGAGCACTATGGGACTTAACATCTGTGGTCATCAGTCCCGTAGAACTTAGAACTAGTTAAACCTAACTAACCTAAGGACATCACAAACATCCATGCCCGAGGCAGGATTCGAACCTGCGACTGTAGCAGTCGCGCGGTTGCCTACTAGGCAACACGGCACATAAATGAAGCGCTAATCATCTCTGCAGAACATACTAATGTATATGTTCTGCGAAAATGAACGTCTTAAGTCTAGACTTTTCAAGGCGTTCTGTTTTTCCTAAGCATGAGTGTATTTTACTTACTTCAATTATTTAGCGATTTATGTGTGGCTTCCTATTACAGTGAATATTGTGTTATTACGCCTTGCTCATTACCTTGCCAAGTTGCTCGTGTTAGTTCCTATGGATGGCTGAATAGCACCTCTTCATGCATCATGGGTAAAACAATTATTTCTGCCACGTCGTTTAACGATGAATCTACCGCAATCTCTGGTGGAAACACATCTTGTATACTATAATTTCCATTACCTTTCAGGTCAATCCAATGTGTATCTGACATACTTTAATGCTTCGTGTGTATTTTGTTTCTTTTGAACGTAGATATTCGCTACTTGTGTAAATTCTTGTTGTACAAATGTGCAATAATTGAATTCCTTTGCCGTTATTTCGGTACGTAGTTAACCTCTGTCACTCTTTCATTGTGAAGTAACCAAGACCAGCGGTCATACTTATATGTAAGGGACATTTTTCTTTTGAAAATCCCATTGTGCAAATCTTTTCCAGATGACACTTTGCTCTACCTACCAGGTTTCATTATACACGATTAACAGATACATCTTAACTTGGTTCATGTCCTTAGCTGGCCGGCCGCTATGCCCGAGCGGTTCTAGGCTCTTCAGTCTGGAACTGCGCTGCTGCTACCGTCGCAGGTTCGAATCCTGCCTCGGGCATGGATGTGTGTGATGTCCTTAGATTAGTTAGGTTTTAGTAGTTCTAAGTCTAGGGGACTGATGACCCCAGATGTTAAGTCCCACAGTGCTTAGAGCCATTTGAATCATTTGATGCCAGCTGAGAACGGCGCAACATCGTGCAGCCTGCCTTCTATGATCGAGAACGATTTGAGTTAGGTGGCACTTATTCGTGAGTAGAAGTAAGTTTGCTACTCAGGACTTTTATAAATTATAATGTATTATTAAACTAAAATCTGCATTAATATATGCGCTTATGGAAGGACGAATGGAGTCATGTTATCTTGAGCGGAGAAAGTCGCTTCTGCCTTGGGGTCAACAATTGTCACGGGCGTGTAAGGCGTCGTGCAGGTGAGCCAACGTCTGGAATGTATACACAGGGCCAACACCCGCTATCACACTGTGGGGAGCCGTATCTTACAGTGGGCGTTCTCCTCCAGTGATCGTAGAGGCAACACTGAACAGTGCACAATACATCCGAATCATTATTCAAACTGTCGTGCTGCTGTTCATGCACCAACAGCGCGATGTGCTTTTCCAACACGACACTGCATCTCTACATACATCACCTGGCATCCATCTTGTTCCCCAAGGTGTACGTCCAGCACGGTACCCAAATCTGTGCCCCATTTAACACGTTTGGTACTGGACAAAATGTCATCTTGCGCAGTCGGCAAGACTGGCAGGAAGCCTGGCCGAATTGAGACACCAGGTGGAAACTGCATGTCATTCCGCAAGTCTACGTTCGCCACTTTCATGATCGTCTCCATAGGAAAATTACTGTTTGCATTGCTGAAAAAGAGGCGTATACAGGGTACTAGCACTGAAATTTCACACGCCCAGTCTCTTCTTCTGAGATTAATACGGCTCTGCCAGTTGAAAGGATTCCATTTGAATCCTTTTCCATTACATCCCTTTCATGGCAACCAACGTCTCTGTGTTGCCATTTCTGCTCCTCGCTTCTTAGTGGTGTCAGCAGCAGACCTCGAGGAAGAAAAAAGTGAGGAAAAATGTGTTGATTTCACTGATTTAAAAATGTCTCACCATTACTCGTGTCCTCATTCTGTGTGTAAGTAAATTTTAAAGCATGGTAGACAATAAATATACCTTCATTCCCACTTTCCAGCTACAGTGTATCTTTGGAAATAATTTGTTTCAATGTGATGGATACCGCGTCTGTTAACGCAGGTCTGCCAGTCCTAAAATATTAGTGCGGAACAGAGAAGTTACCTGCACAACTCGTTGGGAATGAAGGGCGTTTTTGCGAAGTTGGTCAGGGGACAGTAACCATCTCCTTTCCCCCTCCACTTCCGCTGGCCGCTAGGGAGTGGAAATCGATTGGAAACGGCACTTGTGGCCCTGGAAATGGATGAGAGAGATGTGAATGAGCTCCACTCCTTGTTTTGTACTATGTAGCTGTTCAAATTCTTACCTTAGCACGTTTTAGGTCATTGAATCGGTTTTCCTTTGGTGATTACATTTTTATCGATGTTTCAATGTTCAGATATATGCACGTCAGACATATAGGAAACTATTCTTTTATCCGCGTGATTCCTTTTTGTAGTGGGACGTTGGGCCACGTGCGACGATTGTACAAAGAAAGCGCACATTGAGGCAACGCTTATGGCAATAAACTGTATCTCATTTCGTAGGAATTATTACTGTGAGTGAATGCACTTCACGTGAGTGCGCAGTTTATGATCGCGTTTTGCGTTAACGTGCTTAGGAACTCAGAATATTCGTGCCTGCTTGCAATTGTTGGGTAACGTGTAACACTGTGCAAACTACATTGCACTAGGGTGAAAGTCATTACAAATGCTTTTAGTTATCCAAATCACATGTAGCATTCGACTTATTACACATTGTTTATCAAGATTTTAATTGGTTTTCTTGGTGACAGAGCATCAATGAGAGGCCACGTGTCCCTCAGACAATCCGCCCGCACCCACCGTAGCAGTAGTGGAATTAGTTGCTCTTTCTGGTTATTAACTGATCATATGCATAAGTAGGAAATACCCAAACTTGCGGTTTTCGGAGGCGTAACATTTTTCGAGAGCTTAGAACTTTTTTTGTTTTTTTTGCTGGTGTGGTAGTGCCCCGCTGTCCACATGTTGCACCACTGCATGTCATAGCGTTATAATGGGGTGTGTGTCCCGAATGATCCAGTGAATGCTTGTGCGAATGCACGATTCTTACACTGCCCAGTCACATTGTTACCGCCTGCCAAAAGCCTGAATAAACATCTTTTGCAGCGCAGATCGCTGCAAGATGCGCAGGAAGAGAGTCTCTGACGTGAAGAGTGTCACTGACGTTCTAGAGGGTATCGACAGGGATGTGGAGTCGTGCCAATTCCATTGCCGTGGCCAGCTGCTCTAGGTTTCTCAGTTGGGGAACTATGGCGTAGACAGCCCCATCAAGGTAGTTCCACGTATTCTCAATTGGTTTTAATTCCGGTGATGTTAGTGGTCAGTGGGGTACAGTAAAATCATCCTGGTGCTCTTCGAACCACGCAGGTACGCTGCGAGCTGTGAGACATGTTGCATTGTCCTACTGGTAGCTGCCATCGTGACGAGGAAAAACAAACTGCGTGTAGTGTGTAGGGGTGGACATGGTCCCTAAAGATAGAGCCATACTTGTGTTGATTCATTGTGCCACCCAGAATCATGAGATCAGGCACGGAATGCCCTCTGCCGTGGACCCTTCCGATGACTGTTGCAGGGTGTTCGTTGTCAGACGTTTCTCGCTGTACACGCCAGTGAACATCTGTCCGAACGTGACTCATCTGAGAAGGCCACCTGTCGCCACATGATGGACGTCCAGTTGCAACATTGGCGTGTAAGTTCCAGCCTTCGTCGCCTTTGAACGGCAGTCAATAAGAGAGCATGCACCTGGTGCCTTCTGTGAGGCCCATACGCAGCAACGTTCGATGAACGTTTGTTGAGGAGACACTGTGGTTCATCTGGGCGATTACTTGCTCAACAGTTGCAAGTCTATTCATCCGTACAAATCTCCACAGCTGTCGTTGACTCTTTGTCATCTACAGCTCGTGGTTCGCCACATAAGACTCGGTGCCAGTTGTGGATAGCGCCGTTTTGCCATGCACGGTATAGTTCAATCACGGCGACACGAGGTTAGTTTACAAACGTAGTCGTTTCGGAAATGTTTCCACTCTTGGCCCAAAAGCCAGTAGTCATGCCATTTTGAACGTCAGGTAAATCATTCCAGTTCAACATTAAGACAACGACTGCACTGTTTTCTGGAATCTCCGACATGCTTTATACACCCTCCATTGCTAGTGGTGCCACCTGCCATCCATATGTGGCCATTGCACGTTAACGTTGAACATAGGCAGTGGTCACATTAATGTGACTGGACCGCGTATATACATTCCTCGTCCCAGAAACCCAATAATGCTCGTAGTATTCACCATGTTTGTTTAAAGAAATAAAAGTAGTATTGGGGTAAATTAATAGTGGAAGTCTTGTTTTGTTTTGTATGTGTGTTTAATGATCCTGTATATATTGTCAATTTAGTAATACAGGTTCATGATAATCCTTGTGCCTTAATTCATGATTCCCCAACCAATAACTATTCTAGTTCGGTAATCTGAATATTGTATCGCATGTTATTGAAATATTTGATTTTGGTATAGTAAAGTTGCAACATGCATATTGATGGTAGTAGTGACAAGTTATTAGAGAATAATTTTCGGAAGTTGTGTGGATTAAGAAGTCCCCCGTCGTTTATTCTGCAGGCCACTAAGCAAAGTCACAGCCTCAGTAGTTTCTATTTATTTATTCATTTATTTATTTATTGTTCCATGGGACCAAATAAAGGAGAAGTCTCAATCGTCATAGAACGAGTCAATACATGAAACTATAACACGATAGTAGAAACAGATAAAATGAAATACAAGAAACGTATTCAGGCGACAATTCGTAAGTTTAAATAAAGAAAATCAACAATCTAACACTGGAATTTGATTAATTTTTCAGCTCTTTCAGGAGCTCCTCGGCAGAATAGAGGGAGTGAGCCATGAGGAAACTCTTCAGTTTAGACTTAAAAGCGTTAGGGCTACTGCTAAGATTTTTGACTTCTTGTGGTAGCTTATAGAAAATGGATGCAGCAGAATAGTTGTTTGGTTGGTTTTTGGGGAAGGAGACCAGACAGCGAGGTCCTCGGTCTCAGCAGAATAGTGCACTCCTTTCTGCACAAGAGTCAAGGAAGTGCATTCCACATTCAGATTTGATTTCTGCCTAGTATTAACTGAGTGAAAGCTGCTAACTCTCGGGAATAAGCTAATATTGCTAACAACAAACGACATTAAAAGAAAATATATACTGTGAGGGCAATGTCAGAATTCCCAGACTATTGAATAGGGGTCGACAAGAGGTTCTCGAACTTACCCCACATGCAGCTCGAACAGCCCGTTTTTGAGCCAAAAATACCCTTTTTGAATCAGAAGAATTACCCCAAAAAATAATACCATATGACATAAGCGTATGAAAATATGGGAAGTAGACTACTTTTCGCGTTGAAGTGTCACTTATTTCAAATACTGTTCTAAGTGTAAATAAAGCAGCATTTAGTTTCTGAACAAGATCCTGGACATGGGCTTTCCACAACAGCTTACTATCTATCCAAACGCCTAGGAACTTGAACTGTTCCGTCTCGCTTATAATATGCCCAATCCGGCTGATCAAAATATCGGTTCACGTTGAATTGAGTTAGAAACTGTAAAAACTGAGTCTTACTGTGGTTTAGGATCAAATTATTTTCCACAAGCCACAAACCTATTTCATGAACTACATTATTTGATAATGTTTCAATATTACACACAAGATCCTTCACTACCAAGCTGGTGTCATCAGCAAACAGAAATATTTTGAATCACCTGTAATACTAGACGGCATATCATTTATATAAATAAGAAACAGTAGCCCCAGCACCGACCCTTGGGGAACGCCCCATTTAGCAGTGCCCCTTTGGGACTGAACATCACTGCCACTCTCAATATTGCAGAGAATTACCTTCTGCTTTCTGTTCTTAAAATAAGAGGCGAACCAATTGTAAGCTACTCCCCTTACTCCATAATGGTCCAACTTCTGCAGTAACCTTTTTTTTGTGATCAACTCAGTCAAAAGCCTTTGTTAAATCAAAGAAAACACCTAGCGTTCTCAACCTTTTATTTAATCCGTCCAAAACCTCACAAAGAAAAGAGAAAATTTTCAGTTGTTAAACCAATTCCAAAACCAAACTTTACATTTGACAGAAAATTATGTGAATTTAAATGCTCCAGTAGCCTTGTATATTCAACCTTCTCGATAACTTTAGCAAACACCGATGGCATAGAAATAGGTCTATAAATGTCAACATTATCCTTGTCTCCCTTTTTATAAAGTGGCTTCACTACCGAGTACTTTAATCGGTCAGGAAACTGACCACTCCTAAAGGAAAAGTTACAGATATGGCTAAGTACTGGGCTAACATACATAGAACAATACTTCAGTATTCTGATAGATACCCCGTCATATCCATGATAGTTCTTGGTCTTTAGTGATTTAATTATTAACTCAATCTCCCTCTTGTCAGTATCATGGAGGAGCATTTCAGGTAACAGTCTCGGAACACTTTTTTCTACGAGCGCTATATGATTCCCTGGGACTAGGTTTCTATTTAGTTCACCTGCTATATTCAGAAAGTGATTATTAAATACTGTACATATATGCGAGTTATCAGTAACACGGACATTCCCACTATGCACTGATTCTATATCCGCGACCTGTCTCTGCAGACCAGTCACTTCCTTTACGACTGACCATATGGTTTTAATTTTATCCTGAGACTTAGCTATTTTATCTGCATACCACATACTTTTTGCCTTCCTAATAACTTTTTTAAGCACCTTACAATACTGTTTGTAATGTGCTGCTGCATTTAGATTTTGACTGTTTCTAACGTTTTGATATAATTGCTACTTTGTTCTACAGGATATTCTTATCCCTCTAGTCAGTCACCCAGGCTGCCTACTAGTAGTTCTCCCTTTCTTATTTAGTAGAGAATAGTTCTGATGAAAATGAAATTGAAGTGTAGCCACAGTGCTTCCCTCTCGTTCTTATTCATGTCAGTGTATTCTTCCTGGCGACCTATTTCCTTGTAGTATAACTTAAGCGTAATGTTCCATCCAAAAGTAGAACAGATGGGCTACACATTATCTCACTGTACCATCACAACCTCCATCCCCTACCCAAATACAGCAGGTGGCGTAAACGGTGTGATTGTTTGTTGTGCACATTTACAAGAGTGCATCAATAAAATTTCTCTCTGCTAGGTCTACGAATTCATCGTGTTCTTTTTTGATTTTCCAGTAGTATGTTATCACAACTTGTAACTAATTAATGTCTTCTGTTACATGTAGCCATACAAAATAAGCCACCCAATAGGACGAGAGATGAAGACAGGGAGCTGAGATTACTGGAGCATGGCAGCAGTAACGAAGGAAAAGATGGTGCGATGCCAACATCAAGTTACCCTCAGCTAGAGCTACTCACGCACACCAGCTATACGACTCCCTTCGAAACAGTGTTTACATATTGTTATGAGTTTGACTTCCTTCTTAAAAGACGGCAAGGTGCTGAAACACAGAAGTAGTGTAACCTGTTTTTATTTATGTGACAAATAAATATTTCTTCTTAAGAGGGGCATAGTACCGAGGTAAATCAGAGTCAGTAACTCAGGTGAAAGATGGACGACAAAGCGATGATAAATTTTGATTTTGCATTATATATAATCATTAAAAATATAGCAAATAATCCTTTCGTTTTATGACTACAGCTGATTCAGTTTCAAGCAAGTGAATTCATTGAGTAACTGTAGCAGAATAGGTGAGCAGAGATCAAGAGACACTCACAGAGATAGAGTTTTATCTATACACATGCGTTTTACTTAACTGTGGAAAAAATGTTCACAGAAGCCAAAATATTTTTTTTTCAGATTTTTTTATGTTAGCATTTAAGTAGGGTCAACTTAGGTTGATTTAGTTTTAACTGGAAAATATGATAAAGCATTCCATATTGAAATCGGTTTTCAGTGAAGAAGAGTCATTGAAAACAGACAATGGCGTTTCTGCGTAACTTGTTGTGTCCTTGCGGTGAGCTAAGGTATGCTTATTTACCTAGAGACAACGTCTCCGCATCTCATCAGTCGATCGTCGAATGGCCTTATACGGTAGAGCTGCTTTTCCTGGTCGCTCACTGGTCAAAGGCAAAAGACTGAGACTCCACTTTGGCTTGACAGGGGAGTTGAGGGATGTCCTTCGACGAAAGTGGTCGTAAGTAGTAAGGCACTGGCATTGGTAACTCGTTGTATGAAATGTAGTATGTTCAGTGCTCAGAATAAGGTAAAGTCTTATTAAGCATTATTTCCATTACTATAGAAGACTGGTGGCGTCCGTAGCCGAGAATGGTCGTGAGTTATGTGTCACTATCCGTGGCCTGCTGAAAAACAAGTTTGCTGCTCAAGATCTGTATCAATTATAAAATGTGACTAAACTGTAATCTTCATTACGATTCACGAGCTTACGTTTGCGACGTACGTTTCGATTAGAAGATCGAATGAAGCTATCATTCATATGAAGGTATAGCGCTGTGTGAACATTTGGATATGTGTAGCAGGAGGTAAAGAGACTGTATTGTGTCAAGTCTTGTGAAAAGAACGATAATGGCGGAATAAATTTTTGGCAACATTTAAAAAAAATATTTGTTCATCACCAGAAAGTAGATCTGCATAGATTCTGCGTACTTCACATAACAGTTTCGGGACATAACCGTAAATGAACCACGGCTGTGCATGACTTTCTGCGAGAGGGACTTCAACTTTAGAAGACGCAGAGAGAGCAACTAGAATGCTGATGAGGTGTACGTTACCACTGTACATGTCCAACTGCAACTCTCTCCTAAACACCCTCACACCAGGAATAGATGCGATGCACGTTTCAGCTTACAATAGTTTATCGCTTTATAACATGGAATGATTCAAACTGAACTGCAAAATATATTAAGGTGAGTGGGATAGCGATATGCACATAAACAGATAGCGCTAGTATCGCGTAGACAAGATATAAAAGGGCGTGTACACAAGGTGCAAAAGGGCAGTGCATTGGCTGAGCTGTCGTTCGTATTCAGGTGATTCGTGTGAAAAGGTTGCCGACGTGATTATGGCCGCACGACGGGAATTAGTAGACTTCGAATGCGGAATGGTAATTAGAGTTAGATGCATGGGACATTCCATTTCTGAAATCGTTAGGGAATTCAACATTCCGAGATCAACAGTGCCAAGAGTGTGCCTAGAATACCACATTTCAGACATGACCTCTCACCACAGACAATGAAGCCTTCACTTAACGACCGAGAGCAGCGGCATTTGTGTAGAGTTGTCAGTGCTAACAGACAAGCAACTTTGCGTGAAATAACCCTAGAAATCAATGTGGGATGTGCAATGAACGCATCCAGTAGCACAGTGCGACGAAATCTGGCGTTAATGGGCTGTGGCAGCAGAAGAACGATACCAGTGCATTTACTTAACAGTACGACATCGCCTGCAGCACCTGTCCTGGGCTCGTGACGATATCGGTTGGACCCTATATAACTGTGAAACCGTAGCCTGGTCAGATGAGACCTGATTTCAGCTGTTAAGAGTTAATAGTAGGGTTCGAGTGTAGCACAGACCTCAAGAAGCCGTGCCGGCTGAAGTGACCGTGCGGTTAAAGGCGCTGCAGTCTGGAACCGCAAGACTGCTACGGTCGCAGGTTCGAATCCTGCCTCGGGCATGGATGTTTGTGATGTCCTTAGGTTAGTTAGGTTTAACTAGTTCTAAGTTCTAGGGGACTAATGACCTCAGCAGTTGAGTCCCATAGTGCTCAGAGCCATTTGAACCCAAGAAGCCATGGACCCAAATTGTCAATGAGGCAAAACTGGTGATAGCTACATAATGGTGTTGGCTGTGTTTAATGAAATGGACTGGATCCTCTGCTCCAGATGAACCGATTGTTGACTGGAAATGGTTATGTTCGGCTACTAGGAGACCATTTTCTGCTACTCATGGACTTCATCTTCGCAAACATCTGACTGAATCACAATTGTTCACTATTGGTTTGAAGAACATTCTGGACAATTTGAGCGAATGATTTGGTAGCCAAGATCGCCGGAGATGAATCACGTCGAACGTGTACTGGACATAATCTAGGCAACGGTTTGTGCTCAAAATCCTCAATGGCAACACTTTGGCAGTTACGGGTGGCTACAGGGGTAACATGGCTCACTATTTCAGAAGGGGCTTCCAACGACGTGTTGAGACCAGGCCACGTTGACATTCTGCACTACGATATTAAGAGGTATCCCAGGACTTTTGTCACCACAGTGTATAACATGTAATGATTCAAACTGAACTCTAAAATAATTAACCTGTTTTCAAAATTGATCACCTAACACTACAATTCCAAATGCGGTTAAACTCCACAAAGGATATTTTTGTTAAAACTTGAAGTGTTGTTTGAGTCCAACAGAACTGAAGGGAGGTTTTAAATGCAGTATAGACCATGAGCCAGGAAGCGAACACCGGCAGCCCTGATGCGATGAGCAGCAGCCGACGACGACGTTGGCGATGACGGGCATGGCCATGACGGGGAGTATAGACGAGATGGCGACGCACGACACGATCCAGGAAGCCTCGTCAGCCGTCAGCGGCAGCCATGGCAGCTGTGGCAGGATGGGCAACAGCCAGCCGTAGACCATGCCTTTCATCAGGCTCGCCAGTGCCGCTGTGGAAACACCCCACATTCACTCACCCACTGCTGTGTCGTAAAGCTACTCGTTTACTACAAGGAGAGGCCCCACTGTGCGATCAGCCGAATTTAACCAGCTTCAGCACAGAAGGATGAATAGAATTCAGCATCCCGATGACGGCGACGACATTGTACTGGGTGTTTGTAATTAATGTGCAACTACTCACAGAGGTTCAGTTTGGGTTGTAATTATCGTCTGATAGAGAAGCTTGGTGCATGTGCCGATGCGTTAATGTGAAACCGATTTACGCTGGAAAAACATTAGTTCCAGTTTTGGCTGCCAGGTGCTAATCTGGCGCTGTACACTATGTCAATATGATATCCTCGCAGTCACTTGGTAAGTCATAGCGTGAATAAACAGTATGGTTATCGAGAAGAGACACAGTGCTCTGTTAGTGTAACTGTTTTATGAGGACGGCAGCAATTGCAGTGCTGCATTGACAGAATATTGGGACTGAAAGGTCAGTGGAGAGGCCTGATGTCACTAAAAGGTTTAAAGAAGATGATAAAGAGATACGAAAACACGATTGAGCTTGGTGTTGCATCTGGAGAAGGAAGGGGTCCTATCCCAGTAGAAGTTACACTCCTGGAAATTGAAATAAGAACACCGTGAATTCATTGTCCCAGGAAGGGGAATCATTATTGACACATTCCTAGGGTCAGATACATCACATGATCACACTGACAGAACCACAGGCACATAGACACAGGCAACAGAGCATGCACAATGTTGGCACTAGTACAGTGTATATCCACCTTTCGCAGCAATGCAGGCTGCTATTCTCCCACGGAGACGATCGTAGAGATGCTGGATGTAGTCCTGTGGAACGGCTTGCCATGTCATTTCCACCTGGTGCCTCAGTTGGACCAGCGTTCGTGCTGGACGTGCAGATCGCGTGAGACGACGCTTCATCCAGTCCCAAACATGCTCAATGGGGGACAGATCCGGAGATCTTGCTGGCCAGGGTAGTTGACTTACACCTTCTAGAGCACGTTGGGTGGCACGGGATACATGCGGACGTGCATTGTCCTGTTGGAACAGCAAGTTCCCTTGCCGGTCTAGGAATGGTAGAACGATGGGTTCGATGACGGTTTGGATGTACCGTGCACTATTCAGTGTCCCCTCGACGACCACCAGTGGTGTACGGCCAGTGTAGGAGATCGCTCCCCACACCATGATGCCGGGTGTTGGCCCTGTGTGCCTCGGTCGTACGCAGTCCTGATTGTGGCGCTCACCTGCACGGCGCCAAACACGCATACGACCATCATTGGCACCAAGGCAGAAGCGACTCTCATCGCTGAAGACGACACGTCTCCATTCGTCCCTCCATTCACGCCTGTCGCGACACCACTGGAGGCGGGCTGCACGATGTTGGGGCGTGAGCGGAAGACGGCCCAACGGTGTGCGGGACCGTAGCCCAGCTTCATGGAGACGGTTGCGAATGGTCCTCGCCGATACCCCAGGAGCAACAGTGTCCCTAATTTGCTGGGAAGTGGCGGTGCGGTCCCCTACGGCACTGCGTAGGATCCTACGGTCTTGGCGTGCATCCGTGCGTCGCTGCGGTCCGGTCCCAGGTCGACGGGCACGTGCACCTTCCGCCGACCACTGGCGACAACATCGATGTACTGTGGAGACCTCACGCCCCACGTGTTGAGCAATTCGGCGGTACGTCCACCCGGCCTCCCGCATGCCCACTATACGCCCTCGCTCAAAGTCCGTCAACTGCACATACGGTTCACGTCCACGCTGTCGCGTCATGCTACCAGTGTTAAAGACTGCGATGGAGCTCCGTATGCCACGGCAAACTGTCTGACACTGACGGTGGCGGTGCACAAATGCTGCGCAGCTAGCGCCATTCGACGGCCAACACCGCGGTTCCTGGTGTGTCCGCTGTGCCGTGCGTGTGATCATTGCTTGTACAGCCCTCTCGCAGTGTCCGGAGCAAGTATGGTGGGTCTGACACACCAGTGTCAACGTGTTCTTTTTTCCATTTCCAGGAGTGTATTGACGGGGTTGTCGTTGCTGTAACTGATGATGCAGTAAACAACCCGGCTAGTGTTACTGGTCGTACAGTGTCACAAGAATTGTTCAACAGTCCGCAAGTTGCGCTGTCTGTATTGCACTGGTACCCGTACGAGATCCAGACGATGCAAGAACTGAAACCTCATGATACGCAGCAACGGTCCAAATTCGCTCTTCTGGCATGGATCGAAGTTGATGGTCAATGTTACATGGAGTGACGAGGCACGTTTTACATTACAGGATGCAGTGAATACACATAACTATTAAATCGCGTGTTGTGCACTCGTCGTATGTGGCTGTGTGTGTGAAATCTCAAGCACCCTTATTCTCGGTCCGTTCTTCTTTGAAGAGAATACGTTCAGTGAGCTTGTCAGGTGTACAGTGACGTCTGCAAATTATCGAGACCTTGTACAGCATGTGTTCCTGCTTTGAAAGAGCGCAACTGTGTGGAAAACACTGTTTTATGCGAGGTGGAGCAACGCCTCATGTCGCTCGCCCAGTGAAAGATCTGCTAAATGCAAAGAATCTTTTCACCAGGTACATGTTCCCTCTCGACCTGATCTGAAGGCCAGAATAAAGGAACACATTACTGCCACGGGCAGCTGTTGATCATATCGTTTTAAGGATGCAGCATCTCGTCGAAGTTTCAGGTGCTTATATGAAAGAAATTGTGTAAAATCAACATTTCGTCTTTCTCACTTGTTTGACCTTTTCTGCCCACGACTCCTTCATAATGCATTCATTTCAATACTTTCTTCTTTTTTTTTTTTTTTTTTTTGGAATCACAGTGCCAGATTTTTCCTTGATGGACAAAAGTTGAACTAATTTTTTTTCCAGCATAAATTTGTTCCGCATTACCATAGCTACCAATTTTTGCTGCCATACGGTAATTACAGCCCATACTGGACGTTTGTGAGTAGCTGTACTTTAAACTCGATTTGCGATAGATGGGACGGAAATCGGCCAAACCTTTCCAGGAAACCATTTCTGCATTCACCTTAACCGATGTAGGGGAATTGCAGAAAACTTAAAACTCTATACAGGCGTCGTCCCTAATACAAATACAGTGCCTTACAATGGCGCGACCTGGCTAGGTATACAACGAGGGTTATCCAGAAATTTTGTTTCCATATTTTTTTAAAGTAATCGTATTTAGCCAGAAACGCAGGGCAAAGTGACGACGTAACAATCATATTGCACCCTGGAAAGAACAGTGACACAGCTGAAAAATGCACAGCTTGAGATAAATAACGTAAATTATTCTATAAAAGTTATACTGAAATACTGTAGTATAAGCGTTCTTTAAATTTAAACAAGAAATTTTGCCAGTAAATTCCATTGTATCGATACAACAGTAATATGGACAAGTAGTCCTCCTCTCGACGAATGTGAAGCGTTATCAGGTAAGTATTAATTAATTCTTTGAATTGTGTCACTTTTCTTGATTTTCTGAAAACTATTTTGTTTTTGTTATGCCCCATCATGTAATACTTTTGGCATTTTTCCACCCCGAATTAGTTTGTTGTATTAGAAAATGCAAAATGCAAAATTTTAATTTACGAAAATTAATGCAACTTAACAAGGAACATCAATTAGATGCAATTTAAGGAACACAATTTATGAAAACATAGATTCACAAATGGGCTTATATAATGTAGGGATACTTTTCTTCGAGAAAACGGATTTAGTATGAACCATCTTTATGGCAGAAATGTCCAATTTTATACTTGTACGTGTCAACGCACGATGTTTCGTAATTTTTGCAACAACTGTAATCGTCAGAACAGTGTCTGTTCCTTCAGACGTGCATACATATATGAAGGAATTGTAATGTAAGATGCGAACACAGCCGGCCGGTGTGGCCGTGCGGTTCTAAGCGCGTCAGTTTGGAACCGCGTGACCGCTACGGTCGCAGGTTCGAATCCTGCCTCGGGCATGGATGTGTGTTATGCCCTTAGGTTAGTTAGGTTTAAGTAGTTCTAAGTTCTAGGGGACTGATTACCTCAGTAGTTAAGTCCCATAGTGCTCAGAGCCATTTGAACCATTTGATGCGAACACAGTGTAAACATGATATTGTAATAATCAATGATAGTAACGATTACATTCAACTTACCATACTGATTCACATGAGAATGTGTATCGTATAGAAGTAGGGGAATGAAAGCGCTCTCCCAGCCAAAGGTGTGAACGGATCCATGCCGATGGGTGCATAGCACATGCGATGATGCGTCGTGAATGAAAGTTTTCACAACTCAGGATGTGCAGCTCTTCGTGAATGACCGACGCACATGTGCCAATAGCAATGGTGAAGTGACGCTGTTGCCGTGGCGCATCATGAATTAGCCTAAAACAAAGCTGAGACATCTGCCCTGAAATATACAAATTGCGAGATAGAGATGTGTCGTTTCTCGTGCACGTTGGGGCACATTATGCTTATTTTTCGCTAACAAAAACTAAAAATTGCCCTTTTTGGTTTATATCACTTTTCTTGTCTGGGTGAGATATGACAGCCGGACAAGTTTCGGTTATTGTGAGCACCACTGTAGCACTGGCTGAAAATGGAAGCTCTTATTGTTTCTCCCGGCGACTGCAAGTTTCGGTCTATGCTAAGGTTTCTTAATGAACAAATCATACATCGTCAGCTGCATTAGTGTAAGAGCTGAAAGCTGTGGGAAAACAGACGATGGTACGTCACTGGTGTGGGCAATATCCCGAATGTCGTTAAAGTGTCCACATTGTAGACAGTCGTGGGTGACCGTCCTTCACGAATCAAGACCTTGAGGAGATGATGCAGTAGTGCATTATAAAAACCGTATCTCCATGATTATAGACTTCAGCTACCATTTTCCGCACACATCGCGATCCTTGTTGCATGAAACCGTCACTGAACGCGTGGTGTTCGAGGAAATGGGTGCCATCCAATCATGAATGTTTCTACTTTTATCTAGGGAGCCCAACCCATGCGAAAGTAGATACATAAGTGAGTGAGGATAAGTACTCCCTTTTAAACCAACTCATTTACATGAGAAAGTGTATCGGATAGAAGAAGGAGTATGAAAGCACTCTCCCAATCAAAGGTGTGAACGAATCCATGCCAGTGGGTGCATGGCACATGTGACGATGTGTCGTGAATGGACCCTCAGGGATACCGGGCGACCTCTTTGAGTTATTAGCCTTACACTAGCATGTAGCTGCACTGATGTGAACCAATATATCCGCTGTGCAGATGGGATCGGTAACGGAGAACACAGTATTTTAAAAAAACTGAAGGAATTTATGATCAAGATACGTCAAACAGACATACATTGGGCGCTCAGGCGATGAAAGCTGTTTCCGCAACTGGATCATTGGAGGACTAAGTTCCACTAGCTGAAAATGTTAGTGAGAAGCTGGACGATATCACTATCAACGTCTTGTCTAGAGAACACAGGCAGAAACCTCTCAGAGAACATAGAGAAAATGAAGGTAAGGAAAGTCTTCCAAAGAAGAAATGGAGCGAATAAAAGAACTTGAACGTAAGACACCCTAGAAAAGAATGGCTCAAAGTTAAGGGGCTAAACAAACACTTCAGCTTATAAGACAAGTAGTAAATGAACGAGGAAGGAGTCTGTTACTCCCAGTTCATAGGGCAAATTCATCCAGAAAAAGCCGAGGTATAAAAAGGTGAATCAGAAATATAGTGCTGAAGTCTTGGTTTTTAGGATGGTAGTTATCTAACAAGGCTTCCATCTTGTTATCATTACCTAACAGTAGGATGGAGACATTGGATCGCCTGAAGGATACAATTCCGAAGATATATCAATAGGATGAAGAGAAGCTGCTGATCAAGACACACCCATGGACTTATTCAAAACCACTAAAATATCAGTCTGGGTTCCAAAACTACTCAAGGATATTCCCCCAAGGATTCTGTTGAAGAAGGAACAGATTCGTAACCAGAAACTCTTTCGAGAGGACTGGAGGATCACTGACCAGAAGGTTGGAACTGACAACCAAAGCCTTCTAATTATTTATTTATTGGTGTCAGAAGTATTTACGATGTATAAAATAATGTACAATATTTACATGTCGTCTGTATATACATTTACAAGACAATTATTTACACTTTTTCCGCCCAGAAGTTAGCGACCTCTATTGCATTTGGCCTTGCATGTAGCAGGTCTTCTGTTGTGCATGTTGCTGGACATTGGGTACACTGGAGCAGGTGGAAGATCGTCTGTGTTGCTCCACACTCACAGAGTGGCGGCTCCTGTAGGAAACACCATTTACTCAGATTGCTCTTATATTTCGTGACACCCGAGTGTAGTCTTTTGAGGGATCTCCATGTACTTCAATTCTCTGTGTAGCTGGGTGGTGGTCTTTCGCTGGGTGTAATCCATCCCGTAGTACTGGTAAGCCTTACACGCCATAGTTCGATTCGGCATTGCTGTGGTGCCCCAACTAGAGCGTCAGTAGATCTGAGGAAGCTCTTTCTGTATTTTAGCCGTGGGTTTGCTGGTTGATAGCCATATAGGGATGAGCTTCAGAAGTTTCTGATTTTTTTTTCTCACTTTTTGCTACTACCTCTCGGTGAATGTCGAGGGGGTGCAATTGTCGCGAGGCTGTACAGTTTATCCAGAGGAGTATTCCTCAGGCACCCGGTCATGATACGACAAGTGCCATTAAGAGCGACGTCTACTGTTTTGGCATGGCAAGAATTGAACCACACTGGGCTTGCGTATACTCCGGCAGAGTAACACAATGCAAGGGAAGAGGTCCTCACAGTGTTGGCGTGTGCTCCCCACCTTGTGCCTGTTAGCTTTCTGATGATATTGTTCCTGGCTGCCACTTTTTGCTTGGAATTTAGTCAGTGACTCTTACATGTTAAAGCACTTATGAGCCCCCACGTTGTGCCTGTTAGCTTTCTGATGATATTGTTTGTGGTGTCACCGCCAGACACCACACTTGCTAGGTGGTAGCCTTTAAATCGGCCGCGGTCCGTTAGTATACGTCGGACCCGCGTGTCGCCACTATCAGTGATTGCAGACCGAGCGCCGCCACACGGCAGGTCTAGAGAGACTTCCTAGCACTCGCCCCAGTTGTACAGCCGACTTTGCTAGCGATGGTTCACTGACAAAATACGCTCTCATTTGCCGAGACGATAGTTAGCATAGCCTTCAGCTACGTCATTTGCTACGACCTAGCAAGGCGCCATTGATGCTGTAAAACATGTACCGTCAAGAGCGATGTTCACCAATTATGGATTAAAGTTAAGTATTCCAGCAGCTACGTACGTTTTTTGCTAGTATAAATTCCTTGTCCTGTTCCAGACCTCACGCCAGCCTGCGTGAGCTTAAACGCATGCCTTTCGGCTTCCTCATAGTGGGTTGGCTGTCTTGCCAATCCACAACATTGTTCCTGGCTGCCACTTTTTGCTTGGTATTTAGGCAGTGACTCTTATATGTAAAAGCACTTATGAGCCTTGTAATGGAGTTGGAGAAACGTCCCTCAAGGCAACGACAGTGCAAGACCTAAACTGTATTTATGCTTCTCGCTGACTATTGTTATGGTGATAAAATGCGACGATGGCACCATGTTGGTGGCTGGGGGTGCTGCCGATAAAACTGCAGCGCAGTAAGGGGACAGCTGTCGCCTTCAGGAAAGGGAGAAGTTGGATATGGCCTTGATTCAAGAATCTTGCGTGTATAGAGGGGGCGTATCAGGCCTTGGAGAAAGTGGACGTAAGCTGATTTACGTGAGAAATCTAAAAACCACTAGAACATGCATTTGTGTTCAAAATAGAATTCCACTCACGCCAGTGACGAGCCCCTGTCCCAGGGATTTAGTGACCATCAAAATAAAGCAGCGTAAAGAAGGGAGAGCGAGGAATGTTGTATTGGCTTCAGCATACCTTCATTATGAGGACGGTATTCCTCCATCCCAGTAAGAGAGGAGATCGATAGACAGCCGCGTGCTGCTGAACGATTAACTGCTGGCTAGATGTGATGCCAGTGCCCACAGTCTGGTGTGGCGAACCAGTGACACCAACAGCAGGGATGAGTACCAATGGGGAATAATCCAGAGGTGTTGAATATGGCCAAGAAACCTGCCTTCAGGCAGAACAAGGGAAGAAGTAATTGACATAACTTTTGGGAGCATATAATGGGTCGTTACGTCAAACAGTGGAATATTGAAGTGGAACCTAGCTTACCTGACCACATTTGCATTAAATTTGTGGTATAGGTGGGTCTTAAGCGGACCATGGGTTGTAGTTCTCCTAGGAAGACATACTGGTATTGATATAGGAAAGACCTAAATTGTCTGAAGTTAAAACTTCCATACGAATTCCAGTAGACTTATAGGAAATGGCATGACGTCATACTTAAAATAACTGTCTATCACCGAGAAATGCACAAAGGTAAACATACCTCGGTGGAATAATAGTCTGTAATTGCAAAGAAAGCAGGTAAGAAGATCGTTTAACTTTGCAAGGGAAGGACAACAATCAAAGTATAGGGAAGTCCTTTCTAAATACAATCTCGCTGTTAAGTAAGCGAAACAATCATCCTGGATAATATTCTGTGAGGTGGTAGCAGTTACAGTTGCCAGATCCGATTTCACAAAACCTTCGCTATGGTACCAACAATTCCAAGAGACACAATAAGGAGTTCTTGAGTACGCTTTGTCAGCACATGAGATGCAGGAAGTTCTTGTCAAGACACACTTCTCCCTGGCACATTGACAGATAATTCAGATCAAGGTTCAGTCCATGTGAAGTACTGGTTTACAAATAACTAATGGGGGAGTTAGGAGTCTATCAAGTAATATGTGAACTTCAAGAAAATCCAGTGGGTCGAGGGAATGTCCTAACCATTCAAGTCACCACCGCCAGATGGCATCTTTACGGTTCAGCGTCAACAAGCAGGAGAGGGATTGATCAGACTCCTATGGAGACTCTTCAGGGTCATTTTAAAAGGATGAGTCGCTCTTAATGCTTGGAGGACAGAGAAGGTTGTTTTCTTTCTGAAGTCAGTGAGAACTCATCATACTAACGCCAAGGACATGAGACCAGTCACTCTGTCCACTTTTCTGCTAAAGACATTAGCAAAACTGGTTAACGTTCACGTTAAAGAAAAGAGGTTAATGGCGACCCTCCCCATTAAAGCCAACATGCATATAAATCAAGCAAATCATGCAAAACAGCACGTTACCAACTTGATGGGAAGGTAGGAAAGCATTGCACATGAAATGGAGCTCTGAATCTTCTTGGATATTATTGGGGCTTTCAGCAACACTACCTTCGGATCCATGATTTAAGCAGTGGAAGAGCATATCTTAATGGTAACTATCTGTATGTGGGTTAGGAGCATGCTGAGTAGACGAAAGGTAAGAGCCACCATGATGGATGCAAAAATGGTGATCAACACCACTACAAGGTGTCCACAACTTGGGGTTTGGTCACTGCTATGGTAGAACCTAGTGGTGAATGGACGATTAAAGAGCTAAATGCTAGACGCTACTATTGCCAAGGACACAAGTCGATTTAGTCATAATAATACTTAGCAAATTTTCAATACTCTCAGAACACTAGCACAATATTGAAAGGTCTCTGTTGGATTCCTTTCATGTTTGATTTCTTAAATCTGTTGTCATTTACGGCATAAATTCCTCTTCTAAATTTACTGTGGCGTTTCTGACTATCTGGGAGGAGACTGAGTAGTGGAACGTGTTACTTTTACACATAAACAAGAACGATCTGTCACACTACTACACTTTAAAACACAGTTTATATTTAATTCATATCACACAGTCTCATACGGAACCTACATCCGCTTTGTTTTATATACTGTATATGATAAGATACTGTCATCCCCCTTCCCTTCTGTGTGAGAGGATGAATGAGCAAATGTATTTCTAGTTGCATGCTTGAGGGTAGCAGACAAGCCTGTCTGCTAGAGAACAGTAGGACCAACGTCGGAACAGGTAGCTACGCTTTCTAAAAGCAAAGAGGTTTCTATCCTTAGTATGGTCCTGTCCGTCCGTTGTCATGTTGGTATAGGAAGCTGCCCCTCTGGCCACTTCCGTTTGTATTTGTGAGCCACCCCTCAGGAAGGGACCAGTCAGTCTGTCCGTGGCGAGCTTCTGAAGTGGTAAGATCTCCGGCTAAGCGCGTGTCTGCTAAGTCTGTAGGACAATGGATTTCTTAAGTTCAGCCTAACTGAAAATTTAATCACCTTTATTTCAGGTTTAGCTCTAAAATATCTAATGTTATCTTAAATTGCAATGCAGTGTAATTCGCGTGTGAAGTTCAGATTATTTTCCGGTAGCTGCTTTGTCACTACTTTGTGAGTAAAGTGGAACCACGTGTTGATCAGTAACTCTAACTAAGATCATCATTCTTAAATGCGAATGTGCGTGAGATTATAACGTCTCGTCTTGACAATATTTTGCAATATAGCAACTTTTCTTTATGTTCAACCCACGTGGGGTGTACTTTGTGAGACCAGTACTTATACAGTGCTTATACAATTGTTTGACCCATCAGGTTAATAGTAATACGTTAGTAACCAGTTCGAGGTTTTTCTTTTGTAAATTGTTTTCGATCTAATTTATTTTAATTATCAAAATTATTGTGGAGTTACACTCTTTGTGTAAACCAAGTTGACCACGTGAAGCATGTGGTGTAATCATCAAAGTAGCCCTCAGCTATTCTTTTCGGGAAGATTTCACGGAGAGTTAGTATGAATTTAGTATACCAGTGTGTGGTGATTACATGACGGACAGGATTGTGCTACGAACGTAACTTCTTTGGGTGAAAATTTAATCGGTTGGTTGTGGTTAATTTCTTCTTGCATATGTTTCAACGTTCTTCATGTGTTATTTTATGAATGCAGTGTTGTATGCAGTCTGCCAATCTTGGCTCCATATTTGATGTGTTCCGTAATTTCAATGATCAATGTTAAAATAAATTTCCAAATATAAACTGATTTATTTCTTCTTATTTAAATTCTCTTATATATATATATATATATATCACCGGTTGTCGTATGACTATTAAAAGATTATAATTAATGTTAGTCTGGTTGGGAATTTGGTAAGCTAGACAGGACACCTGGTGAAACAGTTGCGCAGTAATGCAAGGTTAACTTCCCCAGACAGTTCACAGCTTTTAAACCGCTTTTATTGTCTAGCAGCACCGCTATCTAAGAAAATTAACGCAACAACGCTACAATATACTCTCAACATTGTGCAAAATTGGTGCAAGAAACTCGATCTAAGTGTTAATCCCAGTAAGTCTTTTAGTACTGTTCACGAGGAGCTTAAGCTCATCTGCGAAATTCTACCAGTAGTGGGGATAGTGAAGCACCTAGGAATATCCCTGGATGTGAAACTAACATGGACCCCTCGCACAAAGAATATTTGTTCCAAGGCAAAAGGTGCTCTTATGTGCACTAGGAAGGCCTGTTGAAAAAATTGGGATCTTAGACCCAAGAGCACGCACTGGATTTACACTTCTGTAATAAGACAAATGATAATTTATGGGGCTACAGTATAGTAGAATAAAGCAGAACAGAAATTGGCCGCTAAGGAGCTCGAGTAAGTGCAGATATTGATCTGCCTACCCATAACAGGTGGCATTATCAGCATTCCCCTGCTGGGATGGCGACCATGCTGGGCAAGTCGCTGTTACATCTTTGAGAAATAATGGAACAGGACCATACAGGTTAATAACTAGAGATCTTTAGGATATCCAGAATGCTACAATAATGTAATGATTGTGGAAAATATAGGGATATTCGGGGAAATGCTGGATGATTATACGCTAATTTACACCTGCTTCAATAAACCGTTGTATGAAATGATTCAAATGGCTCTGAGCACTATGGGACTTAACATCTGAGGTCATCAGTCCCCTAGAACTTAGAACTGCTTAATCCTAACTAACCTAAGGACATCACACACATCCATGCCCGGGGCAGGATTCGAGCCTGCGACCGTAGCAATCGCGCGGTTGCCTACAACCGCTCGGCCACCGCGGCCGGCAAACCTTTGCATGAAATAATAGGTGTAGGCAGCAGCGGAAGAAGAAACCACGATACCATTCAGGTGACATTGTCTCTGTTACTTACGTTTGTTCCAGATAAAACGTTCTTCCTAATGCTCTTTTTCCGTCTACCAGCCGGAACTTATTGGATGTGTCAGCCCGTTGTCATTATGATACATTGAGCAATACCTGGTGAATAAGGTGGCTGTGGTAGTACTCAAATTTGTTTTGAGGTTAAAAACTGCTGTACTGACAGAGCAGTATGGGATGGCCATTATTGTGATGCGGAATCCAGTTATCAGCACTATTGGCATGGACACCAAGAACTCTTTTACGAAGTATTTATAAAATTTCTTTGTAGTAATACTGGTTAACTGTTTGTCCAGGACGCACCCACTTTTTATGAACAATTCCCTTGGAATCAAAGAAACACACAAGCATGCATGGTCGTCCACTGCAGGCTTCATCTTCAACATTCGTTCTGCCTTCACTAAACATTTTATGCCAACGAAAAACTTCAGCTCTTGGCATAACCTCCTCTCCAAAAGCCTGAAGCTTACTGTACGTTGTCGTCGCGTTTTCACCCAATTTAACGCAAAAATAAATGGCGTACCGTTGCGCAATATTATGCGGTTCCATTTCCGTGAGGTGTCTGAATGTGTTTGGAGGAATAGTAACCCATTCTTCCGCAGGAGTCCGCAGCTCGTGATCTTGCGGTAGCGTTCTCTCTACCCGCGCACGGGGTCCCGTGATGGATTCCCGGCGGGGTCAGGGATTTTCCCTGCCTCGAGATGACTGGGTGTTGTTGTGTCGTCTTCATCATCATCATTCATCTCCATTACGGTCGGAGGAAGGCAATGGCAAACCACCTCCACTATGACCTTGTCTAGTACGGCGGTGCGGGTTTCCCGCATCCTCCCCTACTTTCCTCGGAGTATGGAACCTCACCATCATCATCTTCCGCAAGAGCCGAAACCACAGAAAGAGGTGATGCTGAAAATTGGAATCTAGAGCGAAGCTCGCGTTCTAATTCATCCCAGAGGTCTTCCACTAGGTTCAGTTTGGAACCTTGGCAGATCAGACCATTTCTGAAATTGTATTGTCCACAAATCATTGTCTCACAGATGCTGCTTTATGACAGTGTGCACTGGCAAGTTGATTCAAATTGTCATCGTTTTCGGACTGTTCCTCTATCGTAAGCAGTACACGTTGTTGTAAAAAAGGTTCACATACTTCCGCATTTAGCGGTTTCTTAAGCTCAATAAGGGGGTCACACCCTAACGTCGGAAAACATCGTTATACCGTAAAACCATCTCCTCCGTACTTCTCTGCTGGTACTACACATATGGCAGGTAACATTCTCCAGGCATTAACCAACTCAAACCCAAACCGTTTCATCGGATTGCCTCACTGGATAGCGTGATGATCACTTCAGATCACTCGTTTCTAGTCATCTTGTGTTCAGTGGAGTCGCTCTTTACACCAGTCGTCGCTTAAAACTGGCTGCAGAAATTGTGACTTATGAAAGACTGCTCCACCATTTTACCCTGTTCGTTTTAACGCCATACTCGGAGTTATTGTGTTAACTTGACTGCTGATAACACTTTGATATTCCGAGTGGTTCTTTCCGCTGAATAGGTGTGGGTTTTGTACGCCCACCCTCCGCAATCGCCTACGGCCCCTGTTTGCCAGTATGTGCGGTCTGACCGGTCTGGTTTACCTATGGTTGTTCCTTCACTTTTCTGCTTCACAATCACGTCACCGAAAGTTGACTTGGCTAGCTTTAAAAGGGTTGAAATGCCGCTGATGGTTTTGTTACTCCCGTGATATCCTATGACTCCCCTTAGAAGACACCGATCTCTGCCGAGCGATCTATTCTGTCGTTACTCTTTCTCCAAAGACAGCAAAATGCTCCCTACCTCCTCCTTTATTTACGGATCCGCCTTTCGTGACATCTAGCCGTCATTTTCGCGTTACTAAGTGATGTACGCGTACTTAGTGTACATTATAGGTGGCGCGTATTTATTACTCAGATCCTTAATATACGAGGTGTGACAATAAAGTAATGAGACTGATGTGAAAAAAAATGTTGCTTACCGTTTTAGTCAAGTTTAGTGTTGTCTCCTTCACAGTAGTTCCCTTCTGATTGCACATACTTTTCCCAGCGCTTCTGCCATTGATGGTAACATTTCTGGAACTCATCTTCTGTAATACCCTCCAAGAACCTCGTCACAGCTTTTTGGACATCTTGTGTTGTTTGAAAATTGTGTCCCTTGAGCGCCGTTATGACTCTTGGAAATAGAAAAAAGTCGCATGGAGCGATATCTGGTGAATAAGGTGGCTGTGGTAGTACTGAAATTTGTTTTAAGGTTAAAAATTGCTGCACTGACAGAGCAGTATGGGATGGCGCATTATCGTGATGCAGAATCCAATTATCAGCAATGCTGGCACGGGCACGAAGAACTCTTTTACTAAGTCTTTCTAAAATTTATTTGTAGTAATATTGGTTAACTGTTTGTCTGGGAGGCACCCACTCTTTATGAACAATTCCCTTGGAATCAAAGAAGCACACAAGCATGCATGGTCGTCCACTGCAGGCTTCATCTTCAACATTCGTTCTGCCTTCACTATACATTCTACGCCAATGAAAAACTTGAGCTCTTGACATAACCTCCTCTCCAAAAGCCTTCTGAAGCTTACCATAAGTTGTCGTCGCGTTTTCATCCAATTGAATGCAAAAACAAATGGTATACCATTGCGCAATATTATGCTGTTCCATTTCCGTGACGAGATTCAAACACATGTCAACTTATTACAGCACAACTCACGACTGAGCAGTTGCATCGATGTGCTGCTTGGACTAGAAGCAGCTTATAGACCTAGGTCAAAGATATTGTGCCTACGCAAGCCTGCAGGGTTGCCCCATCTTGCAAAGAAAATCAGTCTCATTACATTACTGTCACACCTCGTATTATTGTTGCGACACGTTAATGAATTGAAATGTGTCTGAATGTTCTGGTATTGGAACATTGTCACTAAGGCTTTTCTGTTAAACGTAGACTTACTAATTTGGCTTGACAGCTGGTAAGAAGCTAGATCAATATTCACTTCTGTACTTTTCGACTTCGTGGCTTACGACGCCCTTCATAAAGTTTCCTGAAAATATTGCAGGACAGGTTAGCACTTAAAGTTTGCTAACCTTCTTGTCTTATTGCAACATGCGCAAAAGGCAGCTATGGTACTCCCTGCTCCGAGTACGCACGTCATTCAGAGGTAATGAAGCACTAAGCATTAGACTCGTGATTTCTCTGATGTTTGCAATTTGTTGTGAGTTGATTGTTAGTGTCAATCGACTGGATCGTCCCCCAGAAAAATGTACCATCACAGAGTATCTACATGTGGCTGCCAATGCTGACGATACATTAATCAAGAAATTGGGAGAAAATACCATCATAAACTTGTAAAAACTGCATACTTGCGTGATCATATTTTATGATAGAATGTTCAGATAACTTTCAAAGATTTTTAACAAGTGATCCTGTTGCTGATGGTTTGGATCTGGTCTCTTTCGATGCCATGGCATTCGCAGACAAGAAGACAAGATATGCATTAGCATGAGCGGAAAAATAACGCTCGTTTTATAACTCAACAATACAGACACAGGTAACCATTTGTGGTATTTAGTAATATAGGTTCTTCCCTGCAGGATGCCTTGCTGTAAAACATGGAAATATTTTTGTGTAAATGTGTGAGTTTCTTCTAACCCTTACATCTAGTCACTCTGCGGGAAAGCAGTGTAACCTACAGAACAGTTCGCCCTGACGTTACCACATGCAAAATATTTCCAATTCCTAAATATTCTACAAGTAGCAATAAGTAAGGACATAAATATGAAATTTAAACTTGCATCTTCAGCGAACTCAATCCATAATGTTAGAGATCTAGTGACAACCTCTAAACGACACAGCTACATTGAGAGGCTGGGCACCTGAGTTTTACCATTAACCCGCCATCGCAACGAAAAGCGTTGACATTTTCAGCCCTGTTTTCCAAGTCGACAGTTCCCAAGTCAGTCGGGGTAAGATTACGATATCCATCTATTAGGCTATAACTAAGACAGTGGAATAGTTAAAGCAAACTGGAGAAATCTTAGAACTACAGCTTTACATTACTTCTCCATGTAATCATCATTTAGATAAAAATTCATCCTATCTCTTAACGAGTTGACAAAGTCCCGCTGCATTACATTTTGCAATCTGAGCTTGCAGATTCCGCTGTAGAGTGAAATTTTCATTCTAGAAACGTCTCCCAGGCTGTGGCTAAGCCATGTCTTCGCAACATCCTTTCTTTCAGGAGTGCTACTTCTGCAAGGTTCGCAGGAGAGCTTCTGTAAAGTTTGGAAGGTAGGAGACGAGGTACTGGCAGAAGTAAAGCTGTGTGGACGGGGCGTCAGTCGTGCTTAGGTAGCTCAGTTGGTAGAGCACTTGCCCACGAAAGGCAAAGGTCCCGAGTTCGAGTCTCGGTCCTGCACACAGTTTTAATCTGCCAAGAAGTTTCATATCAGCGCACACTCCACTGCAGAGTGAAAATCTCATTCTGGAAATAGCCCCCAGGCAGTGGCTAAGCCATGTCTCCACAATATCCTTTCTTTCAGGAGTGCTACTTCTGCAAGGTTCGCAGGAGAGCTTCTGTAAAGTTTGGAAGGTAGGAGACGAGGTACTGGCAGAAGTACAGCTGTGAGGAGGGGACGTGAGTCGTGCTTGGGTAGCTCAGTTGGTAGAGCACTTGCCCGCGAAAGGCAAAGGTCTCGAGTCTCGGTCGGGCACACAGTTTTAATCTGCCAGGAACTTTCAGAGATGAAATGTATGATGTACTCTGTAATAACAGAGAAAATTTCAATTGTATAGTTAATATTTTGAGTAATGTTTGATAGAAGTGGTTGGCTGTTTTTGTGAACGTAAGAACAAAGGAATTGTTCTGCAGTATTGTCATAAGCTAAAGAAATTAATTAAAATTTGTGCCATGCCCAGGATTTGAAGCCAGGTCTTCTGTTTACTAGGCAGATATGCTAGCCATAACACCACTGTATAACACCACTGTAGCAGTAGCAGTAGCAGTAGCGGACTACCCTTGTCTGTTGCCCTCTCCAACACAAACTTCAATTCACATCTTCAGCCAATTTTCCCCTTCTTAAATCAGAAATATTGCTGAGACTCTCAGGTATTGGAATAGCACCCCAGCTTCCTACATAATGGAGAAATTCTGCTTGTACCTCAGGCAATGGTGATCTATAGGTCTGATTGAATTAAATTTTCTTTGAGATGTGTGAGTCTCACCTTTATCTACAATAATGACAGGAACTGAAGAAATTTGTGCCATGGCCAGGACTTGAAGCTGGGTCTCCTGCTTTCCATCAGATATATAGATCACCCATCACAGGCAGGATTTACCCGTTACATACAAACCTGGGATTCTATTCCAATACCAGGGAGCCTCAACCAAACTAATAGTTTAAGAAAGGGAAAATAGGCAGAAGGTGTGAATTGAAGTTTGTGTTAGGGAGGGCACTGGAGTAGGGTAGTCCTTGCCTGTTTAATGGCCAGCACATTGGGATAGTAAGCAAGCAAACCAGGTTCAAGTCATAGTCGTAGCACAAATTTTAATCCATTTCTTCAACTTCATCATTATCGTAGATAAAGTTGAGACTCATATTTTTGAAGCAAAATTTAATTCCATCAGATTTAAACAAATTAATGTGCTAAATTTGAAAAAAAAGGTTATTTGTATTGTAATGAGCAGTCCAACTGAAAGGGTGTTTTCATTAATGACTAACAAATGTACTGATGTAAGCAACAGAAGTTCTGTTGAAATTATTAAGGCTGAATTATAAATTATTATTAATTTCAACTTTTCTTGTAGAGAGTTCTCCAAACATGTAAAAGATGTCACATTTTTGAATGAATGCAAAGCATGTGCTAAATATGAATAAAGATACAATCCTATGAAATTAGTTGTACAAATGGTTCAAATGGCTCTGAGCACTATGGGACTTAACTTCTGAGGTCATCAGTCCCCTAGAACTTAGAACTACTTAAACATAACTAACCTAAGGACATCACACACATCCATGCCCGAGGCAGGATTCGAAACTGCGACCATAGCAGCAGCGCGGTTCCAGATTGTAGCGCCTAGAACTTTTCGGCCACTCCGGCCGGCAAATTAGTTGTAATTAAAGATTTCGGTAAATATGAATAGTACTGTGGTGCTATGAAAGTTGCTGTAATTACGTTAAATATGAATAGTGCTGTGAAAGTTATTGAAATTAAACACTTTTAAGAACCATGTACAATGACGAATTCTCGTTAATTTTCAACCTGTTTTGTAAAAGAAGTTTCAATATTTAAACGTTTTGGAAACACTCATTATTTATGTACACTTTTCTGTACAAACGGATGTAGTGGTCTCCTAAATGTAAAACGTGGGGACAATACCACATTGAGACTATTTTGGCCATCATTTCCAAAGTTTCCATGATTTTTAGTTCTAAAACCTGGCAACCCTAGTCAACAACCTGGATATTTTCCGTATTGTGGAATATATTTCAGGGTTTGCTACTTTTCATTTTATTCGAATTTTTGTGCTTTGTATAGCAATGCCCTTTTTGAATGGCTGCTTTGGACGAACAAGAAGCAACATGGTTCTTTCGCTAAAGCACCTCTTAGCATGTGGTATGTCAATGTGTCGGTTTGCTCCCCTCCCCCCTCCCCCCTTTAACCTCCACCGCCTACCCACCTACTTCCCACGCTACATCAAAACAGAGGTTACTTACCAGATAATCACTATATCACTGTTTCGCTTGAGGAATATGCCACTGATGTCACAAGCTTGATCTGGTCCCTAAAGTCGTGGAGCTGAATCATATGAAAGCTATTTGAGAAAGCCATAAACAAAGCATCAGAGACTAGATCAGCACGTCAGTCGATCCCACGCCAGTCACCATGGGACACATTGTTAGAAAGTGTTGACCTGTACATCAGAGATCTTGTACGACTGTGTTATCATACTGCATCTGTTATGGGGCTTTTGGAAGTACTTCACCTTGTTAGGGTGACGTAGTGTTGTAATACGAGTGCTGATCACCAAAGACGGAGACTGATTTTTCTCACAGATGTTTATTACTCCATTTCAATGTTTACGTGATCTTTTTCAAAGTATTTCCCTCCCACTTGAATGCACTGTTTATAGCGTCTCCACCAGTCCCCGAACACATTGTGCAGGCCATTCTTTGTCACATCCTTGAGAATAGCCCCACTTTTCTTGATCATTCCTTCAGAGTTCTGAAATCAAATGCCCCAAAGCTTTGACTTTAGTGATGGGAATTTTAAAAAAAGTCACAGGGTGCAAGATGGGGCTATAAGGTGGATGTGGTACACACATAATCTTGAACAGAGTCAGAAACTGCATGATTTGATTTGTGACGTGAGGCTGCGCTTGTCATGATGAAATTGCCAGCTGGTCCGAGAAAGTTCTGATCGTTTCCTTGCAGTATGCTCCCTCAGCTTAGCTAATACTGACATGAAGTATGCTGTAACAGTAGTGGGAGGGGGAACTGCATGGCGGGATTAGCCGAGTGGTCTAGGGCGCTGCAGTCATGGGCTGTGCGGCTGGTCCCGGCGGAGGTTCGAGTCCTCCCTCGGGCATGGGTGTGTGTGTTTGTCCTTAGGATAATTTAGGTTAAGTAGTGTGTAAGCTTAGGGACTGATGACCTTAGCAGTTAAGTCCCATAAGATTTCACACACTTTTTTTTGGGACTGGATGCTGGTAAATCATTCCATGACAGTCAAAACAGTGATCACGATCATTTTTCGTGCGGATGGTGTTGGAGAACCTGGCGATTGCCACATTGTGCTGGCTTGTTTTTCTTCACGATCAGAGTGATGGAGTCATGATTTTTCACCAGTTGGCAGTCAACTCCAGAAACGCATCCCCTCCTTCAGCAAAGAGACGCAGCACCTCACGACTTGTCTCCATTCACTCAGCCTTTTGTTTGCCAGTCAGCAGATGTAGCACCCAATGGGCACAAACAAAGTGTATCTTGAGATGATCATGCATAATTGTAGGGACACCGCCTTATGAAATTATAAACAGTTACTGAGATTACGTAATGTTATTCGCCGATCCTGACAGAGAACCACAACAGCGTTGCTGATGTTGACTTCAATCACCAGCAGCCGAAACACCAGGCCCATCTTACTCAACAGTCGGCTCAGCAATCGGCGTTCACTGAAGTCCTCGAACTACCTTAACACTGTTACACGAGGTAATGCATCTTCACCGTACGCTTGCTGCAGCTTTTCGTAACTTTCGGTGGCTGTATGGCGTCTTGAGTTGCCCGCGTTAGTCCAAAGAAAGCCAGCAACCTACGTGCCGACCCGCCGTGCTGTCCAGCGCAGCTAAACGCGCCAGTGGATGCACACAGAGAACTCGCGAACATGACTGAAGACTGCCTGTAATATAAGATCAACTGCTGCTGACGCTCGAGTTTGTAGTCACGTATTCTTTGAACTGTATTTATTAAACTACGTTTTGTGACGGCTCCCAAACCCAAGGTCCTCGGCGGTACTTTTGGGGCAGCCACCACAAGTTGTATAAAGCGTAGGTAGTGACCAGGATGTAGCTATGTCTGTTGGCCGAAAAATTATTTATGACAAGAATTGCGCCAGCTAGAATGAAGAGATAACTTATCCTTATTTCTGACGAAACGTGCACCAGCAATACAAGTCCGAGTAATATCCAAGAGTAATCCGTGTACTGAGCCTAGTCGAATACAATAGCAAGTATCACACTGCAATGGCTCCGCTATAAACTCCACGAAAGGCTAGCAATAGACAATCGACAATAGACTGTCCGTCTCGGGGCCAGCGCTCCTCCTTATATGCAAAAGGCAGAGGGCGCTGCGGACCCGAGCTCAGCCATGGCGCGACCTCTTCCGTCGGCGGTAACGCCCTGAGACGCCGACGGCCGCGACAGGAACTGTGGCCAGCGATGTCACGGTCATGGCGCGCGTGCGCGAGTTGGTTGGTTGGTTGGGTCCGTGGATACAACAGTCCGACCGTGCAATGATTACTTACGACACATCATAACATGCGGATAGTTCTTTCTCTAGGCGACCAGCTGGTACCTCACGTTCCGGTTTCTTCTGAGCTTGAAGTTATCATTTCAGCTTCATTCGAAAAACTAACACGTTCAGAGAACACCAGACGACGACCGAAAAGTGGTTGATCGTTTGCAGTTCGATAGAGGCGTAACACACAGAGACAAAGAAAGAAACAAAGAATAATATTTTCACTGCTTAATGCTATAATGGGTATTGTAACACCGCAAAGTGAAACATTACATAGATTGACAACAGTTACAAGCAGTACGAAACGTTCCAGATTCTGTCGTTCAGTTCAGAAGAAAACATGGAGGGGTGGCGCAGGGGGGGGGGGGGGTGAGGTACAGGGATCAGGAAAAAACGACTTAATTTCCTGGTCGCAGATACAATACTAACGTAAAGTAACAAGCAAAGAACGCATGCGTGTTTTAATAAACATGTATTAACTTAGTACATGTAATCTTAGAAGTGTGAAGCTTGGAGCTGGCTTACTAGTTATAAAAAAGATAAAAAACATTTGTTTTCATCACTCTGCTGTTGTCTTTTTTTTTCGCTATCATATCGATGTATGGACTGAGATTACTAGTCGTCTAGTCAGATGGGCGTCGTAGCAGGCCGAGGTGACCGAGTGGTTCTAGGCGCTGCAGCCTGGAACCTCGCTACCGCTACGGTTTTAATTTCGTTGTTGAAAAAAACATTGTCACATATGTCTATGGTCCAGAGCGTACTATAGACCTTTACAGCTTTTATAAATAACTGCGAAACTGTTCTCGAGGGAAGTTTTTGTAAAACATTTAAATATTCCCTGCATTGCGTAACCTTTCCGTGGGCAAACGACTACACGAAAAGTCAGTGAGCTCCAATTGAATTTCAGGCGGCCCACTTTCAACGCCCATTACAGAACGAGTTTGCAAAAACATTGAAATCAGGTTCAAATCGATTGAAGTCACTAACGAAGATTCGTAAGGAAGATTGTAGCACCGTAAGAAATTCATCGAAATGTTCTCTCAGTGGCCGGCCGCTGTGGCCGAGGGGTTCTGTGTGCAATATGGGACTCCATTTTGCTTGTTTTGTTGTCTAGCACAAAAAATAAAAGAAAATGTAACAAGAGAGTGGCATGTGCCATGATCCCATTTGGGTATCGATTAAAATAAATCATCTGTTTCAAGATTATTGCTTTTTTAAATTTTATATTCCTTTTCCTATGTTAATCAGACAACATAGAAATAAATGTAGATCGAAGAAAAAAATTTCGTACTTAATAGGTTAATTCGCCATCAGTAAATAGTTTTCAGTGTTTTGCTATTGAGTGAACTACACAATAACTAGCACTTGTTGCTGCTTCTTGTTTAGCATTTACTTTCTTATACTACAGTTGCTGAGATTTCAAACCGCGTTTCAAACACGTTTATATTTCTAAGCATTGACTTCTGGTTAATTTGGAATACTCTTACAATGTTTAGTCTCATAAAAACGTTACTTGAGAATTCATATTGTTTCATTGGAAAGTATATACATTGCCTTATTACTGTACTTGTGTCAATCACGGAATGTTGATGTCCCCGCTGCTCTTTAAAATTTCTGCACTCATACTCTTCCGTTTCTTTTCCATATTGTCACAAATCAACACAAGAGGTCTGTAGCTACAAACCAAAATGATACCAGTTAATACTATTAAGAGCAAGGGTTCGGAGTAGAGAATTGCATTGGACTTATCTTTAAAGCAATTTTAATTGGATTCAGTACTCACTGTTAAACACATTGTATCTTCACTAAGAAACTGTAGTCACAAAACGCATTAAGTTCCACTGTATTTTGCTTTTCAGGTTGCACATGTTGCCGCTACCCGCAAGAAGGTGCTGTAGTACTGCACCCAAGTTCTCTGTTCTCCGAAAGATGTCACTACTATACATTTAGCATTGTCGGAAGTAGTAGTAACAATGCGTAAAGCGCAGCACGCACATCGGCTATCATCGCGGCAATGAAATGACATGGACACTTGCTCATAAGTGCCAACAGAAACTGCGGAGTGGTGCCCATCCCTACATCTGTGCCATAGATATCTCAAACAGCGTCTAGCCCTGAAACGAAAATTTGAGCGTAATTCACCACTATAGTATGTCGATATGGTAAACTATAGTCTGTCCAACTTTTCTTGAGTCATTCCAGCTGTGACCACAGGGAGCGAAGACTTAATCAGTATTGCCGCAGCGTTTTCGTGGAATGTTGCGGGGAGATGATGATCCTGAGTCCTGATACGACATACAGTCGCGCTACGTTTTGAGTACTCGTTGTGATTTAACGACGCACGGAAGTAACAAGGTTTCGTGAAAGCGCGTTACAAAGATCTTCATGAGTGGTATTTATTTACAGCAGTGTGTATGAAATTAATGCCACAACTTAAGGTGAAACAATGAGCAGTTCACTTTCTGAACTGTACAGAGGAGTTGCGAGCAGTATTGCTGTAACAGGCCTCAATGGAACTTAGACAGACTGTGGCTAGGCCTTGGCCCTTGGGAAAATGCCAGTGTGGCCTCTAGACTAAAATGTTTGGGGATCTTTGATTTACATGCTTGAGACTTTCATTTATCGTTTCAGTTTTTGTAGTGTAGCTACTGACACTTTCTTTGGTCATTTCAATTTTCATTGATCTCCGGCCGGTGTGGCGGAGCGGTTCTAGGCGCTTCAGTATGGAACTGCGCGACCGCTACGGTCACAGGTTCGAATCCGGCCTCGGACATGGATGTGTGTGATGTCTTTAGGTTCGTTAGGTTTAAGTAGTTCTAAGTTCTAGTGGACTGATGACCTCAGATGGTAAGTCCCATAGTGCTCAGAGCCATTTGAACCTTTTTTTTTTTACATTGATCATTACAATTTTCACGTCAACATATCATTGGTCGTTCTGTCTGTGCATCCCGTCAGACTGAATGCATGACATTTATGCGAATTTGTTCATAGTGTAATTTACACCCGTGTAATTATATCTTTATTTTACTATATATACGCTAGTGATCCAAAATCCATACTAAGTTTTTCTGTTCATTCATATTTAATAGTTGCACACATTTGCTTGCGAGTGTGTGCCATGTGTCTGTATTTTTGTGTAGTCTACTGTGCACCTACATTAACTTTTGCAGAAAAAGTCTTGTAAATTTCTTCTGTATCGTCCACCATCCACCTGACATCTATTTCAAATAACCAAAAACCTGTTCTGTGTGCGATTCCAGGAGTCTCCGCAAAAGTTCTAAATCATTAAATACCATGTCCATTCCTACGCCTGTTTCACATGTGTTGTAAATTCACATTGTATCGATTGAAAGCAACAATAAGTTTTGTGTAATCCATTACCAATTTTTTGGAATTCTAAGTATGTTTGACTGCAACACAAACATCTATTCCACAAAACAAGTATTTTAATATATGTTCCAAGGTTTCCATGGCAACATTATCAAATATAAATCGAGTATTAGGCTATACTCTTTCCAGTGGTGCAATAACTTAATTTTCACATAATGTCTTGTTTGTTCAACAACAGTAAGTTAAAATTGTGCGCCAGACCGACACTCGAACATGTGACCTTTGTCTGTCGCAGGCAAGTGCTCTACCATCTGAGTTACCCACGCACTATTTACTAGTTCTGCAAGGTTCGCAGACCACAGCTGTTAAGTCCCATAGTGCTCAGAGCCATTTGAACCATTTTTGAACCGGAACACAGTTTTAATCTGCTAGGAAGTTTCATATCAGCACACTCTCCGCTGCAGAGTGGAAATCTCATTATGGAAACATCCCCCAGGCTGTGGCTAAGCCATGTCTACGCAATATCTTTTCTTTCAGGAGTGCTAGTTCTGCAGGGTTGTTCTGCAAGGTTCACAGGAGAGCTTCTGTGAAGCTTGAAAGGTAGGAGACGAGGTACTGGCAGAAGCAAAGCTGTGAAGAGGGGGCGTGAGTCGTTCGTTGGTAGCTCAGATGGTAGAGCACTTGCCCGTAAAAGGCAAAGGTTCGAGTCTCGGTATGTCACAGAGTTTCAATCTTCCACGAAGTTTCATACCAGCGCACAAATCACTGCAGTGTGAAAAATCTCATTCTCGAGTAACAAGTACAAGTGCTACTGTAATGATGGAAATGATTATATCAGTGAATGCTTATGCATAGACTACTCTTTGGCCGTCCATATGTGGCTGGAAACATTGTTTCTTACTGTCAATAAATATAGTTTTTGCGTTTCAGTGTGTGTAAATTTTTTAAACAATTCAAAGACACTACTCATGGAATATATACAAATAAATTGTTACCTGATGGCCAAGGGGAGGGGGGGTTGGAGTCTCATAACATCTGAATGATATATCTGCCACAGCCTCCGCCACCTTGATAAGATGTCGCTGGAGCAGATGCACCTGGACAGCCCAAGAAGAGCAAGTTGTAACCGGCTGATGAGCAGGTGACAGCACATCTGGGACGACCTGAGTGGACGGCAAGGAATGCTGACTACCGTCTTCCACTCAGAAGAAAGTGTCTATACAACCCTGGGAGGTGGATGTTGTATCTAGACGACCATCTGCATAATGTCTGATGTCTGAGTGGCCTTGGAAGGACAGCAGGGAGTGCCAGCTACCACCTGTCTCTCAGCAGGTGTCTCGAATGTGGTCCTGGGCAGCCTTTTGTGGGCACAGGGGGGGGGGGGGGAGGGGGGGTAGCAGGAAGTGTCTGGGATGGATTCCACCATCATATATCTGCGAACATTTGCCATTCCTGTGAGGGCGAGGTCTGCGTGGATGGATGTTGGTAAAACCTAGAGCGAAATCCTCGCAGCTACAGCGTGAGTTGCAATTGAAGCCTCACAGTCCTTGCAGCATGGAGGGGGATGGCAGCAGAAAACCACCTGACCATTTGCACCTCACGTGGATGATGGCTCCTGCTGTGTGTGGTTCAAGCGCTGCATGGCTAATAAAAATGTCAAATTGTTTAAATAATAACACCATACTGTTTAAATAAAAATGTCCCTGCTCAGCATTACGGCAATTGTTTGACTCAAATGCTAGGGGAAGTAATCTGTCTCCACCAATTGTGTTTTGAAGAGGGAGAAATGGATGGAGAGGAGGTGGACGGGGAACAGGGAGGGTTGGAAGTGGGAAGAAGGTGCAGATATGATAGGGAGGGGGAGGCGGATGATGACCAAATATTTTGGTTTTTCCAACGCTCCCTTCAAGCGTTATTCTGTCATCGAGCAGCTGTTTGGTGTAAATAGGAACTCTAGGTCGTGCAGTGCCACTACCATTACTACTGCACCCTATGAAGATTGCCACCTTGACCCAGTCTGCTTACCTTAGGCAAATCCTATTCAGATGCCACTACGAAGTCACTTTTGTTACGCCTGTTGCATACAGGCAACATTGAAATTTACAGAAGTGTTTGTTTTTCAGCTATAAGTGGAGCATTTTGGAGTTTTCAAGCAAATAACGGATCCTGTCCACTAAAATTCGTTTATAACGGGCGTTCAAAAAGAAACGACCTACAGTCTGGAATGCGCAAACCGATGACAGGATGGTGGCGTGTGTAACGAGGTGTGGTTCCGACCAGAGCGTGGAAGTTCACAGCCTGTCGCTAGAGGTTCAAATGGAGTTGACTATCGTCATTCAGCGGTTCCTGGTCCATCAAATGGTTCAAATTCCTCTGAGCACTATGGGACTTAGCATCTGAGGTCATCAGTCCCCTAGACTTAGAACTACTTAAACCTAACTAATCTAAAGACATCACACACATCCATGCTCGAGGCAGGATTGTAACCTGAGACCGTGGCAGCAGCGCGGTTCAGGACTGAAGCGTCTAGAACCGCTCGGCCACAGCGGCCGGCTGTCGCTAGAGGGCACATGTGCACGTCACGTGACTATACAGAGCTAGCAGCAGCATCCATAAATCGTCCAACGCTGTCAGTCGCAGCGCAAACAGTTACATGGCGACGTCTACAGAAGAGCAAAGAGGTGTTGTTCGTTTTCTGACAGCGGAAGGAGTAGGAGGAACAGATATTCATCAACAAATGTCACAAGTGTACAGTGAACACTGCATGTCCCTTGCAAGGGTCAAGGTGTGTCATAAGCACTTCAGGGAAGAAAATGTGTCGTTAGCCGATGATGCGCAGTCTGGAGCACCACACTGCATTCCCGATGACGTTGTCCAGCTGGTGGCTGCGCTCATTACTCAGGACCGCTGAGGTACAGTGAAAGCCATAGCCGCCGTGGTCGGATTGAGTGACAGAAGTGTTCACACCATCATGAAGGAACGACTGCACATGCGCAAAGTGTGTGCCCAATGCGTCCTCCACAGTCTTCAACCACACCAGGAAGTATGCCGAATAGCCCAGTGTCTTGCTCATCTGAAGCACTATGCTCGGTAAGGGAATGCATTCGTGGCATGAGTGGTGGCTGGAGATGAGTCATGGTGTCATCACTTCGAATCAGAATCAAAACGACAAAGTCTCCACAGTGGAAGCACCCAGGGTCACCACCACCAAAAAAAGCCAAGGCCATCCACATGAGTGCAGGAAAGGTTATGCTGGCATTCTTCTTTGACCAAGATGGCCCCCCTCTGATTCACTTCCTGCAGCATGGGACAACAGTGAATGCCCAGCGTTGCTCATAAATCTTGATCACCCTTTGCCAAGCAATCAAATCAAAACGACCAGGCAATCTCACCTGTGGGGTCATTTGCTCCACGACAGTGCAAAAGCTCGTACGCCCAACACAGTCGCGGCACTCCAGCAGAAATTCAGATGGGAGGTTCTTGGCCACCTTCCATACAGTCTGGACCTCTCTCCCTGTGATTACGCCATTTTTGGTCCCCTTAAAAAGGCTGTGAGGGACAAACGATACTCCTCAGACAACGACGTCCAGCTGTACGTGCGGAACTGGTTAACTTCGCAGCCCCGGGAATTTTATGAGACAGCCATTCACCACCTTGTGTCACAGTTGGACAAGTGTCTCAACAGCCAGGGCCAATACTTCTAACATACAGGTACTGGTTTCTGTAATTATGCCTCTGGCTCGTTTATTTTTGAATGCCCCTTATAGAAACCATAGAAATAACGTTACACCCAAGAATTTAAAAGGACATAAGGTGTTTATGGGAAAAATAACGATTTAATACCAATCATTCCACATCCTTAAGCTCCATAAAAGAAGTTGAATACAATGGTGTTCAATATCGGTAGATACCAGCTTACGAACATTTTTCTGAACGCTGCTACAGTAATTTACCCTGTTCCCTTCCTTGTTCCATACATCCCCAGCAAGCCCTTAGCAGTGGCAACTGATGCTTGGTATTGTGTTGTTGGGATGACAGATGGCATGGAGCATCAGATAGTGTATACATACAATACTTTAAACATCGCCCGATAAATTTACTAACCAACAGAAATAGATTATTTAATCATGTATGTATGTTTGTATTTATGTATTAAGCCAGGGACCTAGAAACGCTGGAGAGGCTTCGTCCCGCTGTAGCCCTCAGTGGTTCACAACCCCGCAACAGGCCACAGCAGTCCACTCACCCCACCGCCGCCCCACACCGAACCCAGGGTTATTGTGCGGTTGGGCACCCAATGAACCCTCCTGGGAACGTCTCATACCAGACGAGTGTAACCCCAAATGTTTGCATGTTAGAATAATTATGGTGTACACATACGTGGAAATGATGTTTGCACAGCAATCACTGACACAGTGTAACTGAGGCAGAATACTGGGAACCAGCCCGCATTCACCGAGGTAGATGAAAAACCGCCTTAAAGACCATCCACAGACTGGCCGGCACACCTGACCTCGACACTATCCGCCAGGCGGATTTGTGCCTGGGACCGGCACTCCTTCCCGCTCGGGAAGCAGTGCGTTATACTACGCGGCTAGCCGGGTGGCCTTCTTTAATCATTATTTATGTGGTTCTGAAATTCCGACTGTGTCTGTGCTGAATGGAATTCCAGTTGGCAACGGGCTGTAGATCTTTGCTGATATTGTGGACACTTAAACTACTCGTCCTCGCTTCCTGACAACATGCCTACAACATTGGGAACTGTTTCTGTGTTTACTAAATTGTATTGTACAAACACCAGAAGAACATCATACACTTTGCCCTCTTTCAGCCTTTGTACTGGCTTACCCAAGTAGTTACAGCTACAGTTTAAAGCGTCGTCTGAGCCACAGTGCAGCTCGGTTTTCTTTGCATCAACAAGTCATTGCCAAAAGCGAATCAAGGGATAAGTGTCAGAAAAAAATCCTAGGACGGACTAAAGATTGAAATCCATACCAGATATGTAATCTGACTCTTACCCACTGAGCTACCAGCCCTCAGTGTAGAATTTGTGCAGTTCTGCAGTCATAAATATTAAGTTTGTTACGCAGGTTTCTCTGTGGTATCCTTCTTTATGTAGTAATTTTCTTAAATTTTAGCGTCGTAGAACTTCCTCTGATGTTGAATTTCTCTTAAGTCGAGTTTATGAACATCGCAAAAATATTTCATTATGCTTGTATATTAATGTGAACATAAAAATAATCTAGTAAGTACATGTAGTTTGTCTTAATTTTTAACTAAGTGAAAGCTAGAAATTAGAAGAGTATCTTATTTTTATTATTATAGTATGGTATATACTTCTGAGGTTTACATATCTGTTTATAACAATAGAAAATATTTTTGTTGACTTTCATAGATCTCACTTAGTTGCTACAGTGTATGTACTATAGTTTCTTCTGTGAACTAAGTATTGATTGATTTTTGTTTCTTTTAAGGACCACCCATAATATTCATTAAATGTTTTACGAAAGGAATTTTTGATCATTTCCCTGATGGATTCATGGGGAACTGAGTGTTACACTGAGTTACATGAGATGCATTCATTCAAAACTCTTAAGTTACACACATATATCACTTTACAGTTACAGATAAAATCGTTGTAGCCTAAACTAGGACAGAATACTGTCTTCTGTTTCACAAACGTGTGAAGCAGAGGCGAGTAACAGAAAAAGTATGCTCTGAACATCTGAAGCCCTGCTGTCAGAGACGACTTACATAGCACGGAGGTGCTGTAAGCAAACACCACATACACACTCATGTGTAAAGTTCTCGGTGCTACACTGCCAGATTGTTATATCTTTTTGGCACAAAATTTCCACACTGTAGCTCGCTGTCATCTTTGGGGTCTGTCTAGCATATTGAGGTGCCATGGAGCCTGGTCTTTCTGATATACCCGGTATATATATAAAAGGAAGGAGTCATTATCATGTTTGAAAGGATGCACGGCAAGATTACACAACAATCAGGCAGCTTACTCACGAGAACATTATACGCTGTCAACGCCTTCCAGACATGAGATCGGAGACACATTCATGTCGTATACGAACAGTATCTCATTATGTGATCATAAACTTCGCTGCGATGCCACAGTAAATCAGTAAGTGGCCGCGCATTTCGAGCTTTGCAACCAAATGTGCCTTGCTTTTTGCAAGATGACGAGCCTCAGAGTTTAGTCTGTGGGCCATCCTTGGAGTTGTCCCAAAGTCCGAAGACTTTTGTTGTTTATTTATTTATTCTTGTGGCTTTTAGTCAATTGACATACGGGAACGAAACGATCGGGACATTATTTGTCACGCCGTTTAGATGCACCAGTGTCGTTCTTCTTTGTACTGCGTCCTTGTGCGGTGACAAATTTTATCAAAGTCGATCGAGTCAGCAGTTGTGGACGAGTAGTTCATCCCAGATGTAACGTTGCGCTCCTGAGAAAACAAAAAACATTGGAACTGCTGTCAGTCTCGTTCTTATTCGGGAAGTAACTCGTTCCTAATCCATTTCGCCGTATCTCATTCCCGCCTGATCTCGTTCTGTTTCGCGGGTCACTATTCCTCGCTCCAGTTCCACTGTTCCTCGTTCGTACTGAGTTGTAGTTCCTTTCGTTTATTGCGTTCCCCTCTCTTAATCAATCCAAATAGTTTTCAGAATCACAACTTGGAGTTCTAAGTGTATGCCGCTCAGCATCCAAGAACGGTAATTTATAACTGTGTTGTAGTTATATACTAACAGTAAAACAAGAAATCCCAGATTGCTTAACTCGCTTTTCGGCATACAGTACCGTGTTTTTGAAAACAAAGTCATCATTACCTCCACTTTGGCTTTCACAAATAATGTTTCAAAAATGGCTCTGAGCACTATGGGACTCAACTGCTGAGGTCATTAGTCCCCTAGAACTTAGAACTAGTTAAACCTAACTAACCTAAGGACATCACAAACATCCATGCCCGAGGCAGGATTCGAACCTGCGACCGTAGCGGTCTTGCGGTTCCAGACTGCAGCGCCTTTAACCGCACGGCCACTTCGGCCGGCCACAAATAATGTTTATCAATGGAAATGTTTCAGTTTGTAAATACAAGGTTATTAACGAGAATCTCCAGGGTTTCAGAAGACGACTGCACGATAACCGCAAACCATACAGAAAAAGGACACACATCAATGGATAGAGAAGCTCTTCAAGTTTCGATTCGTAATACTCCCCGCAGCATACCTGCACCAGGAGCAGGTATGTCAGAACATGTTGGCAAATCATCCGTTTCGCATTATCGCACTGAATTAGTTCGTGCATACGGAGAGGATAACCAATGAACAGATTTCCAAAGCAAGCTACTGTCGTGTCTTCTCGGGCAACTCGTGTCAGCAGATTCAATATATTGCACGCACGTATTGACTTTTGCCACGACTCAAACGGTGCCCATATTGGGCATCTGCCATGTGAGTTAGAAACTTGGAGGGATGCTCTGTCTATTGGCACGTATCTATTTTCTGCAGATCTTGAAGTTGCACACAGTTGTCTCCTGAGAACCCAGTGGCATTTATGTGCTTCTGAGGCACAGCTGACAATCATTGGAAGGGATTAAAGTGTAATCGTGCTCCCTAGTGACCATTCTCACCTCAGTTTTGTTCGCTCATGCCATCAACATTTTTGATTCGAATTTTGAAAGTTTTTGATCCCTCTTGTTCTTGACATAAAAACGATATTCGTCAAAATATTTCAATTTTTAAAATTACAACTCTTTTAGTTGCTTATATTTACTTGATACTTGGAGTAGAATGCGTGTCACAAAAGAAAGAGATTTTTTCTTGACGTAGATGAATTTTATTTTAAAAAATTCTGCATGAGAGTACCTAGCGATGGCCAGGGACAGTGAGGGAATTGTGTGTGGTTCCCCACCCTTAATAACATCTAACTACCGCCATGCACTGCCACGCAGACAGATGTACAATATAAATCCAGTACGAGTTAGAAGGTAGAATATGTAAGCTAGGATACGCAGAAACATTGATTGTGAAATCTCAAAACTATTTCGTCGCTCAGAGCGAAATCAATGACTTACACCCTCCCCCTCCCACCCAATTCACGTGCTGCATGCGCTGTTGTTACTGGGTACAGGACTTTTCCACTTCGCCTGTTTCAAAATCTATACAAGATCCCACAATTACATAAAAAATGAACGGTAAACGGCAAAAATGAACAGGTGCCTAAAACTACCTATCACGAAAGAAGTAGTTCCACAAAATCAACTAGTTTGTGCATCTCTAATATAGACGGTGACCTCCACTAATAAAAAAGAACACAAATTTTCGATATCTATCTCATTCGTTTTCTGTCACATTTCGTGCAGAGCTTTCGCGTTGGAGAGCTAGAACTGACTTGGTCAGCTTTGATGAAACTTGTCACAGCATAAGGGTACTATTCAAAGACAAAAAACCCTCGTACAAGAGCACATTACATTAAGTGATTCCTTAGTAATTCTATCAGTCTCATTTCCTATGTATTGAGTACTGAGTAACCTGAATTTCTACCCTGAATAGATAACAGATTTCTTAACACAATGTAATATCACATATAGTAACTTCCATGTGAGAAGTGAACAACTGGAATCACAAATATTCATAGACCTTCAACATATACAAGCTTCAAATTAAGAAAAAGTTTTAAACATGTATATAAATAATTTTTAAACTTATTTTAGAACGCTAATAATAGTACAACATATAAAATAGATCTGTGTGCTGATATAATTTACATGATAACATTTCATAACATAAAATAGTATAATGATTAAAATTTTGTTAAGCTTATGTTACTTTCAGATAAGAGCATGGAAGGAGGTCTGTACACCTTATATTTGCAGTTTGGTGAAAGGATATCATTGATAAAGTTACCCTATGACATTGTAGTACTTAGAGAAAGTCAGGATGAATTACAAGCCTCACTGACTAGACCGAAAAGTTCAATAAACACACAATATGGATAGAGTAAACCAAAGAAGGAAGAAAGTCATTAGGAATAGCAGGAACGAAATTTATGATAAACTTGACACCAAAATCAGGTACAACGTAATAGATGAAGTGAAGGAGGAAGAAGATACAAGAAGAAGACTAGCAGTGGCAAAGGGAGTAGTACTTGTCAAAATAGCGCAGCTAATATCAGACGTAGACATGGAGAAAGATATTTTTATGAATGTACATACTGGGCACAGCATTCTATGAAAATGAATCATTGGCGGTGGAAATACGGAACAATAAGAAGACCATTACGTTTGAGACATAGTGTTACAGGGGATGTTGAAAATCAGATGAACAAATATGATCAGAAATGAGGAGGTACTCAAGAGTTTCCACAGAATCAGCGATAGAAGGAATATTTGGAAAACACTGAATTAAAGAAGGGACAGGATGATAGTACAGGTGTTAAGGCATTCACGCTACTAGTGTTAGATATTAGAACATATGTAACAAATAATTCAGGACGTTTGATGAAGGTGCTAATCTGAGATAAAGAGATTGACGCTGGAGAGGATACTGTGCCCGCCCCCACAAAACCAGTCAGATGACTGACTACACAAACGAAACACATACACCTTGCATCGATGTAGAGAGCTTAACAAATATTTTTTTCTTTCTTTGGTTTAATGTTAATACAATAAATTACGTGCAATTTTAATTTCCAACTGAATTTTAGTTGCACTCGGGCAAATTTGAGTTCTTTATTTGAGCCAGAGTCAGAAAAATGGCTACTTTGTCTCTTCGCCTTCTTCGCCCTCGAAGTGCCGTGTGATTTCTATGAAGGTGCGGCCCCTGGTCTCAGGCAGAAAGAAGAATGTGAAGACGAGGCCGGCGAATGCGCTGGCCATGAAGAGGAAGAAGGCGGTGTACATGCCCGTGGCATCGCTGATCACCTGGAAAAGCTTGCTGAGCACTGCGAAAAGGACGGATTGCAACACCGACACGATTGCTATGGCCATGCCCTTCACATCTGACTGGAACACCTCGCCCACGATGGCCCACGGCAGTGGGCCCACCCCTAGGATGTTGAACACCTGTGCAGGCAAAGACTCTCATCAGCCAGAGCCATGTTGGACCGTAGAAATTAATGCGAGGAAGGAGAAAGGGGGGAGCAATATTCTACTGTTATCATTTCTTTAAATAACTGAATCCTTCGGCTTGAAAATGTATTACAGAACTGCGTTTAATAGGAAGAATAAGAAATGTAGGTGAGATACCCAATCAATGTTTTAAGATAGATTATTTTCATACTTAAATGGCATAAATATTTCAATAGTGTGAGCAATGCACATCTTTCCTATTATTAAGGGAGATAGTACGTCAAATGGGCCGACTTGGTGTAGGAGAGGCACCACAGGACATTTTAATTTCCAGTGTCAATACTTTACAAATAAATTCATAAAACTTTCTCAGAATGACCAAGAAGGATTTATGATTCACATCATACCAGTGGAAGTTCAAAAACATAACAAAATAAATTTTTTTACATGCGAAATTTCATCATTTTTTTCACTTACTATTGCCTGCATTTGTTGCTATAGGTACACTTTTCTCCATAAGTAAGAGAGATTCTTGGATGAATTTTGCACAGCATACAAAACGTACAGGTGTACGAAACTCTAAAATTTTCCAAATCTGTTAAAAAATGAGGTAAAAATTGAGATAATAAACTATACAATTTTAGTTTTTCTAAACATGAAGTTTAAAATGTAACAGCTCAGTCATTTTTTCATGAATTAAATAAATTCTAGAGTATAAGAAACCTGTAACTATGGCTTGTATGCTGGGCAAAATTCATCAAAGAACCTCTCATAAAGAAAAGTGTACTTGTAGCAACAAATGCAGCCAATATTAAGTGAAAAAATGATGAAACTTCAAATGTAAAAAAAATTATTTTGTTATGTTTTTGAACTTCCACTGCTATCCGTGTGAATCCTGAACCCTGCCTGGTCATGCTGACAAAGTTTTATGAATTTATTTTTAAAAGTAAAGACGGTGGAAATTAAAATGTCTTGTGGTGCCTCTCCTGCTCCAAGTCAGCCCGTTTGACGTCCTACCCCCCTTAATGCAAACATGAATGCAATCTTTTTGATTCAACAATTTAGAATTGTAAGTTTCCTTTAATTTACGTCTAAGGTCACAAACTTTTTGTTATCAGATTACCGGTTTCGGTCTATAATGACCATCATCAGAGCTGTTTTATAAAAACAAAGTCATAATGTACTGCAGCCATAATGGCATCGTCAAATGTTAAATGAAAAATCAGCGCCAGCATCGTCAAATATATATATATATATATATATATATATATATATATATATATATATATATATATATATATATATACAGGGTGTTTCAAAAATTACCTGTATATTTGAAACGGCAATAAAAACTAAACGAGCAGCGATAGAAATACACCGTTTGTTGCAATATGCTTGGGACAACAGTACATTTTCAGGCAGACAAACTTTCGAAATTACAGTAGTTACAATTTTCAACAACAGATGGCACTGCGGTCTGGGAAACTCTATAGTACGATATTTTCCACATATCCACCATGCGTAGCAATAATATGGCGTAGTCTCTGAATGAAATTACCCGAAACCTTTGACAACGTGTCTGGCGGAATGGCTTCACATGCAGATGAGATGTACTGCTTCAGCTGTTCAATTGTTTCTGGATTCTGGCGGTACACCTGGTCTTTCAAGTGTCCCCACAGAAAGAAGTCACAGGGGTTCATGTCTGGCGAATAGGGAGGCCAATCCACGCCGCCTCCTGTATGTTTCGGATAGCCCAAAGCAATCACACGATCATCGAAATATTCATTCAGGAAATTAAAGACGTCGGCCGTGCGATGTGGCCGGGCACCATCTTGCATAAACCACGAGGTGTTCGCAGTGTCGTCTAAGGCAGTTTGTACCGCCACAAATTCACAAAGAATGTCCAGATAGCGTGATGCAGTAATCGTTTCGGATCTGAAAAATGGGCCAATGATTCCTTTGGAAGAAATGGCGGCCCAGACCAGTACTTTTTGAGGATGCAGGGACGATGGGACTGCAACATGGGGCTTTTCGGTTCCCCATATGCGCCAGTTCTGTTTATTGACGAAGCCGTCCAGGTAAAAATAAGCTTCGTCAGTAAACCAAATGCTGCCCACATGCATATCGCCGTCATCAATCCTGTGCACTATATCGTTAGCGAATGTCTCTCGTGCAGCAACGGTAGCAGCGCTGAGGGGTTGCCGCGTTTGAATTTTGTATGGATAGAGGTGTAAACTCTGGCGCATGAGACGATACGTGGACGTTGGCGTCATTTGGACCGCAGCTGCAACACGGCGAACGGAAACCCGAGGCCGCTGTTGGATCACCTGCTGCACTAGCTGCGCGTTGCCCTCTGTGGTTGCCGTACACGGTCGCCCTACCTTTCCAGCACGTTCATCCGTCACGTTCCCAGTCCGTTGAAATTTTTCAAACAGATCCTTTATTGTATCGCTTTTCGGTCCTTTGGTTACATTAAGCCTCCGTTGAAAACTTCGTCTTGTTGCAACAACACTGTGTTCTAGGCGGTGGAATTTCAACACCAGAAAAATCCTCTGTTCTAAGGAATAAACCATGTTGTCTACAGCACACTTGCACGTTGTGAACAGCACACGCTTACAGCAGAAAGACGACGTACAAAATGGTGCACCCACAGACTGCGTTGTCTTCTATATCGTTCACATTACTTGCAGCGCCATCTGTTGTTGAAAATTGTAACTACTGTAATTTCGAAAGTTTATCCGCCTGAAAATGTACTGTTGTTCCAAGCATATTGCAACAAACGGTGTATTTCTATCGCTGCTCGTTTAGTTTTTATTGCCGTTTCAAATATACTGGTCATTTTTGAAACACCCTGTATAATCTGTTAACAAAACGTTTGTGACCATAGACGTAAATGACTAGTTATTTTCAAAAAAAATATTTTATGCATATACTAACGTTTTAGATTGACACTGAAAACTACAAAAAAATACACAGAATGAGAAAATACTATTGGTTAGCGATAGAAATAACCAGCAAACAGGTGACACATTAATACAGTTAAAGTGGGAAAACATGAAGACAGCAATATGAGTTCACTATCGCACACCTCAAATCACAGTAGCACAATTCTGGCCTTGTGATACGAACCATTATCCTGGTAGATGATGCCATCGCCTTCAGGAAAGAAACCAGGTATGAAGGGGTGCAGATGGTCCACAATAATGTTCACCCAACCCGCAGTTCTCACAGTGCCTTCGATTACTACTAAAGGTCCAATAGAAACCCAGTTGAATGTCACGTGTAGCATAATAAAGCCACCACTGGCCTCTATCTGTGGTACAGTGTGTGTTTAGAGCAAATGGTCTCCTGGATAACGGCGTATCTGACCACTAACATTGACCTGGTGTAACAAGAACCGAGATTCGTCCAACAAGGCGACATATTTCAATTCATACATGGTCGAGCCTTGATGAACTTGTGCCCGCTGCGAATCGCGGGTGAACTTGGTAAAACTAAGGGGTTGTCTCCAGCAGAGCCCCAGTTCAATAATGTGCGCTGAGCGGTGTGTTCCATTAAACTAGACCCTGCACCAGCTTTGTATTCTGTCGCTAGTTTTGCCGTAGATGGCTACACATCCACCTTTATATAGTGGACAGCTCTCCACCTTCACGTTCTGTGATGACACCTGGTCTTTCAACACCTCCTTGCGTACTCATGGTTTCATCGCCCTTCAATTATTTTCCATATACACTTACGGCCGTAACACGAGACAGTCATTCCTAGGTGTCTGACTATCTGCCATTTGCCAAAGCCGCTAATGTCAGTGGATTTCCGTATTTGCAGCCCCTGTCGTTGCTAGAACGATTTCCCATTCGTCTTGGCACCGCATATATACATGGTGCAGTCACATGTGATACCGTATCAAAAAACTAAATAAGAATCTTTTGCAGCACAGACATGCAGTAAGGGAGTGAGCAAGATTCTGACAGGGATGTGCAACCGTTGCGGTTCTAGTGCTGTGACGTGCTGCGGTAGATTTCTCGGTTGAGGATCCATGGCACGAAAAACCCAATCAAGGTGGTCCTTTAGATCCTCGACTGGATTTAAATACAGAGAGTTTGGCGACAGGGAAGTACAGTAAGCTCAGTCTGGTGCTTTTCAAACGACGAACGTATACTGCGAGCTATGTTACAAGTTGTATTGTCCTGCTGGTAGATGCAATCATGCTGAGGAAATACAAACTGCACTTAGGGGTGCAGATGGTCCCCGAGGATAGATGCATGCTAGTGTTGATCAATTGTGCCTTCCAGTATGACAAGATCACCCAAAGAAAGCCACGAAAATATTCCCCAGACCACAATGCTCCCTCCTCCAGCCTGGATGTTTCCGATGATTGCTGCAGTGCTTTACACGCAAACGGCCATCTGTCCCATGGAGCCTTAAACGTGAGTCGTCCGAAAATGGCCACCTCTGTCACCACTCAATGAACGTGCAGTTGCAGTATTGCCGTACCAGTTCTAGCCTTCGTAGCCAGTGAACAGCAGTCAGTATGGGTACTTGAATCAGGTGCCTGCTGCAGTGGTCAGCCGGCCGCGATGGTCTCGCGGTTCTAGGCGCGCCGTCCGGAACCGTGCGACTGCTACGGTCGCAGTTTCGAATCCTGCCTCGGGCATGGATGTGTGTGATGTCCTTAGGTTAGTTAGGTTTAAGTAGTTCTAAGTTCTAGGGGACTGATGACCACAGATGTTAAGTCCCATAGTGCTCAGAACCATTTGAACCATTTTTTTTTTTTTTTTTTTTGCAGTGGTCAATAGAGCAGCATTAACTGAACAATCATTGAAGATACATTGTTGGTAGCCACTTCGTTCGTCGGGTGTGGGGGGGGGGGGGGGGAGGGGTCAGTTGCTTAATAGGTGCACTTCTATTTACCCGTTTACATCTCTGTAACCATCATTCACCCCTGTCATCTATGGACCATGATGCAGTTGCCTCAGCGGCGGTTCTGGATACCACAATTTTACCATTCATGTTGTACTTAAACACGGCAGCATGCGAAAAATCTACAATCTTAGCAATTGGCTCGACAGCTAATTTTCATGCCCTTTTGGACATCAGACAAATCGTTCCAGTTCTGCAATATGATAACACTATTTTCCACATCCCCCCGACACGCTTTACATACCCTTCACAGCTAGTCCTGACGCCTGCCGTCAGTGATTGATTATTGCACATTGACATCAAGCATAGGTGGTGGTCACATTACTGTGACTCGACCGTGTACTTCGAATACTGCAGTACCACCAACAGGTGGTATTCAGTCTGTCGGTGGGTAGTGGTCATAGCGGGCAGTCTCATCAGTATATACTGTATAACATGTCCTTGTTCTTCAGAATATACTAAAGGAGCTCTGACATGTAAGACATAATGTGGATTCAGATAGCCATCAGTGGATAAACGGTAGATAAACGGTAGACTACTGCTGTGATTAACTTGTACAGTAGGGGGAAGTTGTGGGAAATGGGAACGGATGTCGGGCGGATGAAGTCCAGCTACGTTTATGTTGTGCTGGCAATTGCTGCCGCAAACAGCGCGAGAGCTGTCCCAGTCATTTTCTGCGGCTCAATAACGGCTGTACCAGCAAAGTAAGAGATTGGTGATTTTATTCCGACTTTGCTCTGCAAGGATTTGCATCTGCCATAACGGCCGTTGCACCAAGGAGACGGCATAATTTCCCGTGAAGAGCTTGACAACCAAACAAACCCAAGCTACGAGGGCTATCTACAAAGTACATTACGTTTTGGAATTAAAAATAAATAAAGTATTGGAAATTTTTTTATTATATACAGATGAAAGCCACAATTAAATACTACTTTTCTACATAGTTGCCATTTAAATTAAGGCACTTATCGTAGCGATGGACGAGCTTGGAAATTCCTTCGTCGTAAAATTCAGCCGCCTTCTTGAAGCTGTGCGTCGTCATCAAAACGCTGCATAGCCAACCACTTCTTCATTGCTGGGAATAAGTGGAAGTCGCTCGGTGCCAGGTCGGGACTGTACGACGGATGAGGAAATAACTCCCACTTAAAAGATTCGAGAACTTCACGAGTGGCATTTGCCGTGTGGCCCGGGCGTTGTCGTGAATCAGCAAGATCTTTGAGCCCAACGCTTGTTTTGTATTGCTCTTCTGAGGCTGTGCCGAGTTTGGCAATACCTTTGAGAGTTTATTGTAGTGAATCTTTCCAGGAAACCCACAAAAATCACACCTTTTCTGTCCCAAAAGACAGTCGCCACGTGGTTGAAGGCGCAGGCGGCCGAATTTTACGACGAAGGAATTTCCAAGCTCGTCAATCGCTACGATAATTGCCTTAATTTAAACAGCAACTATGTAGAAAAGTAGTATTTAAGTGTGGCTTTCATCTGTATATAATAAAAAAAATTCCAATACTTTATTTATTTATAATTCCAAAACGTAATGTACTTTGTGGATAGCCCTCGTATATACCGATTGCCAAAACCACAGTATTTCACCGCACCAGGCAATGCTAAATTTGTATTATTTTTGGAAACATTACTGGAGAAAGTCAGTGGTTACAATGTAATATTTGAAATTTATTATGCAACAGTTTAGATCGTAAAGCACCTTTAAATGGAACAATGGAACGGCATCTACTATCTCCATAGAAAGCATCAATATCGTAATTATTTTTTTAGCGTGCCCGTAGGGGGCAACCTATACACAATGAATGTCATATTTATTTGTTTCTTTTACAGCCCTTAGAATTTTTATTAGACTATAGCTACATTAACTAGCTTTTTCTTCTTCATCACAAAATTATTCTACGTAATTTTGACGTTCTGTTTGCTAATACGTACATATTTTTGTACATAATTCTCTCGACTTATACCTCATTGGCTAATGCCTTCAGTATTTAAGAAAGAGTTTTACTGCTCTCTGTAGCAGTTGACTATCGTCATTCAGCGGTTCCTGACCCGTGCAGGACCATTGATCATCAATATGGGTATATCTGTGATTTGTAATTTTATAACTAATTTTAAATTCTTTTGATGTATATAGGACCATTGATCATCAATATGGGTATATCTGTGATTTGTAATTTTATAACTAATTTTAAATTCTTTTGATGTATACAGGCCTGAAGATGATCATGATCATGTGATGATCAAAACTGGTGCCCTATTTATAAAGGTGCTTTGTGACCTAGACTATTTTAAATTAATATCGGCTAAATTCGTAGTGTACTAGAAATGTGTGAAAAATTTCTGGTGTATAAAAGGTTCATATTACAGATTCCACGAGGATTCAAATGTCATATCTTTGCCATTTGTCAACACCTCCCCCTTGCTCACGCCTATGACGACTCTGAAACATTACACATTATTAATAACTATGTAGAGAGCAGCTAGAGAAAACCCAGTCCTAATGCCACTATCATCAGCAAGACTTCCTAGGTTCTTTGTTTAGGGATATCTTTCAACTCTCATTTAAATTACCTGTTATGTGACGTTTGTTGCGTGATGCTGTAGCATTTCCGTATCTGCTGTCATCTGGGCCCTGTTTAAGGTTCCATTAGGAAGCAGATTGTCAGCATGGGCAGAGAGCGTTTTTTCCCTCTACAACCAACACAAGTAAATGGGCTACCGGCGAGGTACGACCACTCATGCTACTTAAACAATGGTCTATTTTGTGGAGTATTTGCAGTTCCAGATATTTAACTTTGGGTGATAAGAGCTCCGACTGGAGTGACTAAGTCCCATGGCATGAACTGTCGACTAACAAGTATTAATTTAGCCATGTTAATGGCCGTTGAGCTCTGTAGTTGTGAATTGAATTACATGTACAAATAGGGCCGAATGCTGCGCTGCATAATTGCTGCTCAAAGCATTAATACTACGCATATAAAGCTGGAAAGAGAAACCACAAACTGCAGGATAAAGAGCAGCTGTTCCGTTCAAAATGCAAATCGTAAAAACGCTATACTCACGAAGGTAACAATGTATAACACTCATTGAAGGTGGGTGAAGGTCCTAAACGCGTCTTGGCGTAAATAAAACTCTACAAGGAAGTGACGTTTTGCTGAACACCATTTGATCAAAATTACACGGTCACCTATTACTAGACATTAATTGGAGTGTGTCCACCCTTCGGCTTTATGATGTCTTGAACTCTCTCCCTGCTGGGGAAACTTTTAATGACGTGTCTGAGTACCTGGGGAGAAATGGCAGCCCATTCTCCATCAAGAGCCAAAACCAGAGATTATAATGCAATACGGAGACAGTTAAACACGGACTAGATGTTTTCGATTGCAACACTTTTAAATTTCTATAGAGTATTTCTATAGAGTATATCTAGGTACATGACCATGTTGTACCTTCGAACAGTTTTTCGAATTTGGAAAAACCTTACTTTTCTGGAGTAATTTTTGCAACTTCAGAAAAGGACTGCAGCTCACATAAAGTGAATGCTATTTATCGTAAATATAATGTACTTGGTTTATTATGTAAATCTTTAGGTACTATGTTTTAACTAGAAATATTAAATGTTCTGTAACCTGCATGAATAACTTTTTGTAATGATTTATTTACTCTGGGTTAATGTAGTTAGGGAAAGTTAGGAAAAGCGAAATCATTGGCAGAGAGTAAAGGTCTGTGGACGCGAGTGTGATGTCAGAGCAGAGCTTAGGAGACATACGAGTACTTGTTTGTGAGATGTACAAGTGAACACACGCAAGTGGGTTGCACTGGGCCTGTATGAAGTGCAGTTTTACTACCGAAGTACCAAGAGCATAACGACTGTGGGCAATTGTAGGAGGCTCCAGTAACAGCAAGATCCCGTTCCATATTTGGTCACAGTGGATCAAAGTATGCCCGCGGTATTGCCTGGAGTAGTAGCAGCATTGTAACAACAACAAAGACGACAGCTTAACATCAGTAACGAGCTGTGAGGTGGTTTTATTTGCGTTCACGTTAAAAACTTTCTGATACATAACCCAGTGACATTCTCAATGAATTTTACATCACTTAATAAGTCTTACACGTAAAAACTGCAGGTACTTGGTCTTGTCAGTAGTGCGGCAATGGGGCTCCGACGCCAATTTTGATACCTAATTAATTGATCAATAAGTTACTCCCACCCCCAGATGACGTCATGGGTCTTCCCCAGCTGGCATGTGGGTCCCCACCCTTCGCCCTTCCCTTCCCTCCCCCTCCCCCATCTGCTCTATCGGCGGTAATTTCGAATTTTTGCGATAAATACAAAAAATTGTGGGAACTTAAAAAATGATGGGGATTTCTTCGTCCCCAATCTTTGCTGATGTCCTACCACTGTCTCCACTCAAGAACTGGTGACAAATTAATAAGACAGGTTGCCTTCCCTGGACTCGAATCGCAGTCCTTCTGGGTGGAAAGACCAAGTGCAACACAGAGAAACGGTCGAACTGCAGGAGTGGGAGCTTAGGTTAGTGTATTTTAGTTATTTTGGGTAGGAAACTGAAGTAAAGATCAGTCCTAATTACACATCTATATGCATAGTGCTACACAAGGAGCACATAAAATCGCAATACAGCTCAAAAATTGACGATATCTTACAGCTGGTGTTATCCTGCTGCGAAAAAAGTTCAGAATACCGCTCGAGACTAGTAGCAGACGTAGGACGATTCGTTCACCTACAACCTGGCGGGAAAGAGGCTGGAGTGGAAGCTACTGTCTTTATTTTAGGCGGGAAATGTGTAGAACTGATGAGATGTTGATGTAGGACAGAGAGTAGTTTAAAAAGTGTATTACCTGTAAGCATATAGCCGAGGACTGTGTCTATTGCTGTTTGACATCGAAGTTCGCTACAGACGCCTCCCGCTGCATTGCTCAACGAACATCCCGGTGCTCGAAATTCAAATAAACAGTGCTCTCTTTATTTTTCGAGAACTTCATCCTGTGCCATTGCCCCCGAGAGGCCACTATGGTATAGCTGCTATGTAACTTGTACATAGTAAGAAGAAATAGGGCAGCAAACCTTCTCTCAAGTGTCGATAGGCCACACAACCACAGTTGTTGGAAAATGCTTCACTGTTCTGATTAGACATAGAAACTGTCGTGGAAAAAGTTAGCACTCTTAAACAATGGGTCATAATGCAATACATGCACTGGGGATTGAGAAAAAATCATTGTAATAACCACCGCAAAAACCGACCCCTAAAGAGCGCACCAGGACAGAAGGGCGGCAGCTGCACATGGGTTCAGGGCAATGTGCGCTCATGGACTAACCAGCTTAGAGCCAGTCTTACCTCACCACCCCCCTCCCCCCCCCCACAACACCTCATCCCCCATCTCCTCACCATAGGTGAGGATGCAGGCTTGTTCTACACTGTTGCTCATGGTCTACAAAGGGATCCATGCGGTGGCACTGGTATGCTGTCTCCAGTCTGCGGAAATCAGTCACAGATGCCTCCTGAAAGCTGTTAAATACATTTCTCAGAAAGACTGCCCCCTTCCCTTGGAACAACAACGAAATTCTGAGAACTCTCCTGAATGTTTTTCTAATGTCCGCTGATTGGGAAACGAGGACCCTTTTAACGCCTCTGCTGGCGCTGCCTTATGTAGGAGCATGGTCTTCAGACCACTGCATTTCCAGGAGAACTGGTGGCTGGGGGTGGTCAACACCATCGATGTCGACAAAAGCTACACATACAAAATAGGTTGTGATGCCAGTGAGCCACAGAACAAAGCGAGATAAATGACAGCTATCCCGACCATTTGTTACTTGACTAACAAGTAGGTGCAGCTGCGGCAGCACCCCTCTGCCGGACCTGGCTGCTTCCGGTGGCGTCCACCATTCGGCAAGAAACAATTCACTGTAACATCTGTATTGAATGTCAACGCACCTCTTATGAGCGAGTGTCTATTTAAAAAAACACAACCGTGATCACAATAAAAAACAGTTTTGTTTCAACGAAAATAGGAGCAATCCATTTTCTTTTAGTTTTATGAGCAAAATTGGTACATTAGACAGCATTCCTCATGTTCAAATTAGAAATTGTCATGCACAGGGGCATTACATTCATTTCAGCAGTTGTCTTATCAATGTAGAACGGCATCTATACAGTCATTCTTTTACATTCGAATACAGCATACAGTTTACATCTCTCTCTCTCCCCCGCCACCACATCTCTCTCTCTCTCTCTCTCTCTCTCTCTCTCTCTCCCTCTCTTTCCCCCCACCTCCCGTTATTTTGTGACATCAAACGACGCGAAAAAAAAGCTACTGCACTGCCTTCAATACAGATGAGTAAACAGCAACGGTCAGAGCTCTACAACAATGCATGTGACAGATGTATTAACTTAGCTCTCATCTGCTACACATGTCCCCTCTATGTGAAATCGAAAAAATTTTCACTATTTTGCTGCAAAAACTACCGATCACTGCAGAATGTCCTCATCATTTCGAAACTTTCATTGGAGTAAAGAAAACGAGAATTTAAACTCAGAAGAAAAAAAATACATATACAATCTAACGAAATGTCTATGCTAAGCGATTTCTTTCAGTTCGATGGACCAAATTACATACTTTGGGAACTTCACTGGCGTTTAAATCAGTGTCTGTAAATAAACTGCCATGCATTTCAGACACATGAAATAACAGTGTCTGTAAATAAACTGCCATGCATTTCAGACACACGAAATAACATTTCAGAGTACAGTCCTTCACGTTATCTGCTCACATGTTGGAAAAACAATTATTTTACGTTCAGCAACTGCAAGCTATAATTCAAAAGTATGTTGTTGTTTCATACACTACGGCAGGTCCTGTTTTACCAAGGCAATGGTATACCGTCCTGGCGCTTACGAACTGTGAAAAATAAATCAAGAGAGCATGCCCTGTGATGGAACCACCTAACATCACAAAGTAGAAAATCCTATAATGCTACACCGATACATCAAAAACAAATACCACCTGTGTGCTGAAATCTGACATTTTTGCTCCACAACTCGCCTCTACCGATGTGTGAGTAAGGTTTCTGTCACCCAGCAGATTATAATTCCCAGTAGCAGCATATTCTTGCGTTGTAGTTTCGTAAGCAATATGGTCATCACAGAACAGCCCATTTCGCGCAACCTAATAATATTTCGTGAAAAACACTATCATTTCTACATTCTACAATGAGCTATAATTAACTGATGGCTACTTTATAATTATAGGTTATAAAGTATGAAGTAACACAGGACGTGCAATAATACATATTTTTAAAAATATAATCATGAGAATAATTATGAAACAGTCATGATTCTGTGAGAATAGATACAGTCGATTTCTATTAGTTTTATGAGGAAAATGAGTTAAGTTTGAGAATATTCTGCATGCTCAAAATACAATTTTTCGTGCACAAGGGCAATATATTCATTTAAGATGTATGAAATACCGGTACTTATCAGCATCTACACAGTCATTTGTTACGTTCAAGAGCACTAATAATCATTATTTTGTAACATCTAGAGTAGGTAAAAAAAGGAACTACAAACTATCTGTACCCAAACTTTAACCAGTCATACCACTCCTTGTAATAGAACCTCCCATAACATTTTACTGCATCTCTCACTTCTGATATATTGAAAGACAAATACCGTCTGCAAGCTGACATTGCCCATATTTCATATACACGTATTGGTCCACTGGAGCAAGTGGCCAGTGGTCAAAGTCACTTGCACAGACCTTTGTAAAGTTTTTTCACCTGTACTGACGCCAAAGAAAGCAGGTGTTGACAGATCTGAAAATTACCGAACTATCAGTTTAATAAGTCACAGCTGCAAAATACTAACGCGAATTCTTTACAGACGAATGGAAAAACCGATAAAAGCCAACCTCGGGGAAGATCAGTTTGGATTCCGTAGAAATGTTGGAACACGTGAGGCAATACTGACCTTATCACTTATCTTAGAAGAAAGATTAAGGAAAGGCAAACCTACGTTTCTAGCATTTTTAGACTTAGAGAAAGCTTTTGACAATGTTGACTGGAATACTCTCTTTCAAATTCTAAAGGTGGTAGGGGTAAAATACAGGGAGCGAAAGGCTATTTGCAATTTGTACAGAAACCAGATGGCAGTTATAAGAGTCGAGGGGCATGAAAGGGAAGCAGTGGTTGGGAAGGGAGTGAAACAGGGTTGTAGCCTCTCCCCGATGTTATTCAATCTGTATATTGGGCAAGCAGTAGAGGAAACAAAAGAAAAAATCGGAGTAGGTATTAAAATCCATGGAGAAGAAATAAAAACTTTGAGGTTCGCCGATGACATTGTAATTCTATCAGAGACAGCAAAGGACTTGGAAGAGCAGTTCAACGGAATGGACAGTGTCTTGAAAGAAGGAGATAAGATGAACATCAACAAAAGCAAAACGAGGATAATGGAATGTAGTCGAATTAAGTCGGGTGATGCTGAGCGAATTAGATTAGGAAATGAGGCACTTAAAGTAGTAAAGGAGTTTTGCTATTTGGGGAGCAAAATAACTGATGATGGTCGAAGTAGAGAAGATATCAAATGTAGACTGGCAATGGCAAGAAAAGCGTTTCTGAAGAAGAGAAATTTGTTAACGTCGAGTATAGATTTAAGTGTCAGGAAGTCGTTTCTGAAAGTATTTGTATGTAGTGTAGCTATGTATGGAAGTGAAACATGGACGATAAATAGTTTGGACAAGAAGAGAATAGAAGCTTTCGAAATGTGGTGCTACAGAAGAATGCTGAAGATTAGATGGGTAGACCACATAGCTAATGATGAAGTATTGAATAGAATTAGGGAGAAGAGGAGTATGTGGCATAATCTGACAAAAAGAAGGGACTGGTTAGTAGGACATGTTCTGAGGCATCAAGGGATCACAAATTTAGCATTGGAGGTCAGCGTGGAGGGTAAAAATCGTAGAGGGAGACCAAGAGATGAATACACTAAGCAGATTCAGAAGGATGTGGGTTGCAATAAGTACTGGGAGATGAAGAAGCTTGCACAGGATAGGGTAGCATGGAGAGCTGCATCAAACCAGTCTCAGGACTGAAGACCACAACAACAACAACAACAACTGGAGGAAGGCCGCATCCCACAGACTATCAGTCACAAGAGAGGCTACCTGTGTTGTTCTGTCATAAGCAGTTTGATACGTTGTTTTTCGGCTGTAACACATCCAAGCAGTGTACGACTACAGCTTTGTACACGATCATACACTTTGTTTTTCTATGATGACTTCGAGAGCTGTGTTGTGTGCTAAATCGGATATCATATGGTGTAAACTATGCTGCTCCCACAACACACAGGATGGTAGAAATAAAACACAGGTTATTGGCAAACATGCTGAAGACATTGCCACATATGGTAACTGGAAGAGTTTGAGGGGTTGTGCAGCATTTCCAAATAGCTGTCTGAAGATCATGACCTCTACATTTAATCTCATCTTCCGCAGTGATCGGATAGCAGATCTCTTGGTGTTCCATTTCGAAGAGCATTGTTTCCTTACACTGTAGCCATGCATATGATCATTGTTCCAAAGTTGACAACCCCTGGAAGGTGCTGTTCACAACATGCATGGATAGTAGAAATAAAGTGGTATTGTTATCTTGTTGACAAAAAAAAAAGAAAAATAATGTGGCGGGCATCACAGCATATGGAAATACGATGAGTCTGTAACATTGAGAAACATCTCCAAAAAGCTGTCCAAAAATGATGACCTCTACATTTAATCCCATATTCCACAGTGACAAGTGGTAGATGTCCAGTGTTCTGCCAAGACTCACTCCATCTCAAACAAGTGGTGTCAGTCAGTCATTAGGTGGTAACCAACCGTGCACAAGTGGACAGGTGGCATGGTAAAGACACTGTTGATGTGGGATGATGTACAGTAATAAGCACCGCAGTTGATAGTGCGATCAATTTTACCAGTTTTTCCATAATTTCAATGCCAGCCAATGACACAGCAGAATGCATCCCAATTCCCATATCTCCACTAAACCACCCCTAAACTACTTTACAAGTACCATATACTACCCTAAGACTCTCGATAAATGAATGTGCAGTATGCCCATCGGTTCATAAACACCAAAGTATATCAGAGAGCATCCTATACCAGTGCAGTTAGGTGATCTACATATTTCTAGAACATGACCAGCCATCTTCCCCTATGTGGAGGGGAGTCACAGAGTACTCTCGTGTTCATAGCATAAAGCTGGAGATTGAAAGATCTCCCTGCATTGTCCTTAACCAACCCTCCCTGCACCACTGTCGCCATGTAACTGGCAAGATGTAGGAGCATACTATACCAGCTACCTTCCACGTCTCGTGAAGAAGCAGAGGAAACTTATGCACCAATCTTACTTACAGCACCCACCAAGTGCACAAGATCTCTCCATAAGTGTGCATGTCAAGGAGATTACCACACCTTATTGGTGTATACTAGACATGAGATTGCTGTGGAGATATAACAGACGGTTAAGAAGAAATGTGCGGTTTATGGATGATGGAGCTCCAGACGCATAGAGTTTGAAACATTTTACATAAATCAACTGTGCTATCAATCTGGGGTCTTATTCCAGTGTCGCGAGGCAGCACCAAGAAGGTACCAGCAAGAGGGAAATGATCGCCTTGGGCTACATGCTTCTGCACCTAAAAACGCTGTATTGTGAAAGCCATATGGTTTCTGAAGTATTAGTCGTGTGGACTGCAACACTCTTAATACTCTAATGCAGTACATACATGTCCATATCTGACGTATGAGCACAAGTTTTCTATCCCAATCACTACGGCGACAAACTTTAAGATTGAAAACTACTTCCTTCTACACTATTCAGGGGTCCTAGGAAGTGATGGAGCTGTTGGTGTATATACACCGCTCGAACTGCTTATAAACCAACTAGAATCAAGTCGGGAGACTGCTGATCTGCCTCTTAAGAAGCTGACAGATTTTATAAGTCTTTTTAAGTCGCGAAGGTACATACCCTCAATCACATTTCCCATGGTAACCGTGCTTATTCGAAGTAGTAGGGGTTTTGGCGGATACAGCCATGCCTCACTAGGGAACAGAGCGTGAAAAACGATATGAATAGTCAATACATTATCACCCACGCCCTGTTGCATGAAAATGCACATAAAGAAACAGCGACATCTTACAAGGGAGTAAGCAGGACAATCAACAGCAAGAGGAAATGTAACAGTCTTATTGCTGTTTACAGTAGCATAAACACGGCCCTTGTAGCCTTCCTCTTGCAGCAAACACATTGCATTAAGCTATTATTAAACAAATGGCTATCTAATACTTCCTTTACATTGGCCTGTGTACATCGTAAGCTGGTATTTTGTGGAACTTTCTCAAATCTCTCTGAAAGTGAAGGATCATGACATGAACTTGGGCGTGATTGTCTGCAACATTGTCGATGTCCTGGACAAACATAAACCGAATCGTTGCTGCCATGATGCGAGATATTATGGTGCACTGCAAGAGCATGCGCAGGTTCTGAGCTGACTCAATTAGTTTGTCAGTGGTGTGACGAAATAGTTTTGATTTTTGCAGCGATTCTTTTGTATTAGTGCCATGGAGGGCAGTTGCCGAGTATGCCCTTTGAGCGCAGTCTGTGTGGATTGTGAAGGGACTCACGAGAAATGCGACTGTGGCGGCGAGGGGCAGCCACTGCACAGCGGTGAGGTCTGTGCGCGCCACGTCCTTCAGGTAGAAACAGGTGCCGAGCACGGCCATGGTGGCGCTGCAGCCGGCGAGTGAGAGCAGCATCAGCGGCCGGCGGCCGGCGCGGTCTACCAGCAGCGACGTGGCAACGCTGGTCATCGTCTGCACTGCTGCCACGATGATGGCACACACGTCTGCATCAAGCGCCACGCCCGACTGCCGGAAGATGTCTGTGGCGTAGGCCAAGAGCACAGACAGCCCCGCGAACACCTGCGTCACGATCAGCACCACGCACACCACCAGCGCACGCCAGCTGCCACGCCGAAGCACCAGCTGGCGCAGCAGCTCCAGTTGCGACTGCCTGGCCTCTGACCCAACAATGTACTGTCAGCTCCCACTCCTCTGCAGCTGCACTGCTATCACAAAATTTCACTATTCAACAAAGTTAAAGGATCACTTTCTCGAAAGCCTGCAATTGTCTTCCATTGTGATACATAAGTTTGAAATTTTGCTCAAAGGTGCCTACAACCTCCCTCTGTAATGTTGCACGAGCGAGGCACCCCACGAGCTCCACGGTGGTTCAAACAGCAACGTGTCAATACACACCAGAAAAAGGTCACATCTCAGAAGTTCATGTTAGCTGTAAGGTAGGTTAATGATGTCACTTTGGCACCAAATTTCACCAAAATTCTCCCCAAAGTCACCGTGTATGTATCAAACACCATCGGAAGGTCGTTACAGTTCATCTTATCCACATTTCACCCCTTACTTTGACGCCTCTGCAATGGAGTTCACAACCATGACACCCAGCTTTGAAATCACACGATTTTCTTATAGGTGGCCGAGAAAAACATTTTAGGCACGGAAAGGCCTCAGGGAGTGGCATAAAGGGCGTCAATGAGACCACCAAAGCCCCTGGCGCTGATTCCCTCACATTTCACAGTCTAAAACGACAATTCGCAGTGTGATAAGCAATGGGAAGACATTCTTGATTACCTTTGATTCTGTAGAGTCCCCTGGATGTTGCAATCGTTCTGTAAGGACATTTTGGAGCTACATCTCCACTGAATGTGTTCGCACTCCTTTCGAGTGCAGTGCGATGGAAATTTTTGCTCTCTTGCACAGGTTGTAACTACTAGACGAAAGCATTCGACGAAACTTAAACATGATATGAAGCAGCAAAGTGTACTTCAGCTTTCTTGTCTCTCCTGTTTCACGCTCACCTGTGGTGGGATCATGGTGAAGTCCAACATTAACATGTGCGTGAATAAAATAACAAAGAGTCCATCCCTTAGTTTGCCAACACCTTCAGTGTGTCAACCATGCACTTTTGTTGACTATGTTGCAAATGTACCTGTCACAGAATTCGACACCAATTCTGCCTTGTGACTGCTCTAGCGCCTGAAGGCAAATTCCGCCTAAGAGGTGCCGAAGGTGTTGCCTAACCATCAGGTGCTAGAGTAGTCACAAGGGTGAATCGGCATCGAAATTTGTCAGGTATATTTGTAATCGGGGGGGGGGGGGGGAGAGTTTTAGAGAGATCCTTTGCAGTTTTATTCATGCACTTATTAATGTTGCACTATTCTCCCGTGGTCATGCCACAGGAGGGCAGAAAACAGAAGGACTGAAAAGTGTAAGTAATCTTTGCTGCTTCAGGTCACATTCAGATTTCTTCAAATGATTTTGAGCGGTCTCTAATGGTTCCCCTGTGTAAACAAGACCAAAAATTTCGATTACACTGCACTCTAAATGGTTGCAATCATGTTCAATGGGGAGGCAGCTCCACAGTATCCTTACAGAAGGGTGAAAACGTCTGAGGATGTCAGCGGTTGGTTGGTCATCGCACTGCGAACTGTCGCTTTCGATGAGAAATCTGTGGGAATCAATGCCCCAAGACTTCTACCTCACCATCTATAATCATCCTATCTGATTAACAAAAACATTGAAATACCTTGAACTAACCCTCGAATGTAAACTAACATACAAGCTACACCTACCAACCACTCAACATAAATCCTACAATAAGCTGAGATTAATAAAACTACTAAATGACTGAACATGGAGACTGCATACTTCCACTATCCTTCACACATACAAAGCATTAGTCCAACCAATCCTCTCTTACCCCAACATCACAAGGATTTCTTCTACACATAAACTTTATCAGTCTCTCTGAATCTTGAAATGCTGTGTACTGCTTTAGCCTTCCTTGCCCATCTAATATCTACCAGCGTAATTCTGTATGAACATTCTAATTTCCGCTCTCTTCTCTCCCAAAAAGAAACTATACCTGTTAAGCGTTTCATATATATCCTACGATGGACTGGAACTACTGAAACGCCTGAATGGCTTATTCCTCTCTGTCCTCTCCCACGATGAACACCTCTGAGTTTCCTGTATTTACCAATACCACCACACTCTACACAGAATACCTTGATCAGACTAACCCCCCTTATATCAATGTCACAAGGGTTTCCGAATTACATAAACCGTACCAGTCCCTCCAGACCTTCAAACGCCATGCACTCCTCTCACCTTCCTTGCTCGATTATCACCCCCACCCCCTACGGTGATTCCATGTGAGATTCTTAATTTCCCCTCTCTCCTCTCCTAAACTGAATTACACCTAGTACAGATTCAACTTAAATCCTACAGTGATTGATACTATTGAAATAACCAAGGACACTACTGACCATTAAAATTGCCACACCAAGAAGAAATGCAGATGATAAACGGGTATTCATTGGAGAAATATATTATATTAGAACTGAGATGTGATTACATTTTCACGCAATTTGGTGCATAGATCCTGAGACATCAGTACCCAGAACAACCACCTCTGGCCGTAATAACGGCCTTGATACACCTGGGCATTGAGCCAAACAGAGCTTGGATGGCGTGTACAGGTACAGCTGCCCATGCAGCTACAACACCATACCACAGTTCATCAAGAGTAGTCACTGGCGTATTGTGACGAGCCAGTTGCTTGGCCATCATTGACCACACGTTTTCAGTTGGTGAGATATCTGGAGAATGTGCTGGCCAGTGCAGCAGTCGAACATTTTCTGTAGCCAGAAAGGCCTGCACAGGACCTGCAACATGCGCTCGTGCATTATCCTGCCGAAATGTCGGGTTTCGCAGGGATCGAATGAAGGGTAGAGCCACGGGTCGTAACACATCTGAAATCTAACGTCCACTGTTCAAAGTGCCGTTAATGCCAACAAGAGGTGACCGAGACGTGTAACCAATGGCACCCCATACCATCACGCCGGGTGATACGGCAGTATGGCGATGACGAATACACGCTTCCAATGTATGTTCACCGCGATGTCGCCAAACAAGGATGCGACCATCATGATGCTGTAAACAGAACCGGGATTCATCCGAAAATATGACGTTTTGCCATTCGTGCACCCAGGTTTGTCGTTGAGTACACCATCTCAGGTTCTCCTATCTGTGATTCAGCATCAAGGGTAACCGCAGCCATGGTCTCCGAGCTGATAGTCCATGCTGCTGCAAACACCGTCGAACTGTTCGTGCAGATGGTTGTTGTCTTGCAAACGTGTTGACTCAGGGATCGAGACGTGGCTGCATGATGCGTTACAGCCATGCGGATAAGATGCCTGCCATGTCGACTGCTAGTGATACGAGGCCGTTGGGATCCAGCACGGCGTTCCGTATTACCCTCCTGATCTCGACCAACGCGAGCAGCAATGTCGCGATACGATAAACCGCAATCGCGATAGGCTACAATCCGACCTTTATCAAAGTCGGAAACGTGATGGTACGCATTTCTCCTCCTTGTATTAGGCACCACAACAACGTTTCACCCGGCAACCTTGTGTGAATGCTCTGAAAAGCTAATAATTTGCATATCACAGCATCTTCTTCTTGTCGGTTAAATTTCGCGTCTGTAGCACGTCATCTTCATGGTGTAGCAATTTTAACGGCCAGTAGTATAGTTGCACATGAGGGCTGCATTCCTCCAACATATTCCTTAATCCAACCCATCCTTTCTTAAGCCAATGTTACAAGAATTTCTGCTGCGTATAAATTTCATAATTCCTTTCAAACCCTCAGATGCCATGCACTCCACCTCACCAAGGAGGTGATTCCAAATGGGCTTATCCTCCTCTCTCCTCTCCCACAATGAATGCCTTCAGGTTTACCATATTTACTCCAAACTTTATACCCGAAACGGTGTCATTTCATTCCTGTTGTTAACCCTCTAACTCTATTATACCAACGAATTTCCCCAACTTTACATCTTCACTCTCTCCCCGTCTTGTACCCACAAAAATTTAATTGTTTACCCCTACCATAACCTAAAATTTGCCCAGAGATCTACCCATCCTTCTGGCTTTGACAGAACTCTCCTATTATTCTCCATTTCTTCGTCTTCTCCACCACTTTCCGAACTCCCTTTACAACACTTGGACCAGGCGTCCCCTCCCCAATTCTTCCAACCCACATCCTTTCTAAAGCACACGCTCTCTGACAATTCCCCTCACCCTCAACTCACTTCCCGCAATCCAGTCCAGTAAAATGAGGTGCTTTATCTTTTTGTAGATAATTTTTAGTAATTTTAAAGATCATATATATAATTTTGAATGGAAAGGGTCTCAGTTGCAGAACTATTTTTATTAATAACAATTGTAAGGCATCATCAGATTATGTAATGATGCCTTATAAGGCTAAAAAGCGTAAGTATTATTAATGAAAACAATTCTGGAACAGAGACCGTTTTCGTTCAAAAATATTCATAACCAATTGCTGCATCAATCAGAATGGAGTGGAACCAATATCACGTATATCCTTTACATTTAAAAATTTTTCAGAAGCTCTCCATAGTTTATTAACATTTTCGCTGCCACCTCAGCCTCAGCCTGATGAGCGAAGGAATGAAATAACGAAAAGGAAATGAATTATGTCTGATTACACCACTTTCCTAGTCCTCATCATCACATTACAGAAGTCCTAACAATTCCCCCAACTCCCTCTTAATCAAGTTACATCCTGGTGAAACCAGTGGTTCCTCAAGATTTGTCCTTCCAAAATCTGGGTGATAATTAGAGCACACGCCACTCGCAGCTTCTGTTTTGGAGAAAGGCTATTGAGAAAATTTAGAGACCCGGCATTTGAAGCCAACTGCCGAACGATTTTACTGCCGCCAGCACACATATCGCATAAGGACACGACGATACGAGAAATTAGGACTCATACAGAGATGTACAGACAGTCGTTTTTCCCTCGCTCTGTTTGCGAGTGGAACAAGAAAAGAAATGACAAATAGTGGTACAGGGTACCCTCCGCCACGCACCGTACGGTGGCTTGCGGAGTATCTATGTAGATATAGACGTAGATGTAGATGACTTCTACATAAACATTTATGACTGCCTATTTCATTAATTAACACACTAAAAACTTCAGACTAGCACTACACCATAAACTAACATGAGAATCCCATCTCTTAATCATTCAACAGAAAGACCATAACAATCTATAATTGCTGACTGGTCATGTTGGCTGTATCCCTTCCCTTTCACGATCTCCGTGCCTATTAAACCTAAAGGCAATGGACGTTCAAAAAGGTTTGCATAGTCGTCTCTATTTTTTTTTTTATTTTTTGCGGGAGGAGAATGAATTTTTTTTGAACGTACTTGGAACATTTAGCTATAAGTTGGTATATAAAATTATTTTCTTTTACTTACATGTGGACCATAATGGACCATGTCAGGGTGCTACAACGATCGGTGATGGAGATCCTCTTCAAGACCGGCGATGACTCTGTCACATCGATTCACAGGAAAAAATGGTTCAAATGGCTCTGAGCACTATGGGACTTAACATCTGAGGTCATCAGTCCCCTAGAACTTAGAGCTACTTAAACCTAACTAACCTAAGAACATCACATACATCCATGCCCGAGGCAGGATTCGAACCTGCGACCGTAGCAGTCGCACGGTTCCGTACTGAAGCGCCTAGAACCGCTGGGCCACCACGGCCGGCGATTCACAGGAAGTTGCTCCCTGTTTATGGGCAGGACACAGTGGATCACAGCAGTATCCAGCGGTGATTGCAGAGGTTAAAAGAGAGTGATTTCTCTCTACTGGACAATCCAAGATGCGGTAGACCATTGACGGCAGTGAGTAATGTGAATAAGGAGACCATTGATCAAATCATCCAAAATGACAGATGTGTGACGACACGACAGCTTGCTGAAGTGACTCGTTTGTCATTGGGTAGTGTGGTATCACTGGTACAGTCACTAGTGTACATAAAAATCTGTGCACGTTGGGTGCCTAGGTTATTGACAAGAGGAATGAAAACGATGAAGAAGAAGGTGTGCGAGGGTCTCATGAAGACCAATCCATGGCGTGGCGTCATCCGAGTTCCTCTCGGAAGAAGAAACCAAGACTATCACGAACAGCTGGCCGAAAGGTGATGGTAGTGTAGTGTCATTTTCACTGACTTTTTGGAACCTGGCTCCACAATTAACCATAACCGTTACTGTTTGTCATTAGACAAGCTGCGACGTGCCACCAAGACCAACAGATCACAACATCAGGGTCAGCTCATCAGACTACACCATGACAGTGCCAAACTCCATACAGCCCTTATGACGCAGAAGAAAATCACGAAAGTGGATTGGAAAATTGTTCCTTATCCTCCCTACAGTCCGGACTTGGCTCCATCTCGTTTTTGCCTCTTTGGTCATCTGCAGGTCCACCTGTGCGGTGAAACATTTGTTAGTGAGAAAGACCTTATTTCCTGTGTCAAACGATGGTGTAAAAGTCAGTCCCCAAAATTTTACCAAAGTGCATTTACATCATGAAAAGAACGTTGGGCCAGATGCGTCACAGCTGATGGAGGCTACATTGAGTAGGCTCAATGTATAGCTAAATGTTCCAAGTATGTTCACAAAAAAATTCACTCTTCTCCTACAAAAAATAAAAAACATTAGAGACGACTGTGCAAAACTTTTTGAACGCCCTTTGTATCACCAATCTTGTTCCTTCCTAAATTTGTCTGGATATCTGCTCCGCCAAAGTTTCATCACTCCTTCCAAATCCTTGAACCAAAATTATCCTGTGTTGCAGATAGCATCTGTTTATCTTTCCCCTCATGAATCCTTTAGCATCTCATCAAATTCCCATCCCCTCACTCACATCGAATACCTCTGTGTACTACCTACAATCTCGACTCCAACAAGTGCATTGTTTCCCCTCTAACTTCCCATCCTGGTTTCTTTTTGCTCCTGTTCTGGCACATATTACCAGTCCTACATCTACACACACTCTGTATATCGTCTTTCAAAATTCAACTGCCTCCCTCTCTTAGACAATGGAAACCATACCAATACTTCTTCATGGTAACACCTCTCTTCCCTCCACACCCCACCAGGCTCAGGGTACACACTTCCCTCTCTATCCTTCCCTTCTACTTTCCTCTTCGATCATAGCCGATCAAACACCTTAGTCCCCTGCTCCATTTCTATCGCCGGCGACGGTGGCCGAGCGGTTCTAGGCGCTTCAGTCCTGACCGCGCACCTGCTACAGTCGCAGGTTCGAATCCTGCCTCGAGCATGGATGTGTGTGATGTCCTTAGGTTAGTTAGGTTTAAGTAGTTCTAAGTTCTAGGGGACTGATGACCTCAGATGTTAACTTCCATAGTGCTCAGAGACATTTGAACCATTTCTGTCTCCTGCCGTCAACCTCCATCTATCCTTATGTCAAGAGTTGTAATCCACTGGTCCACTTGGCTTTATCCTGATACACTAAGCACTACAATATGTCTAATGTTCCCTCTCCTATCTCTACCCACAGGAAGTCTATCAATTTCAAGTGAATATGTGGAGTTCCTTTTTAAGATCTTTACCTTTCTGCACCATGGCCACTATATGTCTTAATACCATCTAGAACAATATATCTCATTAGTGTTAAAATCCTATGTAAATGCCTCACTTGTTTTAGTTACATTGCCTGCCAAAAATAGAGTTGCACTCAGAAGGGGAAGAGAAAATGAAATGAAACTTCACAGGTTCAAAGTCTATATGAAATTATTTCAGTGATTATAAAACCGAGTCAGATATACAAAAAAAAAAACTTGGCAGAATGATTCAGCTTTTCAGTATGACATTTCATCCCATTTGGCCTGGATGCATGCCCGCAACTGATATAACAAGCCCTTGAGATCCTGGAAATTGGCACTGGCACAGAGTTGATGCTCCATCTGGTCCTACACCTACCTATCAGGAACTCGTTTGGTGATCTCGCTGACCATGGGAGTGCCTCAACATCACTCAGACAGTTCATATATACAAGTATTGTCATTTTGAAAAATGGAACCACGATACTGCCACATGTTGTGCCTTCAGAGTCCCCTCAATCGCTAGCACCCGTGTCCTGAAGTCATACCCGATGTTGTAGGCAGTCTGTTACTTGTTCTCAGATGACAGGTGTAGATGTGAAAGGGTTACATGTGCTTGGTGCACAGCACAGCCATCCTACCTTGTGGTGGTCAGACGTGGGCGACCACAGCCTTGACGTGGAGTATGGCTGCCCTCACATTCTCATGCAGTCCAATTTCAGGCCACTGTCACATCCGAATTCTCCATAAATCTGGGTAGTGTACGATTCGAACCGCCTGTGAAATGGAGAGCCACAACGAGATCCCTTTCCAACGCTATCAGGTGATGATAATTCTGTCCCACACGAGGACGTGGCACCTCCATGATCTTCACAGTGATAACACATGACGCTGTTCATGCCCTACTGGACCTGGTAACAATACTAAACACGAACGACTGTAATCCAGTCTCGGTACCATTCTACCTTTAACAGAGAACTGCACTCTGATCATTTACATTCCTACTGATGGTGCACTTGCGTACAAAGTTACATTGACATCAGACCATGTCATCTGGGTATTTAACTTTATTCTCAGGCAGTGTACGTTGCATCAACTGTGTGTATTATAATACCAATTTAGATGAAGAGCATGATCCTTGTACCACTGACAGCCCATCACCCCACCTATGTAGATAAGGGGGATAGTCAAATGGTTCAAATGGCTCTGAGCACTATGGGACTTAACATCTGTGGTCATCAGTCCCCTAGAACTTAGAACTACTTAAACCTAACTAACCTAAGGACATCACACACATCCATGCCCGAGGCAGGATTCGAACCTGCGACCGTAGCTGTCGCGCGGTTCCGGACTGCGCGCCTAGAACCGCTAGACCACCGCGGCCGGCGGGGGATAGTCAATAATAAAGATACCTATCTACAAGAAAGTTCGTGTAATATGTCACATGAGCAGTGGAAACGACCTACCTGAGCTGCAAAAAGAATTGTCATTGCTTTATAATTTCAATGGGATCGTATTTGTGGAAGTGACAAGACTAAAAAAACTCTACAGTTAAAGCTTTCGTGAGATGTAACAACTGATCATCTCTTGTGACTGGAAAAAGGAATGGATTATTCTATCTCTTTAAAAGGAATCCTAGGACACATTGACAAAGCCTCGGATCATCATGTAACTGTTGTCAGTTTGGTTTATAGCTATGAAACGTATTTTTTGTTCATGTATAAACATTTTTTGGAGACCCATCATTGCCGTCTCCAAAATATCAACCAATTGCTAGACAACTGTTGCAAATAATTCGAAAGCAGCGAATCGAAATAGTTTACTATAAACACCGAAATTTAAATTGATACTCTTCACTCTGGATAACAGATCATTAATTATTGCCTCACTACTTGAAAAGCAAAGACTGTTGATTTTCCTGACGCAAACAGAAATTCCACCATCACGGTTATCCAATGCACTCCCGGTGACATACTCCGCATACATGTTATATAGATGAGGTGACATTATACAACCTTGTCTGATTCCATTAGTTACATCGAGAAACTCCCGAGTATTCCTCATCCACCTTTTCTGTCGCAGCATGAATCTTATAATGACCTTATCCCTGATTTCTCTTATTGCGATGGTGATTTCTACACATGTAGGTGGAAATGGACAAAATATTTGCACGTTTGGAGAAGAAAGTTGGTGATTGAAATTTCGTGAAAAGATATCACTGCTACAGAAAACGACTTTGTTTCAATAATTGACACGTGTCATACACGTAACAGTCTTTCCCCTATTTTGCGCTAGTAGAAAAGAAGTTCCCTTCTTTGAACCCTTTCGATATCCTCCGTCAGTGCTATAACGTAAGGATATCGCAACCTTAAATCAGCACTCCAGAACAGAATAGACAAGTGTATTGTGGGCAGTCTCTTTAGCAAAGTAATTAATTTTTTAATGGATAACAATCATCAATTCACCCCTGATACACAATACATCAATTTTATGGAAATAAAAGCAGTTACAATAAATTTCAATGAAATTCACACAGCTGGAATACTAAATCCCTTTATTGATTATTGATTAAAAATTCCAACTAAAATTTATTACTTACAATTAGCAAACACAGTTAACATAAATAAGTTTACCGCAGCTGGATTCAAAGACAATAGCCCTTCATAATTATTAAGATCCTCAGGGTAAGAAGACATGACAAAACTGTTCCACACGGTATGTAGGAAACATGTGACGCGCGAAACACCCTTGGACTTCAAGAAGATTGTAATAATGCCAATACTAAACACAGGTGCTGAAAGGTGTGTTCTTAATCGTCATGGTTCCCAAATACCAATACGAATAGTTATCTACAAAAGAATGTAACAAGTGATAGAGGCTGATACAGGGGAAAATCCATTTGGATTTGAGAGAAATGTAGGTACATGTAAAGTAATATTTCCCATATGACTTATCTGAGGAGATAGATTCAAGAGGGGCTAACTCATATTTACAGTGTTTGTATAAGAGCAAAAATTCCTTTTGACAGTGTTGGTAATGTATTCTTCCAAATTCTTAAGTTATAAAGTGTAAAATAAAGAAACCAGACTGCAGTTAGGACATGATGGGAAAGAGGAGGTTTGAAGCTAATCCTCCATGTTATTCATTAATTTAGGAATTAAATTTGAGTAAGAAGAATTCAGTTTCTCGAAGGCATAATAATTCTGCAAGAGATGGCAAAGCATAGAATAAGAGAATAAAGTAGCAAAACTTCTGTTGACGGTGTTGACTGGAATAGTCTTTCCAATTCTGAAGATATGAAGTATAAAATACAGAAATCAGACTGCGGTTAGGACATGATGAGCGTGAAAGAGAGACACTAGTGGCAAAGAAATGGGACAGGTTTTCAGTTTATCAACCATGTTACTCAGTTTCTGTATTGAGCAAGCCGTAAAGAATACCAGATGAAATTATGAAATTTGGGAGGGGGGGGGGGGGGAGAAAGAAGAAGAAGTAAAACAAGATTAGACTTTGCCAATGACATTAAGGAATGGGACATATTTTCAGTTTATCAACCATGTTATTCAGTTCCTATATTGAGCAAGCCGTAAAGAATACTAATGTGATATTTGGGCGGAAGAAGAAGAAAAACAAGATTAGACTTTGCCATTGACATTATAATTGTGCAAGAGATGGCTAATAATTTTATTATCCCTTGAATTGAATCGAAAATGCCTTGAACATGGATTAAGAGATAGACATTAACAAAACTGAAACGAGGATGATGGAGTGTAATCGAAATAAATCATGCAAGGAATGGGACATATTTTCAGTTTATCAACCATGTTATTCAGTTCCTATATTGAGCAAGCCGTAAAGAATACTAAGGTGATATTCGGGGGGAAGAAGAAGTAAAACAAGATTAGACTTTGCCAATGACATTATAATTGTGCAAGAGATGGCAAATAATTTGATTATCCCTTGAATTGACTAGAAAATGCCTTGAACATAGGTTAAGAGGTAGACATCAACAAAACTGAAACGAGGATGATGGAGTGTAATCGAATTAAATCATGCACTATTGAAGGAACTGCGCTAGGAACAGAGGCACAGAAAGTAATGGACGAGTTCTGCTATTTTAGAAGCAAAATAACCAATAATTGAAAAAGTAAAGAGGATGTAAAATACAGACTTGCGACAGCAACAAAAGCGTTCCTGAAAAAGAGACATTTGTTAATATCTAATACAAATGTACATGTTAGAAAGTGGTTTCTGAAAATATATGTCTGGTGAGTAGCTTTGTATGGAAGCAGAATGCGAACGAAGGTTGTGAAATGTGATGTTCCAGAAAAATGCTGAAGGTTAGATGAATATCTTGGGTATTAATAACCGCTTCAGCTGTATTTGGTTCTTTATTACTGTACCAGTACCGGTTTCGTTGCGCTAAAGTCACATCTTCAGGTAACGTATAATTAAAACATTAGAGCGGAAAAGCTCGGAATCTTTTTTCCCAACGTTCGTTGTCTGTCAAAACAAGACACCATAAAAGACGGTATGTCATGGATTAATAACTGCCAGATCCCAATATAGTGGACGGGTCCAAAAAAAAATCGTACCATAGTGATCGCTTCTCCGAATTCGATCAAGCCCGCGCATCATCAGGGCATGCGCGAGGCGTCTGCAGGCAAGCTTTTTATTTTCTTGTCGTCAGTATGACAGAGCACGCGGACGCGTCCCCTGTATGCGGTTCCATATAGATTGGAGAAGTGAGCACTATGGTACTATTTGGTTAGAACCCACCCACTATATGGAATCTGGCAGTTTTTAATCCATGACATACCATCTTTTACCGATGTTTTGTTGGGAAAAAAGATTCCGAGCTTCTCCGCTCTAATGTTTTAATCATATGTCACCTGAAGATGTGACTTTAGCGCCACGAAACCGGTAGTGGTACAGTGATAAAGGAGCAAATACAGCTGAATCTGTTGTTAATACCCGAGATGAATACTCGTAGCTGTGGTTGCACCACCTAAAAGGTAGTCTGCAGTTATATGAATAGATCAGATGGCTAATGACGTGGTAGTGAATCGAATACGGGAGAAAAGAAATGTATCTCATATCTCGAATAAATGTACGGATCCGTTGATGGAACACATCCAGAGACAACAAGGAATCCTCAGTTCGGGAATCGAGATATGTGTGTCTGTTTGGGGACGGGAAGGGGGGCGCGGAGAGTAAAATTTGTATAGGGAGATCAAGTGTGGACTACAATAAATAGGTTTAAGTAAATGTAGGTTGCAATAATTAAGCAGGCTTGCACAGGATGGCCCAGCCTGAAGAACTATAACAAACCAGTCTTTGATTCAGAGACTCGAAAACAACACATTTTGATGGGGTGTAAAACTTACTTTCTGAATAATCCTCGTCGCATATTCAGCCAATGGCATCACATAATTATGTACCAAGAAGCGAGACATCGCTTATAAGTACAGCTGTCTGACGTAAGATGTGAAGTAATCTGCACCCACTCACCTCGCTGCTCCTTGACGTACTTCTGCACAATGTCGAGCTCCTCCTGGATGGCTTCCTCAGACACGGCACCTCGCAATCGCCTCAACACACTCTCAGCTTCCTCGTTCCTGGAACGCAGCGCCAGGAAGTATGGTGATTCGGGCATCCAGAGAAAGCCCAGCATGAAGATGACAGGTACTGCAGCCGACACGATGGCCACAGCCGAGTAGGACATGTAGGGGCCCATGCAGTAGGAGGCGAGCCCACCCGCGCTCAGTGCGAACTGGAAGACGGTGCCCAGCATACCTCGTATCTTGGTCTCGGCAATCTCCGCTACGTACATCGCTACCAGGGACAAACAGGAACCTGTACCCAGACCAGCCACCAGGCGCGATGCTATCAGCATGCCTGCTGAGTCGGCAAACAGCACCTGTCGGCCAAGAGCACATTTCTGTCACTTCTGGCTACCTTTAGCCAAATTGGAAAAACGATTGCTGCCAGGCTGCATGTGGGCCAAGTGACAGCTGTCTGGTGATGTCTTTCTGTTAAAAATTTACAATTTCATTTCCAGAACTTTTTATACAGGATGTCCCAGGAGGACTTGGCAGTATTCAGGGATACGACAGGAAAGATCTCTTGAAGCAAAATACTGTGCATGGACATATGCCCTAATCCGAATGGTTTCTGAGATAGATGACACGTAGTGTACATTTGCTTTTAGGCTAGCAGCGTGCACGTATGTATTTTACGCTCCAAACCTCTTTTACGTTTTATTCTAGCCAAACCTACCTTATCGCCTTCAAACTATTTGCTCAGGATGTCTTTCTGCCAGTAAACTAGCCCATTCAACAAGCAGTTGTCCGTGAAGTGTTAGGAATGATGTAGTCTGAGGGACTGAGAGTGTATCGAATAAAAGCATCAGTTCACTGTATTGGTATACGCGCTGGCTAAAAAGACCCACATCTAATCCAAAGAAGAATATGTAGATTTGATGTATATTTATGGGTTCTTTTATGGCACTGGTCCTACTACTGTAGGAAAACATCATTGGTGCTTTCCGATACATCAAAGTTCTGGTTGTACGAGGGGCGTTTCAAAAGTCTGTGCAAAAATAAAAACCACTTACATTTTGGGGCTAAAACTTTTTTATTTTTCGACATAGTCTCCTTCTAGACTTATACACTTCGTCCAACGCTGTTCTAATTTGTTGATCCCTTCCGAATAATAGGAATTGTCCAAGTCTGCAAAATAGCTATTAGTTGCTGCAATCACTTCTTTGTTTGAATAAAATCTTTCTCCCACCAGCCATTTCTTCAAATTGAGGAACAAATAGTAGTGTGAGGGAGCCAAGTCTGGAGAATATGGGGGATGTGAAACGAGTTGGAATCCTACTTCCATTAATTTTGCGACCACAACTGCTGAGGTGTGTACTGGTGCATTGTCGTGATCGAAAAGGAATTTTTTGCATTCCAATCGCCGACATTTTTCTTGCAGCTCGGTTTTCAATCAAACGGTCCGATAACGATGAATAATATTCACCTGTAACAGTTTCATCCTTTTCTGGATAGTCGATGTGGGTTATCCCTTGCGAATCCCAAAAGACAATCGCCATAAATTTTCCAGCCGAAGGAAGGGTCTTAGCCTTTTTTGGTGCAGATTCTCCCTTGGTAAGCCATTGTTTACATTAATGTTTGGTCTCAGGAGTAGAGTAATGTATCCATGTTTCATCCACAGTGACGAAACGACGCTTAAAGTCCTGCGGCTTCTTCCTCAACAGCTGCAAACCATCCTTGTAACACTTCACACGATTCCGTTTTTCGTCAAGCTTGAGCAATCCGGAACCCATCTAGCGGATAGCTTCCTCATGTCCAAATGTTTATGCAAAATATTATGTACCCGTTCATTTGAGATGTCAACAGCACTAGCAATCTCACGCACCTTACCTCTTCTGTCATCGATCACCATATCATGGATTTTATCAATGATTTCTGGAGTCGTAACCTCCACAGGGCTTCCAGACCGTTCAGCAATACTTGTACCCGTATGGCCACTCCGAAAATTATGAAACCACTTATAAACTCTTCTAATCGAAGGTGCAGAGTCGCCGTAATGTTTATCAAGCTTCTCCTTAGTCTCCTGAGGCGTTTTGCCTTCCATAAATTAATGTTTAATCACCACACGAAATACTTTTTCGTCCATTTTTGACAATGACTCGACTTCCTTGATTCACACGAGGGCCAAACACGAAGAAATAGACCAATATGGTTGAAACGTGGTGTGCATTCTTTCCAAAGATGTTACTAACTAAACATGACCTCGATACGCACCGGTGGTGCCATCTCTCGGACTTTGCACGGACTTTTCAAACGCCCCTCGTAGAGTGTTTTCAGCTCATTGCTTGAAACAGGTATTCTGCCACGTTTCCATTATCCTTCTGAACGTTTTGTTGAACAACCTGCACAGGAACTGCAACATGTTGTTGAAATGGTGCAGCGTACTGACAAGCATGATAATTCTTACAGGTGAATGTGTTAAAATCGCATTTTCCAATTTATACTTTGTGTAATGCATGTTGTCGTGTTTACTAATTGCTGTACATGTGTGCATGAGTAAACCTGACAACTTACTGAATAGTACAGAAAATAAATAACAGTGTTTAGTAGGTGTGTTCTGTTCAGAAGCCATTCGGAATGGGGCAGTTGTCCATATGAAATTTTTTGCCCTAAATGATCGGTCCTGTCATATCTCTGAATATTGACCACCATCTGTTCAGCAACTTGTGTCCCACATGCTTTCTATTTCATAAATGAATATAGTTTTCAGGTGCATTTTTTTCTATTCTTTGGATTAGTAGCTGAATTTAATGGTTATTCAGTGGCTCCGTAACAGTCGCCAAAGTTTCAGGTAAAGGAGACTAGACTGTAATCTAACTAATGAAACTACAACAGATACCACACTTGCCTCTTCCTGCAACATATTGACCTTAGTGCTACTCACTTGTTGGCACCCCCGTCCTTGATGATCCCTAATATTGTGCTGTGGATTTCTCTTGCCATTTTTCTTCCACCTGGAAGTTCGTATATTATTCAACAGTTCAGATCGCATATTCCACACTAAATTCGGGTTAAAATAGTAGAGATACAAAAAGGCTTTAGTAATGCTCGGAGAACGTCGTCATTTTGTTTCAACTGGGTAAAAGACCTTCTTCCCTCTCTTAGTGACCATTTCGAAAAAAATTCGATATTTTTTACGACTTTTCTTCTGTGCCACAATAAATATTTTAAACCATGAAACAAACGATATTTTCAAATTGTTTTAGGGTAAAGAAGTATTTGATAGCTTGATTTACTTGAACAGGAAGATAAATATAGAGGATTGAATTAAATATTTTATTTTCCCATTCACAACCTGCAAGCAAATAAAGAATTCTGTTGTACTTCAATATTGGATTTATGTTAGTACTGTTTATTTTTACGATATTGGAAAAGACAGATCTTTGTCATCTTGCCACACTAATTGGATTCCTTTTTAAAACAAGTTGTCAATTCTTCTGTTACGTGAGACAGCTTTTGAAAGTGCATGTTTCTTTAACAGCATTTCGTTTTTCACACAAGCCCATCAAATGAATGGCAAATGATTTTTGGGTCTCAGAATAAAGGAACTGAGGTAAACGTTACGCAGCATTGAATGACACACCATATAGGCTTAGCATACTAAATTACCTTCTGAATGGAGTTCATGAAGCAGGCACCGAAAATCAGGCAGCAATTTAATTGTATGAGCTAGGGCTAAATGAAAGTCAGGTGGTCTTGAGTGGTATCACTGTGCACTTTTATAGAATTACTATGTAAATTATTGTGGCATATTGACACTGCAATATGACAGGTATCTGGCCAAAAGTGCTGTCTCTGGTAATCTCTGTACTTTAAAATGGCTCATCGACCACATCTCATGAACTGACTTATATCTTCAGTGTGCAGTTTGATCTTGAAGGGAGTCTACTTAACTCTTCTCTTTCTATCACCTCTCAAGTTTTCCATCGTGTGCAAATTGCCACTTGATAAATTTCGCTCTTCTGAACTTGTGGCAAATAGGTAATGGGTGCACCAAATTCTTTGCTGCAATAGTGCTACAGGGTGATGAGGTTACCTCTGTGTTCGCTTCAGCTGTAAACTCTAACAGGAACTAGCTTCGCCCACCATGCACAGCCGTTGAGTGCTACAGACTGGCAAAAGTCGCGCAGAAGTCTGATTCACTATGTTCCTTTTGTTCCTTCCAATCATTCATATTGCCAGTTTTCATGAAAATTATAAATCGAACACCTTGGCATTACAGTGGAATGATCAGAGCAACATTATGAAAGAGAGAAAAATATTAATGTCAATAATACACTCCTGGAAATTGAAATAAGAACACCGTGAATTCATTGTCCCAGGAAGGGGAAACTTTATTGACACATTCCTGGGGTCAGATACATCACATGATCACACTGACAGAACCACAGGCACATAGACACAGGCAACAGAGCATGCACAATGTCGGCACTAGTACAGTGTATATCCACCTTTCGCAGCAATGCAGGCTGCTATTCTCCCATGGAGACGATCGTAGAGATGCTGGATGTAGTCCTGTGGAACGGCTTGCCATGCCATTTTCACCTGGCGCCCCAGTTGGACCAGCGTTCGTGCTGGACGTGCAGACCGCGTGAGACGACGCTTCATCCAGTCCCAAACATGTTCAATGGGGGACAGATTCGGAGATCTTGCTGGCCAGGGTAGCTGACTTACACCTTCTAGAGCACGTTGGGTGGCACGGGATACATGCGGACGTGCATTGTCCTGTTGGAACAGCAAGTTCCCTTGCCGGTCTAGGAATGGTAGAACGATGGGTTCGATGACGGTTTGGATGTACCGTGCACTATTCAGTGTCCCCTCGACGATCACCAGTGGTGTACGGCCAGTGTAGGAGATCGCTCCCCACACCATGATGCCGGGTGTTGGCCCTGTGTGCCTCGATCGTATGCAGTCCTGATTGTGGCGCTCACCTGCATGGCGCCAAACACGCATACGACCATCATTGGCACCAAGGCAGAAGCGACTCTCATCGCTGAAGACGACACGTCTCCATTCGTCCCTCCATTCACGCCTGTCGCGACACCACTGGAGGCGGGCTGCACGATGTTGGGGCGTGAGCGGAAGACGGCCTAACGGTGTGCGGGACCGTAGCCCAGCTTCATGGAGACGGTTGCGAGTGGTCCTCGCCGATACCCCAGGAGCAACAGTGTCCCTAATTTGCTGGGAAGTGGCGGTGCGGTCCCCTACGGCACTGCGTAGGATCCTACGGTCTTGGCGTGCATCCGTGCGTCGCTGCGGTCCGGTCCCAGGTCGACGGGCACGTGCACCTTCCGCCGACCACTGGCGACAACATCGATGTACTGTGGAGACCTCACGCCCCACGTGTTGAGCAATTCGGCGGTACGTCCACCCGGCCTCCCGCATGCCCACTATACGCCCTCGCTCAAAGTCCGTCAACTGCACATACGGTTCACGTTCACGCTGTCGCGGCATGCTACCAGTGTTAAAGACTGCGATGGAGCTCCGTATGCCACGGCAAACTGGCTGACACTGACGGCGGCGGTGCACAAATGCTGCGCAGCTAGCGCCATTCGCCGGCCAACACCGCGGTTCCTGGTGTGTCCATTGTGCCGTGCGTGTGATCATTGCTTGTACAGCCCTCTCGCAGTGTCCGGAGCAAGTATGGTGGGTCTGACACACCGGTGTCAATGTGTTCTTTTTTCCATTTCCAGGAGTGTACTTTCAGGATTTAAACATTCAGTTATTAAACCATAAAATTAATATCAAAGCAACACAGGACCGTCACGCCATTTCAGCACAGCTTATACATATTTTTTCTTATTGTTGGCACTTAAATGCTTCTGTTTGATTAAGTACGTATTGTGGACTCCAGGTTACACTACCTCAGGTGCTAATTTTCTTTGTCAAATTAAGGTGTACGTACTGCTCTTGCTATTTTAATATTTCGATGCAGATGACTTCCCTCATGAAATTTTCATGTGATACGACTTTAAAATCTGAGTCGGTTTTCAAAAAGCATCAGATGAAGCGTCAGAGATAAAAGGAAGATATCTCGTTCTGAGTTCTAGCACATCAACAATATTGATCAGGCAACAAAATACATACGAGGCTTTCTTCGATCTACGGAAAAAGAATTATACATGCATTATTACATTTGAAAGTCTTTAGCTTACAGTACTGCTACATATATTACTCAAAATTTAACTTCCAAAAAAATATCGGCAGAAGTTTCTTCGCTTCATAACATGGAATGATGTAAAATGAACTGAAAAAAGAATCAGAATTAACTGAACAGTAATTAATTGTTATTAAGTAGATCCCTCTACAACACAATTTTATGTGCAATTAAACTCCACAAAGAATATTCTTGTTAAAACATGTACTCCTGCCATTGTGCACATCAGCCGAAGAAACGCATTAAATTAAGTACAGACCATAAGCCAGGAAGCAAACACCGGAAGCCCAGATGTGATGAGCAGCATCTTGCGACCGACGATGTCGACGATTATTGGCACACCTATGATGGGTATCACGGACGAGATAGCCGTGCAGAAGACGATCCAGGAGGCCTCGTCTGCTGTCAGTGGCAGCCATGAACCCGGCTCCTGGAGGCGTGGCAGGATGGGTGACAACCAGCCGGTGACCATGCCGCTCATCACACATGTCAGTGACGCTGTTGAAACACCACACTTTCACACCTCTAAGGAAGATTAGGAGTTCAATGTCCCATTCAAAATGGTATTATTAGAGATGGAGCACAAGCTCGATTTGGGGAAAGGCGGGGATGGAAAACAGGTACACCATTTCAGGGAACCATTCGGAGGCATTAATTTTCAGCATGCCAACATAGTTTCCCTATTTTCTTAAATATTAAACAATTCTAATATATTAATGAGAGCTATAGGTGATTTGTAAACACCTCAGAGGCAATATCAGTCACATTAACTAAATTAAATTACCATGAAATCAATCTTCATTAAAAGTATTTCACCATCAGAAATATTTAACCAGAAATATGGTGCATGTGCAACAGAGCTGTGATGGTCAGACCAGTATTAGTCATTGTCAGTACTGCTGCAGCAGTGGCACAAAATGGTACCTCTCATTCTTTCTACTGCTGACTCCAAGGTTCGAACCATAATAAAAAATTTTAATTAACGAAATACACCGCAGATCGAAGGGCCATTGGTGCATTTTTCAAGTTTCTACACAAGTTGACACTGCAGTTGACAGAAAATCCAAGATGTGTTGGTGGTAAATTAAAAAATTCAGCATGACAGTGACTGGAAATTTTAAAAAAATGCAAGATACAGGTGGTGAGAAAATTGGAAATGCAATATGGTGGGGGTGGGAAATTTAAAAAAAAGTAAAATGATAAGAAATTTAAAAATACAGAGTGGTGAAACTAACCTGTTTGTACTTTGTACTTCTACCTTTTCCCCCTCCCCTCCCACTTGTCCCACATTACCCCTCTCCTCCTCCTTCTCTCCAGTCAGTGGCATCCAATCAACATGTAGCTGTGAAATTATGTAAGGTTCATTTGAACTGACACCAAGTTTGGAGATACATATTCTTGCCAAAAATTTTCTAATCTTCACAAACACACACACACACGCTCTGCATAATGTATCACATCTGTAAATACTGCCCTGTATTGTTACTTGAATTTTATTTTATCTCACGTGTGGACAAAATATTTCAAACTTTGCCTCATCATTAGATATCATCTCATATATTTGTGCACAAAGTACTCCCACACCTGCCTCATCTTTTGTGTGATTTATGTACCACACTAAATTTGATCGCTCCCTCTATCTCCTTCTCTGTTTTCGCCTTTATTTAGTTATTAACTTTCATCTATCGTGTGTGAACAAAATATTTTCATATCTGCATAACCATTATGTCACAGGGGAAATGGAGGGAAAGCAAAGAATACTATAGATATAATATTTATTGTAAAAAATTTTCACACAATAAATCACAGTGAACTTTGATATATTGTCACACATATTGGAAACAGAAATTTATGTTAGAATATCATTTACTACAAACAATAGCTTGTTACAATTTGAGTATATTTTTGAGACAACTTCATTAAACACCCACCTTTTCACTAGTGTTTATAGCTTAATAAAATCGAAATAGCACTAAATTGCATTTTGCAGACAAACTGTATACAGTATAAATAATAAATCCTTAATGCAACAATCAACCAGTTCGTTACACTGGAACAGAAACAGTTAAGTGTAATTAATACGTTCATACCTACGGTACATTTAAAAAACAACAAAGTTTTCAGAATCTTGAAGTACTGCCTCTTAAGCGAGAGTATTATTTTCACTTTCTGTTCTGAAAAAAAAAAAAACCAGTGACTTTGTATGCGAGAAATAAACACTTTTTCAGGTTTAACAACGAGCTACAACAATCTTCTTTTAGAAATCTAATATTAACACATCTTTATTGTTCCATTCCATAGTACTTTGTCTATAGAAACTGACGTTTTTATATTTAGTTTATTCTGGTAGGCATAGATAAAGATCCTGTACCAGTATTTTTGATATCAACTGTGGCACCTCTGTTGGGAAAGTCAAGTTCAGCAGGACTCACGTTCAAGAATGTTAATGGCATATATATCTTGTAGTCTTCCAGATGAACCATCACTGTCACATCAGATTTGATGAGGAAGTGTCTAGCGGTCAACATTTGAAATGCGACCCCAATTCCAGTGCTGATTGTCTTTTATTTCATACTGCGCTTCCTACATGTTCCAAATTCTGTATTCCTGTATTCTTTTAACAAAACGAGTAATTGATGCACAAAATATGTAGAATCTATTAGTAGTAGTAGTAGTAGTAGTAGTAGTAGTAGTAGTAGCAGTATGTAGTGCATGTTGTACTTCCGTGTTCTGAAAAAGTGCTTATAGCGACTATGACGATGATGATGATGACGTCTTCGATGGTGCAGCAGCAACGACAAAGCTTTTGTAGTTATTCTTCTTGCTTTTATAACATGGCGCAATACTGAGCCAGTAGGCAAAAATGTGATTGCTAAGCATTAATCAGCAAGTTCTTTCTTGTTGACGTAACCATCGTATTTCGGGTTTTCCACATTCACAAATAACATGATCTTGAAGAAATACAAGCTCCCTAATACCCACATAATCAAGGAAACTCAACCTCTCTAATAGCGAACAGATTAGCACACTCAAGGGACTGTGTATCTGAGCAACAATTCAGCAATAAAAATTATTTTCGTTCTTTAAATCATGCATAATAATCTGGGTGCGTCTCACAACACTCGTCGGAGCTTGCAGATGTCTGCTGCGATAAGATGCTGCTCAGCTGAAGGCTGTCTCAAGATACTCTTATAATATTTCTGGCTTTACAGTCATCATATTCGGCTACAAGAAGCTCTCTTTGGAGCAGTGGAGAAGGCAGCATTGGGAAGATGAAGTAATATGATATGAGATACCAATGAGAGATGGTATGTTCGGTATGGGTGTTTTGAGAAAGACCGTTTAAACTGTCGTCCTTCTCCGTGATTGGCTGCTGCGTTCGGAAGCTGCGCGCCAAAGTGATAATCTTCTGTTATTAATATTTACAGCGTATTTACTTGTATTTCAAATGAAAGCATCACTCAGCAGCGTGCTATCATTCCATTATTCCACAAGTATTATTCACCAGCAGAATAACAAACAACTGCTAAACAAAAAGGCAGACGAAGCACTTGGGTGATCTTCGAATTGCGGCTAACTTGGATGAGGGGCTCTCAGATTATAGCTGGTTTGGCAGCCTCGAAGAACAGACATGTTGTCTGCCGCGGTTGCTGTCAGTTAAGCCATTATTAGCATTTTCTTTTTATTTGGACATGTAATTGAGAACACTGTGATACTAATTACCGAAGAAGGCAGTTCATTATTTTGTTGAAGACAGGAAATTTTTTGTGACTCTAAAATGGAATGAAATTGTGCCGTTTCTCCTGTACTGCTAATAAAAAGCGAGTGGCATCCAGTATGTTGTTGTTGTTGTTGTCTTCAGTCCTGAGACTGGTTGATGCAGCTCTCCATGCTACTCTATTCTGTGCAAGCTTCTTCATCTCCCAGTACCTACTGCAGCCTACAGCCTTCTGAATCTGCTTAGTGTATTCATTTCTTGGTCTCCCTCTACGATTTTTACCCTCCACGCTGCCCTCCAATACTAAATTGGTGATTCCTTGATGCTCAGAACATGCCCTAACAACCGATCCCTTCTTCTAGTCAAGTTGTGCTACAAATTCCTCTTCTCGCTAATTCTGTTCTGTACTCCTCATTAGTTACGTGATCTACCCATCTAATCTTCAGCATTCTTCTGTAGCACCACATATCTAAACCTTCTATTCTCTTCTTATCTAAGCTATTTATCGGCTTTCTTTCACTTCCATACATGGCTACACTCCATACAAATACTTTTAGAAAAGACTTCGTGACACTTAAATCTATACTCGGTGATAACAAATTTCTCTTCTTCAGGAACGCTTTCCTTGCCGTTGCCAGTCTACATTTTATATCCTCTCTACTTCGACCATCATCAGTCTTTTTGCTTCCCAAAAAGCAAAACTCATTTGCTCCTTTAAGTGTCTCATTTCCTAATCTAATTCCCTCAGCACCAACTGATTTAATTTGACTACATTCCATTACCTTCATTTTGCTGTTGTTGATGATCATCTTATATCCTCCTTTCAAGACGTTGTCCATTCCGTTCAACTGTTCTTCCAGGTCCTTTGCTGTCTCCAACAGAATTGCAATGTCATTGGCAAACCTCAAAGTTTTTGTTTCCTCTACCATAGATTTTAATTCCTACTCCAAATTTTTCTTTTGTTTCCTTTACTGCTTCTCAATATACAGACTGAATAACATCTGCGATAGGCTACAACCCTATCTCACTCCCTCCTTATAGCTGCCATCTTCTTTACAAATTGTAAATAGCCTTTCTCTCCCTGGCTCCAATGGCTCTGAGCACTACGGGACTTAACATCTGAGGTCATTAGTCCCCTAGAACTTAGAACTAGTTTAACCTAACTAACCTATGAACATCACACACATCCATGCCTGAGACAGGATTCGAAACTGTGACCTTAGCAGCAGCGGAGTTCCAGACTGAAGCGCCTACAACCACTTGGCCACACCGGCCAGGTTTCTCTTCATGTATTTTACCCCTGTCACCTTCAGAATTTGAAAGGAGGTGGCATCTAGCATAAACAAACTAATTGGAAAATAAATTATTTTTATAATATTCGTTCGTAGTAAGAGTTGAATACAGCCTCAAGCTAACGGATTCACGACCTACGCGCTGTTTTCTATGTGTGTGTGTGGGGGGGGGGGGGGGGGGCAACTATAGAAGACTGCAGGTTGATGAACATTTATTAGAACTTATTCATTCCACTCATGGCGTTGGAAGCAGAGAAGCACCTCACGTGTTCTGCAATCTTAGTACAAATGAGATCAGTGACACGTCATCTGTGATAACACAGAGGCAGTATGAGGGAGAGAAATTTTCGAGGGAAGGGGTTTATCATACGCACGTATATATCACCCCCCCCCCTCTCTCTCTCTCTCTCTCTCTCTCTTTGTCTCTCTCTCTTTGTCTCTCTCTCACTCTTTTTCATCTTGCCATACATAGCATACCTTTCAGGGATGATCGTTGAAGTCCATATGCTTTGGAATTATGAGGTTAGATTTTATTGGCGAGAACTGTGAACTGTAACCTATCAGGAAACTGTGTAAGGACTGTGATACATGTGAAATGTGAATGACCAGAGAACTGCATGAGAACTGTGAGAAGTTGCTTTGAAGTGTGTTTCAACTGTTTTTGAACTTTAGTTGAACTATATATAATATCTGATGCTGAAAAATCAAATCAAGTACGGGGTTGAGTCAAATGAAAACCTTAAATATTTTCTAGAATACTATTTATTGTTCAGAAGTGGTACAAAGCTGTATCACATTTCAACATAATCTCCCCCACGCTAAATGCAAATTCTCCAGCGCTTACAAAGTGTATAAATTCCTTTAGAAAAAAATTCTTTCGGTGGTCCACGCAACCACTCATGCACCGCGTGGCGTACCTCTTCATCAGAACGGAACTTCTTTCCTCCCATTGCGTCTTCGAGTGGTCCAAACATATGGAAATCACTTGGGGCAAGGTCTGGTGAGTATTATGGATGAGGAAGACACTCAAAAAGCGTGGCCTGTTATTGTTGCAACTGTTGTACGGGCAGTGTGGGGCTTTGCATTGTCATGTTGCAAAAGGACACCTGCTGACAGCAATCGACGTCGCTTTGATTTGATTGCAGGCCGCAGATGATGTTTAGGAGATCTGTGTATGATGCACTGGTAACAGTGGTCCCTCTAGGCATGTAATGTTCCAAAATAACGCCATTTTCGTCCCAAAAGAGAGTCAGCATAACCTTCCCTGCTAATGGTTCTGTTCGAAACTTCTTTGGTTTTGGTGATGAGGAATGGCGCCATTCCTTGTTCGCGCTCTTTGTTTCCGGTTGGTGGAAGTGAACCCATGTTTTGCCCCCAGTAATGATTCTTGCAAGTAAGCTTTCACCTTCTCGTTCAAAGCGCCGAAGAAGTTCTTCACAAGCATCAGCGCGTCGTTCTGTCATTTCAGGAGTTGGCTGCCATGGCACCCATCTTACAGACACTTCGGAAACTGGAGCACATCATGCACAATGTGGGGTGCTGACCCATGAGTAATCGGTAAACATGCTGCAATGTCATTCAGTGTCACTCGGCGGTTTTCCTTCACTATCGCTTCAACTGCTGCAGTGTTCTGTGGAGTCACAACTCGTTGTGCCTGACCTGGACGAGGAGCATCTTCCACTGAAGTCACACCATTTGCGAACTTCCTACTCCATTCGTAGACTTTCTGCTGTGACAAACATGCATCACCGTACTGAACCTTTATTCGTCGATGAATTTCACTACCCAAAAACCGAATAAGAGAACGCTGTTCTTCCCTGGTGCAAGTCTCAAGTGGGGCGACCCTCTTTATACTGATATTGCGACGGTATGTGCACATTTGCACTATGCTGCCACCTACAGGCCGTTCTGCACGCTGTTTGTAGCACGCTTACCAGCTTACAGGATAACGGCCCGAAATTTCGATTTGTTATTACAAATTTAAGGTTTTCATTTGACTCACCCTCGTAGTATCTGTAACTGAGAAATAGGAAATGCCGAATTGCTATGAGAACAAAAAGTTAAGGTTGAGTGCGCGGTCCACGGCATTACGCTATTAGTCATCACTTCTAGATTCTTAATGTTACGAGACGGCGCAGCGTATGGAGCAGCGTGAGGTAGCCACAGACAATAGGTGCGGACGGCGCAGCTAGCGGTACAGAGCGCGCTTGAAGTGCCAGCTTCAGTACCCCACAATTAGCGGAGCTGCCACCAGCGGTGCAGCCCACAGCTTCGGAGGCTCAGGGGCAGTGCGTCGAGGAAGAAAAGTAGGTCTAGTGCAAGTGTTGGATCTCATATAGCAGTCTAAGATTTGTGATCATAACATCAGCATTAGTAAAATGCCTGGGGAAGAGGAAGTAAGATACTCTCTCAGAAGTAGAGGAGTTCAGTCTCACCGTATTAATGACGACCAGGTACAAAATAAATGGTAGTGAAGTCAGGTATGGGTTTACTGATACGTCGCATGTACTAACAAATAACCCAAATCAAAATGTAAATTCAAACTTCGGTGATGAATCAGGAATACTAAATTCATTAACCAAGAATCTCATTGAGAATTCTGAAGTAGCCATTAATGGTTTCACAAGAAATGTAGAGTTAATGATGAAGACAGTGAAAATGTAGATTTAGTGGCAAACACTTATAATGCAAACCAATGATAGTCAATGCCTAGTCAATATGAAATGACTGATTGGAATGACAATGCCAGAGAAAATGACTCCGATGTCGAGATTGCTAATGAGCCAATAGATGAGTTACGTACATTAAGTCATGGTACAGCATCAGCTGACACTTTACCAACTCAGGATGATGATCAGGATCTGAAGTCTATACTAAAATTAATTTTGCGAACACAAAAAGTAGCACAAACAGAGCATAAAGAGGAATCAAGAAAATAGATAAGGAATTAAGTAATAAAGTAGATGAGGGCTTAAAAGAAATTCCTCTAAGAATCGCTCAAATTAACGGTAAATTCGATGCTTTGGAAGAAAAGGCTACAAATCTTGAAGTTATAAATGAGGGATGTAGTAAGGAAATAAATTATGAAACAACTAAATGGAGTAAAAGACTAAAAGTTTGTAAGTCAGATAGGAATCAAAAGGTTAACCATGAAATCAAAACGTTAAAAAAGAATTTGCAGAATCAAACAATAATTAATAAAATTAGTAATATAGGGTATAAGGCAAGAGCAAAGCAAGGCTATCGAAGAATTCAGTGGAATAATTTACAAAGTATCAAAAACGTCTATGAAATACTTAATCTTAATATTTCACATGTAGAATCATCTTGTAAAGGCAACACAATTGCGATTAAGGGTGAACAAAGATAAACAGAGTAAAAAGTGCTTCCTGAGATGCTAAACAAAACAGTAAATTAAGTTAAACAAAAAGTAGAAATTTGGTATGAATGAGGAAGAAAGAAAGGTGTTGTTCACGTAAGTAACGTAGGAAATGACGGTAATTATCATAAATTTGAACATCTCTCTAGTAACGAAACCATGCACCCAGTAGCCTTCACTGAACAGTTTGAGGGCATCACTCCTGAAAACATGACTGAACAACAGAAAACTGAATTCGTGGTAAGTAGGTTAGAAGGAGACGCAAAATCATTGGGAAAAAGTGCCAGAAATACATGTAAAACATACAAAGAATTTGTTAAAGCAATCTTGAATCAAGACTGGTCCTGCATCACAAAAAAACAGCGAAAGGTGAGATATTTATGGACAAAAGGTTTGCTGGTGAAAAATTCATTGTACCAAAAATGGATAGGAGTTAAGTACTGGAAGGCCCCATATTAATGTACAATGGCTTCAAGATGTCAATAAACATGGACTTGACAGCCAGCTTCTGTCAGAGGCCGCCAGCAAATAATGGTGAAATATATTCTGTATTCGTCTATGGGAGACAAAATTATCAAATCAGTTCTAAGAAGCATTATATAGGGGTAGATTACGTGGTTTAATTTGAGAAAGTTTTGAATGAAGTGCCTCTTTCTGCAACGGAAATACCACAAGAACAATTGTTAGATGAAATGCCAATCAATTGTATGAAAAAATATTGTGAATACTATCCTCAAGGGGCAATAATGTTCTTTGTATTCCTAGATAACTGACAATTACCACATGCTCGCGTTAACTGACAGCACACTTCATCTTCTTTTCCTGCTGTTAGTTCTTCCCCTTATTTCATCCAGAACTATATCTGTCTTCCCAAACATTCTTCACTATCAAGGTTAAGACGAGCAAATTTTCTTACACTAAATGTGACAACAAAGAAACGAGCTATGACACAAACAAAGTAACCCAGCAGTATAAACATCTGCATAGCATGGGTGAAAAACAGACATGTATTGGAGTTAGGTGGACAGGCTCGAATATACGAAGTATAGGATTACAGGTACACCAGCAAGAGTACACAGCATATAGTTAAAAATGGAATATTAATGCACATAAGGAAAAAACATAAAGCTTGTAGTGGAACAAGGTTTTTGAATATTTCAACAACGGTAAACAAACCTCATATCTGAAAACATTTTAAGAGTAGGAAAACAAGACGAGGGCTACTATATAAAGGGTGTTACAAAAAGGTACGGCCAAACTTTCAGGAAACATTCCTCACACACAAATAAAGAAAAGATGTTATGTGGACATGTGTCCGGAAACGCTTAATTTCCACGTTAGAGCTCATTTTAGTTTCGTCCACCTACGCTCAATGGAGCACGTTATCATGATTTCATACGGGATACTCTACCTGTGCCGCTAGAACATGTGCCTTTACAAGTGCGACACAACATGTGGTTCATGCGCGATGGAACTCTTGCACATTTCAGTCGAAGTGTTCGTACGCTTCTCAACAACAGATTCGGTGACCGATGGATTGGTAGAGGCGGACCAATTCCATGACCTCAACCCTCTTGACTTTCATTTATGGGGGCATTTGAAAGCTCTTGTCTACGCAACCCCGGTACCAAATGACTCTTCGTGCTCGTATTGTGGACGGCTGTGATACAATACGCCATTCTCCAGGGCTGCATCAGCGCATTAGGGATTCCATGCGACGGAGGGTGGATGCATGTATCCTCGCTAACGGAGGACATTTTGAACATTTCCTGTAACAAAGTGTTTGAAGTCACGCTGGTACGCTCTGTTGCTGTGTGTTTCTATTCCATGATTAATGTGACTTGAAGAGAAGTAATAAAATGAGCTCTAACATGGAAAGTAAGCGTTTCCGGACACATGTCCACATAACATATTTTCTTTCTTTGTGTGTGAGGAATGTTTCCTGAAAGTTTGGCCGTACTTTTTTGTAACACCCTGTATATCAAGATGAAATAGCGCATAAAAATAAGATGAAGGCTACAGAAGAAGTGAACGACGCTAAACCAGGTTAATGAATATGACAATGTACAATAGTAGAAATTCTGGTGTATAAAATAATGGGAATCACTGAATGTTGTCTTGAGATGATGTTCAGATTGTGTCAGAAAAAGACATATCGTTACTCTTTAGTATGAATTGCAATGACGTAGTGGCTTCCGCTGTAATGAATTACGATACACTGATAAACGACTGATAAGTCAGCTAATTATTTACGAAGAGAGAAAAGAGGTAAATTGAGAGTTATATATTACGAAAAGTCGTCCAAGTATTTACATAGAGACAGAAACGAGAAGTATGTTCTCTGGCGACAGGAAAGTCGGCCAATCATTAATGAAGAGTGAGGGACGAAAGGCAAAATCTCTCTCTCCGTCCGAACAGGCCTTGACCCAACGGTACCGACCGGCCGCCGTGTCATCCTCAACCCACAGGCCTCACTGGTTACGGATATGGAGGGGTATGTGCTTTTAAATATGAAAGGAATTTGGAATAAAAGTCTAGCTATTTGTAGCAGTAATGACACTCAAATGCAGAAAGAATGATTCATCATACTGTGGAATGAAGCAAAGATTTGATAAATCAGTGTTTGTGCATTATGTTCAAAGCAAGATTCTAAACAGTTCTCTCACTGTATCTGTGAATTGCAATTGTAAGCCTCCGAAGGTAAGATTAAAAGAGTATAGCTGTATGTAGCTACAGCTGTGACCAAAACAAGAACATCTATGAACCACTGTCGTAGTACGATGTAAACAGTGGCACTATTTGTAAACACCCAAAAACAAAACATTATGTATTTTGCATTTACATTGTAATAGTGTTCAAAAACCTGTTTACTTAAAATTTGTTTAAAATTATTACGAAACCATTTTAAGGCATTTTGTATTGTTTCACGGAGTTGTAGTGGACCTGTGTGCGGAGGTTGTAGATGGGAGAATGAACTGACTGTTGTTGAACTCAACAGCAGTTGGGGAAAGTGTGGAACTTCACAATGGAAGACCACATCGTGGGCATCAGAATAGTTAATATGTGTTGCTTTTGTGGGCTGCTTGTGTGTGATGTGGTAATAGTTGGGAGTGCAATGTTCTTCTGTCTCCATAAGTTTGTGAAATTTATAGGTGTTGTCTTTGTTTTATTTGTAACCATGTGAAGTGGACGTCTTTATGGTGCATTCAGATATAAATAAGCGTAGAACGGCGTGGTGCCGACATAACACTGAGGTAGGTTTCATCGAGTTGAAAGGACGGCAATTTGCCGATAGTAGTGGTATAGCAGTTGGTCTGTTTGGAGAACAGCAATACGCCGAAAGTGAATAACAACGTAAATTCTTCACGAGAAATATTTTGTTGAATTTAATGGACTGTAATGCTCCGATAGTAGCCTAACATCAGTATAAAATTCTGTGGTTGAGAATTATCTGGGAGACAGTGGACTCCTATAGAGTATTCTATCAAAAATGGTAGAGTGTAATTTGACAAGAGACAACCAACATCATAAAGATGCAAAATAATACTGCTTCGAAAATCTTTACTATTAAAAGAATAATGTAATTAGTTAGAAACTGTTAGATATAGATTAATAATTTTGGGATATAACGTTATACACGAATTATTGAGGGTAATACTCAGCTTTTTCTAATCATAAAATTATTAAGTTTACGATTAATAAGTAAATTAATACTCTGTGAATGAAAAAATATAAAGTAGATTCCACTTTTGAAAAACAATAAGATATTACAAGTGTAATGGAATGGAATGGTATGGCTCTTGAGAGATAGTAGTTCAAAAATTTAAAAAACTTGAGTAAAAATTTGTTCATTTCCAAAATTTATTGTTGTCTGTGAAAACATCCCAATTTTTTGAAATATCAAGGGGAGGGGAATGTGTAATATTTCTGGCTTTACAGCCATCATATTCGCCTACAAGAAGCTCTCCTTAGAGCAGTTGAGAAGGCAGCAGTGGGAAGACGACGTAATGTAACGCGAGGTATCGATTATAGACGGTTTGTTCGGTACAGGTATCGTCAGAAAGACCGCCTAAATTATGTTTCTTCTCTGTGATTGGCTGCTGCGTTCGGAATTTGTGCGCCAAAATGTTATTAGTATTAAAACCGTATTTACTTGCATTTCAAATTAAATCACCCTTCAATAGCATGCTATCTTTCCATTATTTCACAAGTATTAGTCAGCTGCAGAATAATAAACAAATGCTAAATAAAAAGGCAGACGAAGCACTTCGGTGACGTTTGGATTGCCCCTAACTTGGATGGTGGGCGAAGTGGTTGGGCTGTAAGATTATAGCTGTTTCTGCAGCCTCAGAGAACAGACATGTTATCTGCTCTGGGTGGTGTCAGTTAAGGCTTTATTAGAATTTTCTGGTTAATTGGACATGCAGCTGGGAACAGTGTGACAGTAATTACCAAAGTACGTAGTTCATTATTTTGTTGAAGACAAAATTTTTTGTGACTCTAAAGTGGAATGAAATTGTGCAGTTTCTCGTGTTCTGCAAATAAAAAGCGAGTGGCATCCCGTATAAACAAACTAATTGGAAATTAAATTATTTCTAAAATATCTGTTCCTTGCTAAGCGTTTATTACAGTCTCAAGATAACGGATTTACCATTAGATTAGATTAGATTAGGTGAGTACTTATTCCATACATCATGAATACGGCACTTCGTAGTGATGTGGAATGTGTCAGGTTCATAAAAGGTGCCTATACAAGATACTACATTACACAAAATATTACATGACACTTAATATTTTTTTGTTTGGGGGGTTGGGAAATTACCCACTCACTCTATCCAGAAATTCATCTAATGAGTGGAAGGAGTTGCCATTAAGAAATTATTTTAATTTCCTTTTAAATGCTATATGGCTATCTGTCAGACTTTTGATGCTATTAGGTAAGTGACCAAAGACTTTAGTAGCAGCATAATTTACCCCCTTCTGAGCCAAAGTTAGATTTAACCTTGAGTAGTGAAGATTATCCTTTCTCCTAGTGTTGTACACTGCTATTACTTTTGAATTCGTTCGGATTGTTAATAACTAATTTCGTAAGTGAATATATATATTGTGAGGCTACAGTGAAGATCTCTAGCTCTTTAAATAAGTGTCTGCAGGATGATCTTGGATGAGCTCCAGCAATTATTCTGATTGCTCGCTTTTGTGCAATGGACACTCTTTCACTCAATGATGAGTTACCCCAGAATATGATGCCATACGAAAGCACAGAATGAAAATAGGCGTGGTGAGCTAATTTGCTGAGATGTATATCGCCAAAATTTGCAATGACCCTAATAGCATAAGTAGTTGAACCCAAACGTTTCAGCAGATCCTCAGTGTGTTTTTTCCAGTTCAACCCCTCATCAATGCATACACCTAGAAATTTTGAATATTCTACCTTAGCTACCGTTTTCTGATCGAAGTCTATATTTATTAATGGTGTCATTCCATTTACTGTGTGGAACTGTATGTACTGTGTTTTGTCAAAGTTTATTGAGGGCCTATTTGCAGAGAACCACTTAAAGATTTTCTGAAAAACATCATTTACAATTTCACCAGTTAATTCTTGTCTGTTGGGTGTGATAGCTACACTTGTATCATCGGCAAAAACTACCAGCTTTGCATCTTCGTGAATATAGATGGCAAGTCATTAGTATGTATTACGAACAGCAGAGGACCCAAGACCAAACCTTGCGGCACTCCGTTCTTGATTGTTCCCCAGTTTGAGAAATCACCAGTTTTTTGCATATTATGTGACCTGCTTATTTCAACTTTCTGCACTCTTCCAGTTATTTATAATATAAACCATTTGAGCGCTGTCCCATTCATATCACAGTACTTGAGCTTATCTAGAAGTATTCCATGACCTACACAATCAAAAGCTTTTGAGAGATCACAAAAAATCCCAACAGATGACTCCGGTTACTCAGAGCATTTAATATTTCATTAGTGAAAGTATATATAGCATTTTCTGTTGAAAAACCTTTCTGGAAACCAGACAGACATATTGTTAAAACTTAATTTTTACAAAGGTTTGAAGCTACTGTACAATACATAACTTTTTCAAGAATTTTGGATAAGGTAGTCAGAAAAAAATGTCTCTGAGCACTATGGGACTTTACTTCTGAGGACATCAGTCCCCTACAACGTAGAACTACTTAAACCTAACTAACCTAAGGACATCACACACATCCATGCCCGAGGCAGGATTCGAACCTCCGACCGGAGCCGTCGCGCGGTTCCAGACTGTAGCGCCTAGAAACGCTCGGCCACACTGGCCGGCAAGGCAGTCAGAAGAGAGACTGGGCGGTAGTTATTGACATCAGACATATCCCCTTTTTTATGCAGTGGTTTAACAATGGCTTACTTCACTCTGTCTGGGAAAATACCCTGCTTCAGAGAGCTATTACATTGTGGCTAAGAATCCCACTTATCTCTTGGGAACAAGATTTTATTATCCTGCTGGAAACGCCATCAATTCCATGTGCGCTTTTACTCTTCAGAGAGTTTATTATCTTTCTCTCCCAAAAGGAGGGGTGGGTGAAATTTCGGTTGTATCAGATGGTGTGGGTAAGGCCTCTTCCATTAACTGCCCTGCTTCTTCTGCTGGACATTTAGATCTATTTTCTCTACAACATTTAAAAATGATTATTCAAAAGGTTTTCGACTTCTGGCTTATTGTTTGTCAAGTTTCCATTTGTTTTGATGGTAATGCCATCATCCTGTACTCTTTGTTGCCCTGTCACCCTTGTAATAATATTCCAAATTGTTTTGATTTTGTTATCAGAGGTATTAATCTCAGACATGATGCATATGCTTCTGGACTTTTTAATAACCTTTCTTATTGTAGCACAGTAGTTTTATAATATTTGGCTTTTTCTGGGACATTAATCTTTCTTGTTGTTAGATACAGTTCCCTTATCTGGTTACAAGATATTTTTATTCCTTTTGTAAGCCAAGGTTTTTTGCATGGTTTCTTATAATTAGATTTAACTAATTTCTTGGGGAAACAGTTTTCAAATTCTCTTACAAGTGTATCATTAAATAAGTTATATTTTAAATTAGCATCGAGTTCCTTCTATACCCCATCCCAGTCTAACTGCTGAAGATTTTCTCTGAATTTCTAATTGTTGAATCATTATTTGAATGCACAACTTTGGAGGGTAGTTTTGAATTGCTGAATGGAGCTATGTCATATACTGTAATTAGCTGAGCACCATGATCAGAAAGGCCAAACTCAGCAGGCCAAGAATGTATGTTTTTAAACTTATCTTGGACTATAAAAGGGTTGTGCATTTTCAACTTCTCGCGGCGTAATGAATAATCCATTAAATTTCGGGCATGCAGCCTCGCAAATAAAATTTCTTCTACTGATATTTCGGCCGCATATCGTCCGGCCATCTTCAGAGCGAGTCTTGGAACTCGCTCTGAAGATGGCCGGACGATATGCGGCCGAAATATCAGTAGAAGAAATTTTATTTGCGCGGCTGCATGCCCGAAATTTAATGGATTATAAAAGGGTTGTCTATCAATGTGCTGCTGTCCTTTACTACCCGAGTAGGAAAATTAATGACAGATGTCAAGTTGAAAGAACCGAGCAAGACTTCCAGGTCATTCTTCCTATTACACTCTTTCAGTGAATCAACATTGAAGTCCCCACAAATAATAACTTGCTTTCCCCTATCTGACAGATAGCACAACAAGGCATCCAAGTTTTCCAAGAATAAATGAAAGTTTCCTGAAGGGGACCTATATACTGTTACAATAATAAAAGATCCCTCCTTCAGTTTAAGTTGACAGGCACATGCTTCTATATATTTCTCTAGACAAAACTTTTTTATATCTAAGCTTTTTACACCGTGATAACTTTTGACATACATGGCAACTCCTCCTCTCATCTTCTTCTCTCTACTCATATGTGCAACTAGTTTAAAACCACTGATATTTACCTTTTCTATATCAGACACAATGTGATGCTCAGACAGCCATAGTATATTTATTACATTATCAGATACAATGTCATCTAAACAAATCAGGAGCTCATCAACTTTATTCTTCAATCCTGGAATATTTTGGTTAAATATGGTAAAATTATTATTTACTTTTCTGTTGTGAGAATTTTGTGGGTTTTTGACCTCTTTAGCACCTGCCTGCCTGAACTTTCATTTGACACTGATGTAAGTCTAAAAAAGAGGTACATCCATGACTACTAGTATCCCCCCTTATGGATTTCGCTAACAACCCTGCCAGTTTACCCTTCCCTTTCCTATTGAGGTGTAGGCCATGCCTAGTGTAATCCCCTCTATAGATAGCATCGACAGGAACCAATCCAATGTCTGACAGATTGGCCACCCTACGCAACTGATCCAACTCCATATTTACCCTTCTGACAGAGCGGTTCAACTGGGGCTGATCATGCCACACGAAAGCAGGCACTAGCCCAACATTCGTATGGGTCGTTGCAGATGCTATTTTCACCAGGTCACACTCAATACTGTAGCCCTGATCCCTATCAATACTGTTTCCCACTCTACCCACTATCATCACATGATCCTGCTTTGTGAAACCCTTGCACGAGGAACCTATATCCTCTACCACCTGGCTAAGACATGCACTTGGCTTGAAAAAGTTTGTGACTGGTACTTGTCACCTAATTTTTCCTGCAAAATTTGGCCCACACCTCTTCCATGGCTGCTACCTAACAACAGAACTTTCCTCTTACTTTCAACTTTTTTTAAAACAGTTGGTTTGCTAGTGATATTCCGTTGCAACTTAACTACATCTACTTCTGCTGGAGCCTCTTCCTTTCTTAACTGTGGTAGCAAGGCAAATCTACTGGTTGTGCCAATTGGGAAACTGTCAGACACTGTCCTCTTTTGTGGCCCCTGTTCCCAGCTATCACTTCCCACAGCTGTTTACCCTCCTCCCCCCTTAACCTCTTCAGTTCCTCCCTCGCTCTGTCCAAATCAGCCTGAAGGGCTCTAATTATCTCCTCCAGTTATAATCCTGTCTCTTGATCAAACCCTGCAAAAGAATGGAAGAGTCTCGTTTGCTACTTGCTGTTTTCTGTGCAGGGGACAACAACTATGGAAGGCTCTAGGTTGGTGAACATTTATTAGAACTTATTCATTCCACTCATGGCATTGGAAGCAGAGAGGCACCTCACGTGTTCTACAATCTTAGTACAAATGAGATCAGTGACACGTCAGGCAGCAGTCAGGCAGCAGTAACAGTCAGGCAGCAGTAGCCGAGCGCGACAGACGCAGCAACAGAGAAGTAAACGCTTTTGTATCATCTGCGTGCTTTAATAGTTTTGTTTCTTGTGTTTCTGCGTGTAAATTTAACATCTAATAGCTACAGTTCTCGCAGGTTTTTTTTGCGTCACAAAGTAAACCGATTTTGTGACATATTAAAAGTCCCTAATCAGGGGAAAATTATTTAGTTTCACTTGAGTGGTTCGGTAGTTAGGTTTTTGAATATCTGCGTATTACTAGACACAGTTCGTGCATTTTCGTCAGGGTCTACAGTAGAGCTGCGCAGGACGTGCCGATAGGCCGTTTATCTGAATAGTTTAGTTTTCCACGGTCTTTAGTATGGACAGGGACTCCGATTGTTGTGTGTGGATGCGAGCCGAGTTGGTGACACTTCGCTCTCAGCTTCAGGCTGTGATGGCTTCGGTTACACAGCTTCAAGCTGCAGTGGATGGGCGCCACTGTTGTGGGCCGGCCGTGGGGATCCAACGGACGTCCAGCACGTCAGAGTCCTCTCATCGGTCCTCACCGGTGGCAAATCCAGTTACTGCTCGCACTGAGGCCGACCCCTCACCTATGGTTGAGTAGGAGGTCGCCCTGGGGCGAAGCAGGCGGCGAAAGACTTCCCAGGCGGCCGCACGTAAGGCCTCCCCGGTTTGTCTGACAAACAGGTTCCAGGTGCTGACTGTGGCTGACACTGTCGCTGAGCCAGATGCTGTCGCCTGTCCTGTTTTAGAAATGGCTCTGAGCACTACGGGACTTAACAGCTGAGGTCATCAGTCCCCTAGAACCTAACTAACCTAAGGACATCACACATATCCATGCCCGAGGCAGGATTCGAACCTACGACCGTAGTGGCCCCATCGGTTCCACACTGAAGCGCCTAGAACTGCTCGGCCACTCTGGCAGGCCCTGTTTTAGAGGAAACCACTCAGCCTGCAAGATCTGGGCAATTGCAGAGGTGGTATTATTGGTAGTTGGGAGCTCCAACGTTAGGTGCGTTATGTGGCCCCTTAGGGACTTGGCTGACTAGGAGGGTAAGAAAACTACTGTGCACTCCGTGTGCATACCGGGTGGAGTCATTCCAGATGTAGAAAGGGTCCTCCTGGATGCTCACGCCGGTACCAATGATGTGTGTCACTTTGGATCAGAAGAGATTCTCTCTGGTTTCGAGCGGCTAACAGAAGTGGTAAGGGCTGCCAGTCTTTCTTGCAAGATGAAAGCAGAGCTGAACATTTGCAGCGTAGTCGACAGAACCTCTGGTACAGAGCCGACTGGAGGGTCTGAATCAGGATGAGACGGTTCTGCGACCGTGTAGGCTGCAGATTCCTCGACTTACGCCAAAGGGTGGTTGGGTTTCGGGTTCCGCTGAATAGGTCAGGTGTCCACTATACGCAGGAAGCGGCTACACGGGTAGCAGGGGCTGTGTGGCGTGGACTGGGCGGATTTTTAGTTTAGAGGGTCTCGGGAAAACACAAGAAGGGCTTCAGTCACAAAGAGTGCAGGCTGAGCACAGCAAGAACGTAGATACAGGAATCATTGATATAACAGTTGTAAATTGTCGTAGCTGTGTTGGGAAGTACCAGAGCTCTAAGCGCTAATAGAAAGCACTGATGCTCAAATCGTTATAGGCACTGAAAGCTGGCTAAAGCCAGATATAAGCTCAGTCGAAATTTTTGCGAAGAACCTAACCGTGTTCAGAAAAGATAGGTTAAACACGGTTGGCGGTGGCTGAGTGCTATTGACAAAAGATTTCAGATCGATTCCGTATTCCTAGATTTCCGGAAGGCTTTTGACACAGTACCACACAAGCGGCTCGTAGTGAAATTGCGTGCTGATGGAATATCGTCTCAGTTATGTGACTGGATATGCGATTTCCTGTCAGAGAGGTCACAGTTCGTAGTAACTGACGGAAAGTCATCGAGTAAAACAGAAGTAATTTCAGGCGTTCTCCAAGGTAGTGTTATAGGTCCTTTGCTGTTCCTTATCTATATAAACGATTTGGGAGACAATCTGGGCAGCCGTCTTTGGTTGTTTGCAGATGACGCTGTCGTTTATCGACTAATAAAGTCATCAGAAGATCAAAACCAACTGCAAAACGATTTAGAAAAAGATATCTGAATGGTGCGAAAAGTGGCAGTTGACCCTCAGTAACGAAAAGTGGGAGGTCATCCACGTGAGTGCTAAAAGGAACTCGTTAAACTTCGGTTACGTAAATTCAACTAAATACCTAGGTATTACAATGACGAACAACTTAAATTGGAAGGAACACATAGAAAATGTTATGGGGAAGGCTAACCAAAGACTGTGTTTTATTGGCAGGACACTTAGAAAATATAACAGACCTACTAAGGAGACTGCCTACACTACGCTTGTCCGTCCTCTTTTAGAATACTGCCGCGCGGTGTGGGATCCTTACCAGATAGGACTGACGGAGTACATCGAAAAAGTTTAAAGAAATTCCAGTGACCAACTTTCTCCTCCGAACGCGAAAATATTTCGTTGAGACCGACCTACATAGGGAGAAACGATCACCACGATAAAATAAGGGAAATCAGAGCTCATACGGAAAGATATAGGTGTTCATTCCTTCCGCGCGCTATACGAGATTGGAATAATAGAGACTTGTGAAGGTGGTTCGATGAACCCTCTGCCAGGCACTTAAATGTGATTTGCAGAGTATCCATGTAGATGTAGATGTAGATGTCATCTGTGGGAACACAGAGGAGGTATGAAGGAGAGAAATTTCCAAGGAAAGAGTTTTATCATACGCACATATATATATATATATATATATATATATATATATATATATATATATATATATATATATATATATATATATCACCCTCTCTTTTTCAACTTTTATTCTGTTATGTTGCAGTTATGTGAACTGTTTCCACACATGTTGCACCAGTCTGTTTCAAGTACAGGAATGTTCTCAAATGCAACAGCAACTAAGTCAATTACAGCGTAAAGTCAGCGCCGGCACACCAGTCGGGAACGATAGAGAAGAGACGGCTGTGAGGAGAGGGGAACCAGTCACGTGCTGACCAAGCTCTCTCCAGGACGACAACGCGAAAGTAGCGGTCCCTAGCGCCACACCCAACTGGTGGCACCCACTACAATAGCAGCTTCAACGTTATCCACTTCGTTAGCTATTGCATCGTAGGCTCTATCATTAGCAATCTCTGCATGGTACAGACTTGTGTTTGTCTATTTGAAGAAGACCGATTATTTTGTATGTCGCCCTTTGCTTGCGATACTTCTATCAAAGTTAAGTATTTGTACTCGTCTTGTTATAATAAAACTCATTAATACTAGTTTTTGATAGTTCGTCAAGCAAACCGAGTATGCAGGATTCCTAGACACAACAACATGTTCAAACAATATGGTGCCGGCGTTATAGGAGCAATAATGAAGCGACAACATGTTAACCCATCGAACTCAGAGCCACAAGCTACCACAGATTATCTTTGTTTTATTTTGTTGTGGGCTTTTGTTTTTTGCTGGTGCATTACTTCTACCTTGTCTTTTCTATGCAGGGGCTTGTGTACATGTTTTAACACTGTCTCTCATAGTGTTTTTTCGATTCAGTGTTTTCAGGCGGGCGTTGCAGAAACTTCTTTGCTTGTGCTTACTTTTATTGCTTGCATTGTCTGTTTATTGCAATTGCCTATTACAAAACGAGCAACCCACCTCTTCCACCCCTTGCTCAGGCGCCGCAGCTGCAAGCGATAGATGCCAAGCAGCTAACACAGATGTGTTCACTTTCAGATGTATCACTTTCAGATGTATCACTTTCAGACCCCTTCTAAACACAATACAGCAGTTACTAGGCAACGAAGCAACAAACGCACCACGACCAACCGACCAACATGCAACAACTGTAGCTCCAAGTGCCATTCCGCCTTTTCGCCAGTTTAACAAAAAAGAAGAGGAATGGCTCGAATGGTTGCAACAATATGAAGCACACATCATTGCTCACCAAACATCAGGCACTGTGTAACTACATAACTTATTGTCAATGCTAGGAAGTGCAATCTTTCGCATCATTCATAAATTGTTCCCTAATGCCACTCTGAGTGAACTTTCCTATTATCAGATTGTAGGTTCTCTAGCTAACTATTATGACCAAGAAGTGAATGTGGTGGCAGATGGGTACCAATTCTTTCATTGCAGGAAAGGTCAGAACAAACTTATCGCAAGTGGGTAACAAATTTGCAGGGTATGACGAGGAAATGCAAATTCAGATGTGCTTGTGGTGCTTTATATTCAGATGTTATGTTGCGTGATGCGATCGTACACATGATGTCAAACTTAGAGAACAGATTTGGAAACAGTGAGATCTATCATTTCATCACAGCTGATGGCTCACGTCTGTAGAAGTAAGTTTACAGTTCATTGTTCCTGTCTTTGTAAGTCTTTTCATTGTTCTAGAGCTGATTTTTCTCTTACATCCACATTTTCCTTTCTGTTTGGCTTGCACTAGCCACCTTTCTGCACTGGAACTTCGATTCTGCTGACAATTTTCTGTGATATTCTCATTCTGTCTGCATTTTCTTGCTGTGTACAACGATTTTCAGCAAGAAATGCTACCACAGCCGTAACTTTCCGAGGTGAAACATCTTTTGTCTTCCCCATAACCTCACTTTCTTTGGAAACACCAAGATTTATTCCTATAGCTAAAAACATGCAAGTTCACAAGCTATATAATGTTTGTTAATGTAACAAGAAGTTGATACAATAAATAACAAGCTGAAGTACACCACACAAACATAAAACATTATTGTAAACACACTTCAAAGCATGTACACAGACAATGAACATTAACACGATTTGGAGGGAAAATGACAAGTGTTAACAACTGTGAAAAATTCAGCGGTCTGTAAGTTACTTGAAAGGGAAATTTCGTGGCATAAATCAAACCATTAAAATAATTCAATTATTACACTTTTCTCTCCTATTTTTACGCCAGAAAACTTAAGAGTATCAAAAATAATCGTTTAGTCTAATAATTTGAACACGTCTGTAGAGAAGAAGGATGAATGTTCATGATGTTGACAACAGTGGGCATACGCCTGTAGTTAACAGCTAACTCATGCTGAAAATTGACAAAAAATTCTTGTAGATCACCGTTTCACTATATTTCAAATGTCCGACAAGTTTCCACAGATAATTAAAGTATTTTTAATGAGATCGTGACCAAACAGTTAGGGAACTTCAAGTTGCGTGCTAACTAGATTTCAAAACTATTTCTGAGAACGACTGAACACAATGGAAGACTGCTACTCTGGACTTTCCTTTTCGTTGCGATGTGGAAGGACGAAATCGTGAGCTGTGACGGGAGGCAGGCTCCTGCGCTAACTTGGAGACGAAACAGACTCAGTATTGTGGAGTCATTCCGCCTAGCGCAAGAAACTAAAGGAAGCGAGATATAGGTTAAGGCTTCAAAATTATCTAACTGAATAAAAATATAATTTGAAGGACTCTGTTTCTTATTGTAAGCGATGAGCTGTAATAATAATTGAACTGACATAATGAAACGTGTACTTTCATAATGTGAAAGCAAAGCTGCACTGTAATAATAATTAATCGTCGTAATGAAAAGAGAAGTCTTTCATACTGTAAAAGTTAGCAATCTGATTGTAAAAATTTTGAACACTATAAACAGCCTGAATAATTAACTGGGATATGAAACCTAGAGTAATTGGTTTTGCAAAATTGATCACAAACGCTTTCTCTGAATAAGTTGGCGTAGATTGAATAAATTAAAAAAATCAAAATATGCGCTCCCATATGCTAAAGTTGCAAATCACTGTATTTACATAGAGAAACTCTAGAGGTGCAATGAGTTCTCTGTTAATTGCAAAACGAACTGTCTTTCGAACACACTTGCTTGGATAATCCATTAAAAAGAATGGTAAATGAAAGGTTGGTATGAAAATGAAATATGCGCATAAATGACGACACTAAGTTTTTTGTATAATGTGAAAAAGTGTTCAAGGCAGACTTTAAATTTAATGAACTTCTTAACATCCAAACAAAACACTTCCCCATGTCTAAAATCTAACAACTTTTAGTACAATAACCAAGATCTTTCGATGACGCAGCAATGGTAAAAAAAAGTAACATCATTATTGTATTTACCTTGAACATTATATTAGACTTTCTCTGTCACATGTTGATTGAACAAATTGATCAAATGAAACTTTCAATTTAAAATATAATTTATTCCATTGCTTCCTCACCTTAACACAGCTTAACATTGTCTATTTTCTAACTCAAACACAGCTAAACATAGTCAACCTAACTTCTAACATAGTTGCACGTTGACTGCTCTCTCTCTCAAAGCTAAACATTGTCAGCTCCACTGCGCCCTCACGCAGCTCAGAGAATACTAGCTTATCTTCTGCGATTCAGCTTACAACATCGCTGCTCGCTCACAATCGATTCGGATACCAATATTATACATGACACCTATCATGCTGTCGTTTTGTAGGGACCTAAAAGAATCTTATTTGTGGATTTTATAGAATGTGGAAGCACGAGAAAATTGAAATACTTTAAAAATGAATTAAAAAGAGTCTTGAAAACAATAAAATAGAGAGACAAATGAGTTTTTTCCGAACATAAAATTCTTTGAATAAATTTTCGCTGCATTACTAGTATCACTTATAGTGAGGAGCGCAGCTCCTATTCGCTTGAGCTAACAAAACGACAGTGACTGAAGACAGGTTGAACAGTATGTGTGACATTTTCTATCGCCGAGTCATATCTGGCAGCCTACAGCGTGTCGAACTTTGCAAAAAAATTGTCACCCAGGACATTTTCTAAGCGTTATATAAAGAAAAGAAAATTTTGTGTGCTTTTTTAGTGTTTACCCTGGTGAAGGCTACCCTCAGCCATGTCAAGTCCCTTCCAAACAGAAATCCTGGATGTGCCACTATCAAAAAACTACTTTAGCCGAGCATGCTCTAGAAAACGGTGACACTTCTATCGTCCGTCGTTCACACTACCGTATTAAGGGGCAATGTAATTTAAGAATTCATTCAAATAAAATTTGCTGACTGCACGCTTAATAGAGATGGAGGGCTACAGTTCAGCGCGGCGTGTGATCCGGCAATCAGGAGACTGAAGCGGGTGCAAGTCTTTATAAGCCGATACTGTGGGCACCTGTGGCGTCACAGCCGGCAACTGGAGTGTAATAACATTTTGCTGAAATGTTGTTTGTGTAAGAAAAAGGGATTAGAAAATATAAAATGTTAGATTTAATGCAAAGATGTACAAATGTAATGATGTTAGCAGCCTAGACCAGAAATTCAATCAAAAATCTATTAAGACCTGCAAGAAGCTTTCTTACAGTGAGGAATCAACGGAAAGCTTTTACTCCACAAGCGAAACGAGAAGCGTAGGGAGAACTGTGACTCCAGGGTTTCGAACAGAAAGACGCTGTTGGACAGTAACCAGATGCACGCTCCACAAAGCACGCCATAACGACGCTGAAAAGATTATATAACTAAGTATTACATTTAACTCTGAATTGACTGCAAGAGGACTATTTGACCAAGCAATAAGGGAGATAACAGGTACTGTCGAAATGGTGTTTAATTTTAGGATGCGTTATAGTTAGTGATCGGACAGAGAATTATCCAATCATCTTGACTTCTTATGTGCACAGAGTAGCTGCTGCACTTGTGTGTTGTCGTAGACGGACAATGAATTGTCAATCACCATTGTGTCGGCGAACAGCCAGGTACCGGCAAATTCACTGAAACTGTATGTAACTTGTAACATTCCCGTCTTAATGATCTGCGAAATTCCAACCAAGTGATCAGATCGCCAGAACAATAGCCAGACATTCCAAACCTTTTAATTGGTTTGGGGCGAATTTCTGTTATTTTTATGATGTGATGCAATACAAAATTTATGACTCCTCAAGATGTACATTTTGATTACAGAGTTTCATTTGCTGAAGGTTAGATAGCATCGAAATCGATCCACGTATGGCGAGTGTATTTGTAACAACTGAGTACAGCAGCAATATTGAAAGATACACTTGAGTCAGCAGATTACAGATTGTATTTGGTGAGCCGACATCCAAGTGAGTGCTTTATACAAGTCAGTGGATGCAGTGATGAATACAGACATTTTCCCCCGGGTGGGATATATAGCTTGACGGGGGAGGGGGAGGGGGGGAGGGGAGAGAGGACAAAGTTATAGACTTAAAATTTAAGTGATAGCGTTCTAAAGACGTAGCAACGCTATTAATATTTTAAAATTTTCAGGAATAGCTGATATATAGTTAAATAATATGTAGGTTAAGTACTAAGCTGTTAGGCTAACCCTAAGTTAATTATATTAAATAATAAAATAATTTTATTGCATGCAAAAAAACTCACATTTACATCAAACTAATACGTCGAGGCTTTTTTACATCATATCTCTTGATGACGTCATCAATAAAACTTTCTGTTGGCTCGTGGTCCCCTTCAGTTGAAATCTTCACACAAGCTTGGAGCGTTTCCTGATCAATCCTATTCCTTAATTTTGTCATCACCCTGTTCATTGTACTAAATGACCTTTTCACACAGCAAGTCGAAACGGGAATGCACAGTACACATTCAGCGAATGAAAGTCTGCAATAACAGCGTCGACGTTTGTCCCAAAATCAAGCACAGTTCTGTACAATCATTATCACTAAACTCTAGAAATTTTTTAAAACTTTCAAAATATGCACTTAGTTCTACCACTTTTATTGCCTTCTCATCAAACTGTTGCTCAATTTCATCAATCATACTTTTAACATATTTCCTTGCACTTTCCGTAGCTTGAATCTGCTCCTTCACGTTCGTGAATAGCACACCTTTAATTTCTGTTACGTCCTCTTGCAGTTTTTTAATTTAAATGAGAGTTTCATTTTCTGCACTATGTCCATCGCAGTCACAGAGACAGTCCATGTGCCTTAGATGTTCCAGAGTTCCAGAAACAAGTAGAGGGATTTGCGAAATTTTAAGTGATTCTCTCTGCAAAACTTTACATAAGTTTGAGACTGCATTTAACGTATCGTCTAAAATCACTAAACCTACGGTGAAACTGGAATTCATCATTTCTAACAAGATTCCTCCAGCTAAACTTGTTAAATCTGCGCCGTCCTTGTGTATATGTTCACATGCCATTATAATGGACTTGTAGGTACTTAACCATCGGATGTCAACAGCTTCGGGTATTTTCAAAACAGGTTGCTCTAAACCACACTGAATTTCATGCAAAACATTTTCTCGTTTGGAAGAACCGTGAACAAGTTTGTAAATGTCTTTAACAACATGTAATGTGCGTTTTATAATGGGGTGTTTATTCCTAGAGTTGATGGCAGCAATTGACAGAACATGTGCTCTACAGTGAATGTATGGCAGCTTATGGCCCTTCCTCTCTGACAACCGAAAGCGGACTCCTGAGATAGAACCACTAAAATTAGCAGCACCGTCGAAAGAACAAGATAATAATCTATCGTAAGAAAGTTTTCTTTTCTTTAGTTCAGTATCAATTGCTGTAAATATGGATTCAGCTGAAGTGCTTTTCAACTCAACGAGACATAAACACCTTTCCCTCACTTCAAACGATGGAGACACATATCGAACTACTAAAGACAGTTCACTTTAGTTGGAAACATTTGTGGATTCGTCTGCCATTAATGAAAAATATTTGTCATGGAGAAGTGTTTCATCTTGAAAGTCTAAAGACTCTCCCAAACAAGTCAACAATTTTGACGCAGTATACTTACTAAGATATGTGGACCTTTCGCTCTGAAATTTTAACCACTTTTCAAGATTAATGTCTCTTTTCAGTACTACCTTACAAATTAGAGGTTCATATTTTGTTGTGTGAGGTATTTCTTCCTTAGTAAGGAAATACAGACTTCGAATTAACGATGACAATGCTTGGCGGTTTAAAGCTTTTTCATTTTCATTTTGTTTAAATATCTGTGTATGAATTGGAGCGTTTAATCCCTGTAATCTACAGTTTTCAAGTGCAACGGCTCTTGCATGTAATTCTGAGTTGTTGCGCTTTTCTAGTTTTCCCGTGCTTCCGGTAGCTTTTCTAAATTTAGTGAAAGGTATGCAAATGAACACTCCTGTTTTCTGTAGAGCTTCGATATCGTTTTTTAAATGCATTTCACAGAATTTGCAGAAAGCCCCACCCGCTCGTGATCGAAGTATAACCAATTGTACTTACACTCCCATTTTTGCTGATACTTAATCTCGCGTTAAATACTTCGTTTAGAACTGCAATTTACGGATGGGCCAGAAATAGCACAATTAAAGTTTGAAAACTATGGAAGGGAAACTGAAGACTTGGGAGACCTACGCAAATCATCGTCACAACCACTAGCACTTCTTTCAGTAGACTCACACTCATCTTTGTCTTTTGCAATACATTATCTTTTATTAGAAAAGAAAGAAATTTAAGTTTGTTGTCTCGACACTGTATCTCGGCACTAACACTTCTTTTTATGTTATAAGTTGACGAACACTGCACATAGTACACTACATAATCACATCAACTTCCATAGTAACCTGTCGACTGACTGTTACAACCTTACAACAGTTTCAACAATGAATTGAGTTTTTATACAACAATGAAAGCTTAGATTATACTCGTAGAGCAGCGTTGCCAAACGTCCCACTCATGCTGGAATGTACCGCTTCTTTAGGCAAAAATTGTGTATCCCCATTGCCACTGCGAAAATCGTTGTCGAGTGTACACAAATATTTGGTTTGAGCTTTGGACTCATCGATTAGGAAAAATCTATATGGCTATTAAATCTTGGAAATATTCACAGTAATGCAATAAATTATAAAAAAAATTAAAACAATCTTTACAATGTCAGATGCTACTTCCAATTCCGGGGACGTGTTTTGTGACATCAGGTTTATTCTAAGTGCAAATAAAGTATAGATGCGAGTGGCGGATAAGAATAAGGTTCGCAGCGAGGGTGGGCTGATTAGCTAAGGAATTAGCTTACACGTTAGGCCGGTTGGAGGTGCGGTGAGGGAAGACATGAGAGAGAAAAGGGTGGCTTATCCCACAATTGGCGTTGCCAACACACCTTGCAACGCTTAGCTTTACCGCACACTTATAATACAACAACTGCTAATTTGTTTGTGTTGGCAATAATAATAATAAAAGCAGGACAATCGACGCTAAGTGTTCCAAACCGAACCGATAAGTAACGAAACCAAACTATAGGGACTCAGCCGCCACCTATTGTGTTACACATTCATTTTGCTTGTAAAAGCTGCATGTCATCACGACTTCTCCATACTTGACTCCAAACTTCGTTAGCAAAAGCAGCTGGCGTAGTTTAAATTTTGTCACATAAGTACAAGTTAACAGACCAGGTGATTTCCAGTTTCCGGGGGGACTCTCCCCCTTGGGCCACCCCCTGAATTCATCACTGAGTGGATGTTCAGTAGTCCAGCAAATAGCCATCATTTTTGTATTAAAGTTAAAAAGATTACTGTCTGGGCACTTGCGTTAAACATAGCAAAAAGCAAAAATGTGATTTTGAATGTCTGTTGAGACTGGTATTTTTGACAATGGCAGACTGATGTTTCGGGGTCTTCATGACAAGGATCGTTCCCATCATAAAATGACTAAAAGCGCATACTTGCCTGCCTATGCTGATGACACAGTAATCTACCAATAGAGAGAAAATTTCTGTAAGAAACTGGTTAAATGTGCGTACTTGCGTGATCGTAATTTGTTATATGGTTTCTACAGGTGACTATGTTGCTAGTCTGTTTGGATGAAATGGCAGTGTTGGACAAGAAACCAGGAGGAGTACTATCAGGAATGCAAAGATAATGCACTGCTTATAACCCAACAATACGGGAACAGACAACTATCTGTGGTATTCAGTAATGCAGTTTATCTCTTTGCAGGAGAGTTTCCTGTAAAACATGGACAAATTTTTATACAAAAAGTGTAAACGCATGTGTTTCTGGAACACTTACGTTGTAATGGGATTTTAATTTAGTGTTTTGTTTATGTATTTGTAATATTTTGTTATGTTTGTAAAATATTTAAAGTTTTGTATTTTTGTTTTGTATGTTTCATGTTTGGAGAGAGCACCGCAACTCGCGGAAACAGCATCTTCATTGCCGGAACCAGAAAGAAAATTGCTGGCCCCTAGACGTCGCGGGTCATTGACCAAAGAGCAGCAGAAGACCCTGTGACCGGGTTGTTGAGTCGAACCTCCAACATTCAAATAAATAAAAAATTGTAATTTTCCATTATAATGACGTCACAGAACGTTTAGTTCATGTTGTATTTTGTTCAGTTCTGATTTGCCGAGTCTTATGTTCACATCTGTATGTAGCATATACGAAGACAATAAAACAGTGTATGCTCTAAAGCTTAAATACGTGTTCGAGAATTATTTATGAAGAGTTATATTGAGGAAGAATTATTACTGAATTTTTTCAAGATATTAAGTTTCAGAAGAGTTTGATTTCGATTTTTGAATCTTAAAGGATTTACAGTCTGGTTTTAATATGGGAAAAATAAGATAACTTGCAAGAATATAATTTCCAAGAAGAAACAAACGACATCTAAATTTCAAAAGTTTGCGCAAATCAGTTGGACTGAGTGACGTAGTTTTGCACAAACGACTCAACTGAAGGTGTTTTAATTACAGTTTCGTTCAAGAATCTTTTATAGAGAACTTTAAAAGAATTTAAATAATTTTTCTGAAGTATTCTGTAAACGACGTAGGTGACGAAGTCTGCACATGGTCATATTTCAAACAAAAAATCATTGAGTCATACGCGTCGTTACACTACAACATATATTAAAACCGAAGCTGCAACGAAAAATATCCTATATTAGCAGTGACCAGTATCGGACACAACGTCCGTCATCAAACCATCGCCTTCTCCTTTAGTATCGAAACGCAGTACAGCAACTCTGTTTCAGTACTAGCAAAGAAGGCGCTGGTTTGATAATGGACGTATCCGAAAATAGTCGCCGCTGACAAAGGATATTTCTCATTGCAACTTCGACGTCTTCGCAAATAGCAGTTTTAATAATACAAAATTAGTTACTGACTTATTTTTTGTATTATTCTACTACATCTAAGCACGCAGCAGGAAAGCAGTTTTAAGCACAAAACAGTGCGTCCTGATTTTGCCAAACGTAAAATATTGTCCATTTCGTAAGTACTGCAAAAGTAAGGACATAAATATAAAAAGTAATGATGTAAATATAATGTGTAAACATGCATCTTAATTGAACCCATTAAAAATGTTGGAAACCTACCGACTGCCGCTAAAACGTACTGAACACCCTAGCTTTGCCTTTATCCGTCATCGTAACAATGGTTGTAACACTGTCAGTCCTGTTTTCCAAGACATTTTCCTAGTCAGTCGGGCTAAAATTACGATGGCTATTCATAAACTGACCTCTGCTACGCTATAAATAAAATAGTGGAATAGTTATAGCAAACACATTGGAGAAATCTTAGAATTAAACCTTTGTACTACACCTCTATGTATCACCATTCAGATTAAACATTTACCATACTCCTTAATCAGTTGACGAAGTCCTTCTGCGTAAAATGCTGTCATCTGAGACTGCAGCTATCCCGTGCCAGCATCTTTATTTTCCTTGGAGTCAAAGCACTGGGAGCTAAGCCACTTTCTCATATGCGTGAATAACTGGAAATCACTGGTGTCAGGTCTGGGATGTTGGGAGGATGTTCAAAACGTCCCGTTTGAATTGATGCCACAGTTCCTGTGTTTGCATCTACATCTACATCTACATCTACATCCATACTCCGCAAGCCACCTGACGGTGTGTGGCGGAGGGTACCTTGAGTGCCTCTATCGGTTCTCCCTTCTATTCCAGTCTCGTATTGTTCGTGGAAAGAAGGATCGTCGGTATGCCTCTGTGTGGGCTCTAATATCTCTGATTTTATCCTCATGGTCTCTTCGCGAGATATACGTAGGAGGGAGCAATATACTGCTTGACTCCTCGGTGAAGGTATATCCTCGAAACTTCAACAAAAGCCCGTACCGAGCTACTGAGCGTCTCTCCTACAGAATCTTCCTCTGGAGTTTATCTATCACCTCCGAAACGCTTTGGCGTTTATTAAATGGTCCTGTAACGAAGCGCGCTGCTCTCCGTTGGATCTTCTCTATCTCTTCTATCAACCCTATCTGGTACGGATCCCACACTGCTGAGCAGTATTCAAGCAGTGGGCGAACAAGCGCACTGTAACCTACTTCCTTTGTTTTCGGATTGCATTTCCTTAGGATTCTTCCAATGAATCTCAGTCTGGCATCTGCCTTACCGACGATCAACTTTATGTGATCATTCCATTTTAAATCACTCCTAATGCGTACTAACAGATAATTTATGAAATTAACTGCTTCCAGTTGCTGACCTGCTATATTGTAGCTAAATGATAAGGAATCTTTCTTTCTATGTATTCGCAGCACATTACACTTGTCTACATTGAGATTCAATTGCCATTCCCTGCACCATGCGTCAATTCGCTGCAGATCCTCCTGCATTTCAGTACAATTTTCCATTGTTACAACCTCTCGATATACCACATCATCCGCAAAAAGCCTCAGTGAACTTCCGATGTCATCCACAAGATCATTTATGTATATTGTGAATAGCAACGGTCCTACGGCTCTCCCCTGCGGCACACATGAAATCACTCTTACTTCGGAAGACTTCTCTCTATTGAGAATGACATGCTGCGTTCTGTTACCTAGGAACTCTTCAATCCAATCACACAATTGGTCTGATGGTCCATATGCTCTTACTTTGTTCATTAAACGACTGTGGCGAAACGGTATCGAAAGCTTGCGGAAGTCAAAAACGCGGCATCTACCTGGGAACCCGTGTCTGCGGCCCTCTGAGTCTCGTGGACGAATAGCGCGAGCTGGGTTTCACACGATCGTCTTTTTCGAAACCCATGCTGATTCCTACAGAGTAGATTTCTTGTTTCCAGAAAATTCATTACGTGTTCCAAAATTCTACAACTGGTAGACGTTAGAGATATAGGTCTATAGTTCTGCACATCTGTTCGACGTCCCTTCTTGAAAACGGGGATGACCAGTGCCCTTTTCCAATCCTTTGGAACGCTACGCTCTTCTAGAGACCTACGGTACACCGCTGCAAGAAGGGGGGCAAGTTCCTTCGCGTACTCTGTGTAAAATCGAACTGGTATCCCATCAGGTCCAGCGGCCTTTCTCTTTTGAGCGATTTTAATTGTTTCTCTATCCCTCTGTCGTCTATTTCGATATCTACCATTTTGTCATCTGTGCGACAATCGAGAGAAGGAACTACAAGGCAGTCTTCCACTGTGAAACAGCTTTGGAAAAAGACATTTAGTATTTCGGCCTTTGGTCTGTCATCCTCTGTTTCAGTACCATTTTGGTCACAGAGTGTCTGGACATTTTGTTTTGATCCACCTACCGCTTTGACATAAGACCAAAATTTCTTAGGATTTTCTGCCAAGTCAGTACATACAACTTTACTTTCGAATTCATTAAACGCCTCTCGCATGGCCCTCCTCACATTACATTTCGCTTCGCGTAATTTTTGTTTGTCTGCAAGGCGTTGGCTATGTTTATGTTTGCTGTGAAGTTCCCTTTGCTTCCGCACCAGTTTTCTAACGTGGTTGTTGTACCACGGTGGCTCTTTTCCATCTCTTACGATCTTGCTTGGCACATACTCATCTAACGCATATTGTACGATGGTTTTGAACTTTGTCCACTGATCCTCATCACAATCTGTACTTAAAACAAATCTTTTGTGTTGAGCCGTCAGGTACTCTGAAATCTGCTTTTTGTCACTTTTGCTAAACAGAAAAATCTTCCTACCCTTTTTAATATTTCTATTTACGGCTGAAATCACCGATGCAGTAACCGCTTTATGATCGCTGATTCCCTGTTCTGATTTAACTCTTTCAAATAGTTCGGGTCTGTTTGTCACCAGAAGGTATAATTTGTTATCGCCACGAGTCGGTTCTCTGTTTAACTGCTCAAGGTAGTTCTCAGATAAAGCACTTAAAAAAATTTCACTGGATTCTTTGTCCCTGCCACCCGTTATGAACGTTTGAGTCTCCCAGTCTATATCCGGCAAATTAAAATCTCCACCCAGAACTATAACATGGTGAGGAAATCTACTCGAAATAGTTTCCAAATTATCCTTCAGGTGCTCAGCCACAACAGCTGCTGAGCCAGGGGGCCTATAGAGACATCCAATTACCATGTCTGAGCCTGCTTTAACCGTGACCTTCACCCAAATTATTTCACATTTCGGATCTCCGTCAATTTCCTTTGATACTATTGCACTTCTTATCGCTATAAACACGCCTCCCCCTTCACTGTCCAGCCTGTCTCTGCGGTATACATTCCAATCTGAGTTTAGAATTTCATTACTGTTTACATCTGGTTTTAGCCAACTTTCTGTCCCTAGTACTATGTGGGCATTATGACAGTTTATTAATGAGAGCAGTTCTGGAACCTTTCTATAGACGCTCCTGCAGTTTACTATTAGCACATTAATATTGTTATTCCCTGTTGCATTTTGCCTACTCCTAGCTTGCCTCGTCTCAGGAGGCATCTTGTCGGGCCTAGGGAGGGAATTCTCTAACCTAAAAAACCCACATGTGCACTCCACACGTACTCCGCTACCCTTGTAGCCGGTTCCTGCGTGTAGTGCACGCCTGACCTATTCAGGGGGACCCTACATTTCTCCACCCGATAGCGGAGGTTGAGAAATTTGCATCCCAGATCTCCGCAGAATCGTCTGAGCCTCTGGTTTAAGCCTTCTACTCGGCTCCAAACCAGAGGACCGCGTTCGGTTCCGGGAACGATACTACAAAGAGTTAGCTCAGCTTACACCCTGCGAGCGAGGCTTTCCGCCTTCACCAACTCCGCCAACCGCCTGTACGAACTGAGGATGACCTCTGAACCCAGACGGCAGGAGTCATTGGTGCCGACATGAGCAACAATTTGGAGTCGGGTGCACCCAGTGCTCTCTATCGCCGCCGGCAGGGCCTCCTCCACATCTCGGATGAGACCCCCCAGCAAGCAGACAGAGTGAACACTGGCCTTCTTCCCCGACCTTTCCGCTATTTCCCTAAGGGGCTCCATCACCCACCTAACGTTGGAGCTCCCAATAACTAATAAATCCCTCCCCCCTGCTCGGACCTTGCTGAAGGAGCGGCCACATGTCCACTCACAGGCAGAGCGGGCAATGCCACACGGCCAGCCTCCACATTGCCCCTCCGCCTCGTGCGCCGCGAACAGCTGAACGTGTTGATGGCCGCGGTCAGCCGTCTTCAGGTTGCTGCCTCGAAGTGTAGCGGCAGTGGGGAGTTTGGTGCGCCGCATGGCGCACCCCAGGTGTTACATGCTTCACCCACTGTCCCTGCTGTCGAGACATCTTCGCGGGTACCGGGCGCGGTACCCGCGAAGATGTCTCGACAGCAGCGACAGTGGGTGAAGCATGTAACACCTGGGGTGCGCCATGCGGCGCACCAAACTCCCCAATGCCGCTACACTCCGAGGCAGCAACCTGAAGACGGCTGACCGCGGCCATCAACACGTTCAGCTGTTCGCGAACAGTGGCCAGCTCCTCCTGCGTCCGTACACAGCAGTCACACATCCTATCCATCCTAAGAAATCAATTTACTGTAGAGAGTTAATCAACTTTTAACTAGACTACTAATTCACTAAAGGCGGCTTATAGTTGACTAAACTGTAGTTACTAAACACTTCTTATAGAAAACAATGAAAATAGCACCACCTGTCTCTGGATTGTATTGCAAACAAACATTAGCACTACTGGAACTATGGCTGACTAAAGGGACTCTCTCTGACTGTATTCAAAACAAACACGAAATCTATGGAACACTATTAATAGCACTCGACAATTAAAGCTTCCTAAAAGCAAAAACACACGGAAGAAGAAGTGACAAGTAAGAAAAATACAGTTAATAGTTAAATTAACGTAGCTCGCTGCACAGCAGACGTGAAGCAGACGGCAGTTACGACGACACTGACATTGTCGTACAAAAACGCAGCAACGGTTGACAAGAGACAGCATCGCTTGTTCTACATCTACATCTACATCCATACTCCGCAAGCCACCTGACGGTGTGTGGCGGAGGGTACCTTGAGTACCTCTATCGGTTCTCCCTTCTATTCCAGTCTCGTATTGTTACGAATGACTATTTCAGATTTAGTAATTTTTGGGAACATATCTCGTGGGGAAACAGCGGTCTCGCCAAAAATACTTTAAGAATGGATTAAAAACAGTTTCGATCGCAATAAAACATTTATTTACAGTGTTTACCGGTTTATACCATAATTGTAGGCGCTGGCGAACAACGGAGCAAGTATTAAGACTCCACGGGCGTCAGCTACCATAATGAAAGACGGTGGCGGTGTAGGGACCAGGTGTCATGAACGGAACAGGTGTAAGTCATAACACCTGCTGTGTACCCCACCACCACCTACCATCATGTTATAAATGATCTGAAGATGGTCACATTCTGAACGAAACCGGTAACCGTTGTAAATAAATGTTTTATTGTGTCGAGACTCTTTTTAATCCATTTTTAAAATATTTCAGTTTTCTTGTGCTTCCACGTTCTATAAACTCCACAAATAAGATTCTTTTAGGTCCCTATAAAACGGCAGCCTGATAGGTGTCATGTATAATTTTGGTATGTTGAAAGGTGGCTACACTGAGTCACAGCGCCAGAGATTGCGCCAAAGATTATTATTCCGCCGCCTCCACTGGTGCAGTAGTAGTTCAGAGGATGTCGAGGGCAGTTGTTGTTCTGTTGGGCGAGAGAGTAGATGCTATTCGGTTGGTGTAATGTATAGATGGAAGATGTTGCAATTATCACAGTGTATTTGAGAAAGGAGATGGGCTTTTGATTTATGATGCTGATGTAAAGGAAAATTTTCGTCAATATATAATGAGGTAAAAAGGTATTACAGTTTTCTTTAATGACAATGCCTCTTGGTCACAGCTACAGTCAACAAAGCATCTGCCTCGTATTCATGTATTAGACTTATAATTCTGGTTTCTATGTGCAATTATAGTATTTCTGGTTTTTCAATTAGTTCATTGTAAATGGTGTTTAAAATATTTTGTCGTTTTGAGAAAGAACCGAGCCAGATACATGTACGTTGAGTCACACTACCACACACAGAACAGTTACACTTGTGCTTTGTTGTTTCGTAGCTTTTATAGTTGCAGGGGACTTAATTAATCAATTGTGTTAATAGAAATTTCTTGTCATTCTTTATTTTTATTTTATGCAGTCAGATTGCGTGCTAATATTAGTCAGGGCCAACCGGTTACGAGCCTTTGTAACCGGTCACACAGCTACTAAAATTATTGCATTTATCTTATTCTATTAATTAAGCCCCCATGCACATGGCGACCGCTGCTTCGGATCGTCCCTTGGAATTCTTTTGATACTAAAAATAGCAGACAGTAGTAGTATTGATGTAGTAATTTGTAGTTTAGTAATTGTAGTCTATATTGCACGTACAGATTTTGTAATTGAACATTTGTAGTTGTCCTGTCACTCTTCTGATGGTATTTTTGTAGAATTTAATTTTTGATGAGTCGTGTACGGGTTTGACAATTTTGTGCAATTGTGAGGGTTTTATTTGTTCGTTAATCGTGTTTGTCGGGAAGCATTTCGTGTGGATGGTATTGTTGATGATAAAGTGTTATATTGTGTGTAATTTTCGTATAGTGTCGAGTTTTATATGTTTTGTAAATGATAACGCGATCGATGAAAAAGGCAAAAATGATGGATAGTCAGAATAACGAAATTGTTAATATGGCGAACTCGCCAACACAGGAGAACAGTATGATGAATAATGAAGTAGAAAACAATTTAATACGCCGGGAAAATAGTCTGGAAACAGTTCAAAATTTTTCACAATAAAAAAATTTTCAGAATACGAGATTAACGACAGAAGATTCTGGAATAGTATCGAACACAGATAGCTTTACAGCTATGACGAAGGAAGTTAGTTTACGGGAAATGTTACGAGCGAAAAGAATTTCGAACCAGTTAATGTGGAGCAGTTGAGTGCAATGTTAAATTTCGGATCACAAATAGGAAGAATTAAAACTGTAATGGGAACAATGGAAACACGGCGAGACTCACGAATAGGGACATGTTTTAAGAACATGAAAGATGAATTAAAGAAAGAAATTAGAGAAGAAGTACAACCGATTTTGAATGCTCACAACAATAGATTAACTTCAATAGAAATTAGACAAAAGGAACAGGATAGAGAACAGGAAGAAAGAGATCGCGTGATAGTACAAAAATTTTCAGAGTTAAATTTACAATGTGCACACGATAAGGAAGAAATATTTGAAAGAATCTAGGAAATCGTACCAAATGACAGAATAAATAGGCTAACACAACAATATGAACAGTTAACTACTAAATGTGTCAATACTGAAATCCGAGTCGCGACACTTAGGGAAGACGTAAATAGACAGAAAGAACAAATAGGTGAATATTGGAAAGAGTTGAGGAGATTTCAGATAAATTGAAAAGTCTTAGTTTAAATGGGGACAGAGGTTCAGATGATACTGCTCCATTGCCATTTGCGGAAACAGAAGAGTACCAGAATATAAATAAACATGTTGAAAATCAGGGAAAATTTAATGAACGCGTTAAAAGGGAATTTGAGGCGTTACGAAAGCAAGTTAAACAAATTGATAGCAGCGGGTTTTGAAGAAAATAATTTATTTCATTTACGAGATGCAACAAGAGAGCGCCAGGCGCGCGAACTTGACAATAATCGACATTCGGACTGGAACAGACGCGGTAAGTCTTTGTCGCCACGAGGCGAAAATTTTGCCTATAAACACTTTTTAACTGTTCGGAAATTTAAGATCTTTCGCAATTCTAATAATGACATACACCCATGTTCCTGGTTAGATCAATTTATGTACGCACTTCCGCCAAATTGGCCATTTATGTGTGGATATTTAGGTCCTCAGGGGATGCACTACACTAAGTGAATATGTGCCGTAGCGTGCACAAGGCCCCGAGCTGTAGTGGTGCTATTTCCCTTTTAGTTTTCTGCACTGCTGCCTACTCTTTTACTATTCTTTGTATCAAAACAACTCTTCAACTATCAATCTATCTAGAAAAGGAGTGAGTAAAGAATAACCGGATATGACTATTTTACCCAAAAGTGACAGTTTTCAGGATATTGATGAAAAACGAACCGGCGACGTGCATGCGCGCAGTTATTAGAGATTGTAATAATTTAAATGATTTTTATCATGCATCTCTATCGGCATATTGGTCCGAAAACACGCCAGACAGAATCAAACATAGTCTTATTATGCAGCGTAATTTTAAACAGTCCGAGTTCCGCACGCCGGCAGAATACTTTGAAGACATGATTCGAAAGAACCAATTCCTTTCCAACCCTTATAGCCCGACTGAATTAATTCGCATTTGTTTACCTAAGCTGCCACAATCGATAAGACACATTGCTTTAGCCGGAAGATGTAAAGACGACATTGAAACTTTTAAGAGTTTGCTACAAGAACTTGAGTATGATGACGACGAAACTTCTTGTAATTTTTGCAGTAACGGTAATCACAATAGATTTTCAGAGAAAAGGGATAATGATCGGAACGGACGGTAATTTTGAAAATGACAGACGAAACAGACAGGACAATAGATACCAGCATTATGACAAAGGAAAGCGTAGCGATTAGACAGTATTATTTAGTTCGCAATGATATTCTTTTTAAACGAAAATCGGTTGACAACTCTGTTTGGTTAGTTTGCATTCCTGATGAGTGGGTTAATAAATTGATTTGGTATACACATTTCAGTTATGCACACTTTGGTTCGAGAAAATGCTTTCCTAAATTCCGAGAACATTGCTGCTTCAGTAATATGGAAAAACGTATTCGATTTGTTCTTGCCAAATGCAAATTATGTCAAAAGGCTAAGCCGCCAACTATTTCTCACACAGCACCATTGTTTCCTATCATTCCAGCGAAAAAGGAGATGGCTGCAGTCAATTTATTCGGTCCAGTGGTTCGTTCTACTAATGGTTTTCCGTACATTTTGGTAGTAGTGGAATTGACATCAAAATATGTGTGTTTTACACCTTTACGCAAAGCAACAGCTCATTCAGTATCTAATGCTTTCATCAAACATTTTCTTGAAGAAGTGGGTCATGTTAATAAAGTTATATCAGATAATAGATCACAGTTTCGCTCTAAAATTTGGCTTCGTGCTCTACGGCGTCGTAAGATTAAACCAATTTTCATTTCACTTTTTCACCCTCACTCTAACGCTTCAGAGAGATGGATGAAGGAAGTCAATAAATTGTGTCGTCTTTATTGTCATCAGAATCACAGAACGTGGGATCAGTATCTTCATATTTTTCAAAACATTCTGAATGAACTCCCTAATGATTCAACTTCTTTACCGCCTATATTGATATTAAAAAATATAGCACCGACAAATCGTATTTCTGAAATCGTTCCTTTTCCGCCTACACGGAAACTGCGGCATTCTGAAGTTGTCAACCTGGCTCTACAAAATATTGCATCTGCGGCTGCTAGAAGAGAGAAATCAGCTAAACGTCCTGGTCCTTTAAAAACTTTGTCAGTTGGTCAAAAGGCGTTAATTAAGTCTCATCGTTTGTCTCACAAAGGAAAAGGCTTGTGTCGCAAATTCTTTCTGCTTTATAACGGTCCATAGAGTTCGCAAAATTATTCATGATAACACTGAAGAAGTAGAAACTCTTGAATCACGGCGCTTTAAGGGAATACATCATACATCGAACGTTAAAATTTTTGTGGAGTGACATACTTTTGAGAAATTAACAGTTACACGTAAACACGCAGAGAATACAGGGATACCGCGCCGTGTTCTAGCGGCAGCACATACACAAAGCGACAGTCAGTCCGCGCGCCGCAAAAGGTAGCCCTTGACCGCAAACAATTGCTTCCTACATCACGCTTACCTACAGCTGATCGACATCCGTAGACAAATACACAGTCCAATTTCTCCGATTAAATTCAGTATAAAGCTATAGTGACTTGATAACTTACGTTGTTAACGTTCAGTTTTTCCAGAATACAATTGTTTAAAATATTTAAGAACTTCAGGTAAATTCTCTGCGTGTCCGACGTTAAGAGGACTTGCTATCGAGAAAATTTCAGGAAGAATGTAATTTCGAAGAAGAAAGTAATAAACTAAAAAGGTAACTATTAATTGTGTTTATTTTTCAGGTAACATATTTCTACTTAGGTATGTGCTTTATACGTAATTTGCTGCTCGCGATTACGTGATTTATACTTTGTGTTAAATTTTATGCTCTATGAATTTACTTGTGAAGCGACATGCTTGCGTACATTTGCTGATTTTGACAATGTTTTATTAATTAACAGGGTTGTTACTTGTGTATATTATACATCGCTTGGCTGCTATGCTTTTTCACTGATGTCATATTTTTTATTATGTGCCTGCTGGCCTATTTATTTAAATTATAATTGTCACCTGATTAGTTGTGCTGATATGGTTATGTATGCTAGTTATACTTTGTGATTTATCTGCTTGCGCCTTCATGTTTACTTATTAAGATTACATATGAACATTTATTTGCTTATGCTGATACGATGCTAATGACCTATTTATTATGTAAGATATGTACTTGTGCTTTGCGTATGGATTGCATATTAGACATTTATGTTTTGTTGTCATAACTACTCTTTAATTTAGCATAGAGAAATACTTATATACTGTGTACAGACATAGAGTTTAGATTGCATTATGGTATTAATTATAGATTGTTCGCTTGGCAGAGCCTCGTTGTAGGGATTGCGCTGCATCCGCTTTTTGACATTCTGTTCTCTGCTGGTATATTTACTCGCTATTCCATGTTTTGCTTACGCTCAGTGCTTTATATTTTAAGATAAGAAAAAGAACTGCTATAATTCTGCGAACTACATGAGTACAAGAAACTTCATTGAAGTCACATGAACTGGAGGTTCTATGGAAGCTGCATTAATTCATTATAATAGAAAGGAAGCTGACGACATGAAATACCAACAGTAGCTTTAGACCATTGACAGTTATTACACTGCCATTCTTCGTGAGCAATTGAAATAGGAAGTGACACTTGACACAAAAAATACTCCACATGTTTGCTCCTGTATTGCCATGATTCTTGAAGTGGTGTACACACTGTGAAATATTACGGTATATTCATTCAAATTCTTATGTGATCATTAATACTGTGCACTCGCACCTACTTACTGAAATTTATTCAAACTGAAGGCTGTTAGAGGTCATGTATGCATTTCTTTTATTTTATGATGGACAACTTAACCAAAATGTATTTTATAATTCATAATGAGTAGAAGATTTGGCTCAGGTGGATTACACATAGGTCGTGTGTGGACACTGTGTCTTCGGATTGTATGGGATGATGAAGTTTGCACTAGGATTTTATCTGTACTTGTTCGAGGAGACTGACTAGAGGCAGGAGTTGTTATGGAAGTGAAATGATATTGGTGATAAAGTTTATATGTATCGACGTATTGAAGAGGTATTATTAAAGTATTGTGATTATGTGATGCTGATGATTATTGGAGTTTTGGTGGATAAGAGGTAAAGTAAGTGAGTAGCATATAATTTTTTTTTGTTGGTTTATATGGAACAAGAATAGATGAAGATGGCAGACTAGAACGCTCCAGTGGGAGGAAGATTGTCTACACACACACTTTGTTAAATCAATAAGCAGTATATACTTTTTTTTTGGAGAGAGGAAGTATTTGCATATCTTGGCACACTGACAGTTGTTCAGCAACCGTACATTTTGATTTGACTTGGCAAACATTGGTCTTGACATGATGACTATGACGTTGACTAACTATTATTGACTATTATACACTGCTGCCAAGACTATTTGATACACATGTTGAACATAAAATTTTGACAGAATTGCATTTATCTTATTCTTTTAATTAAGCCCCCATGCAATGTGAATCGATTGTGATCGAGCAACGATGTTGTAAGCTATATCGCAAAAGTTATGTTAGTATCTCTGAGCTGCGCAAGCGCGCAATGGAGCTGACAATGTTTAACTTTGATAAAGAGAGCAGTGAAAGTTCAGCTATGTTAGGCGCTAGGCTGACTATGTGTAGCTGTGTTTGAGTGAGGAAGCTGTGTTAAGGTGAGGAAACAATGGCATGTATATACACTCCTGGAAATGGAAAAAAGAACACATTGACACCGGTGTGTCAGACCCACCATACTTGCTCCGGACACTGCGAGAGGGCTGTACAAGCAGTGATCACACGCACGGCACAGCGGACACACCAGGAACCGCGGTGTTGGCCGTCGAATGGCGCTAGCTGCGCAGCATTTGTGCACCGCCGCCGTTAGTGTCAGCCAGTTTGCCGTGGCATACGGAGCTCCATCGCAGTCTTTAACACTGGTAGCATGCCGCGACAGCGTGGACGTGAACCGTATGTGCAGTTGACGGACTTTGAGCGAGGGCGTGTAGTGGGCATGCGGGAGGCCGGGTGGACGTACCGCCGAATTGCTCAACACGTGGGGCGTGAGGTCTCCACAGTACATCGATGTTGTCACCAGTGGTCGGCGGAAGGTGCACGTGCCCGTCGACCTGGGACCGGACCGCAGCGACGCACGGATGCACGCCAAGACCGTAGGATCCTACGCAGTGCCGTAGGGGACCGCACCGTCACTTCCCAGCAAATTAGGGACACTGTTGCTCCTGGGGTATCGGCGAGGACCATTCGCAACCGTCTCCATGAAGCTGGGCTACGGTCCCGCACACCGTTAGGCCGTCTTCCGCTCACGCCCCAACATCGTGCAGCCCGCCTCCAGTGGTGTCGCGACAGGCGTGAATGGAGGGACGAATGGAGACGTGTCGTCTTCAGCGATGAGAGTCGCTTCTGCCTTGGTGCCAATGATGGTCGTATGCGTGTTTGGCGCCGTGCAGGTGAGCGCCACAATCAGGACTGCATACGACCGAGGCACACAGGGCCAACACCCGGCATCATGGTGTGGGGAGCGATCTCCTACACTGGCCGTACACCACTGGTGATCGTCGAGGGGACACTGAATAGTGCACGGTACATCCAAACCGTCATCGAACCCATCGTTCTACCATTCCTAGACCGGCAAGGGAACTTGCTGTTCCAACAGGACAATGCACTTCCGCATGTATCCCGTGCCACCCAACGTGCTCTAGAAGGTGTAAGTCAACTACCCTGGCCAGCAAGATCTCCGGATCTGTCCCCCATTGAGCATGTTTGGGACTGGATGAAGCGTCGTCTCACGCGGTCTGCACGTCCAGCACGAACGCTGGTCCAACTGAGGCGCCAGGTGGAAATGGCATGGCAAGCCGTTCCACAGGACTACATCCAGCATCTCTACGATCGTCTCCATGGGAGAATAGCAGCCTGCATTGCTGCGAAAGGTGGATATACACTGTACTAGTGTCGACATTGTGCATGCTCTGTTGCCTGTGTCTATGTGCCTGTGGTTCTGTCAGTGTGATCATGTGATGTATCTGACCCCAGGAATGTGTCAATAAAGTTTCCCCTTCCTGGGACAATGAATTCACGGTGTTCTTATTTCAATTTCCAGGAGTGTATTTCAAATCTAAAGCTTCAATTTATCAATTTGATCAAAGAACATGTGATGGAGGAAGTCTAATATAATGTCCAAGGTAAATACAATAATGATGATACTTTTTTTGACTGCTGACGGCGTCATCGAACTATCTTGGTTATTGTACTAAAAGTTGTTAGATTTTAGAGTTAGGGAAGTGTTTTGTTGGGATGTTAAGAAGTTCATTAAATTTACAGTCTTCCTCGAACACTTTTTCACATTGTACAAAAATCTTAGTGTCGTCATTTATGCACATATTTCATTTTCTTACCAACCTTTCATTTACCATTCTTTTTAATGAATTATCCAACTAATTATGTCCGAAAAACTGTTCGATTTGCAATTAACATAGAACTCATTGCACCTCTCGAGTTTCTCTATGTAAATACAGTAATTTGCAGCTTTAGCATAGCGATGCGCAAGAAGGGCAGTTTTGCGCAGGATAGAGGTAAGGAGAACATATTTTGATTTTTTTTATTTATTCAATTAGGGCCAGCTTATGTTATTCAGAGACAGTTTTTGCGATCAATTTTGCGAAACCAGTTACTCTAGGTTTCATGTCCAAGTTAATTATTAAGGCAGTTTATACTGTTCAAAATTCTTGCAATCAGATTGCTAACTTTTACAGTATGAAATACTTCTCTTTTCATTACGACGATTAATTATTATTACAGTGCAGCATTGCTTTCACATTACGACAGTACACGTTTCATTATGTCAGTTCAATTATTATTACAGCTCAGAGCTTACAATCAGAAACAGAGTCCTTCAGATTATATTTTTATTCAGTTAGATAACTTTGAAGCCATAACCTTTGTCTTGCGCTAGGCGGGATGACTTCACAATACTGACGCCTGTTTCGTCTCCGAGTTAGCGCAGGAGCCTGCCTCCCGTCCCACCTCGCGATTTCGTCCTTCCGCATCGCAACGAAAAGGAAAGTCCAGAGAAGCAGTCTCCCGTTGTGTTCAGTCGTTCTCAGAAAGAGTTTTGAAACCTAGTTAGCACGCAACTTGCAATTCCCTAACTGTTCGCTCACGATCCCATGAAAAATACTTCACAAATCTGTGGAAACTTGTCGGACATTTAAAATATAGTGAAACGCTGATCTTCAAGATTTTTTTCGCAATTTTCAGTACGAGTTCGCTGTTAACTACAGACTTATGTCCACTATTGTTACCATTATGAACATTCGTCCTTCTACTCTACAGACGTTTCCAGATTATTAGAGTAAACTATTATTTTTGATGCTCTTAAGTTTTCTGGCGTAAAAATAGGAGAGAAAAGTGTAATAATTGAATTACTTTAATGGTTTGACTGATGCAACGAAATTTCCCTTCCAAGCAACTCACAGATCACTGAATTTTTCACAGTTGTTAACACTTGTCATTTTCCCTCCAAATCGTGTTAATGTTCATTGTCTGTGTACATGCTTTGAAGTGTGTTTACAATAATGTTTTATGTTTGTGTGGTGTACTTCAGCTTGTTATTTATTGTATCAACTTCTTGTTACATTAACAAACGTTATATAGCTTGTGAACTTGCATGTTTTTAGCTTTAGGGATAAATCGTGGAGTTTCCAAAGAAAGTGAGGTTATGGGGAACACAAAAGATGTTTCACCTCGGAAAGTTACGGCTGTGGTAGCAATTCTTGCTGAAAATCGTTATACACAGCAAAAAATTGCTGACAGAATTAGAATATCACAGAAAATTGTCAGCAGATTCATACTTTCAATGCAGAAGTTGGTGAATACAAGCCAAACGGAAAGGAAAATGCGTACATAAAAGAAAAATCAATCCTAGAACAATGAGAAGACTTACAAACATGGCAACAGTGAACCATGAACTTACTTCTACAGACGTGAGCCATTAGCTGAAAGGTTTGGGTGTTGAAGTTTCACCTGTGACAGTGAGGGGGAGGCCGTTTGAATGTGGTTTAAAGGCATGCCAACCAAGGAAGAAAGAAAATTCTCACCTGCCATAGAAACCAAAAGATTGCTGTGGGTTAACAACTTCAGGAGTGTACAAGTGCAGACTGGGCTAAAGTATGTGCAATGATGTGGTAAATTAAGTGAGTCTGATCTCTAAAGTTAGGAGTTTTGGCAAGAAATTGTGGTGTTTTATTAATACTAATGAAATGCACGTTTGAATTTTGGGACCGTTGAGGTCTTGTGTGCTACTATTCCCAAGTTTCCTAACTTGAAATTTTGTACACGTGCTTCAGGTATGCTTCAGTGATGAATCTGTATTCACTGTGATGGAAGAAAGCAGCCAGTATGTTCGTCGCAAACCTGGAGAACAGTTCAAAGCTGAGTGTGTGCAGCAATGTGTGAAGCATCCAACTTCCGTTATGGTCTAGAGTGTGATGTCCTTGAAAGGTCCTGGCAGATTACACATTGTTGAAGGTCCACAGCTCATGGTCTGTATCACGGGGTCCCAGGTTAGATTCCAGGCTGGGTTGGGGATTTTTCTCTGCCTGCGGATTGGGTGTTTGTGTTGTCCTTATCATTTCATCATCATCATAATCATCATCATCATTCGAGACAGTGGCTTGATTGGATTGCGTGTAAAATTGGACTATGTAAAAATTGGTACTTTGTAAGGGCGCTGATGACCGAGCAGCTGAGCGCCCCTCAAACATCATCATTATCACATTGTTGAAGGGACAAGCAGGCAGGAACAAGCGTTTCCAAGTACTTGGAAGAAGAGTAACTCAAAGTGTTGCCCTGGCCAGAGAATAGCCCTGATATGAACCTAACTTAAAATTTGTGGGCTATTGTGAAACAGAGGATAAGGAAATTTACAATAACCACCAAACAAGATCTCATGGAGAAACAAGAGGAAATCTGTACCATGACAATGATATTAAAATATCATGTGGGAAGTTAATGAAAGCTATGCCAAAAAGCATATAAATGTTGATTAAGAACAAAGGCATGCATACGAAGTATTGAATGTACAAATATAATCTGTATGTGGATGTAAATGTGTAATAAATGTAAAGTTTTGGAAGAAATGTCTTTAGTCTAATAATCTGAAGACGTCTGTATATCAGACGACACCATTGATGCACACCATCTTTATTTATCACATTTTGGTCCTTAGCACAAATTTTGCGATGAATGTCAACAGCCTTCTGCATTAACGAATATGTTTTACTGCTGCTTCTTCGTATTGCAAGTCTCTTTTTGACAGCTACTGTAGATGAACGAGAGGCAATGTGGTTTTCCCATTATAGAATCTATATGTGTAGCACCTGTTCCTCACCCCCCCCCCTTTCCTCATAGCCGTCTCTTTCACTTATGCCCGTAAGATTTGGAGTAACCATAGTCACAGGAGAAGATTCAAAGTGGTAAACTCACCCCAGAAGGCAGCGAGGTACTGCAGGTTTGTGGTGACGAACGGTATCCGCATCTTACCTGTTGAACAAAAACAAATTGAGGTACATAGCAGGACAAAAAGTATATATGCAACAAGACATGGTTTGCAACAATCTAAATGAGTCCTGCAGATCCTAAGGGACTCATGAAGAGTGTTGTAAAGCTCGTAGTTCAACAAGATAACATGTTTCTGAAAGTGTGAGTGTAAACAATCTCATAGCATACAGCTGGACAGATGCTTCGTAGCTATCCTGTTTAGCTGATGGGAGTGGAAGGGGACTGTAACGTACAAGACCAACTCAGCTGTGTAAACGTGCGTCTCTGTATCTGTTTATATGGCACAACTATCAGAAGACAGACTTAAACGATTATCATACAGTTTCCTTTCTGACATGTTTTTCCAAAATATTCAAAAAAGTCATGTACTCAGCAACAGTCGCACAGTTAGGTGTAAGCAATTTACTTAGCATATCACAGTTTGAATAGCAAAATGGTTGATCGATTATGAATGCTTTTTATATAGTCACTCATCAAATAGTACAAGCCTTAAATAATAATATAGCGGCTTTTGGTATTTTTTGTGCTCTTTCCAAAATGTATGGTTGCATAGATCGTGTTACTTTGTTATAAAATCTCAAATTTTGTGGAATTGATAACTTTATGAAGAGCTGGTCTGAATAATACTTAACAAAAAGAATGCAAATGGTCGTGCAGAATAATTCAGACAATTTTGTAGAGGTAGTAAATTTTAGTGACTGGGGGAAATCGCAAAGCTAGACCCACAAAGTTCAGTTTTGGGTCCACTCCTATTCTTCTCTATGTGAACGACCATCCACTTAACATTCAACAAGCAAAACTGGTACTTTTTGCAGACGGTACTACTGTTACAGTAAATCCCATTAGAGACAAAGCAACAGAAGAGTGGTAAATGACATTTTCCAAAAAACTATTAAGTGGTTCTCTGAAAATTGATGTAGCACATGAGCAGGAGTCAATAAATAGCATAGACTGCTCCAAATTTTTGGGTGTTCATATTGATGAAAGTTGAATTGGAAGAAGCATATTACTGAGTTTCTTAAACAACTAATTTCTACTACTTTTGCTCTCCTTATAATTGCTATCCTTGCAATCAAACGTATCAACCTCCTGACATATTTTGCATATTTCCACTCAATGATGTGTTACGGAATAATTTTCTGCGGTAATTCATCACTTAGAAAGGAAGTATTGATTGCACAAAAGCGAGCAGTAATAATAATATGTGGTGATCATCTACGAGCGTCATGTAGATACCTCTTCAAAGAGCTAGGCATTTTAACTGGGCCGGCACAATACGTACTTTCGATAATGAAACTCGTCGTAAATAATCCATCATAATTTGTGAAGAACAGTGACGTTCATACTTGCAACACTAGAGGGAAAAATTACCTTTATTACCCACTGTTAAAGCTATCAGTAGCTACGAAAGGAGTTCAATATGAAGAACCAAAAATGTCTGATCATTTGCCCTGTAACATAAAAGTCTGACAGGTAGCGAAGCAAATTTTAAATCTAATTCAAAATGATATCTTCTGGACAATTCCTTCTGTCCCGCTGATCAATTTCTGCTTACAAACTGGTAGCCAGTTAAACAAAAATTAAGTGTAGTTGCAGGATTAGGACTAAAAGTAATAAAACTGGTAGTCAGTTAAACAAAAATTAAGTGTAGTTGCAGGATTAGGACAAAAATAATAACGTGTCCATTAACGTTAACACTAATTATATGATTCGTTCCTCAACATTTCGATAAAAGAATCGTTCCAGTGGTCTATGGAACATGTAACTAACTAACTAATTAGTTAACTAACATTTTAGTCTTGGCTGAAATGAGGTGTATATCTTCCTTTTGTTTCGTGATGAAAGAAGCCGATAAAAAGAAAGAATGTTCGTAGACCATGACATTGCAAATTGTAATAAAACATTAATGTCAGGTACAGAAAGAGAAAGGCGATTGATTTTATTCTTCCTGGCGCTAACACGTTTTCTAAGTGCTAATGTACTCGATCACTATTTCGTCATTGTGGATACAGCAACAGTTTCTGTGAACGGATGCAATGTCACATGATTCGTCAGACACTTTTTCTGTCAATCGTGGTAACCGCTCTGTGAACTTTTTAAACTTGTTATCAGTCAGAGAAAGGGCTCGCTAATGGCCTTACAAATGTCTGACTTTGAATTTTGATACACAAGAAATCATAAAGAAACGATGACTTACCTTTGTACGAATTGTGATCCTTTTTAAACGATCAACGCTGTGTGGTGTAATAGTTATATTCGAACTCCTTAAAAGCATAATTACAGAGTCAGACAAGTAATGCATGAAAGCTGACTTGCATTAAAGCATGTGAACAGTACAGTTTCGGGTTAAAGAAAGATGAATGGTTATTGTTTTGCCGTTTATATCGTCAAAAAAGGTTTGAGGGAAGCTATACATCATCAAGCAAGAGCATCTCCAGGAACTAAGTTTTCTTTTGAGGTTGGGGGGACCACTCACATTAGACCTCACTGAGGAGATACAATATGCGATAAAACATCACAGAGCAATAGAGATCATTCAACGCTTATCCGCAAGGCACTCATATTCTCGCAGTATCGATACAACAAACAACAAGGCACAGCTGGCGCAATAGCCTCACGTGTAAGGTACTGCTGCTCCTAAGAGGTATGGCTCTCCTTCCAACGTTAGAAACAGTTTAGACATGTTAGCTACATTTCGTAGACAACAATCATCTAAATTGCATCAAACATAAACTGACCGGTGACTACATCTTTTACTGCAAAGTTTCCAACCCACGTGCTGCCTTTTACTTAATTTTGTAGTATCGCAACTGCTATGTGCAATAGCGAAAAGAAAAACCAGCTCATTATCTGCCTGTGATATCAGACTATAAGATAAAATGATAATAATTTTTTGTACGAATATTTTCCTCAAAATCTAATGCAGAAAATTGCATAACAGAGGACATGCACAAATCCCAAAACAGTGCATTTAATTCTTAACGCGAAAAGCAAAAGATTTACTGAGAAACTAACTGCGAAAATGTATGTAGCTTTGCTTTATCTAAGTTCAACAATTTTTTTGAACGCATCAGACGACTTGAAATTTCCATCCCCATGTGTCGTACGGTACAGTAGCTTGAAGCAACCAGCACTTTATATTGCATCAAGGGATAAGACAGAGAATCAAATCGGCGTTGTATCAATGAGTCCTATTGTGAACCAATTAAGTCGGTTACATGCCCTGACAATGCGGGTTGCCTCCGTGTCGTACGTCGGCCGCACTGGGTGTCGCATTGCGTATAGTTTGACTCTTTGCGACACACTTCTAAGAGTGTCTTAAAAAGACATACACAAACTTGTAGGTGAATTTACTCCGTAAACAATTCTTTCAAATAATAACTGTTCCGTTAATAGTCATGTAACATTGATTTTTGATTTTCAAAAAACGACTAACCCAGTAGTGGTGTCAAAAAAATGACAAGTGATAGGAATCACCAGCCATTGAGAAGCAGCAGTTACTGTTGGAACCACTCATCTGAAACTAGCAGTTATTTTGATAACTGCCAACACAGTGTGGCACCATCCATTTACCAAAGTAAGTACTAAGCTTTCGCGTCGCCTGAGGTCTGACTACGGATAACTGAACAGAGGGACAGACCATCTATAAGGTATTCCATAGCTCATGGAAATAACTGACAGGCTGCGTGCCATCTGTTTGTCGAAGTGTGTATTTCGGTTTCGCGCTATCTGAGTAAGCAGAGTGACCATAAGAAATCTGTGATTCTATAGAAATAGGCGTCAGCAGATGAACAGAAGTTGTTTTTCGGTGAAAGATACTGTGAGTTGCGGGCTACCATTACAGGTGACGTGTGAGTTGGTAACTGTGTCACAGACTCCAGCAAGTCGTAGAACACAATAAGGACAAATACCGGAGCGACACAAGTATTTTACGAGGTGCATTCAAGTTCTAAGGCCTCCGATTTTTTTTCTAATTAACTACTCATCCGAAATCGATGAAACTGGCGTTACTTCTCGACGTAATCGCCATGCAGACGTACACATTTTTCACAACCCTGACGCCATGATTCCATGGCAGCGGCGAAGGCTTCTTTAGGAGTCTGTTTTGACCACTGGAAAATCGCTGAGGCAATAGCAGCACGGCATTGTTGGAAAAAGCCAAAAATCACTAGGAGCCAGGTCAGGTGAGTAGGGAGCATGAGGAATCACTTCAAAGTTGTTATCACGAAGAAACTGTTGCGTAACGTTAGCTCGATGTGCGGGTGCGTTGTCTTGGGGAAACAGCACACGCGCAGCCCTTCCCAAACGTTTTTGTTGCAGTGCAGGAAGGAATTTGTTCTTCAAAACATTTTCGTAGGATGCACCTGTTACCGTAGTGCCCTTTGGAACGCAATGGGTAAGGATTACGCCCTCGCTGTCCCAGAACATGGACACCATCATTTTTTCAGCACTGGCGGTTACCCGAAATTTTTTTGGTGGTGGTGAATCTGTGTGCTTCCATTGAGCTGACTGGCGCTTTGTTTCTGGATTGAAAGATGGCATCCACGTCTCATACATTGTCACAACCGACGAAAAGAAAGTCCCATTCATGCTGTCGTTGCGCGTCAACATTGCTTGGCAACATGCCACACGGGCAGCCATGTGGTCATCTGTCAGCATTCGTGGCACCCACCTGGATGACACTTTTTGCATTTTCAGGTCGTCATGCAGGATTGTGTGCACAGAACCCACAGAAATGCCAACTCTGGAGGCAATCTGTTCAACAGTCATTCGGCGATCCCCCAAAACAATTCTCTCCACTTTCTCGATCATGTCGTCAGACCGGCTTGTGCGAGCCCGAGGTTGTTTCGGTTTGTTGTCACATGATGTTCTGCCTTCATTAAACTGTCGCACCCACGAACGCACTTTCGACACATCCGTAACTCCATTACCACATGTCTCCTTCAAGTGTCGATGAATTTCAATTGGTTTCACACCACGCAAATTCAGAAAACGAATGATTGCCCGCTGTTCAAGTAAGGAAAACGTCGCCATTTTAAGTATTTAAAACAGTTCTCATTCTCGCCGCTGGCGGTAAAATTCCATCTGCCGTACAGTGCTGCCATCTCTGGGACGCATTGACAATGAACGCGGCCTCATTTTAAAACAATGCGCATGTTTCTATCTCTTTCCAGTCCGGAGAAAAAAATTCAGAGGCCTTAGAACTTGAATGCACCTTGTACAACTTCTACAGAAAGAACTGCAGCGGCAGTTGACACTGACATAAAGAGCAGAATGTGATATGTGGTCTTACTTCGCTATTCTCTATAACGAGTTCACGAAATGTGACTTAAGTGGCAAGAGATTATCATGTATATCATCTACGACGAGCTTAAAAAACATCTCTGGAATTCACATGTACATGTGAATTTGTTTTCACAGATAAGTTTGGAGCCAGATTTAAGTAAGTAAGTAATGAAAAAATATATTTGTTGTATTTACAATTGTTTCAGGGCATCTGTAACCAATTGCTTAATGTATTTGAAGAAGAATGTACTAGGCAGTGTGAGGTTTTAAACGTTTTTACATGCACATTTTAATTCATTTTTCTAGAATACTTCACCTGTCGATACCATTTGCTTCCTTTGACATTTTTCTTTATCTTATGCCTTTTTGCACTTGTTGCTGGAATACTCAAATCACAATAATTGTCACAGGTGTATTAACGATCGTAGCATCAAACATTAACATATATAAAATTTCACTGTATTGTTTTAACAGTAAATGTATATGGTATCGGGTATCAAGCAATATAAAGTTACCATGATGTACGGAACTCAATCACCACTGAAGGTGCAGTCATTAACGTCGCACCGGTTTGCGGTTCCGTTGTGATTAAATTTAAAACCTGGGAGTACAAAAATCTGTATAATGCATGTATTTAGAAGCTTCTAAACTGAAATCTCGCAATTATTATTGACTAACCCGACAAAACATCACATTAACCATGTTCATTCCTAAATACCATATATATTTAAGGTTGACAGAGAAATATATTCTAATAACAAACGTGAAGCTACGATCGTTACTAGAACTAAGTCAACTGTTAGCTGCTATGAAGTACATATTCAAGCTGCAAGCGCCATGTAGTATATTATACACAAAAATTGTATTTTTATTATCAGAAGTAATATGGCACATTTTTTGCCCCACTTCTACTGTCAACTTAATCTTTGCTTATCTTGATATGGAACTATTTTTCTTCATGTCCAACCACCCCTGTAGAGAAGTTTCTATTGCAGATGACCTTTGGCACCTGCAGCGTGGAATATGTGAACTGTTCCAACCACACCGAAGCAGCAAGCTATACAAAGTCCCATAACAACATATGCCACCAAAGAAATCGGAGTAAACTAGAAAAAAAGATGGATGGGCAATGTCTTGAACTACTCACAAAAGACTTCTAGCCTTTTTCAATTCTAGATATGGGGTTTCGTAATTTTATGCATGCTGTTAATCATGCATAAAATATCCCAAGCAGGAAGTATGTTTCAAATGTACTGCTTCCAGCAGCATACACAATAGCTAAGATCAAAGTGGCAGACAAACTTTTAGCTGTGTAGGTAATTTGTCTGACAGACTGGTGGACATCAGCAGCAACTGAAAACTGTATGGAGATGACAGGGCATTTCATTTCAGAAGATTTTGTCTTGCAGCTTTGGTGCTATGATGTACCCAGTTCACTGGTTCACAACCTGCTGCCAACCTGTCAGAGTCCTTAGTAGGAATTACATATAAGTTTAAACTCAGAGGCTAGATTTTGCTGGCTGAGACAGACAAAACTGCGAGTATTAAAAAATGTTCTCTCTAATGACATGTTAACCTTATTTATTCATGCTTACACAGGGTGGTCGCAAATTCTCGTTACAAACTTCAAGGACATGTAGAGGGTAATGAGAACAGAACATTTTGAATAGGAACCCTTGTCCGGAATCGTATCGTTTCCGTTCTACGACAGTTTCCATTCAGATGTGTACCTCATCAACGTCTGCTTAGGGCAAGAGAAACATCTCAGAGTTCCCTGTCCCGGTATGCAACAGGGTAGACACAATTACGTGTATTACGTCAAACGATCCCCAGATGTCACTTATTGTCCGGTTTGCTGTGTGACCGAGTGAATACCTGTGCATCATCGATAGAGGAAACATTGTGCAGTACACTTTGCGGTATACACAGACACGCTCCTTGTGTATGGCGAAGCTGGAGGTAACGGAAGAGCTGCTAGTCGGCTGTATCACGAACGTTTTCCACACAGTCACACTCCATCGCACAAGCTGTTTGCCCAGGTTACACAACGGCGACGAGAAACGGGTACCTTCACCGTGAGGAGGCAGGACTGTGGTGCTCCACGACGACGCCGCACTCCCGAATTTGAAGAAGGTTTACTGCGTCGCATTGAAGATAGCCCGTCAACGAGATCGCGAACAATTGCGGGTGCAATGGCTGTTAGTCACAGTACCGTCTTGGACGTCCTGCATGAGCAACAATTACACCCGTACCACTTACAAAGGGTACACGCTAAGGGTCCAGCATACTTTCCACAACGCGTCGCCTTCTTCACATAGTTCCTGCACCGTTGCATCGACGCGTCCTGTTTCCACGTCGAGTTCTCTTTACAGATGAATGCACGTTCACAAGGGATTGTGTTCTGAATGCTCGAAATAGCCATGTCTGGGCGGACGAAAACCCTCATGCCACGCATGTTCAGGGATTTCAAGACAGGTTTGGAATTAACGTGTGGGCAGGTGTTCCGGGCGGTCATGTGATTGGACCATACCTCCTTCCGTCCAAGCTCACGGGTCTCGCATACTTAGTCTTCCTACGACACGTAATGGACCCGTTCTTGGAAGCTGTGCCATTGAATGTCCGTCAGAAAAAGTGGTTTCAGCATGATGGAGCACCACTTCACTTTTCACTGGCTGTCCGGAGACATCTCAACAGACGGTACGGTGAAAGATGGATAAGCCGTGGTGGTCCAACCGCGTGGCCGCCACGATCGCCGGATTTAACCCCTGTGGACTACTTCTTGTGGGGTCGTACGAAGAGCCTAATTTATGAGACACCTGTAGAGACAGAGAAAGATCTGATGGCACGAGTTCTGGTCGCTGCACAAGACACTGAAGAGACACCAGGTGGGATGGAGAGAGTGGTCCAGAACATGCTTCGGAGGTACAATGTGTGTAACAACGCCGGTGGTCGCCACATCGAGCCACTGTTGTAATGCATCGGTACGTTGCGGCTGGTGCCGTAGATGCTGGCTTCTTGTTGTTGTCGCCTAATGTAAACCATAAGGAGTAAGTTCTAATGCAAATGCGTAAGTAGCAACGGAACGAGTCAGTATTCTTTTCAAATGGATTGCAACAATGGCACTGGATCACGCCTAAGTACATTCCTCAAGTGGGTATGGATGAGACAATCATCTGCATTGAAACTGTCGTAGAACGGAAACGATACGTTTCCTGACATGGGTTCCTGTTCAAAATGTTATGTACTCACTACCCTCTACATGTCCTAGAAGTTTGTAACGGGAATTTCCGACCACCCTGTATAATACTGTAATTAATTTTCAGCCAGGTGTCCTGATACTTTTGATCACATAGTGTATTTCATAGTGGCGAAGATGAACAGGTGCTTATACTTCTTAAGATACGCCCTTTAGAGCCCATGTTACTTTCGATATTTTGAGAGGTGATACCATGGACCCAAACAAGGAAAAAATATTCAGTAGGCATGGGCTCTAAAACGTGTATATCTTAAGAGCTATGAGCACCCGTTCTTCTTCACTACTGTGCTACACATCTCTTCTGCTGAGCAAATGCTCATAACTCTTAACGCATGCATTTCAGATCCCATGTTTACTAGAATTTTGCTTCGATTGATCGTTCCTTTTATATCCCTGAATATTGACCATTCCTTCTGCGAAACGCTGTATAACAGGCTACTACGTGTAAGAGACAGAGGACCATTCAAAATGAAGGGATAATTTTGGTACACAACAAAACCTTAATCAGTTAATGACTGCACCAGACTGTTGTTATCCAAAATAATAAAGATAAAGCATATGAACTGAAATGGGCTCTTTGAAAACGAAAAAGCATATTTAATACAAAAATATTCTTGTTCACGCACGAATACTAGTAGTGCAAGTAAATTTATGGTGATATATTTGTATTTAAATATAACCAATGAGAGAAAATGAGTGTACACTGTCACAGTATCCAAGTTTTACTAGCTGATCAGATGTGAAAGCGAACAGTTGAGTCGACAGGTTAAGTAAGCCTCAGGAAAGCAAATTTTGTAACACAGAAATTTCTGAACACTTGCTACAGATTCGTATTCCGCGCATCAGTTCTACTCATTCATCTATGGAGAATCTCACAAGCTGGGTGCCCAAAGAAAATGAACACAGTAAAAAGGTATAGTAATGACGTCTGAAGGGTTTAATTCTATTACTCGTACGACAGGCTAATATATTAACCATTTATTCCCCGAAATTTTGCGTACAATAAAGCTAAACGTAAGAGATACATAACGCTCTGAGGACTTGGAGAAATGCAATTAGTCATTCGAACACTAAGCAATTAAGATCCTGTCGGTAGCTGAAGAAATTTTGCTGAAACCGAGCAGTTTTTCAAATTTCACATTACATTTTATTTCTTTACTTTCGCTTATCTTGTTTAGAAGTAAATGAACCTATAATATTACGTCTATTTTTGTGTTTTACATGAAGGCCCTACACACGTGAAGTTCAGTTTCTAAGTTTGCCTACTGTATACAGCTTACATCTTAGTTCATACTTGTAAAAGCACGTCTTTAACATTTCACTTTTAGTGGTGCTGCGGGAAAGTTCCATATGTTTTCTATTGCAACTTCGATAATTATATTTCTGGCAGCGATCGGTAACCTATATACATGTAATACGAAACACCGATAACCCTTCAAATATCAAGTGACATGCAATGGACAGTTAATTATCCCAGTTTATGGAACAGTTCAGACGACATTCCTGCCAGTTTACAATATCAGGAGTTTTAATTATACTGATAAAATAAACTGATGGTTACCGCCTACTTAACTTCTTAACTGTACCCACGTCTGGTGAATTAGGTGATAAAAATAAATGACAGTTATAAACAACTGTTAAAAATAACTGGTAAGAGTGAAGAACCGTAATCACAATAACTGATACTCCAAAGCAACCGTTTGGCCCTGCTCTATATTGCTGTAATATTTCTAAGACTGTTACCTTCATCAGGACAGATCGGCATACAATTACCAGTTCCATATTCTACACTCCCTGGAAAAAGACTGAAGCACCCAGAAGACATGGTCGGATGTCAACACAGGCACGCCATTGACGGGTATGTAAATGATTAGAGTTGCAATTTTAAAAGACAAGTATAACGACCATCAGAGTGTCTTAGTGTTGTTACTGTGGTGTCACCGCCAGACACCACACTTGCTAGGTGGTAGCTTTAAATCGGCCGCGGTCCATTAGTACATGTGGACCCGCGTGTCGCCACTGTCAGTGTTCGCAGACCGAGCGCCACCACACGGCAGGTCTCGAGATACGTACTAGCACTCGCCCCAGTTGTACGGACGACTTAGCTAGCGATGCAACACTGACGAAGCCTCGTTTATTTGCAGAGGAGATAGTTAGAATAGCCTTCAGCTAAGTCAATGGCTACGACCTAGCAAGGCGCCATAGCAATTGATAGTTATCGTATGAAGCATGTCTCATCAAGAACGATGCATACAAATGATGGATTAAAGTTAAGTATTCCAGAAGCTACGTACTTTTCTTTATAGCATTCATTACGTATCCTGTTTCAGACCTCACGCCATCCTGCGTGAGCTCATAGCGTGCATTTCGGCCTTCTCTAGCTATATAACAGTTACCATGCCTGGTAGGGTATCAAAGGGGCGTTGAGAATCTCAGACGTTGGGTGTTCACCGAGAAGAGCACGGAGATGCCGCCGACTTGTGCGAGGGCGCGTTGTCAACAAGTGACAGACTTTGAAAGGGGCCTCATAGTGAGTGCCCAGTTGGGCCGCTGGCAAATTGTGCTATCTCCACATCTGTGGGGCATTCTAATGTGATAGATACTAGCCCCATGTTGGACTGCATGGGAACGTGAAGGCAACATAATCTTTGTCAAGGTTCTGACTCACCATGTCAGACCACCAAGGGGGGGGGGGGAGGGGGGGGATCATCGTATCTTGTATCAAGCACATTCTAAGCACTTTCCATAGGCGCCTGTCATCCTAGAACTAGTAATAGACTCCCTGAAACATTCTGTGTCATCCCATACCATTGACTGGAGACAAGCAGCAGCCGGACAAGAGAATTGCTGTCATGCATAGGCTGCCGTTACACAAACGGCTATGTTTGGAGTGGTGCCATGACCTGTAAGCATGAATTGCTGATGAATGGCATCGCGTTGTGTTCGGCGATGACTCGCGGTTCTGCAATATGTTCCGGAAGACCATCGATGGCGAATAAGACAGCGACCTGGAGGCAGGTAGGTTTCTTCTAGTGTTTTGAAGAGGCAGAGTGATGTTCCTCTTGAGGTCATCGTGTGGGGAGCAATCGAATCTGACATCAGGTCACGGCTGGTGATGATCGGGGGAACGTTGGAGGCATAACAGTACGTCACACACATCCTGCGTCCTCACGTATTACCTCTCATGCGACAATATTGTGGTACCATTTTCTAACAGGACAATGCTTGTCCACACATACCACGTGTCTGTACGAACAGTCTGAATGATGTTGAGCTACTCCTGTAACCACTATGTTCCCCAGATTTGTCTCTACATGGAACATGTGTGGGACCAGTTCGTACGATAACTCAGTCTCTGCACCAGTATACAGGTCATAACGGACTAGTTAATGTTTGTAGGTCGACCTGTGACCACTATGTTCCCCAGATTTGTCTCTACATGGAACGTGTGTGGGACCAGTTCGTACGATAACTCAGTCTCTGCACCAGTATACAGGTCATAACGGACTAGTTAATGTTTGTAGGTCGACCTGTGACCACTATGTTCCCCAGATTTGTCTCTACATGGAACATGTGTGGGACCAGTTCGTACGATAACTCAGTCTCTGCACCAGTATACAGGTCATAACGGACTAGTTAATGTTTGTAGGTCGACTTGCCCCAGGAGAGGATGCAACGGCTTTATGACAGACACCCTTCCCAACCGATTCAGTGCATGTATTCAGGTCGGAGGATGTACGTCATTCTGATAGATGAGGACGTTCTATTCACTGAAATAAGATCACATATCATCTCGTCCGCCTGCTTAGCTGGATGGTAACGTGCTCGGTTCCCATGCAAGCGGACCCGGGTTCGATTCCTGGCCGGGTTGGAGATTTTCTCACCTCGGGGATGGGTTCTGTGTTGTCCTCATCATCATTTCATCCTCGTCACCGGCGCGCAAGTCGCCCAATGTGGCGTCAAATGCCAAGACTTGCATTTGGCAGCCGAACGTCCCTGAATAGGGGCCTCCCGGCCAACGATGCCCTACGCTCGTTTCCGTTTTCACATACCATCTCAACCCATGGAGTTTCATTTTCACCCCTCCTGGGTGCCTCTCCATTTTTGTCAGGCAGTGTACGTGTGCTAGAATCTGCAGAAAACAGCACTTCAAAAAAATACAGAACACGAATAAAGTGGTGTTATTATTACTTTTTTCATTCATTGTTTCCTTGAAATGTTCTTTCTACAGGGTGGAAAAATGCAACCTGATAATAATAATAAGACTTGAGCAGCTTAGGGGGCGTAGAATCAATTAAAATTTTCAGGTAGGCATGGGCTGAAATGTATCGTTGTGGAGCTGCAGGCTGAAAAGACAACCAATCAGCGATGTGTTCGGGGAAGTATGTCCGACAAATGAACGTGAAGTTCAAAAATGGTTCAAATGGCTCTGAGCACTATGCGACTTAACTTCTGAGGTCATCAGTCGCCTAGAACTTAGAACTAATTAAACCTAACTAACCTAAGGACATCACACACATCCATGCCCGAGGCAGGTTTCGAACCTGCGACCGTAGCGGTCGCCCGGTTCCAGACTGTAGCGCCTAGAACCGCACCGCCACTCCGGCAGGCGAACGTGAAGTTTTATCCGCAGAAGCTCCTGATGTGTTGTCATTGTTATCCTCTGTATTCGTCAGAATAAAAGCTCATTCGTACTGTCCATTGGCTAAAATCCACAACGGTAGATTTGCGATGTATAGTTATCTGGAAAATTTTACAGGATTCGACGTCCACAACCGCGCTCTGTATTCACTAACAAGATGTTTTTCTCTGCCCTGAACATTAGCTGTACAATATTATAAACGTCAGGCAACTGTTTGCAACATCATCTGCTACCGGCTCTTCTAATTAAAGAAAAACACCATATTTCCAAATTCGATGAGAATCGTACAACCCCACACAGCGCTGAGGATGATTGTTACCGAAAAATAGACGTACTGGGGATAGCGGAAGTAACTGGAAATATTTCTGTCGGGGACTGAGGACGACGTACAGGGCAACATTACATTCATCTGCGGACTAATAATTATATCTATGTATAGTATGTTTTTAGATTGATTAGTACATCCAAGTACACGTGGCAAGAGCAAGCCATTAATGTTTATTTTCCATTGGGCAGTAGGTCAGTTGTTGAACTGTGGACATATGGACGCAAAACTTTTAGTCTATACTGATAGGCGTTGCCTACTTACAAGGGGAAGTCCTCAGACACGGCCAACCGATTCGGCTCAGATTTGGCAGGTCGCTTGTGTACAACCTAAAACGAAGGAATCTAAGATATTTTGGGTCAACACCTCCACGTTTTTGAGAAAATCACCCCAAAAAGGTTCCGAGGAGCAATCGACCAAAATTGGAGGGATCGATAGATAATTCTAAATAGAGCATTTTTCATCATCAGTAATGGGTCCGCAAACGCATACTTTTCCAGAAATCGAGGTAAGAAACTTTTACAACTGCCGTTCTGTAACCACATGGTAAACGCTTCTCATCGACAGCATTGATATCGCCGACACGGTAGCTCAGCCTGTTCGGTCACAGGGTTAGCTGCCCTCTGTAATAAAAAAACTGAGTTAATCGATCAACAACGAACTTAAACGGATGTCTTACGACGTCCGCCCCGAGCAGATGCAACGAACGAAAGCGAACAACATGAGGTTAAAAATATAGCGCAACGGCCAAGGTAAGTGGCTGGGAATCGGAGAACCCGTGCTCGAATCTCGAAGAAACCTAGCGGATGTTCTTCTTTTCGTTTGTATTTTTCCGTATCTCAATTGATAGGGATAAGAGGGTTAATAAGGTAAGTAAACCAATAAGGAATGATAATAATAAGGTAGGCAAACAAATTTCTCAAACCTTTTGGGATAGTCAACAACTAAAATGTTACTACAGGTCACTTTACAATGGCTCTTCCAGTCACTTTTACGTGTCCTCACTTTTCTTCGAACAACTTGTTGGAAGGTACTTGTCATATAAACATTCGAAACAAATTTACTCACGGCACCAAGAACATGTAATGAATGCAATCTTTCGACAACTACACTGCTTCAGAAGAGTCGGCGAAAGCGTTTACGATGTGGGTACAGAAGCGGCAGTTGTAGAAGTTTCTTTCCTCGATTTCTGGAAAACTTTGCGTTTGCGGACCCCATATCTGACGATGAAAAATGCTCTACTTGCAATTATATATCGATCCCACCAATTTTGAGTCGATTGCTCTTCATAACCTTTAGAGGCGATTTTCTCAAAATTGCGAGGGTGTTGATCCAAAATATCTAAGAGTCCTTCGTTTTAGGTTGTACACAAGAGACCTGCCAAATTTGAGCCGAATCGGTTGGCCGTGTCTGAGGCCTTCCCCTTGTTAGTGGTGTAGTTACGACTATGAAGAAAATATCAAGAAGTAAATTATGTGACGTGTTTGTGGGAAGATTCTTCGACACAGAGAAAAAACAACCGAAGTACAGATGTGTGTACGCGTTGAGGTACCACATACAAAAATATCTGCACTTTTACCCGTTAGTAAACCAAACTACACTTCGTCTCAACATCCCTCGGAATGCCTAACGGTACCGACCGACCCCCGTGTCACCCTCAGACTATAGTCATCACTGGATGCGGATATGGAGGGGCATGCGGTGAGCACACCGCTCTCCCGGTCGTTGTAAGTTTTCGTGGGCGGCACTGCGACTTCTCAATAACGTAACACCAAATTAGCCTCACAAGGGCCGAGTGCACCCCGCTTGCCAACACCGCCGGTAGATCCGAACACTCACCAATCCAAGTGTTAGCCAAGCCCAACAGCGCGTAACTTCGGTGATATGACGGAAACTGGTATTATCACTGAGCTAGACCTTTGACTATACCCGTAATAGCTATATAACTACACTCTAAATCGTAGTTAGGGGAAAATTTTTCGTACATTGGAGCAATTTGCACAGTTTCGCCTCTTATTGTCATATTCCATTTTTAAACGACTGCATTCACTTCATTTACAAAAACTGGTTCCAAAAACTAAGGTTTTCCCAAGCATGAAAATACTTTCCAAGGTACAACATGGTCATATGCCTGGTGGTAGAGGGTGGCCACACCTTCACGCCTTCCCCGAATTTGTGGACTGCGTATACTGTTACCCCCTGTAAAAGAGTGAGAAAGTTTCTGAAATATTTTTTAATCGCGTAACTGAGGCAGGACGAGGTTACCAGCCTAGAACTCACCTAGTCAGATGCGAGAAACCGCTGGCATGCACTTTTATTTACTTCAGTTTAATTGGATCCCTTATAAATTTCTCTTTTTATATGGTCGTGTTTTTATCATTTATTGAATTTGCTACATGTTTTGATTGATTACAAAGTTGTGTCGTAGCACAATAATAGTAATAATAATAATGATTACGTAACAACAAAAAAAAAAAAAAGAAATACACTCCTGGAAATGGAAAAAAGAACACATTGACACCGGTGTGTCAGACCCACCATACTTGCTCCGGACACTGCGAGAGGGCTGTACAAGCAATGATCACACGCACGGCACAGCGGACACACCAGGAACCGCGGTGTTGGTCGTCGAATGGCGCTAGCTGCGCAACATTTGTGCACCGCCGCCGTCAGTGTCAGCCAGTTTGCCGTGGCATACGGAGCTCCATCGCAGTCTTTAACACTGGTAGCATGCCGCGACAGCGTGGACGTGAACCGTATGTGCAGTTGACGGACTTTGAGCGAGGGCGTATAGTGGGCATGCGGGAGACCGGATGGACGTACCGCCGAATTGCTCAACACGTGGGGCGTGAGGTCTCCACAGTACATCGATGTTGTCGCCAGTGGTCGGCGGAAGGTGCACGTGCCTGTCGACCTGGGACCGGACCGCAGCGACGCACGGATGCACGCCAAGACCGTAGGATCCTACGCAGTGCCGTAGGGGACCGCACCTCCACTTCCCAGCAAATTAGGGACACTGTTGCTCCTGGGGTATCGGCGAGGACCATTCGCAACCGTCTCCATGAAGCTGGGCTACGGTCCCGCACACCGTTAGGCCGTCTTCCGCTCACGCCCCAACATCGTGCAGCCCGCCTCCAGTGGTGTCGCGACAGGCGTGAATGGAGGGACGAATGGAGACGTGTCGTCTTCAGCGATGAAAGTCGCTTCTGCCTTGGTGCCAATGATGGTCGTATGCGTGTTTGGCGCCGTGCAGGTGAGCGCCACAATCAGGACTGCATACGACCGAGGCACACAGGGCCAACACCCGGCATCATGGTGTGGGGAGCGATCTCCTACACTGGCCGTACACCACTGGTGATCGTCGAGGGGACACTGAATAGTGCACGGTACATCCAAACCGTCATCGAACCCATCGTTCTACCATTCCTAGACCGGCAAGGGAACTTGCTGTTCCAACAGGACAATGCACGTCCGCATGTATCCCGTGCCACCCAACGTGCTCTAGAAGGTGTAAGTCAACTACCCTGGCCAGCAAGATCTCCGGATCTGTCCCCCATTGAGCATGTTTGGGACTGGATGAAGCGTCGTCTCACGCGGTCTGCACGTCCAGCACGAACGCTGGTCCAACTGAGGCGCCAGGTGGAAATGGCATGGCAAGCCGTTCCACAGGACCACATCCAGCATCTCTACGATCGTCTCCATGGGAGAATAGCAGCCTGCATTGCTGCGAAAGGTGGATATACACTGTACTAGTGCCGACATTGTGCATGCTCTGTTGCCTGTGTCTATGTGCCTGTGGTTCTGTCAGTGTGATCATGTGATGTATCTGACCCCAGGAATGTGTCAATAAAGTTTCCCCTTCCTGGGACAATGAATTCACGGTGTTCTTATTTCAATTTCCAGGAGTGTATTTGCCGGCGGAAAAATCCCAACAGCAAGAAATAATCAATGCACAGTAATAAAATTTCGGACGTGTGTTTCTCTAGGTAATATACGAGTATTTCAGTGAGTACCGTTGCAAGAACAGGTTAATGTAAAGCAAGAAAAGCCATTGAAATTGTGAAATGCTGGTACATTAACCGCCAGAATGTTGAATGCAATCCGGCAAACGTGCATGCATTGTGTTGTAGCTACAGAAGCGGGATATCAGTTTGGGGGATGGAGTTCCGTGCCTGTTGCACTTGGTCGCTCAATACAGGGACGGTTAATGCTGGTTGTGGTTGTCGTCCGATGATGTACCACATGTGCTCGATTGGAGTCAGATCTAGGATCAGACCAAGGCAATATGTGGAAAATCTGCAGAGCATGTTGGGCTACAACAGCAGTATGTGGACAAGCGTTATCCTGTTGGAAAACATTCCCTGCGATGCTGCTCATGAATGGCAGCACAACAGGTCGAATCACCAGACAGACGTACAAGTCTGCAGTCAGGGAGCGCGGAATAACCATGAGAGTGCTCTAGCTGTCTTACGAAATCGCTTCCAGACCATAACTCAAGGTGTTGGTCTAGTGGTCTAACACTCACACAGGTTTGTTGCTGGCGCTTATCTGGCCTCCTTCTAACCAACACACGGCTATCACCGGCACCTAGGAAGGAGCAACTTTCATCAGAAAACACAACAGACCTTCTTCACTCCGTACTCCAATGAGCTCTCGCTTTATACCACTGAAATCTCAAACGGCGATGGTTTGGGGCAGTGGAATGCACACTACAGGGCGTCTGCTCGGGGTTGTCCTCGAAGCAACCGATTTGCAACAGTTCCTTGTGGTGCCAACTGCTGCTCGAATTGCTGCTACAGATGCAGTACTATGCGACAGAGCCATACGCCGAACACGACAGTCTTTCCTCTCGGTAGTGCCATGTGGCACTCCAAAGCCCGGTCTTCGTGCGACCATATCTATCCGTGACAACCGCTGCCGGCAGTCACGTGCCGCGGCTATATTCCAGCTAAGTCTTTGTGCAGTATCACGGAAGGAACATCCAGCTTCTCGTAGCGACATTGTTCAAACTCAGTGATGTGTTGATAATGGTGTCTTTGTCACCTTAAAGGCATTCTCAAAGATAACTAACGCTGACGACCGTTACAGCGCGTATTTAATGAAAACCTGATTTGCATCCTTGTAATGGCGCTAGTAGCGCCACTCAGTATCGACTGGCGTGACATTTAAATAGATAAAATGACTGGATTATTGTTTCTCTCCATCAGTATTGTAAGTAGGCTGTTTATGTTTTCTTATTGGTAACGCCACGTAGCGCTCTGTATGAAAATCACTGGCTGTGCTGTGTGCAGTCTGTGGCTAGTTTGCATTGTTGTCTGCCATTGTAGTGTTGGGCAGCTGGATGTTAACAGCGCGTAGCGTTGCGCAGTTGGAGGTGAGCCGCCAGCAGTGGTGGATGTGGGGAGAGAAATGGCGGAATTTTGAAATTTGTAAGACTGGATGTCATGAACTGCTATATATATTATGATTTTTGATGACTATTAAGGTAAATACGTTGTTTGTCCTCTATCAAAATCTTTCATTTGCTAACTATGCCTATCAGTAGTTAGTGCCTTCCGTAGTTTGAATCTTTTATTTAGCTGGCAGTAGTGGCGCTTGCTGTGTTGCAGTAGTTCGAGTAACCAAGATTTTTGTGAGGTAAGTGATTTGTGAAACGTGTAGGTTAATGATAGTCAGGGCCATTGTTTTGTAGGGATTTTTGAAAGTCAGATTGCGTTGCGCTAAAAATATTGTGTGTCAGTTTAAACACAGTCATGTATAATTTTTCTAAGGGGACGTTTCATAGTATTTTGTACGCTCTACCCCACGCATCGGTCTTAAGTTGGCTTCTTAGGTAACTTTTCCACCACGCCTGTCTGTGCTTATCAAGTAGTTCTCGGCACAGAGTTAAGACTAATGTATTTTGCCAATCGGGCTACTTTGATGGCCGCGGCGGGTAACCTCTGATAGTCGCTTCTAGCTCACCTTGTACGCCGTCTAATGTTCGTCGGCTCAAAGGAGCGCATATTGTTTATTGCCGTAACGGCAAAGTTAGGGATACATTCGGGTTGCCCGTTTTGTGGTATTTTCTTAAATGCTTGAGTCTTTACATCTAGACTGCGTGATATTCGGTTGACACTGGATACTATTTCGCGTAATTTGTTCCAACTTGTTTTCTTAAAGTTTCCGCCGTAGTTCTGCCGTAGTTAGGTTTTGATGGGTGTTATTCCTTTTGTTAATCATAAATGTAGTTATATTGTGATCACTACTGGTCAATCCAGAGTGGATAGTTCACTCCAAAAAATTTTTTATATTCTTTAAAATCCTTGGACTTTTCAGTATTAATCTATCTGCTGCCTCACTTGTTGGGAAGGTGACCGATTTCTCCTACATATGCCCCATTCTTGTCAGGTATGGGAGGGCGATATATAAAATTCTTTCGTCCTATAGTGTATCGTATTTCGCGTTTGAGTCTATGTGGCTATAAATCTGAGTCAGATCTAATGTTTTTAAATGTTGTCTAGTGTCTTTATTTGTTAGTGTGGTTAGGTATTTCGTATATCTGAAGAATTCGCTTCGTCCTTATTCATTTCGTTTTGGTACACTTTTACTGTGCTCACCGGTATGTTGTCTGCTTGTTGGGTGTGCTGCTAATGCGACGGTTGTCAACTGTTACCCTAAGTTGTCCCTCCTGATTCAAACTTCACTTGTTTAATATGTCTCTCACTCTTTCTAGCGTCATAAATCAGTATTGCATTGAACGTGTTACCTATTTCATTTTTTTTCATTGATTGACTTATCCGTCGGTTCTTTGTAGAATATTTTATACAGCGTGTTACAAAAAGGTACGGCCAAACTTTCAGGAAACATTCCTCACACACAGAGAAAGAAAATATGTTATGTGGACATATGTCCGGAAACGCTTACTTTCCATGTTAGAGCTCATTTTATTACTTCTCTTCAAATCACATTAATCATGAAATGGAAACACACAGCAACAGAACGTACCAGCGTGACTTCAAACACTTTGTTACAGGAAATGTTCAAAATGTCCTCCGTTAGCGAGGATACATGCATCCACCCTCCGTCGCATGGAATCCCTGATGCGCTGATGCAGCCCTGGAGAATGGCGTATTGTATCACAGCCGTCAACAATACGAGCACGAAGAGTCTTTACATTTGGTACCGGGGTTACGTAGACAAGAGCTTTCAAATGCCCCCATAAATGAAAGTCAAGAGGGTTGAGGTCAGGAGAGCGTGGAGGCCATCGACTTGGTCCGCCTCTGCTAATCCATCGGTCACCGAATCTGTTGTTGAGAAGCGTACGAACACTTCGACTGAAATGTGCAGGAGCTCCATCGTGCATGAACCACATGTTGTGTCGTACGCGTAAAAGCACATGTTCTAGCAGCACAGGTAGAATATCCCGTATGAAATCATGATAACGTGCTCCATTGAGCGTAGGTGGAAGCACATGGGGCCCAATCAAGACATCACCAACAATGCCTGCCCAAACGTTCACAGAAAATCTGTGTTGTTGTCGTGATTGCACAGTTGCGTGCGGATTCTCGTCAGCCCACACATTCTGACTGTGAAAATTTACAATTTGATCACGTTGGAAGGAATTCTCATTCGTAAAGAGAACATTTGCACTGAAATGAGAATTGACACATTGTCGGATGAACCATTCGCAGAAGTGTACCCGTGGAGGCCAATCAGCTGCTGATAGTGCCTGCACACGCTGTACATGGTACGGAAACAACTGGTTCTCCCGTAGCACTCTCCATACAGTGACGTGGTCAACGTTACCTTGTACAGCAGCAACTTCTCTGACGCTGACATTAGGGTTATCGTCAACTGCACGAAGAATTGCCTCGTCCATTGCAGGTGTCATCGTCGTTCTAGGTCTTCCCCAGTCGCGAGTCGTAGGCTGGAATGTTCCGTGCTCCCTAAGACGCCGATCAATTGCTTCGAACGTCTTCCTGTCAGGACACCTTCGTTCTCGAAATCTGTCTCGACACAAACGTACCGCGCCACGGCTATTGCCCCGTGCTAATCCATACATCAAATGGGCATCTGCCAACTCCGCATTTGTAAACACTGCACTGACTGCAAAACCACTTTCGTGATAACACTAACCTGTTGATGCTACATACTGACGTGCTTGATGCTACTACTGTAGAACAATGAGTCGCATGTCAACACAAGCACCGAAGTCAACATTTCCTTCCTTCACTTGGGCCAACTGGCGGTGAATCGAGGAAGTACATTGAATACTGACGAAACTAAAATGAGTTCTAACATGGAAATTAAAAGTTTCCGGACACATGTCCACATAACATCTTTTCTTTATTTGTGTGTGAGGAATGTTTTCTGAAAGTTTGGCCGTACCTTTTTGTAACGCCCTGTATATTATGAATGAAACATACACGCTTTATTATTTGTTGCACGAGCCGGGTTTCGGCTGTTACGCCATCATCAGATACAAAGATAATTATGTGGTGTAGTGAAATTTTGTTGGACTTTGGTGACATATTCCAGAAATGTGGCTGAACAAAATAATCATGTCTTTAATAGATCCTAAATTACAAACAGATAAGATATAATAGTAATATGAAGCAGGCAAGTGAAGCAGCTGTGATTATATAAAGTAATCTCTTTTATTCATCACATTGAGAGGAATTATTGTAACTGAAATAAAGGAAATGGGGCATGTTAGTAAGAGGAATAATTGTTATTAGTAGAATCTGTAGTTAGAAGTGGCGAGTAAGAGAACTGTGTGTGGTCATTCAGTACTCAGCTTGAGTTGACGAACATGAGTTTATGAATTTCCGTTATTTCAAGATAGTTTATCTTCCTTTATGTATGTGATGTAATACTTCATGATTCACCTTGCAAGTATGGCTTTCTTTAAGTAGGTGATCTGCAATAGTAAGGTTTCTTTTTCTAAGTTCCCAACTTCTGTGTTGTTCCTTCAGGCAGGTAGGTATTACCCTGCCAGTCTGATCTATACAGAATTTCCCACAGTTACAAGTAATTTTATATATTCTGCTCTTTTCCAAAGCTGGAGTGATGTCATTATCAGGGGGGAAAAAAGTGTCCTGCAGTGTTGTGCACATAAAATAAAGTTTTTACGTTCCTGGATTTAAGCTTTCTGGCTACATCCAATGAGACTCTTTCTGTGTGTGTATCAGGTACAGGGGAAAGAAGCGAGTGCAACCTACTGTTTTTGCTTTTTGTGCGTTATGGAGTCTACTGAGGTAGGAGGATAGCCACTGTTTTATGCTATTTGTTTTATTCCATTTAATACAATTTGGAAATAGTCTTCACTTATGAGGATGGATATTAGACGATGTATCATAGAATGAAAAGCAGCATGTTTATGGGTCACTGGGTGGTAAGAACTAGCCAGTATTACTATATTTGTGGTGGTTGGTTTCCTATAAATCTTGAAAATTTAAAATTCTTGAAGAACAAGGACTGGATAAGAAGACACGGAACATCATAGAACAGACATTAACAAATACAAAATGCAAAGTGTAATTCATGGGAAAACTTTCAAAATCATTTGAGATAAAAACTGAGGTTAGACAAGGTGATGGATTATCACCTCTGTTATTTAACTTAGTTCTGGATAGAGTCATGGCAGAATGCGAAAAAGAACTCAAAAAAGAAAAGTACTGGAAACCAATATCACTGGGAACCAAAAAAGATGACCTACAAATCCCCTACTTAGCCTACGCAGACGATATTGCAATAATGGCAGATTCTAGTGAAATGGCAGTCAAACAGATAGAAACCTTAAGAGAGTGTGCAGGAAAAGTTGACCTACAAATATCTTTTGAGAAAGTGGTGTTTACAACAACAAATCTAGAAATTTCTAAGTTACAAACCAAATATGGAGAAATTAAGAGGGTACCATACTTTAAATATTTAGGAGAGATAATTTCTGAAAAATACTCACAACAAGAAAGAATATTAAAAGCTCGTAGGTGTCTAGGGCTGGTCCAAAACATTAAATATAAAAAATGTCTATCTATAAATACAAAAATTAAACATTATAAGTCGGTAATTAAACCAATAATGCTATATGCCAGCGAAACCTTGACACTTAAAAGGAAAACAGATATGGAAAACCTGAAGAAATAGGAAAGGAAAATCATTAGGAAAATTCTGGGACCAAGATGGACCAAAGAGGGGTATAGATTACAGAAAAATTCTAAAATTGAAGAATATTCTAACATAGAGATAGACATGAGGAAGAGGCGTCTAAAATTCTATGGCCACATAATGAGACTTCCCGATCACAGACTTACAAAAAAAATAGTAAGATACGTAGCATCCCTTGTTAATGGAGGAGAATGGATCAAAAATGTAAAGAAAGATCTGGAATTAGCCAACATTACTACTGAAGACATGAACAAAAGATACAATTTCAAACTTAAAGTTGACAAATGGGAGGTCAAACCAGAGACAAAAGCGCCGAGAACTGGAACAAAATGGAGCGAAGAAAGAAAAGCTGAATTCTCGCAAAGAATGAAGACCTGGTGGGCAAACAAGAAGAATAAGAAGCCCCAGAAGTGAACCATCTTTACTTAGCGTCTTCCATGTTGGGAGCTTTACGACTAATAATAATAATAATGATAAATCTTGAAAGTATGAAGATGCTCACCGATGTCTATGATTAGATCTAAATAATTTATGCAGAAATAAAGGAAATCGGGCATGTTAGGGGTAATTTACGACATAGTCTGGATGGGATTATGAGTAGAATCTATAGTTAGAAGTGTCGAGTAAGGGAACTGTGTCAGGTCATCCTGTACTAAGTTTTGGTTGATGGACATGTGTTTACTAATTTCCATTATTTCAATCTAGTTCATCTTCCTTCCTTTTTGGATGTGATGTAATACTTCGTGTTTTACCTAGTAACTATTTTCGGAATATGCCGCCGAAGTTAGTGTTAACTTATGTTCTTTTATGTATAACTGTTGTAATTTGTCTGTAGTTCATTTGATAATGTGTCACATATTTTACCTTAGTCAAATAATTTTATATCGCATTTACACTGAAATAATCCCGCTTGTTTCATCCCTAATTCTATCATTACAGTTTTTCATGCCTGGAAATGGAGATACATGTACATGCATTAGTTTAAATTTCACTGCACAACATACTCACTTTGTACCTAATAAGGGCGTAACAGCCGAAAACCGGTTCGTACAACAAATAGTAAATATCGTAGAATATTACACCAGTGTCCTGTTTGTTTCATTCATACGTTATTTTTCGTCATTTTTATTGCAGGGGTTGAGCGAGGCAATCTTTCGGAGCTGTGTTCACATCAGTTTCCTCTGTGATATTTTGTATGGCATGATTGGTATCAGAGTCTGTTTAACGACCACTGTTCGGCATTTTATTTTTCAGTTTTTTAACATTAGCGGCCAACTGGGTTGACAGCAACGCGGTCTGAAATACTTGTGCCCTCATTTCTGTGGTAGTTCCATTGGCATATGCCCTTGCATGTAACTGAGTTGTCAATGTATTCTGACAGACTTAGGAAATTGTCACTAATTTAAGAAAAGGAATGTTCGTAAAAGGATATTTTACGGTATCCACTTCATTTGTTGGAAATATTCCTAGGGAATTTCACCATGCTATAGTACGTCGTCGATTGCTAAGTACTGTAATGAAGGTTTTCTTTTCGTTTTGTTGTGTGCAATGTGAAATCCGATTTGGTTTTCGTTTTTGAGATTGAATTACTTGTCGTACTTTGCAGTTGTGTATTCGTGTAAGCAAAGATAGCTTTGTTCAATTCGCATCTTTGTTAGTATGTGTGACGATCAGTATCTATTTCTTATTGAGTCGTCTGAGCATATTGGTCGCTTTGCACATTCCCCATACTTTAATACTATGAACGTTATCGTGATTATGGATTTATTTTTCTGTCGTTTGTAAATGTATGGTTCTGTACAACCACGAGGTTGGCCATTGGACAGTTGTGCGTGCCAGTCATGAGGTATGGCTACTTTCTGAATGATAACTGAATTTAAATTCGTCTTCCCTGAATTCTCTTCCTTGCGAAATCATTTTGCAGTCCTTCGATACACTTATTTGCATATGTTCACGTGTAGTCATTTCTGTTTTGTTCATGCCTGCAAGATGTTCAAATGTAATTTATTTCGAATATATTTTAAGTCAGCTGCATTGAGCAGAGGGACGTTGATTTCGGAAGCCACATTGTTTTGCCAATTAGTATGGAATTCTCACAGAGTAATGTAAGTACAAGTCGCAGTTACATCTGCATTGCTCTTATTTTTCCTGTAAGGAAGGAAACGCTTACACTGATAGGTCTTGTTAGAAGAGTTAGAGGATCTCGGTTGCAACTTATCTTGATTTATCTTATGATGAAGGCCGCTTTGTTGTTCGTTGAGCTCTGAAAGTTCGTCCACTACTTCATATTTCACTAAATGTTTTCACATCACGTTGCTGTTCATTTATGGGCCAAATTTCATTCATAAGGGAATATTTTCAGGGTATTAAAACCGGAGACATAATATGGTATATATTCACAAGTTAGGAGACAGTGGCACTCTTTTCGAGATTGTTTTTCACAATATGTAGTGTGGTCAGAAACAGTCTGGGAAATTTGTAAGGGTGTTGCAGGGTAGATAGTGCTGAGAAATCATTGTTAGGAAAAAAATTTTATACATTGATAGTGATAGCGATGATAGCGCAATAGACTGCTCAGTCTTTGGCTCGGGTTTGAGCCTTGCTACCGTCCCATGTCCAATTTTTGTGTCTCTGTCTTGTTCAGTTTTAGGAAGCCAAACGAATAATGTATTTAGAGACAATGTCTTGCGGGCGGCTTGAATCTTCGCTCGCAGCCACCTGTTTGGCCAACTTCAATGCTAATTAATTGTAAAATGGCGCAACGTATCAAATGTTTTTCGTAATAGTTTTTTCTCAGCACAACCTACCCTGGAACGCCCTTAAAGCTTTTGAGAGTGTTTCTGACCACACTGTATTTGAAATATCTTAGCTGTAAACAATCAAAAATGAATACTGGTATTAATGGCTTACGACTGGAAATTTTCTCAGTACAATATGCAATTAATCCTATAAAACACGTTGTAATAAATAAAAGTATAATGATAGACTTCGTAGTTAAATTGGCAACGATAGCTTGAGGTCAGCAGTCAGCGAGGTTAATGCATAGTTGTTGTTGCCATTGTAAAGTTGTGTCTGATGGAGTAACAACTGTTCTGGAGTACTCTTTTCCCGCAGTTGATATTGGTACCTCAATTTAGAACTGTTTTTGAACTCCATAATAGACTCCACAGAATTAATAACTCTCCAAAATTGGCTGAGAATCGAAATGCCAGTGGGTAGGTGGGAGTATGCTTAATTTAAATACTGATCTGCATCCTGGAGCTGCCACTTGCTTGTAACACATATTGTTTGAAAACTGGCTCTTCAGGCATCAACCTAATAAAACTTGTGTCTTTCATAGTGACTTACAACTGTAATTAAAAGCTTTTTTTAAATATAAAATTTTGCTCTGTCACCAGCGCATATATATCATGACAAGGATTATTAAAGCTGTAGATCGATTGGGGTCATTGCATGCATTAATCATAATTTTTTATAATTTTTGAATGCAGATAGTTATTAATCAAATTGTATATTTAACAAATTTTACAATTTTTTGTGCATAAGTACCAGAATAATTACTATTAAAAACAGTCTTGATCACAATTTATTTTATAAGGTGACCGGTTTCGACCACTGCTGTGGTCATCTTCAGACCTACAAGATGTATACAAAGCATTAATTAGAGGGCTACATGCATTAATGAAAATACATAGAGTTATACGGCTATAAAATGTTGAATTACCATTGAGTGGAAACCCCTTTCTGTTGGAGAATCACAACTGGAGAAACCAGTGCACGTCTTACTTTATATAATGGAGGCTCCACCCACTTCTGACTGCATGATGTCATTATTAACCAATGAGTTATAAGTCGAATTACAATTTAAAATTTCTTAGTTAAAAGAACATTGTCAAGAATTAGAAATAAATATACATTAAACTTTGCTTATTTAACAGCTATTGTCAATTAAAAAGCGTTAAAAATATTTAAAAATGTAGGAAAATGAACTTCAGTTTGGCAGTACATGGGTTGCCCTCTCGTGGCCTGTCAGTGAACCATTTGAAACCACTGGTTGCTATGGTGAAGTTAGACGCCGTTACAAAGATGAAGGAGCAAGCTTTTTCCACTGAAGTTGTTGTAGAGTCGATAGTTGGACTAGTGGTTGCCATGGTGAGGACAAACGCCAATGCAAAGATGTGGCAGCAGGCTTCTTTCCAATGAAGTTGTGGCGTCAGACGATGTATTATTGAACAGCAACTTGTCTTTATTGAAACGAAAAGAGTAAGCTACAATAATCTGTAGCTGATATATATAACTCATGCTGCACAAATACGCTATGAAGTAGTTGACTGTATATATAAAATATACTTCATAGATAATATTTTATATATACAGTCAACTACTTCATAGCGTATTTGTGCAGCATGAGTTATATATATCAGCTACAGATTATTGTAGCTTACTCTTTTCGTTTCAATAAAGACAAGTTGCTGCTCAATAATACATCGTCTGACGCCACAACTTCATTGGAAAGAAGCCTGCTGCCACATCTTTGCATTGGCGTTTGTCCTCACCATGGCAACCACTAGTTCAACTATCGACTCTACAACAACTTCAGTGGAAAAAGCTTGCTCCTTCATCTTTGTAACGGCGTCTAACTTCACCATAGCAACCAGTGGTTTCAAATGGTTCACTGACAGGCCACGAGAGGGCAACCCATGTACTGCCAAACTGAAGTTCATTTTCCTACATTTTTAAATATTTTTAACGCTTTTTAATTGACAATAGCTGTTAAATAAGCAAAGTTTAATGTATATTTATTTCTAATTCTTGACAATGTTCTTTTAACTAAGAAATTTTAAATTGTAATTCGACTTATAACTCATTGGTTAATAATGACATCATGCAGTCAGAAGTGGGTGGAGCCTCCATTATATAAAGTAAGACGTGCACTGGTTTCTCCAGTTGTGATTCTCCAACAGAAAGGGGTTTCCACTCAATGGTAATTCAACATTTTATAGCCGTATAACTCTATGTATTTTCATTAATGCATGTAGCCCTCTAATTAATGCTTTGTATACATCTTGTAGGTCTGAAGATGACCACAGCAGTGGTCGAAACCGGTCACCTTATAAAATAAATTGTGATCAAGACTGTTTTTAATAGTAATTATTTACAATTTTATTGATCACTGCTGTTCCCATAATGCATTCAAAAGTAAGTACCAGAATGTTGATGCTAGAAATCTGTATTATTATTACCATTGCTATTGTTATTATTATTACCGTTATTGTTTTCATTAAATTTATGCTCTTTTGTCAGAATGTTTGGATGTGTATGTGAGTTTTATGTTTATCTTTCAACGTTTTTAGTTTATTTTTTCCTTTAATGATGGGCTATGGACAAGTGTTGATAAGTATATTTATCAATACTATTTGATTAGTAATTAAATTTATATTTTTTCCTTTTTCTTCGTGGCAGAAAGTGTAAAATTTCCTCTATGTGAAATACTGCAGTTGCTTGTAACGTTCCAATGAGTACTCTGATACCGTTTACGGTCATAAACGTTGTTACAGAACTAAAAAAGTTTTAATGTTCCATTTATGTTGCACATATCCATCCGCATTCATTTTCATTTGTTGGTATTTAAGTGTCCATTTTGATCTCCAGAGCCTTTTTGACACGAAGTGTTAATTTTCGTAATTTGAAAATGACGATAATGATGGGTTTTTTTTGCTTTGCGAGCACTATAGCTGTGCCATTAGCGGCCATATTAGTGTCGATCATACTAAAATTAGTAAAAAGAGTGGAAACTCTGCAAATCAGCAACCTCAGCTATAAAGGGTTTTAATCTGTCTTTCTACATCTTAAAAGAAATTGTTGCCAAACAGAAAGATTAAAACAGCAAGACAGGTATTGATAGTTTGGTGATCGTCGTGAGATAAAAGGATTAAATAGCCTCCGATATGAATGATGAGAACAAGAGAGTGTTAGTCACTAACTCGCTTTTTGTGCACAGTAGTCATTCCGACTGCATGGTGCTTCAGATCCTTGAACTAAGAGAGAATTGTGCCGTTATTCACAGTTCAACACCGAAAGAAAACAACATGGATTCTTACATTCACGAGGTGTTTGGAAAAAGACATACTTTTTCACTAGGCAACACACGTGTGTGTGTGTGTGTGTGTGTGTGTGTAACACGTTTCGTTACTTACTGGCGTTCTTTGAATTTTCGTTTCACTTTCTATAAATTGCTATCGTCTTCAAATAAGGAGGTCGTTTTATCGAGAAAGGTAACTGATGTTTGTTTTTACACTATGTGGGCGGTAAAACCACGACAGATAGCCACATAGAGCATATATCTCTATGGAGTGAACGTAGTCTACTGCGCATGCTCCCGATATCAAACCGGGCTAGTCACGTGATTTTGGGATGAAGCTGCTTGTCTGCAATTTGTCGCGGTAATAGGGAAATTTGAATATTACACGTATTCGTCTTGTTTTATATTCATTTGCGCACATTTGAGTTTTAGTAACATTTTGCAGTGTTGTTGCCACTACTGATGTGAAGTATTTGAAAGGAGGAGCAGTTAGTTTTCAACTAACTGTTCATTAAATGTATAATTGTAAATGTCATATCACTACGAGGCGCTTTATACGTTGAAAAATATCGAGACACGGTATAATAAAGTCTTGGGCTGTAGAGATAATTTCTGCGACTTTACTGGACAATTGCTATATAAATTTGCAGGCGTACCTGAACAAACTGCCAGTCACTGTATACACACTGGTGCTGTGTTCATATGCAGATAAAATTTATAAATGGGTGTCTGGTTAATTTCTTGTAGTTTTTGCAGATTCTCAAACCCTTCTATGTATCTAAGTATTTCTGCGTAAGACAGTTTCCTACAAATTATCATTGTAACGTAATTAATGAGAACAGATTCGCATACCTGAGCCAGTGCAACGGCAAACCTAAAAAAATGTTGTTGGCATTCTCTTATTTCTCCAAAATTCTAGCATTGATCATGTGCGTAGTGTATGGTGTTTCTTTTCTGATGACATCGTGAAAAAGTGTTATAAAAAGCAGATGGGTAAATAAAGAAAAACTGAAAATAATAATCGACAAGCAGGTGGTGTAAATCGCTTACCGTATTTACTGTAACAATTTTATTGTTCCAAATGTATTGTTTTTTTCGTCACATTTCGGCGCCGTCTACAGTCAGTGTCATTGTAACATAATTAATTACAACAGAAAATATACAATGTGAGTAAGTGTATTGGAAAACGTAAAGAAATGTTGTTGGCTGTCATTTCTTATCCTGTTACAGAAACAACGCAAAAAACGCGCAATACTATTGATCTTCACACCTTTAAACCAACTTGAGTTCATGCTATCAAATGTTAATATGTCTGTAAAATGAGTTTACAAACTTTAACGGTACTTCTGAAGTTGATCTATTTGTAGCAGCGAAGTAACAACACTCAAAATATGTTTAACACTATACGGGCTAAAATGCACCGTCCCATAATCACGTGACTTGAGCGGCAGGAGACGTTGCGTACAGAATTCTCGTTCTGCGCATCCGAATGCACACTCCACAGATATTTATACTCTACGGATAGCCACAAACATGTACTGGAGTTCGGTACACTGTTCTAGGGGAGAGGTATTGCTCTTGCGTTGACCTGTGGGCGGAAGCAAGTAGCGCGAGTTTGTGATAGGTGATCTCCACTTCTGTTCTCCTCATTAACTGTTATCTGATCAGAATCTTGACCTAAGATATCAGCGACTGATTAAAGCAACTCTGCTACATAATGTTGCTGTAGGAAAGCCCTGAACACACGATGACATATCCACATCTCTCAATTTGAATTGCGTTCATGTAAAAAATATACCAACAGTATGGTTATATTTGATGTTACAATGATCATTACTCACTTATTATAATATTATAATATTATATTACGTTCGAAAGATTTTATTCTACTGCTATATATTTATCTGAGTTCATTAGCCGAGAGAAGCTAGTTGTATGACAATCAGTGAAACTTACAGCAGCTATGTACGCAGTTGAACCGGTGATGCAGCCAATCAACTGGAAATGTCCTGACTAAACCAGGCGTTGAAGGGTGCTTCTCAGAGTGGACGCCTGGGGCAGACTGACAGCTGATTTCTGACACAACCTTTTTGAAGTAAATCTTGAGCCCCCACCACATAAAACTGAGACTTATCAGGAAGTTACCAGCAGTGATAATTCAAGCGATCTTTTGGATGAACTTCGGGTTCTTCGCACTGGCGGTGCAAAAATAAGGACATTTAGAAAAGCGACAAGAAACATGTTGAACTTAAGGAATCGTTGTAACGTCACAGAACCGTTTTCGTCGTTTACTGTGATCATTAACGGACTTTTTTGAGCCACATAAAAGATGAGCCAGTTAGCTTTCCCAAGCCTCATTCTCCTAATATGCAAATTACACTTGTCTATAAGTCTGCACTTAGGGGAGAATTTCCTTAAAGGACCATGTGCTAGATAAGGTCTATTTTTACTCTGCAAGCCTACCAATAATCGAAAAGCATATAAGATTTTTCGAATAGTGCGTAATTTCACAAATAATCTTGTCGTAGAGACCAGATTCATGACTGTGCTTGTATAATTCTTTATAAACGAAGAAAACAGTACAAACAGTCGCTGTTTCGTTTCTTCTGTTGGTTCTGCTGATTACAATGCATACGGTAAAAGAATCTCCATCTTTAGATTATAAGCAAGTCGCAGTTCACGTTTAAGACCTTCAGATGCTTTAGTATGTCACATACTCGAAAAATAGTTTCATAATTACTCTCCCAGAAATCGATGTCTATACATATGAAAGTCACAAGTACACTGTAGACACATGGGAAAAAAACTGCAAAAATACATATGAAACATTTTGTGAAATTATTTGTCTAAAAGTAAGAAATAAAATGTAATGCTCGAAATCATGTACAGCAATAAAATCTCAACAGTCAAACATTATCTGGTGTACTGAAAGTTCCTAGCAGATTAAAACTGTGTGCCGTACCGAGACTCAAACTCAGAACTTGGCCTTTCGCAGGCAACTGCTGTACCAACATTTCTTTTTTTTTTTTTTACCCTATCACAAACAACTGAGTCGTGATGGGAAGGACAACCAACTGAGCTTTACATCCGCCAGTACTTTATCCCCTACCTTCCAGACTCCTAGCACTCTTTAAAATTTTAAGTGAAACATTGTAGTTTAAATTTTCAATCGACACCTCATTTGGTGTAAATGATTTCGAACATCATTCAAAGGGGCGTCAACTGTTCCTCTAACATATCTTATGTCTTAGTTTTAGATAAATCATTTCCCGAAATATTTGACTGGATATTTAATTTTTTTGTTTACAAGCCTTGTTCTTGACTTCCCTGATTACTTCCAAGCAATTAAATCTTTTTTCGCAAAACTAAAGCTCTCGTCAGTATGATACCTCATTTGCCCATTTCACTCTTCCTTTGGCTACGAAAATTCTGCCAAAAATGTTCCCTCGAGTCACTAAGTTTTCCTTACTTATTCTCGTTACTTTCAAGTAATTAAATCTTTCTTTGCAAAAGTACACCTCATGCTGGTCAGTATGATATCACATTTGTTCATTTCCTTCTCTTTGTTTGGCTATGGACGCTCGGACAAAGAACTGTGTGTAATTTCTGGGGAGTCATGTTCCCGCTCCGCTCATACATCACACCGATACAAACTTTTACGTTAAAATAGCTAGGCGTTGAAGATAGGAACTTTTTGACACTTCATTTACATAGCTAGGAGCAGCTGTTAGTGAAATATTTCAGTTTTCCCTCGTATCACTAGTTAAGTTTTTCTTAAATATCCTTATTACTTTCAAACAACTAAATACTTTTTTGTACAACTAGATCTCACGCTGGTCAGTTTGATATCCGATTTTTCCATTTCCCACTCTTCGTTTGGATGTAAAATTCAGACAAAAATCCATGGCGTGATTTCTAGAAGTCTTGTTTTCACTCCGCTCAGATATTTGCCCAAAAAGATTCCCAAAGGCATGACGCAGACTAAGCTCATTTGGATGACTCACTGAAAGAATGCAGTAAAGGCAATGATCTATGATGCCGTACTGTGGATGGAGTAGGAACGAGCATAAGAACGTCTAGAAGACAAAAATCTTATTTTTCAAGAGTAAATAATTATTTGTTGTTTTCTGCCGTTGACAACCGGAAGACATTCGACAAACTTCCGCAATGTGGTTTAGTGAACAAAATATCGGATATCAGGCCAGATTTGTGACTTTATTTTGCAGTAGCATATAGAACTCAACGCTTTGCTCTTAACAAGAAGTAATCGGCACTTCTAACCAGACGTTTTCCCACGCAAGTCACACATCTGGCGCCTCCCGCACCCCAATTTTTCCACGCAAGCGACACATCATCTGGCTGGCTGACTTTTCCTATCTGCCACATACGTTAGTTGCCGTTCCTTGGGCTTTTATGTGATCTTTAAAAAAAATATTTATCTAGCGAGTGTGCAAATAGATTCCTTTCACTACTAATTGTGATACACCCAGCGTAGAAGTATTGGAGTTGGGACGCCTCTGGCGCCCCTGCCACCTCGGCGCCCTTTGACCGGTTGTGTCGGTTAGGCCTTAAACCAGCCCTAGATCTCAAAGTGATTTCGGGAGCATCCCAAGGGTATATTATAGCGCGGTTACTGTTAACTATGTATGTAAATTATCCACTGGATAAAATTGAAAACTTCATGAGCATGTTCGCAGATGGTGGAGGTACTGACAACTGATTCTGAAAGTAAGTAAATGTAACGTATTGCACATGAATAAATGAAAAAATCCGTCACTGTCAGATTACACCATTGGCGATATATGACTGGAAACAGAAACTACTGTACATTACCTAAGTCTAGCCGGTCGTTGTGGCCGTGCGGTTCTAAGCGCTTCAGTCCGGCACCGCGCTGGTGCTACTGTCGCAGGTTCGAATCCTGCCTCAGGCATAGATATGTGTGATGTCCTTAGGTTAGTGAAGTTTAAGCAGTTCTAAGTCGAGGGGAATGATGACCTCAGATGTTAAGTCCCATAGTGCTTAGAGCCATTTGAACCTAAGTGCAACCGTTCATAGCGACAACCTAAAGTGGAATGACTACAAACAACAGTAAGAAAAGTAGAGGCCAGGCTGACATTCATTAGAAGAGTCTTAGGGTACATTTAAGCTGAAGCTTCGCTGCTGGGAGTTCAGTCTGAGCAGCTGCAGTCAGCGCAGCGATGCTATTGTGTGCTGTGCTGCCGAAGCTGAAAGAGAGCTGAGAAGGCGTGCTGCTGCTGTGGCCAATGGGAAATTGTCGCTGTGTCGTACTTATGCCTACAGCAAAGTTTGTAGTGGTTTGCGCCACAACATGGACAGACGGGACGGTCGCAAGGGAGCTGACTCAGCCAGGGGGCTGTCGGTAGTGCTCCGAAGCGAGATAGACAATCGGCCCAAGAAGACAGATGGCCATACGCCTGTGCCTCCCCTGTACATCCAGTGCAGAAGCGTAGGTTGGGTAGAGCAATAAGACTGCTGTGAGCTCGAATTCGGCGCCGATTCTGTTGATTCGGATGCCGCAATCGAGATGCAGGCGGCGGGTATGGCCGACTTCCGATCGCGTAAGGTCGCTGTGGCTGTCCATATCGTAGTAGTGCCCATGAAGATGAAGACGCAGCCAAAACAGCGGTAGAAGCCAACCATGACGCTCCTCCGGAGTTTGCCTTCAATTTTGCAACGAAAAGGCAGTCAATGAAGGACTGCTGCGGGTGCTATTGGAGATATAGAAATCAAGCTGCATAACTGGATCAACAACAAGAGGCCATCGCCGCTTATCTTCGCCATGTGAAAACGGCCAGCAATTTTAGCTGCTATAGCGATGAGCTGCGGAAGCTCCTAGGCTTCCCCATCAGGGTGGAAGCTTCCCTCCCCACCCCCTGGCTTGGACTCTAATCACCAGGTGCTAGGGAGAAGGGCTTGCGACAAAGTAGTGCCACTACGCCGTGAGATGTGTCAAGTGCTCAGGTAAGCATGACATCTGTGCCTACGACACAAGGAAAGCAGAAACTCCGATGTGCGCCAGCTGTCCTGGGCCAAATGTTGCAACTAGACCAACGGCAAGATGGCGGCCCCAGTCGCAAAGGTACGTAAGCGAAGAAGGACACGACTTCAAACGGATGACTCGAAGCCGTCTTAGCAGACAGAAGAAACTGCTGCAGCTTCCCCAGTCCGCGAACAGCCGGAATACCCCACCAACAGAGGGAGGAACAGACGCGCCCAGGACAGAAACGCTGCTCGAGCCTAAGAAGACGCAGCAGAGAGACGAACGTGCGCACTACATTGGTCACTGCCATTGGCGAAGCAAATGCGGCCTTCAAAGCAATCATAGTGACAGAGACTCTAATATTTCTGGCTTTACAGCCATCATATTCAGGCACAAGACGTCCTTGTTAGAGCAGTTGGGAAGGCAGAAGTGGCAGGACGACGTAATGTGGTTTGAGGTACGGTGACACGTGGTTTGTTCGGTACGGGTATCGTGAGAAAGACCGCCTAAATTGTTGTCCTTTTCTGAGATTGGTTGCTGCGTTCGGTAGTTGCGTGCCAAAATGACAATATTCTGTTATTAATATTTGATAAACCTAGGTTGGTTAAGACCTACCCCAACTGATAAGCTCTACTGCCTGGCTGGAATAGCGCCACCATGGGTACGCAGAACAGTGGCTGCCAACAAGGAGAGACTGAAAGTGGAACAGGACAGTGCCCATCCACTGCACGGACATAATCCTCCACAGCAACGGCTGATATCGCGAAAGAGCTTCCTGAGAACATCCGAGAAGCTCACCATTTCACCAGAGAAGGCAAGGGTGGAGTTATGGAAGAAGTCGACGCCTCACCTTCAGACCCCGGAAGCTGAAGAACTACCATCTGGACACAACGAGAGCTGGCTGGCGTGGAAATCTTTAAACAGATTACGATCAGGAGTTGGACAATCCAGAGACAAGCTGAAGAGATGGGGCTTCATAACAGAAGATACGTCTTGTGATTGTGGACAAGAACAAACCACAAGCCACATACTCCAGTGCCTTTTGTGCCCTACATCCTGCACGAAGATTGATGTCCTGCAAGCCACTCCAAGCCCTTGGAGGTTGCAAAGTACTGGGCACATGTAATATGAATACTATATAGTTATTCGTGTGTATGGCTACTGTAAATTTGTATGTTTCTGACTCGAGAATAAAATTTGATAAACTAAACAGTGTATTTGGTTACATTTCTAATTAAAGCGTCTCTCTAAAAAGTGTGCTATCATTCCATTATTTCACAAGTATTAATAACAGCAGAATAATAAACAACTGCTAAACGAAAAGGCAGGCGAAGTACTTCGCAGATCTTCGGACCGCGCCTAAATTGGATCGCTCGGCTGTAACATCAGAGCTGGTTTGGCAGTGTTGGAGGACAGACATGTTGTCTACCGCGGTAAGTGTCAGTTAAGATTTCAATTAGCGATGTCTAGTTTGTAAATCAGAGCTGGTTGTGAAGTGTCAGAGGACACACATGTTGTCTGACGCGGTATCAGTTTCAATGTCTAGCTTGTAAATGTGAGAGCTGTAATTGCGAAAATACGCAGCTCAATAATTTTTTGAAGAATAGAAATTATTTGTGACTCTACAGTGGAATGTGCTTGTACAGTTTCTCGTGTTCTGCTAATAAAAAAGCGAGTGGCATCCCCTACAAACAAACAAATAGGAAATTTAATTATTTTTAAAATAACAGTTCGTCGCTAAGAGTTTCTTAGAGCCCCAAGATAACGGATTCATGAGCTACGTGCTATTTTCAGCGCAGAGGACAACTATAGAAGACTGCAGGTTGGTGAACATTTACTAGAACTTGTGCATACCACTCAGAGCGGTGGAAGAAACAGGCGTGTACTGCAGTCTTAGTACAAATGAGATCAGTGACACGTCATCAGTGGTAACACAGAGGAGGTATGAAAGAGAGAAACAGTTTCGAGGGAAAGAGTTTATCATACACACATATATCTTACCCTCTCTCTCTCATTTTCAACTAGCGGTAAGAGGGCTGCGTTCCGAGTCGCCTTGGCTGTCGAGACAGGAGACCTGCCACCAACTACCAACTCCGTGCGGCGCTTGCACGTGACCTCTGAGCGGAAGCAGGAGAATCTACCCCTACCAGCGCTCCACCTACGAAGCGGAAGGTGGAGCAAGGCATCACCAAGCAAGAGATACCGGCCTCCACCTTTCTGCCCAATCAACTAGGATAGCCAAGAAGTCACCAGTTTCAGCAGACAGAAGGCGTCACGAAATCGCAGGAAAACCTGAGCTCGTAGATGCTTGAAGTTAGGCTCAAACTATCTCTTAAAAGAACGCTTACGTCGCAAGCACCGTTATTGAGGAATCTAGAAGTACACTACAGCTCCCTACACTTCGATCTTTTAGTCCTCACAAAGGTAAGTTTAACCCAATTAAGGTTGCACAGTGTTGCTGAGGAAGTAATTTTTCTCGGGCTCCATATCTTATAATATGGTACAATGAGAAGTACCCTCTGCCATGAGCATCAGATTAGTTTACAGAATGTGAATTTAGATGGAGACATAGATTACGCTGTGTGAGAAACCACGCAATGCTAAGAGTGACCTTGACATAGTCAAGTACGCCTCGAGTTTCAGGACTGGCGGCGAAGGTCGTGGGAGAAGCGGGGCGTGCAGCGATGGTGTATGTTAAATGCGCCGTGGTCTCGCTGCTGGCACCTTACCGCTCATTAATGGTGTTGTATCTAGCCAGTACTGCCACCCGAGCCCGCTGCCAAAAGGTTGGCAGCATCGAAGTCCGGACGCCGTCCGCATAAGCAGCGCCAGCGAGACAGGAAATCGCCGCAAGTCTGCGCGCGCCACCGCTGGCTTCTGGGTTCTTAAGCACTGGAGTCGCGAGCGCTAGGACAGTTCTGTATTCGCCGCTCAGTTCTATACTCGCCACCGAATTGTGTACTTGCTAGTCAGTTGTGTGTTCATCGCAGCAGAGTTGTTGTTTGTCGTCAGCCGACGCTGACCTAGCCGCTCCGACTCGAACTAGACAGATTTCTGTAGACACGGAGTTCACTAATGTGTTTCTGTATCTTCGTTAATAAAGATAAGTACCGACTTTTATTTAATCAGAGTGTTTGGGTTTTTATCTTTCTGTTCACTGTTCCAGCGGACCGGTCGGCCCGCTATTAAAAGTGTGGCGGTGACTTCGTAGGCCGTTTCTACAGCGAATTGTTTGTCCCTACGAACGCCGCCACAAAAAATGGTACACTGCATCTCGCTGCTCAACAAAGCCTTGTTGCACCTATTCTGCAACCTTGCTGCTTGCTGATAGTAATTTGCAGCTGTTCACATTGCTAGCAGAGTGAAACACGACACTGCTGGAGTAACCTTGAAGCAGCTAATCATGGCTTAACTTTCAGGACGTATTGCAGTGGTTTTGGCGTAAAACACAAGCCAGCTTGATAACGTCGCGCTGTCGAGCAGTAAACAGTGAGGTGGCAGCATAAACGTATCTTTAAGAAAACGCAATTTAGGCACGAAAGAAGGGACTTACAAAATACTTGTTCAAACAATTTTTGGGGATTGCTCGTTAGTGAGGGTTCCTCATCAGCTTGGATTGAAAGAAGAAATAGAGCCGCATGTTTTGTCACAGATTTTGAGGAGTATAGATGCATATGTGAAAGGGTAGCAAACACGTAGAGATGCCTGTATAGCTTCATGTGAGAAAATTCATGTAATTAATTTATTTTTAGGTGAGTAGTCTTGTGGCACTTTGTACCCACGTTATTTCCTAATTACGCCCTTGTCCATGTCCTGTGGCTGTTGTGCATAATAGCGCAAGTTCCTGGGATCTGCCCTGTCCTGTCTGGTGAGTCTAAAGGACTTGAAGCTTTCCGTGACGGTGTTTTCCAACACCAATTGGAAAGAAGGGCCAGAGGTGGGCCACTACGTTATTGACTTAGTTTGTAAAGTTCGTGCTTTTTAATAAATCATCCAATTTTTCGGAAACTGTAATCATTTCTTTGTCTATACTTGTACATCACATCTACCGATTTTCGTCCCATTCGGATAATTCCTTCATAGTGAGTCATTCTTTTTCGTCGTAGAGTGTATATTTTCCTGTTGCATTTTGAAGTGATAGCATTCATTTTGTGTGTCCTGCAGTCTGTTCCTGAAATTACGAAAACTCCGGAAAAGTCAGGTTCTTTCAAATGCGCAGAACTGTTATAGGCTACAACATAGTCAACTACCTAGAACCAATATGCTATCCAAACTAAAAGTGTTGCAGTCGAGAAAATGTCGTCACCGTTTTTATGTAATGGCCTATATGTTACGTTAATACTCTACTACACACCAATAATCAGTAAGTGAAATCAAATTAAGAAGAAGTAGTTTCAAAAATCAGTTGAAAATAAATGGATTTTCAAATCGAAGCTGCTGGAAACTAACACATATTTCCATTCTGAAGTCAGGAAAAATTGTTAACGCATTAAAGAAACTCTGTTCATCTGCAATTATCTCGTGTTGCACAGTATAAGACCTTCCGTTGTTTCAAGTCCAAGATGGTGTACGACTGATGAAGTATGTGTAGGTTAACTGTCTACACGTTATGTTACTTGTTTTGCTAACATATAGAATTTTGCTCATCATAAAACTCTGCATCTTCAAAATAGCCTTAATATATTGTACACCACTAACGTACTTAAAACTCGTAATGTTTACAAACCTTGCACAAAACACAACCTCGCTTCTGACAGCAACAAAACCAATAGAAAATGCCAGAACTGCTTATGGTGGTCTCTAGGGCGTGTTTCTTCAAGTGATTCTAAAGTCGGTCACTAGATTGGTACAGCGATCAGGAAACTTCTTGTGTTAGAAAGTACAGTAACCCTCAGGGACAACACGCCCACCTACCTCAATGGAGCTGAATCTTAGTCTGTGTTATATGCCAGAGTGCATTTAGTCTTAAGGAGCACATCCGATGTCTCAAACACTGTCCTTATATACCCACCATCCTGTTTCCCCATTCTAGGTTTGTTGGTATTATTGATTATTTTGTGAAATCTGGCCCTGACAGCTGTACGTTCCACCTCATCACAGAGTATATTCCAAGAAGACTGATTGTGTTTGTCAAGGGCCTCCAGATGTTCTGGCCATAGATCTTTCCTTTTTGGAAAACTGAACAATCTTCTTACTTGAGTTTTGTAGGTCCACATTACTGTTCCGCCAAGGTACATTCGCGTTTGTGCACTTTTTGCTGATTGGACAGTTTTGTAAGTACTACGTCATCATGCCAGACGCCACTTCATCTGCCATTTTCCCTAAATCTACTCCTAAATATAATGCATTTCTTGTCTAAGTTTTGACTTCATAAAAGTTTTAGTTTAGGTCTTTTCTATCCGAATCCCAGTCTCTTCTCATAGGAGTTCTGTAGGTCATCCTCCGTTTAACATCCATTTCAACCTCAAATTTAGCACACATATGGTCAGTTACGGATAGCTCCATCGCTACATTCCACTGTCTAATGTAAATATCCATTAGCATGAACGCAAAAGTTACATCAGTTCCTTCTCTCCTTCTTCTATTCTTGAAGGTAGGTTCCCTATTCAAGGTCTGTAAATTGCTCTCCAATTAGTATTTCAATACATACTCACTTCACCTATTGGTGTTAGTGCTTGCCCTCACTAGGTTGTAGCCACTGAGATGACAACCAAATAGTAGCTGCTCATTCAGCTGCAAGCAGCTGTCTACCAATCTAATTTTTTCCTGGGAAAGAGGAACACTGCTCTCGAAAGGCAGGTAACCTGAGCCCAACAGAAATTCCCTCATGTTTCCTTCCTCACGCTATTCCAACCTGATGGTCACTAACACAGCTTTCACGTAACTTCTTCGTCACAGTTTTTCAGAATGTAATGGTCTCACTGTTTAGAAACATAAGAGATAGAGATACTTCCAAAGGAACGCGTATGGTCAAGTTCCCCCGCATAAGCGATGTCACTCATCTCCTTACTGACTTCCCAAGCCACTGGAACTGTTGGGAATCCCTGTCGATCCACTACTGACCAAGAGTCACGTGCAATTCACGGACGATACCATAACGGACAGGCTTTCTAACCAAAGAGCCTCGTTCATCAAATGAAAAGGTTCTTGATTTCGCCTCAGAAAACGTCGTTATGGGATTCATAATCTGTGAGTAACTCATGGTGGAGAAATAATTCAAAAGACAAAATCGCTTAAATACTGTTTACTAGATGACCGGTTTCAACTCACTAAAGGTGCCATCATCAGATCTGTTCAAATGGTTCAAATGGCTCTGAGCACTATGGGACTTAACTTCTGAGGTCATCAGTCCCCTAGAACTTAGAACTACTTAAACCTAACTAACCTAAGGACATCACACACATCCATGCCCAGGGCAGGATTCGAACCTGCGACCGTAGTGGTCGCGCGGTTCCAAACTGTAGCACCTAGAACCGCTCGGTCACCCCGGCCGCCATATCGGCTCTGTGAAGATATAACATGACAGGTTTGAGGGAGGGGTTATATGAGTTACACTCTGTACATTACTATTAGTACAGTACCACATACCTGAATGTAACTTAACATGTTTAAATCATTTGGATATAACGATACATGAGGCAGAGCAGCTAATATAAAATCATTGTCGCAGAAATAAAAATTAAAAAACAACTGCTCTCACGGTCAGTCTATTCCATCAGATGTGTAAAACCGAAGTCACAAGATAAAACGATTCGACACATGACCGCAGCTCGACTAACAACGGTCGGCATCACATTGCCCTCTTCCGCGCCGGTTTGCCTGCTGCGAGCCTAGTGGTTCACAACCGGTCACTGCATAGCGCTGTCCCAGCAGTGTGTAAGTAGGCTGTAGAAAGGTGGCTACACTGAGGCACAGCGCCAGAGATTGCGCCAAAGAGTATTATTCAGCCGCCTCCACTGGCAGTTCTTGTCGAGAAGTCGTGGTGGAGAGTGCTTATTGTGAAGTAGCAGTAGGCAGTGCTTGTTGAGATGTAGCAGTGGTGAGTCGTTGTTGAGAAGTTGCGGTAGTGAGTGCTTGTTCAGAACTTGTAGTATTGTTTTGATGGGCTAGACACCAGATGTTGCTGGATTGGGGATGCTGTATTGATCAGAGTGTGCTTTTCGTCAATATATATGAAGGTAAAAAAATTCCTTTTTTTATTATTTCAATGTCTTAAGCAATAATGCCTCTTGGACACAGGTTCAGTCAACAAAGCATCTGGCTCGTGTTCTTGTATTAGACTGTATTTCTGGTTTCTATGTGCAATTATAGTATTTCTGTTTTTTTTAATTACTTCAGTATAAATGGTGTTTAAAATATCTGGTCTTATTGAGGAAGAACCGTGCCAGATGTGTACGTTGAATCACACTTCCACACACAGAACAGCGACACTTATGCCTTGTTGTTTCGTAGCTTTCATAGTTGCTGGGGACTTAATTAATTAATTGTGTTAACGGAAATTTCCTTTCATTCTTTGTTGTTATTCTATGCAGTCGGATTGCGTACAAATACCAGTCAGGGCCAACCGGTTACGAGACTGCGTAACCGGACAGACAGCGACGAAAATTAAAAAATATTTGCATTATTAATTTCACTAAGCCCCCATGCACGTGGCGACCGCTGCTTCGGATCGTCCCTTGCAATTCTTGATCGTAAAAATAGCAGACAGTAGTATTGTTGTAGTAATTTGTAGTTTAGTAATTGTAGTCTATATTGCATGTGTATATTTGGTAATTGTCATTCTTCTAATGGTATTTTGCAGAATTTAATTTTTGATGTCTTGTATATGCGTTTGACAATTTTGTGCAATTATGAAGATTTCAATTGTTCGTTTATCGTGTTTGAGGGAAACATTTCGTGTGAATGATATTGTTGGTGATAAAGTGTCATTGTGTGTAATTTTCATATAGTGACGAGTTTTGTATGTTTTGTAAATGATTACGCGATCGATGAAAAAGGCAAAAATGATGGATAGTCAGAATGACGAAATTGTTGACATGGCGAACTCGCCAATACAGGAGAACAGTATGATGAATAATGAAGTTGAAAACAATTTAATAAGCAGGGAAAATAGTCCAGAACCATTTCAAACTTTTCACAATCAAAAAATTTTCGGAATACGAGATTAACGACAGAAGATTCTGGAATAGTATCGAACACAGATAGCATTACAGCTATGACGAAGGAAACTGGTTTTGCGGGAAATGTTAGGGGCGAAAAGAATTGCAAACCAGTCAATGTGGAGCAGTTGATGAGTGCAATATTAAATTTGGGATCTGAAATTAAAACAGAGATAGGAACAATTAAAACTGATATGGGAACAATGGAAACACAGTTAAGATCTGAATTAAAAACAGTGGGATCACAAATAGGAACAATTAAAACAGAGATGGGAACTTTGGCAACACGTTTAGAAACTGATATGGGAACAATGGAAACACGGTTAGACTCACGAATAGAGACATGTTTCACAAACATGAAAGATGAATTAAAGAAAGAAATTAGAGAAAAAGTGCAACCGATTTTGAATGCTCACAATAATAGATTAATTTCAATAGAAATCAGACAAAAGGAACAGGATAGAGAACAGGAAGAAAGAGATCGTGTGATAGAACAAAAATTTTCAGAGTTAAATTTACAACGTGCACACGATAAGGAAGAAATATTTGAGAGAATCGAGGAATCCGTACCAAATGACAGAATCAATAACCTAACACAACAATATGAACAATTATCTACCAAATGTGTCAATACTGAAATCCGAGTCGCGACACTTACGGAAGACGTAAATAAACAGAAAGAAAAAATAGGTGACTTATCGGAAAGAGTTGAGGAGATTTCAGATAAATTGACAAATATTAGTTTAAATGGGGACAGAGATTCGGATGATACAGCTCCATTACCATTTGCAGAAACCGAAGAGTACCAGAACATAAATAAGCATGTTGAAAAACAGGGAAAATTTAATGAACGCGTTAAAAGGGAATTTGAGGCATTACAAAAGCAAGTCAAACAAACTGAAGGCGAAATCGTAGGAAAAGACAGCAGAAGACATTAAGAATCACAGATAGCAGAGGGCTTTGAAGACAATAATTTATTTCATTTACGGGATGCAACAAGAGAGCGTCAGGCGCGCGAACTTGACAATAATCGACATTCGGACTGGGACAGACGCGGTAGGTCTTTGTCGCCACGGGGAGAAAACTTTCACTACAAACACTTCTTAACTGTTCGGAAATTTAAGATCTTTCGCAATTCTAAGAATGACATACATCCATGTTCATGGTTACATCAATTTATGTACGCACTTCCACCAAATTGGCCACTAAGTCACAAACTGGAATTTATGTGTGGATATTTAGAAAACGAACCGGCGACGCGCATGCGCGCACTTATTAGAGATTGTAATAATCTAAATGATTTTTATCATGCATTTCTATCGGCATATTGGTCCGAAAACACGCAAGACAGAGTCAAACATAGTCTTATTATGCAGCGTAATTTTAAACAGTTTGAGTTCCACACGCCAGCAGAATACTTTGAAGACATGATTCGAAAGAATCAGTTCCTATCCAGCCCTTATAGCCCGACTGAATTAATTCGCATCTGTTTAACTAAGCTGCCACAATCCATAAGACAAATTGCTTTAGCCGGAAGATGTAAAGACGATATTGAGACTTTTAAGACTTTGCTACAAGAACTTGAGTATGACAACGACGACGGGACTTCTTGTAATTTTTTCAGTAACAGTAATTACAATAGATTTTAAGAGAGAAGGGATAATGATCGGAACGGACGTTATATGGGTAACTTTGAGAATGACGGTCGAAACAGACTGGACAATAGATACCAGCCTTATGACAATAACAGACGTTCTAACAGAAATTACACAGACAATTATAATATCGGAAATTCCTACCGGAATGATCAATCATACGGAAACAGTAATCGGTATTATCAAGACAGAAATTATTCATACAATAATAGAAATTCTTACTACAGAAATAACAAGGGTAGTAGATATAACAATAATTTCAGAAGTGACAGTCGAAATTACACAAAAAGTAGTCATGCAGATAGCCAGGAAAATAGAAATTTTAATAACAGACACAACCAAGAATTTGCATCTAACAGACAGGAGGGACCTATCCTCCACGTGGCAGAACTTCAGAGAGACAAGTGCAAATCGTAGAAATTGATCCGCGAAATGACGCGAATAATCAAAGACGTGACGCAAGCAATCGACAATGACTTGTAGCTTCGGCTTCTGGCAGCAATATAGACGGTTCAGAAAGTAATGACACTACGACTTTACACTACGTACGCCTGGAAGACATGAGAGACATTTTGCTAGACGAAAAGGAACATAATGTAGACACATTTTTACATCCTGTTATTGAAGTATGTGTGGGTAAGAATAAGTTCACTGCAGTTTTAGATTCTGGGAGTCCTTTGAATGTTATTAGTGAATCAGTTTTTCGTATATGTGTAAGAACTATTGCTTGTCCTGTGTTACCTGTTTCTAAAACTACAATTCGAGGAGCTATTTCTGGAAAAAGTGTGGAAGTCAAACAACAGACCAACTTAAATTTCATTTGTCAAGGATAAGAATTTTCTGCTAATTTTATTATTGTTCCATTACTCAGTACACAAATTATATTAGGTATGGAGTTTCTTAACACACATAAGGCAATTTTGAACTTTAAAGAAGGAAGTGTGAATTTGACTGTTGCCGGAATGCCGAAATGTTTGAAATTTTTCGAATGTTTAACAAGATCTGAATCAGATACAAAATGTTTAAGGTTTCTTACTTCTGATGTTTTCGCTGAGTATTATGACGATAATGTGTTCATTCATGACAACGACAATAGATACAGAGACGCGATGGATGATGTAATTAATAGCGAAGAATTAATTAATGAAAAGGTTAAGAAAGCAGAAGTGCCAGATGACGTTGCGAGAGAAGAACTGCACCAAATTTTGACTTCACATGCTACAGTATTTAGTCAACACACAGGAACTATACAAGGCTTACTATATTTATTTAAAGTAAAAGAACAAACACCATTTCGGGGGAAAACGTACGCTATTCCTTCGGCTTACAGAGACAAGGTTAAGAGTGAACTTCAATACATGTTAGATCAAGGCATTATTGAGCCAGCAGTCAGTCCTTATACCAGCCCATTACACGTCGTTCTTAAAAAGGATGGGTCAATTCGTTTGGTTTTGGATTCCAGACAGATAAGTAATATCATCATTCCTGAAACTGACCGCCCACAAAATTTAGATTAACTTCTTCAACATTTCCATGGAATTAAAGTTTTATCCACGACTGATATGCGCGCAAGTTTTTGGCAAATAGAACTCCACCCTGATTGTAGAAAATACACTGCCTTTTTAGCCTTTGGTAACTGTTACCAGTTTCGGAAATTACCGTTTGGACTTACTGTATCTTCAGCAGCATTCATTCGTAGTTTAAACGAAATTTTACCTGATTATCTTCGTGACAATATTACTTCATATGTTGACGATATTCTTATTGCTAAACGTTCTTGGAGTGGGCATAACAAAATTTTGGATTCATTATTACGTATTTTTGCAAGAGTTGGCATTACAGTGAACTTGGAAAAATCTAAATTTGGTCGTTCTCAGGTGAAATTTCTTGGTCATATTATTTCTAAAGAAGGTATTTTTCCTGATCCAGAGAAACTAGATGCTATTCGTAATTATGCTGTTCCTGCTACAAAACGTGATGCTCGTAGTTTCCTTGGTGTCTGTAATTTTCTTAGACGCTTTGTTAGATTGGACGATTTGGCCACACCTCGTTTATGTGAACTATTTGGAAAGAATTCTAATTGGTGTTGGGATGAGGAAGCTCAGTCAGAATTTGAACAACTTCATGATGCTTTAGTTGCTGCTCCACTTCTTTCACATCCGGATTTGTCTAAAGATTTTTGTTTGGCGACGGACTCATCATACAAAGGCCTGGGTGCACACTTATTTCAAGAGATAGAAGAAGACGGCGTTGTAGTACAGAAAACTATTGCATTTGGAAGTCGTGTTCTTTCTAAATCAGAAAAGAATTATTCGATTACGGAACTTGAAGCTTTGGGTGTTGTATGGGCTTTCACAAAATTTCGCATATTTTTGTATGGCAGATATACTAAGGTTTACACCGATCATCGAGCTCTGGAATTTCTTATGTCAACAAAATTAACACATGGAAGATTGTCACGATGGGCGTTGCATCTACAGGAATTTGATTTTAGTATTGTTTACATACAGGGTTCTACAAATATTATTGCTGATGCTTTATCACGTGCACCTATAGGTTTGAAACAAAGTGCTGAAGAGGACTGCAAAGAAAACAATTATTGTTTGATGTATATTCAAGGTGTTGCAATTGAGAATTTTATTTCGTCTTCGCTCCAGGACATCGCTAAGGAGCAAAACAAGGATCCAATCTGGAAGGACATTAAGGAGAAGTGGAGGAGAAAGGAAAGTGTAGCGATTAGACAGTATTATTTAGTTCGCAATGATTTTCTTTTTAAACGAAAATCGGTCGACAACTCTGTTTGGTTAGTTTGCATTCCTGATGAGTGAGTTAATAAATTGATTTGGTACACACATTTCAGTTATGCACACTTTGGTCCCAGAAAATGCTTTCATAAATTACGAGAAAATTGCTACTTCAGTAACATGGAAAAACGTATTCGATCTTTCTTGCCAAATGAAAATTATGTCAAAAGGCTAAGCCGCCAACTATTTCTCACAGAGCACCGTTGTTTCCTATCAATCCAGCGAAATTAAAGGAGATGGCTGCAGTCGATTTGTTCGGTCCAGTGGTTCGTTCTACTAATGGTTTTGTGTACATTTTGTTAGCAGTGGAATTGACATCAACATATGTGTGTTTTACGCCTTTACGCAAAGCAACAGCTCGTTCAGTATCTAACGCTTTCATCAAACATTTTCTTAAAGAAGTGGGTCATGTTGATAAGGTTATATCAGATAATGGATCACAGTTTCGCTCTAAAATTTGGCTTCGTGCTCTACGGCGTCGTAAGATTAAACCAATTTTCATTTTACTTTTTCACCCTCAATCTAACGCTTCAGAGAGATGGATGAAGGAAATCAATAAATTGTGTCGTCTTTACTGTCATCTGAATCACAGAACGTGGGATCAGTATCTTCATATTTTTCAAAACATTCTGAATGAACTCCCTAATGATTCAACTTCTTTACTGCCTATATTGATATTAAAAAATAAAGCACCGACAAATCGCATTTCTGAAATCGTTCCTTTTCCGCCTACACGGAAACTGCGGCATTCTGAAGTTGTCAACCCGGCTCTACGAAATATTGCATCTGCGGCTGCTAGAAGAGAGAAATCAGCTAAACGTCCTGGTCGTTTAAAAACCTTGTCAGTTGGTCAAAACGTGTTAATTAAATCTCACCATTTGTCTCACAAGGGAAAAGAGTTGTGTCGCAATTTTTTTCTGCTTTATAACGGTCCATATAGAGTTCACAAAATTATTCATGATAACACTGTCGAAGTAGAAACTCTTAAATCTCGACGCTCTAAGGGAATACATCATATATCGAACGTTAAAATTTTTATGGAATGACATACTTTTGAGAGACTAACAGTTACATGTAAACACGGAGAGTACAAGGATACCGCGCCGTGTTCCGGCGGCGGCACATACTCAAAGCAACAGTCAAGTCTGCGCGGCGCACAAGGCAGTCGTTGACCGCAAACAACTACTTCCTACGTCACGCGTACCTACAGCTGTTCGAGCGCTCAGTGCAAATGCACTGACAGCCGTAAACAAATACACAGTCTAATTTCTCTGATTCAATTCAGTATAAAGCTATAGTGACTTGATAAATGTTATTAACGTTCAGTATTTTTCAGGATACGGCTGTATAAAATATTTAAGACCTTCAGGTAAATTCTGTGTGTGTCCGACGTTAAGAGGACTTGCTATCGAGAAAATTTTCAGGAAGAATGTAATTTCGAAGAAGAAAGTAATAAACTAAAAAGACAACTATTGATTGAGTTTATTTTTCAGGTAACATATTTCCACTTAGGTACGTACTTTAGACGTAATTTGCTGCTCACGATTACGTGATTCATACTTTGTACTAAATTTCATGTTCTATGAATTTACTTGTGAAGCGACGTGCTTGCATACATTAACTGATTTGACAATGATTGATTAATGAACAGGGTTGTTATTTGTGTATATTATGCATTGCATGGCTACACAGCTTTTTCACTGATGTCATATTTTTCTATTATGTGCCTGCTGTGCCTATTTATTTAAATTATAATTGTCACCTGATAAGTTGTGCTGATATGGTTATGTATGTAAGTTATACTTTGTGATTTATCTGCTTGCGCCTTCATGTTTACTTATTAAGATTACATATGAAAATTTATTTGCTTACGCTGATATGATGCTAATGACCTGTTTATTATGTAAGATACATATTTGCTGCTTTGCGTATGGATTGCATATTTACACATTTCTGTTTGTTGTCATAACTATTCTTTAATTTGGTATATAGAAATGCTCACATACTGTGTATGAACATAGAGTTTAGGTTACACTATGGTATTAATTATAGATTGTTTGCTTGGCACAGCCTCATTGTAGGGATTGTGCTGCATCCACTTGTTGACATTCTGTTCTCTATTGGTATATTTACTCGCTATTAGATGTTTTGCTTACGCTCAGTGCCATATATTTTAAGATAAGAAAATGAACTACTATAATGCTACGAACGACATTAGTACAAGAAACTTCATTGAAGTCACATGAGCTGGAGGTTTTATGGAACCTGTATAAATTTATGCTAATAGGAAGGAAGCTAACGACATGACATACCAACACTAGCTTTAGACCATTGACAGTTATGACACTGCATTCTTCGTGAGCAATTGAAATAGCAAGTGACACTTGACACAAGAAATACTCCACATGTTTGCTTCTGTTTTCCTATGATTCTTGAAGTGGTGTACACACTGTGAAATATTACGATCATTAACACTCCGTACTCGTACTTACTTACTGAAAGTTATTCGAAGTAAAGGCTGTTAGAGGTCATGTATGCATTTCTTTTGTTTAATGATGGACAAAGTAACCAAAATGTATTTTATAATTCATAATGAGTAGAAGATTTGGGTCAGATGGATTACACAGAGGTTGTGTGTGGACATTGTGTCTTCGGATTGTATGGGACGATGAATTGAAGTTTGCACTAGGATTTTATCTGTACTTGTTCGAGGAGACTGACTAGAGGAAAGAGTTGTTTTCGAAGTGAAATGATATTGGTAATAAGGTTTGTATGTATCGACGTATTGAAGAGGTATTGAGATTATGTGAAGTTGATGATTATTGGAGTTTTGGTGGACAAGAGGTAAGGTAAATGATATTGATGATAATGTTTATATGTATCGACGTAAGAGGTATTACTGAAGTTTTAAGATTATGTGATGATAATGTTTATTGGAGTTTTGGTGGATAAGAGGTAAAGTAAGTGAGGAGCATATTTTTCTTGTTGGTTTATATGGAACAAGAAAGATGAAGTTGGCAGACTAGAACACTCAAGTAGAAGGAAGATAGTCTACACACACACTTTGTTAAATCACTAAGCAGTATATACTTTTTTTGGAGAGAGAAAGTATTTGCATATCTTGGAACACTGACAGTTGTTCAGCAACCGTACATTTGATTTGGCTTGGCAAACATTGGTCTTGACATGATGACTATGATGTTGACTAACTATTATTGACTGTTATACATTGCTGCCACTACTACTTGATACACAAGTTGGACATAAAATTTTGGACAGAATTGCATTTACACAGTTAACACTATTCTATTACATAGTAGTACTTAATGTGGATGAAAGATGAGTGAGTGTGTTTTGTGTGTTTTCCTTTCCTAATCCTAAATAATTGGTACCGACCTATCTCCTAAATATTATTTTACTTGTTTGTTGTGGCTTGCACAGACACCCATAAATATTATAGGTTTACGGATATTTGTGTATTTGTAATATTTAATATGACAATTATCTGATATCATTTGTGTGTTTATTATAATTTGCATGTTTAGTGTAAGAGCATTGATAATTATTTTGTAAAAGCAATTGTGCCTTCAAACTGTTGTTCGTGCTTGCACCTATTCAACATTGCTGGGTGCCACTTAGAAATGTTTAATTTATGCTAATGAACTCTGATGAACTGTCTGATTAGTGATAGTGAATATTATGGACTGTTACCTGCACCTGTCAACATTACTGGGTGCCACTGATGGACTGCTTCTACTGAAATTATGTCACCTGTTGGTGTCTGCACCCACTCAACATTACTGGGTGCCACTGATGGACTGCTTCTACTGAAATGATGTCACTTGTTGGTGTCTGCACCTGCTCAACATTGCTGGGTGCCACTGATGGACTGCTTCTACTGAAATGATGTCACTTGTTGGTGTCTGCACCTGTTTAACATTGCTGGGTGCCACTGATGGAACTGCTTCTACTGAAATAATGTCACTTGTTGGTGTCTGCACCTGCTCAACATTACTGAGTGCCACTGATGGACTGCTTCTACTGAAATTATGTCACTTGTTGGTGTCTGCACCTGTTCAATATTACTGGGTGCCACTGATGGACTGCTTCTACTGAAATGATGTCACTTGTTGGTGTCTGCACCTGCTCAACATTTCTGGGTGCCACTGATGGACTGCATCTATTGAAATAATATCACTTGTTGGTGTCTGCACCTGCTCAACATTACTGGGTGCCACTGATGGAACTGCTTCTACTGAAATGATGTCACTTGTTGCTGTCTGCACCTGCTCAACATTGCTGGGTGCCACTGATGGAACTGTTTCTACTGACATAATGTCACTTGTTGCTGTCTGCACCTGCTCAACATTGCTGGGTGCCACTGTTAGAACTGTTTCTACTGAAATGATGTTACTTCTTGCTGTCTGCACCTGTTTAACATTGCTGGGTGCCACTGATGGAACTGTTTCTACTGAAATAATGTCACTCGTTGGTGTCTGCACCTGTTGACCATTGCTGGGTGCTACTGCTGGAATTGTCAACTACTTGTTTATTGAACTATGGAAAGCATTTATGTGAATATTTGTATAAACTGATTTTTTTGTGTATTTACTGTTTGTGAAATGTTATGAGACTCTTACCTACACCTATCTGACATTGCTGGTGCCATTGATTGAATGGTACTTGTGTAAACTATTATGTAAAATCACATGTATGAAAGCATTTGTATTCCTTACTGTATTTTATATATTAGGTTATGGAACGGTCAGTGCAAAGCCAAAATTTATTTAGTTATATGATATTTAATTATTAATATTATCTTTTATTTTTGTTTGTGTTTTTTTTTTTGGACGAATTTGGTGGTATTTTCACCACCAATGCTGGCAAAAATACCATCAAATTCTGGCCCGTGGAGGAGGGGCATATGAAAGGTGGCTACACTGAGCCACTGCGCCAGAGATTGCGCCAAAGAGTATTATTCAGCCGCCTCCACTGGCAGTTCTTGTCGAGAAGTCGTGGTGGAGAGTGCTTATTGTGAAGTAGCAGTAGGCAGTGCTTGTTGAGATGTAGCAGTGGTGAGTCGTTGTTGAGAAGTTGTGGTAGTGAGTGCTTGTTCAGAACTTGTAGTATTGTTTTGATGGGCTAGACACCAGATGTTGTTGGATTGGGGATGCTGTATTGATCAGAGTGTGCTTTTCGTCAATATATATGAAGGTAAAAAAATTCCTTTTTTTTATTATTTCAATGTCTTAAACAATAATGCCTCTTGGACACAGGTTCAGTCAACAAAGCATCTGGCTCGTGTTCTTGTATTAGACTGTATTTCTGGTTTCTATGTGCAATTATAGTATTTCTGTTTTTTTTTAATTACTTCAGTATAAATGGTGTGTAAAATATCTGGTCTTATTGAGGAAGAACCGTGCCAGATGTGTACGTTGAATCACACTTCCACACACAGAACAGCGACACTTGTGCCTTGTTGTTTCGTAGCTTTCATAGTTGCTGGGGACTTAATTAATTAATTGTGTTAACGGAAATTTCCTTTCATTCTTTGTTGTTATTCTATGCAGTCAGATTGCGTACAAATACCAGTCAGGGCCAACCGGTTACGAGACTGCGTAACCGGACAGACAGCGACGAAAATTAAAAAATATTTGCATAATTAATTTAATTAAGCCCCCATGCACTGTTTAGGTTTTTATGTTGGTAACGCCACGTAGCGCTCTATATGAAAATCACTGACTGTGCTGTGTGAAGTCTGTGGCTGGTTTTCATTGTTGGAATTTTCTCTATTGTAGTGTTGGGCGATTGGATGTGAACAGCGCGTAGCGTTGCGCAGTTGAAGGTGAGCCGCCAGCAGTGGTGGATGTGGGGAGGGAAATGGTGGAGTTTTGAGAGCGGATGATCTGGACGTGTGTCCATCAGAAAGAGTAGATTTGTAAGCCTGGATGTCATGAACTGATAATGACTTGTGAACACTATTAAGATAAATACATTGTTTGTTCTCTATCAAAATCTTTCATTTGCTAACTATGCCGATCAGTAGTTAGAATCTTTTATTTAGCTTGCAGTATTGGCGCTCGCTGTATTGCAGTAGTTCGAGTAACGTAGATTTATGTGAGGTAAGTGTTTCATGAAAGGTATAGGTTATTGTTAGTCAGGGTCATTCTTTTGTAGGGATTATTGAAAGTAAGATTGCGTCGCGCTAAAAATATTGTGTGTCAGTTTTGTGTTCATCAGAATAAGTAAAGAGAGAAATGTCTGAGTACGTTCAGTTCTGCTGAGCTGTTTGAAAATCAAATAACGTAAGACGTTTACCAGCACAGTCATTCCTAATTATTCTAAGGGGATGTTTCATATGTCGACCCTTAGCCGAGGATACCTCACTGGAATCTTCTGATTTTTTTCTTGTAGTTTGTCTAATTAGTGTAGCTATTGTTTATTGCTATCGTGTAATTGTAGAAGGAATCTTCTTTGTAGTTGTAGTTGTAGTTTTTCATTGTTGTACAGTAAAACAATTGCGGCATGCATGTAGATTTGCACCGAATATTTCGCAGCTGTGCTTGCAATTAATTAGGTATTATTTTTAGTGCTATTTTAATGTGTTTTCTTATTTTACTGTTCAAATTGTGCTTTTCTGTGTTATCGTGTGAAATATTGTGACAATTATGGCATGTGAAAAACGTAATACTAGGCTCCAAAGTAAATTGAGAAGACAGTGAAGACGAGAGTAGTGTGTTAGCGCCACCGTGTAATGAATTAATTAATGTTCGACATAGTAATTTGGTAATTGCGCAAGGGAAATGGACTAGGCAATAAATAATAGTGTAGGCAGTGAAACAGCTAGTTAACAGGGTAGTAGTGTCGATCGATCGGTCGGCAACAGCCTGCCCCAGGAACTCGAAATGACAGGACAGAATCTTGCAAATACCGTAGATTCAGGTTTTACTTCCTCACCTTTTTCTCAATTAAGTCAAGACACATTTTCCGATTTTCAAAATGCGTATGTTGCCGGTGCAAATGCACTGCCGAAAAGCATAAAGGAACAGATTCCAGACACTAATACATTACTATTGCAATTAATGCAACAAATGAAACAAAATCATAGACAAACACAGCAACAGTTAGACGCAATGGAATAAAATCAAAAACAGTCACAGCAACAAACTGAACAAAATCAGAAACAAATTAAAGAAACACTTCAACAAACACGTGAAGATTTAACTACTGAGTTTCATAAAATCGAATCGAAATGTCAAAAAGTCTGTAATGACGTAAAAACACAAATTTGTAAGCATTTTCAATCTATTTTTTCGCAGCATGAAAATCCATTACAGAATCAGGAAGCAGCCATAAAAGAACTGCAAACCATTGTTCATGAAAATCGCGAGACCTTGCGGGCTAAAATTGACTCAGTTGCATCTACCGATTCGGTTATGTAACTTGCAAAAACTCAGGAAAACTTAAAGGACTCAGTAGATACTCTGAAAATTGGTTCAGAAAGACACATGGAGGAAATTAGTTCATTATCAGAGAAAGTAGTCGATCAGCTAAATAATTTATCTACGAAGGTAGATGATAATCTGAATGACATAAGACCAGTAGTCTTTAATGACACAGAAGAGTACGAACAAATCAGGAAATTCAAACTAAATCAGAATCAAATTAATACGCAACACAAAAGAGAAATCGGGGAAGTACAAGATCAGTTGCCACAAGTAATACAAGAATTAAATGTTTCAGAGGAGACTCGCGCTCCAACACGGGCAGAGGGACTTAGAAATACGGAAAAGCCATAAAATAATAACACAGGGCATTTCAGAAATTATGAAAGAAATTGGCAAGGTGCAGCGAATTTTGAGATGGAACCGCCGACAAGACGTAACAATGACCGATGTGCGGAGATGGAACCGCCAACAAGATGTAACAATGACCGATGTGCGACTCGCCGACACGATGACTTTGACTATAAGCTGTTGAGTACTACACGTAAATTCAAAACATTTAAGAGATCTGGCAACGACATTCATCCACGAGCGTAGCTTCATCAATTCTCTCATTGTTTTCCTCCCAACTGGTCATTAGAGCACAGATTAGAATTTATGTGTGACTACTTAGAGAATGAACCAGGTGTAAGATTACGATCGGTCATTCACGATTGTCACAGTGAAGGAGAATTTTATCATGCCTTCCTCTCAGCGTATTGGTCTCAAGCTACTCAAGACCGAGTAAAACATAGCATCATAATGATGAAACACTTTGAATGATGTAAATTTTCCAGTCTTGTCAAATATTTTGAAGACATGTTGAACAAGAATCAGTACCTGTCAAACCCATACAGCCCCTCAGAACTCATCCGCATTTGCTTAATCAAATTGGCTGAACATTTAAGACATATTATTTTGGCAGGATGTTGCAAAGACGACATTGAAGCTTTTCAGGGTCTCTTACAAGAATTAGAAATTGACACAGACAGTCACGGGATGCGAAAACAGTAAAACAATCATTACAGGTCACATCCGTCACAATTCAGTGACGACAGAAACAATAACTGGACATGACAAGGCTATTCTTACAACGCAAATCGTGACCAACACAGACACCACCCATATGACAACTGTTGACAGAGTAATAATACTTACAGGGAAAGATCACCTCTCCACGGTAATGATTATGACAGAGACAATCAGAGAAATAGACAATATGGGAACCAAGATAATTATTATCAAGGGAGACAGAATAACTTCAGACGAGATGGTCAACCGCGCGGTTACGAGTCCGGTAGAAATACTCCTCACATGACCGACAAAAAAGAAACTGTGGAAACTACCGACATAACGAGAGACCTGAATTTCATCAGAACTGGCCGGATTCAAACAGTGCAGGGCCCCCTCGGCAAGGTGAATTTATAGAAGTTAGGTCTCCTAATCCCAATAACGATGCGTGCCAACAAAGAGCAGTAGGCAATGACTCATACCGCTGGCAGCCACAAAACGTACTTATGAAGCTGACGACGTAGCTGCCGTGGCTAGTAATTACGTAAAAATGAAAAACATTAGGGACATCTTACTCCAGGAACACGATGTAAAACATAACAACATTGCATATCCTGTAATTCACATTACAGTAAATGATGTAAAATTTACGGCAGTACCTGACTCTGGCAGTCCCATTTCAGTAATTCGTGAAACAGCCTTTAGCAAATGCAACAAATCGAACGATTGTCCCACACTCTCATTATGTAAGATTAAATTACAAGGTGCAATCGATGGAAAAAGTGTAGATGTAAGTCAACAAACCAACTTAGAATTCTTTTGTCAAAGCCACAGTTTCTCTATGAACTTTCTTATTGCTCCATTATTGTCGACGGAAACTACACTCCTGGAAATTGAAATAAGAACACCGTGAATTCATTGTCCCAGGAAGGGGAAACTTTATTGACACGTTCCTGGGGTCAGATACATCACATGGTCACACTGACAGAATCACAGGCACATAGACACAGGCAACAGAGCATGCACAATGTCGGCACTAGTACAGTGTATATCCACCTTTCGCAGCAATGCAGGCTGCTATTCTCCCATGGAGACGATCGTAGAGATGCTGGATGTAGTCCTGTGGAACGGCTTGGCATGCCATTTCCACCTGGCGCCTCAGTTGGACCAGCGTTCGTGCTGGATGTGCAGACCGCCTGAGACGACGCTTCATCCAGTCCCAAACATGCTCAATGGGGGACAGATCCGGAGATCTTGCTGGCCAGGGTAGTTGACTTACACCTTCTAGAGCACGTTGGGTGGCACGGGATACATGCGGATGTGCATTGTCCTGTTGGAACAGCAAGTTCCCTTGCCGGTCTAGGAATGGTAGAACGATGGGTTCGATGACGGTTTGGATGTACCGTGCACTATTCAGTGTCCCCTCGACGATCACCAGTGGTGTACGGCCAGTGTAGGAGATCGCTCCCCACACCATGATGCCGGGTGTTGGCCCTGTGTGCCTCGGTCGTATGCAGTCCTGATTGTGGCGCTCACCTGCACGGCGCCAAACACGCATACGACCATCATTGGCACCAAGGCAGAAGCGACTCTCATCGCTGAAGACGACACGTCTCCATTCGTCCCTCCATTCACGCCTGTCGCGACACCACTGGAGGCGGGCTGCACGATGTTGGGGCGTGAGCGGAAGACGGCCTAACGGTGTGCGGGACCGTAGCCCAGCTTCATGGAGACGGTTGCGAATGGTCCTCGCCGATACCCCAGGAGCAACAGTGTCCCTAATTTGCTGGGAAGTGGCGGTGCGGTCCCCTACGGCACTGCGTAGGATCCTACGGTCTTGGCGTGCATCCGTGCGTCGCTGCGGTCCGGTCCCAGGTCGACAGGCACGTGCACCTTCCGCCGACCACTGGCGACAACATCGATGTACTGTGGAGACCTCACGCCCCACGTGTTGAGCAATTCGGCGGTACGTCCACCCGGCCTCCCGCATGCCCACTATACGCCCTCGCTCAAAGTCCGTCAACTGCACATACGGTTCACGTCCACGCTGTCGCGGCATGCTACCAGTGTTAAAGACTGCGATGGAGCTCCGTATGCCACGGCAAACTGGCTGACACTGACGGCGGCGGTGCACAAATGCTGCACAGCTAGCGCCATTCGACGGCCAACACCGTGGTTCCTGGTGTGTTCGCTGTGCCGTGCGTGTGATCATTGCTTGTACAGCCCTCTCGCAGTGTCCGGAGCAAGTATGGTGGGTCTGACACACCGGTGTCAATGTGTTCTTTTTTCCATTTCCAGGAGTGTATATTGGGAGTAGACTTTTTGAATGAATACAAAGCAATCTTAAACTTTCACAATGCTGAAATAAGTTTAGAGAAAGAAGGCAAGTCAATAGCTTTGAATTTTGAAGATTGGCTCTCAAACTATGACAAAGAAATTAATCGGCTTTGCCTCCTGTTAGACAACAGTTCGGAATTTTCGACGGAACTTGACACTAACAATCACTCTGCAAGAATTGACAGGAATGATCTCGGCGGCGTATTTGATACTAATGAGTTAATTCAGAATAAAATTCAAACAATTGAGAAGTGTAATGACCCTGATAGGCAGGATCGTTTTGAGATTTTACAAGCACATTCCTCAGTTTTAACTCACAAAACAAGAACAATCTAGGGATTTCAATACCAATTTCGTGTTCGTGAGCATACTAAATTTTGTGTTAGACCATACGTAATTCCGGCGCATTATAGGGACCGTGTTAGAACAGAAATACAATCTATACATGACGAGGGCATTATTGAGCCTGCAGTATGCTCATACAACAATCCATTATATGTTGTTGAGAAGAAAAATGGATCGATCAGGCTAGACGTAGACTCGAGACAAATCAATACTATCATCACTCCTGAAACAGACAGGCCGCAAACGTTGGAAGATCTTCAAAATTTTAATGGTGTAAAAGTGTTGTCTTCTATTGATCTCAGATCCAGCTTTTATCGGATCGAACTTCATCCAGAATGTAGAAAATACACAGCTTTTCTTTGTCTCGGCATTTGTTATCAATTTCGGAAACTTCCTTTTGGTTTGAACATTTCTTCCGCAGCATTCATTCGTGGGCTAAATTCCATATTACCTGAGTTCTTCAAACGTCACGTCACCTTATATGTGGGCGATATTCTAACAGCAGAAGCCTCATGGAAACAACATAATCGCATCCTCAACAGTGTGTTACGTATTTTTGCAGAATCTGGAATTACAGTTAACTTGGAAAAGTCTGAATTCGGTAGGTCAAAGGTTGAGTTTTTGGGACATATTATTTCTTCTGAAGGCATTCAGCCGGATACTGAAAAGTGAGAAGCAATCAGAGCCATTCCAGTTCCATCCACAATAAAACAAGTCCGCAGTTTCTAGGTCTCGTAAATTTTTACCGTCGTTTTCTGAATATACAAATTCTAGTTACACCAAAACTTTGTTCTCTCACTGGAAAAAATACTGTTTTTAACTGGGATGAACAGCCACAGTTCGAATTCAATTCTTTGAAAGAAGCGCTACTTAACGCGCCAATACTAGCTCATGCAGATCTGTCACAAGATTTCTGCCTTAGCACGGATTTTTCTAAAGTCGGTCTTGGTGCCCCTTTATTTCAAGAGGCCAGAGAAAATGACACTACTGTTTAGAAAACCATTGCTTTTGCTAGCCGAGTGCTTACAAAATCTGAAAAAAATTATTCCGTTACTGAATTAGAAGCTTTAGCTATCGTTTGGGCATTTAACAAATTCCGTTTGGGCATTTAACAAGTCCGTTTCTTTCTTTCTGGTAAACACAGCGATCATGGTGCATTACAATTTCTTATGTCTTCAAAATTAAATCATGACAGGTTAAAACGTTGGGCATTGTTTCTGCAAGAATTCCGCTTCACAATAGTCTACATTTCCGGCAAGGACAACATTGTTGCGGACGCACTATCACTTGCACCGGCTGGGCTTGAGAAAAGTAACACAGAAGGCGGCAACCTCGAAAAAAATTTCAGTATTCTTTACATTCAGTAAGTCGCCTTTTAAAACTTCACCACATCTTTAAAGGACATTGCTCATGAACAAGATAAAGGTCCAATTTGGGAAGACATCAAAAGTAAATGGCACGAAAAGACACACACACAGATTCGGCATTATTATCTGGTTAGAAACAACATACTCTTCAAACGCTGCACTGTTGATGACAAGCTATGGGTACTTTGCATTCCTGACGATTTTGTTAATAAGCTCATTTGGTACATTCATTTCAGCCACGCACATTTTGGTCCACGAAAACGTTATCATATTCTTAGGACAACTTGTTATTTTAACAATATGGAAAAGAGAATTCGAAGAGTCTTGTCTATTTGTAAACTTTGTCAGAAGACTAAACCACCTACTATCTCACATCGTGCTCCGTTGTTTCCTATCATTCCTTCTAAATTAAAAGAATTTGCTGCTGTTGATCTCTTGGGACCCCCTGTCAGAACATCGAATGGATTTTCGTACGTTTTAGTCGCTGTTGAACTTACTTCAAAATTTGTTTCTTTCACACCATTACATAAAGCCACTGGACGGTCTGTATCCAACGCCTTTGTTAAAAATTTCTTACGTGAAGTTGGCCACGTTCCTCAAGTCATTTCAGATAACGGACCGCAATTCATATCTGCTGTTTGGTCACGCATGCTTCGGAATCATAAAATCAAACCTGTTTTTATTTCATTGTACTCACCGCATTGTAACCCGTCTGAACGGATTATGAAACAAATCAATAAGCTTTGCAGAGTTTATTGTCACAGAAAGCATCAGTATTGAGACAGATATTTACACTTATTTCAAAATGTGCTGAATGAAATGCCTCATGACTCCACTGCTTTACCACCTATTCTTGTACTGAAGAATGAAGAACCACCGAGCAGAATCAGAGAGCTTGTACCTTTTCCGAATACACATAAACTTCGACACAAAGACATAATTGATTTGGCTATTAAAAATATAAATTCTGCTGCAGACAAAAGGAGAAAACTACACGTTAAAGCAAATGCAAAGAAACTATATATTTGTCAGAAAGTTCTCATTAAAGCCCATTCATTGTCACATAAGAAGAAACACTTGTGTCACAAATTCTTTCTGATTTACAGTGGACCTTACAGAATCCGACGTATACCACATGATAATTGCGTTGAAGTTGAAACCCTGCGTATTAGGAAGAGTAAAGGTTTACACCACATTTCACATGTAAAACTGTTTATTTAGAGATGATCTGCTTTTTAACTTAGTGTTTGCCATAAAATTCTCATTTTTACTCAGATGGATGTTGCGAAATAAAAAGGACATCCTGCAGTGATCAGTAGTTTTCGCATCAAAAAAATGAAAGTTTACGTATCTTTTAGGATGTGGTATTGATTTTGTACACGGTAGACATGTACAAGAGATGTGTGATGGGTTAATACATGTATCAAACGTATTGTTGTAAAGCTCCGACCTCGGCAGTTTGCTCACCCCTCATCGACAAGAGTACTGTAGACCTAGTTCGTTGTTTTACTCAGCAGGATGTTACGAAATAACGAGGAGGGGGAGCGGGGGTGCGAATTGTTGTTGCATGCTGTCGGGTGTAAATATGACTGTGTCTCTTTCTTCCGATATGCAAATAGACAGCGCTTGTATTGATATTTGCGCATTTTAAATGCATGTAATACCCAAAAGCAGGACAATATATTTACAGGACTTTCACAGACACCAATTTTGAATGCTCGGAGGCCAGGAAGCGGCCGGAAGTGACTAGTGGCAGTTGGCAGAGGATTTGCTGTCAGCGCCAGCGCATTGAATAGCGACAATAGCGACTGCCGCAGCTACCTCAACGGCTACTGGTCACAATGACCGGCCCTCTCGCGAGTGCAGCCGTTCCAGTGCCTCTTCCTACTGTTAGACGTAGCCGAGAGTCTTAGGATACTGTTGGCCGGTCTTCTTTTGGAGCGTTGTCTTTTCCCTATCCGTCACGAATAGCCAAGTATTTCGCTATATGATTTCTGCAGTATATGGTTGTCAACCCATCACCAATCAAAGCAGAGCATCGCCAGCAGATGGATCTCTTTCTGTATCGTCAGTAAGAGGTTAGAACAGGCGTGGGAAAGCAGTATACCTGCCATTGTGAGTATCCAACCACAGACCAGAACAGTATATCATTGTCAACACCAACCAGAGCACAGAACCTGCAGTGGATGGACGTCTTTGTGTACCATCAACAATAGGTTATAACAGGCCTGGAAAATCAGTATTCCTACACATGGGGGATGGGGGTGGGGATGGAGATAAATGGAGAAGGGGAGGTAGGAGGGGAAGTAAGACCGGTTCTAAGCTGCTTAGTCTGTATTCACGCATCGAGGTGAAGACACATGCACTGTTCTGGTGGAAACTTTTTTTTAATAGTTGTATGCCGTTATTACTGTGTTTTGTCTTCCTGTAGAAGCAAGGCTGGAATTCACTCAGAGATAGCGTAACATAGTCCTTGCTATTGTTTGTTTTTTTAATAGTTGCTCACTTCTAAGAGAATTATGTCTGTCTCCTCCTAAGATACACTGGTAGCACTCACAAGTAAAACATGTCTATCCATCTCAGAATGTTCGCTCAACTTTGGTTATTGTGTTGGTGTTTGGTCCTAACAGCATTACTTTATTGGCGAAGTCTTCTACTCACCATACTGTGTAGAACTTGCTAGCTGAATGTAGGTTTAAGGACTGTTGGATTGAGTTAAGTGCTTATATTGTAGTATATTCACCACAAGGTTCAATGTTCTCGGTTCAGTATTCATTGTAGCAAGCGTAAGTTCATACAAGACTGAGTTTACACTTACTTAGCTGGAGATTTTATTGATTTTAGTACTATATCCACTATCTGCACTTTTGCTATTGTATCCCGCCTGGAAGGCGGCTCGTGGATCTGCTCCTGAAAGCTGACAGAGAGGCCAAATGAGAGGAAGCTACTAGGAGCAGGTGAGGTAAAGCACGTCGGTCCAAATGGTTCAAATGGCTCTGAGCACTATGAGACTTAACTGCTGAGGTCATCAGTCCCCTAGAACTTAGAACTACTTAAACCTAACTAACCTAAGGACATCACACACATCCATGCCCGAGGCAGGATTTGAACCTGCGACCGTAGCGGTCGCGCGGCTCCAGACTGTAGCGCCTAAAACCGCTCGGCCACTCTGGCCGGCAAAGCACATCGGTATTGCAAGTAAAGTAAAAGAGGTTTTGACTGATGCATGAATATATATAAATGTATATGTAACTTTGTACAGATGAGCACGTAGGTGTGCAACCAAAGTGCAGGTAAGAAAATCTCAATAGCAAGCTAAGCCAAAGCGATGGTTCTCGGCCGTCTGCTCCTCATGAACTGCGCGAAAGCCGAGCGGCGTTCGTAGGGCTGAACAGCGTCGGCTAGAGGGCGCTGTCGTCGGTGTGGATCGTCCACTATCGTAGTGCCAACCTACGCTGTGGCATCGGAACTATCGATACCACACCCCTCCCCCCTGAAACGGCGTACCGTCGTGGAATAGGGCTTCCGGCGGCGGGCGGAGGGCCCCAGGGGCGGCGCAACTGAGAAACGCCCCGTTGAAAACCTCCCCGGGACGCGCACCGCCACTGGGTATGCTCGGATGAGGAGGCGGAGCAACAACCTCCATGGGCGACGGCGACGGCGGCGGCGGCGGCGGCAATGGCGTGGCGGCAGCCTCAGTGTCCATCGGCTCCGGCACCGCAGAGGAACACGGCGGGGACGGCGACAGCAGCGGTCAGAGGTGGGACCGTTGCGGCTGCGAGAGGTGCCCGCCCGGCGCAGCTGGAGGATGCTAAGTTCACCGGACTTGGATACGATGTGACGTCATTATGACGTATACACGCTACATCGAAAACGATAGAAACCGTATATCGACTATTCGACTTTTGTGAACTTTCGAGAGGTTTTGACAGGGTAGCGCTGTGCTCTGCACCATTCGTTGAAATGTGTTTTGCGTTCCTTGCGTTTAAATCGTGTATTGTACTGTGTTTATGTCCTGTGCGTTGTTTTTCGTTTGCTCGTCTCTAATTATGTGTTCAGCATTCGAGAAACTAACGAGAGAAAATCTGAAAGATTTCAACATCGATGACGACGGGCAATTGCGTGGTTATTGTGAATCTCAAGCAGAAATTGATGTACTTCTGACCCAACTGAAGAGCGTCGGTTATTTGTACTCGGTAAGAAGAAGCACTCAGCAGCCAAAATCTTTAGATGCGTCAAGACACTAACCTTTCGTTAAGATTACATTGAGAAATCCACTTCCCCTCGTATTTCATCTCCGGTCGACGATTTTTCTTCAACAATGCCTCATATTTTTCTTTTTAAGTTCGAAATTCAATCATTCTACACAACAGTCATTACTGGACACTAAGGTACCTGTCTCTGCGGTCCGAGTGTAAAATTACTTGGAATTATGGTTGATAAAAGACTATCTTGGGATGGACATATAAATTACTTAGCTAACAAACTTGCACGAGTTCTCTTTCAGCTATATAAATTAAGAAAAAAAAGTCAGCAAGAGTATGCTGCTACAATCTAATATGTACTGACAAGACCAATTGTATGAAACCATACTAAAATATTGATAATAAATAAATATTATTTTCGGCGTAAGCGTTCAATACAACAATCACACAATCTAATCTGGTCAGGACACAAGAAGACTTCACTTTTTTACGAAACGTGTTGTCCGTGGTGTTTTCAAGGCCACGGCCAGGAATATTTCTATTAATATCCAGCTCTTTTACTTTTATTTTGGCGAAATACATATACGCTGCCACACTGAGCTGTTATCAGAATCGCACGTGTCAAAACAAACCACTAGCTGACGACAGTTTAGAATCTCGAACGTTCGTAAAAGTCGATAGGTGTGTTAATCGACTAAAGCGTGTTACGTCATAATGACGTCACATCATATCCAGGTTGGGTGAACTTAGCATCCTCCGGCGCAGCTGACCAGCCCGGCGGCATGGCGCACGCAGGGGCGCCCGTGCCGGAGGCGCGAGGGCCGAGGCGCCATCGGTGGAGTCGTGGGCTGAGGCGGCGGAAGCTGCGAAGCATCCAATTCTGCCGGATAAAAACCAGCAGCAGAAAACTGAGGGCGGCACGAACGGATCTGGTTCCGGTGTCGCTTGACAGTGCTGGAGACACCTGAAATTAAAAATAAGGTGCGGCCGAGCTGGCGAAGAATGCACCCCTGCTCCCAGCGCTTCCTGCCAGAGAAAATGCGGTAGAACACCAAATCATGCGGCGCCAAGCCAGAACGAGGCGCAGCAGCGGGAGTACGCAGCAGCAGGTGCAATAGCTGCAGGAGCGACCGATGGGCGCGGCAATGTAGCAATTCCGCTGGGGAACGGGCGCCGCGCGGCTGGGAGCAGTAGGAAGCAAGGAAAGTCCAGAGCACGCGCTGTCGACAGTGCGTGGCGCGCTAGTTTTTCATCTGCAACTTAAATGTACACACAAAGTGTTCAGCCTCACCGTTCGACTGGGGGTGGAACGGGGCTGAGGTCAGATGGCGAATGCCATTAGCAGCACAGAACGCTTCAAACTCGGAGGACACAAATTGGGGGCCATTGGGTGGAGACAATAACTTCGGGAAGGCCCTCAATGCAAAAAATAGATGCCAAAGCCCGAATAGCACTGACAGATGTAGTAGAAGACGTAGGCACAACAAAAGGGAAGTTACTGTATGCATCAATAACTATCAACCAGCAGGTGTCCCAGAAAGGAACTGCAAAATCAATATGAACGCGTTGCCAAGGCGCTGTAGGAGTCGGCCACACAAAGAAGCACAGGCGGGAAGCAGATTGATGCTCCGCGCAAGAGCGACAGTTAGCAAGCAAATTCTCAATTTGTTTATCAGTGCCGACCCAAGTGCAGTGACGACGCACTAATTGCTTCGTCCACACTATACCCCAATGACAAGAGTGCAGTAATCGGAGGATTTTCGACTGCAATGAACGAGGTACAACCACACGAGACTGATCATTGTCAGCAAAAAATAACACCGTGGTGTACAGACAAGTTGTGATGCTGCGCAAAGTAACGTCGAACAAGGGGATCACGAATCTACGTAGCAGACGGAGGCCAGTGTGTACGAATATACTGCAAGAGAATCTGCAAAGAAGCATCGGCGGCTGTCGCGGACGCAATGCGACGAAAATCCACCCGACAAACATCAGTTAATTACTTATCCTGCGAATCAATAAACATGCATGATAAGTCGGAAGAATCAAACTCGTCGTCAGTACCGAAAGGGAGGCGAGACAAAGCATCAGCATTGCCTTGCTGGGCCGTAGGCCAAAACAAAATTTCATAATTGTAGTTAGACAAAAACAAAGACCAACGTTGCAACTTCTCTGCAGTACGGGCTGGAACTGGCTTGGACGGGTGAAACAACGACGTCAAAGGCTTATGGTCGGTGACCAAATAGAACTTGCGACCGTACAAAAAATAATGAAACTTGGCCACTCCATAGACAATAGCTAAAGCTTCTTTCTCGATTTGAGAATAGTTGTGCTGGACAGAATTGAGCAACTTAGACGCAAAAGCGATTGGGTGATCGACAGAATTAATGCAGTGTGAGAGGACTTCTCCGATGCCGTGAGAAGATGCATCGACAGCCAAAACAACTGGTTTTGATGGATCGAAAGGAATCAAACAACGATCACTCAACAAAGCAGATTTGAGCTTATGGAAAGCAGCATAATATTCCGAAGACCAACCAAAAGGAACGTTCTTACGCCAAAGGCGATGCAAAGGCGCTGCAATCTGCGCTGCATTTGGTATAAGCCGAACATAATATGTAATTCTGCCCAACACAGACTGAAGTTCTTGCAAGTTCCTGGGTGCTGGCAAGTCTCTAATCGCATGGAGATGTGACGGCGAGGGGTGGATACCCTGTCCATTAGTCATATGTCCTAAATACTGAATCTCAGTTTGAAAAAAATTTGCACTTGTCTCTATGACACTTGAGTCCTGCCTGCAAAAGTACAGTAAATAAGGCACACAAATTCTGCAAATGTTTGTCAGGGGTGCGCCCTGACACGACAATATCGTCCAGATAATTGGAACAACCTGGGTCAGTAGCACACAACTGCTGTAAGTAAGACTGAAAAATAGCAGGAGCCGAAGCACAACCGAACGGAAGGCGGTCAAACTTGAATAATCCAAGGTGGGTGTTGATCACAAAATATCACTGCGACTGTTTGTCGAGCAGAATCTGAAAGTATGTGTCCTGCAAATCAATCGTGGAAAAAAATTTTCCCGCACCAAGCTTATCAAAAATGTCTTCAGGACACAGTATGAGAAATATAGCTACCACTGTCTGGGGATTTACCGTACACTGAAAGTCAGCACAAATACGGATACAACTGTTTGGTTTTTTCACACACGCTAAAGGCGAAGCCCATTGCGAAGCAGAAACAGGTTCAATGACACCACTGTCTTGCAAATGCTTAAGTTAAGCAGCTACGGTGTCACGTAGTGCGTGCGGTACCGGGTATGAGCACCGGAAAATAGGCATGGCATTGTCTTTAACTACATCATGCGCTGTAAAGTCGGTGGCACAACCAAGGCCATCAGAAAAGAGTTCAGCAAAATCATCGCATAGTGCGGCAACACTGTCTGCATGGTCACTAGCGCTGATGCAAAGTACATTGTCCTGAATTGCGAGGCCAAAAAGTTCAAATGCGTCCATGCCAAAAATTTCGCAGCATCACTAGAGTAGAGCACATGGAAACACACAGTACGTCTCATTGCACCATACGTTGCTTGCAAACTACACATGCCGACCACTGAGATTTCCTGTCCAGTAAAAGCAGTCAGCATGGAATGTGAACGATGAAGTGGGGCGAACCAAGCTAGTCATACGTTGATCTGTTCAGTAAAGAAACTGACGCACCAGTGTCCAGCTGCAGGCGAACAGAACATCCACAAATGTTCAAAGTCACAAAAAGTTTCCTTGTATCGCGCTGAATGTGAGAGGAAGTGTCTGGCTAAACTTGTTTATTCACACGACGAGCTGTAGAAGCACAGGAAGCAGAAGGCTGTGAATAAATGGCATTAACGCCCATAAGCTGATGTGAATCATGATCGCGGCGGTTTCTGTTGTGGTGACGCCCACGCAGGTCACGCGAACGGGAGACAGGTTGTGAATTAGAGTTTCTCTTGCCACACACATCTTGCACGTGTCCTTTCTTATTACAAAAAGAACACTGTGTGTGGTGTCACCGCCAGACACCACACTTGCTAGGTGGTAGTTTTAAATCGGCCGCGGTCCATTAGTACATGTCGGACCCGCGTGTCGCCACTGTGTGATCGCAGACCGAGCGCCACCACAAGGCAGGTCTCGAGATACGGAATAGCACTCGCCCCAGTTGTACGGGCGACTTTGCTAGCGACTACACTGACGAAGCCTCGCTCCTTTGCCGAGCAGATAGTTAGAATAGCCTTCAGCTAAGTCCATGGCTACGACCTAGCAAGGCGCCATTAGCCTTACATAGCAATTGATACTTATCGTATAAAGCATGTCTCATCAAGAACGATGTATACAACAAGGATGGATTAAAGTTAAGTATTCCAAAAGCGACGTACCTTTCTTTATAGCATTCATTACGTATCCTGTTTCAGACCTCACGCCATCCTTCGTGTGTTTATAGCGTGCATTGCGGTCCCCTCAAATCACACTGTGTCGGCACTTCTGTCGACACATCACTGTGCTTGATGGGATGGGCAACTGTCCCGTGGGTGGGCACAAAATCAGTTCCGACAAGATTTCAGTTTCTTAGTGGGAGCTTAGCGCCGGCCAGTGTGGCCGAGCGGTTCTAGGCGCTTCAGTCTGGAACCGCCCGACCGCTATGGTCGCAGGTTCGAATCCTGCCTCGGGCATGGATGTGTGTGATGTCCTTAGGTTAGTTAGGTTTAAGTAGTTCTAAGTTCTACCCCTAGACCTCAGATGTTAAGTCCCATAGTGCTCAGAGCCATTTGAACCATTTTTTGGGAGCTTAGCTTGAAACTTGTTTACTTGCGCGCGAGCGGCGCGGCGTGGCTTGCTGTGCCGGGGCCAGGCTAACAGTACACACACCCAGGGTCACATCGAACGCGGGAGTAGCCATATCTAATGTATCTTGTATGTCTAGCAAGTCCACTACTTCCTGCAAAGACGGGTTTTTAAATCTTAAGATTTCCTCGCAGATGCGGTGATCCGCCACATTCTGCACAATAGCATCTCTAATCATGATGTCTGCATATGAGCGTCCATAGGAGCAATTAAAGTCGCAATCAAAAGTTAGTCCCTGAAGGTCAGCTAACCATGATTTATTTGACTGAGTAGGACCACGCCGCAGACGAAAGAATTTGTAGCGCGCAGTTACCACATTTACACTGTCACGGAAGTGGGAGTTCAATGCAGCAATCTCTTCGTCATAAGTCTCTGGGCGGGTGGTGGGAAACAATGTTACGAACACAGTTTTAACACAACACCCGCGTCGGCAATGTTAAAGGCAAGCTGCTCTGTAGCCGGTATGTTGTATGCTGCGAAGTGTGCCCCGAGCTGGGTGATGTATTCTGGCCAGCATTCAACGTCAGGATTGAAGGTAGGAAATGGCGGTGCCGGAGGCGTCGTCGGCGGTAGTACAGGTGGAGGCGTCGGAGGTGCCGTAGTAGCTGCAGTTTGTAGTGTGACCAGTCCATTTACGGCAGTAAGTAGCTGTGTCCTTTGCTGAGCCTGAAACTGTACAAGATCGCATAGTGAAGTCTGTCCCTGTGGTGAAGCCATCGTTTACACAAAATGTCTTATAGCGGAAGGTGGGGGCACTCATACACGCAGGCTCACTGAAAATCGCCTTTACGCCGTGTTTGCGCAATATACGGCCGATTCTGTTCGTCACTCTGGGAATGTATGGCAGAAAGGCTGGAGTAAAGACTATTTTCAAACCGACAAGGAAGATAAAAGAGTGACTTAGATCGGCAAAGGAGAAAAGACGACCCACTTGCAATGTCAGTAATATACCCCATACCATGCACAAAGTGGTTCTTGATGTGCAAAACAATGAATCCCATTCAGATTGTCTGTTGACCTTCATAATTTTTTGCTCTCTCTTCGTGAGCTAAATTAATATATTGTCTTGCATAATTTTTTAATTCAGTTCCATAGCACATTGTCCATATGCGCATTTTTTCTCACTGTTGCTGACACTCGTGTAGTGTATAATGGTGTAATTACTTCCTTCTTTACTGTACATATAATAGTAGACTGTTATTCCTCAAATGCATATTTAATAGTTGCTTAGATATGCTTGTGATTATGTGTCATGTATTTGCCTATGGAGCGCTACGTACCTAAATTATCATTTAAAGAAAAATTTCTTGGATCTTTCGTCTGTATCATCCATCATTCAGTTATCATGTTTTATCATTAACCAAAAACCCATACTTTTGTGATTCCAGCGATCTCTGCATATAGTTTTAAATTCATTGACTGTCATGTCGGTTCCCACGTGTACTCGATAAATGTGTTTTAAATTCGTATTATCTTTTCTTAAAATGACAATAAGTTTTGTGTTATCACTTGCCAACTCTTTTGAAATCCTAAAGTACGTTTGGCTCTAATGAAAAACTTCTATCTCCATGTGACTACCAAAACATAAAAATTTGTGTATTGTTCCTAGTGTTCTGTGGCAGCATCATCAAATATGAACACAGTATTCGGATTTACTCATTCTACAGATGAGATATCGTCGATTTCTCAGACTGTCTTGTAGCTACACCATCAATGACTGACAAGCCTCTTTTAATTGCTGGTATCTGGACTGAAACAACGTTTTCGAAAATAATGTATATGTCCAAAGTGAACTCTATCTGGATGTGTGAGCAATGACATGATGATGTAGATCTTGCCAGAATCAAGAGGACCCACAATGAATGAGAGTATTTTCTCATTCCATTTTTCTGTAGTGTTGCAGGACTTGTCAGTTACTATGAAGTCCCTGTGATGAGGATTTTTGTGTATCCAGTCATGATATTAAGTACGTGTTTGTATTACCATACAGGAGACCTTACAGGGAAATAAAACTCATCACTTACGATTTTTTTATTTATTTAATAGCTCTTTTGTATAGCTTTATATATGAACATGCTTAAATATGAATGTAGTTCTGTGTCTACATCTGGTGTAGTGGATTCATATATATTGTAGGGTATTATTGCACTGCATGTAATAAAATGTAGTATAATGGTTTCTCCTGTAGGTTATATATTATGACATGCAAGCTCCATTACATTCCTCCACAATTTCCCATAGCAGCTATTTATATATGGTTGCCAGCTGATGCTGATAGTCTCATTATATATGTCTCATTATATATTTTGTGTCACTATATATTTCATTATGTCTCATTATATGTCTCATTATATATTTTGAACGTTTTTAGGTAGCTGCTGCTGCAAATTGTGTGATCATCCAATATCAATGATGGGGTTCAAATATTTCTATTAACAACAGTTAACATCGAGCTATTACATAGATGGAGCTACTCATTTCAGGATAATTTCAGTGTTGTATTGCAATATTGAGGATTTTCGTAAATCGCAAATGCACTGAATAGGTGATCCAAAGCCATTCCCACACTAACCCACTTACTGTCACTACCATTCAAACAGTATGTAGTATTAAAAAGCGGTATTTTCGCCATTGATGATTCAGGTTGTGACTTTTTCAGCAGATACTCAATTATGCCACCTGCAATAAAAACAAAATTATGAATTAAACATATGCATACATGTATACACATCACCAATACTTACATCACCAATACTTACATGACTATTCTTCTATTTCTGCAGTGACGAAAATGTTAATGGTGATGAACTTTTTTTTTAAAAAAAAAGTATAATAAATTGTTTTCCACCAACTGTTGGAGAGTTGGTTGTCACACATGTCATCTCAATGATATATCCGCCACAGCCTCTGCTGTCTTAACAGGAGGTCGCTGGAGCCGCTACTCAGTGGTTCGGTACAGCCCTGGGTGAGCTAGATATGACCAGCTGCTCAGCAGGTGGCTGTACGTCTGGGTGGCACTGGGAGAGCGACGCAAAATACTACCTTACGCCTCTCAGCAAGAAGTGTGTAGAACACCCTGGAAGGTAGATGTTATGTCTCTGTGCCCATCTGTAGCATATCTGGTTGGTCTTTAAGGGGGTCAGGGAATGTGGGCTATTGCCTGTCTCTCAGCTGGAGGTTTCAGGAGTGGAGTGGAAGGCAGTCATGGGAGGACGACAGGTAATGCAGAATACCATCTGTCTCCCAGCAGGATGCGTATGGACTCCCTACTGTGTCTAAATGACTATCTGTGATGCATCCAGACAGACTTGGGATGGCAGTAAGTAATGCTTACTATCATCTGCCTCTCGGAAGAATGTGCCTGGGAGAGGCCCTGGGCACGTTTGGGAGGGTGGTAGAGTCAGGAATGGGTGTCTGAGATGTTTGCCACCATCACACAAGTGGAGAAAGTTGTTACCAGCTTGAGGACAGTCTCTGTGGGTAGGTGGGATCTCACTGTTCTATGGAATGTTTGTGGGGTGGGGTAAGTTTAGGCTATGTCAGAGTTCTCAAAGTTACAGCACGGGTGGAAGCCAATGAAACCAACCAGCCATGTGTGCCTCTGATGTATGACAGCTGTCACTGTCTGGACATCAGCTGGTGCATGGCTTATAAGAAATTCAGATTGTTTAAATGAATAACTTCAGACTATTTAAATAAATAAAATCACCCCTGCTTCAGCCTAATTGTTTAAATAAAATGTCATAATAAAATGTAAGACACATGAGTTAAATTTCCCATGTTGTTCTGGAGAGAGAGTTTGGTAGGGAATGAGGTGGAGGAGGAAGAGCAAGGAGATGGGGGAGGGATGAGGTGGCAGAGGGGAGGGGGAGTAAGATGTAGACTAAATCACTTTGTCTGTCCCTGTACTGCACTTCGCCCAATACTCTTGTCACTGGAGCAGTTATCTGCTGTAAATAATAACTTAAGATCAAGCAGCACCACTGCCTGTACTGCAGTACCATCCGAGGATGCCTACATTGAGCCAGTTTTCTTACTCTAGCCAGATGCTGTTGTGTCTAGGAATCCCGCATACTCGGTTCGCTAGACAAACAATCAAACAACTCGTTTTAAAGAGTTTTATTAGAAAAGACAATTACAATTACTTAACTCTGATATGTGTCATAAGTTAATGGCGACATGCAAATAATCAGTCTTCTTCAGAATAGACAAACACAAGTGTGTGCTTCATAGAGATAGCTAACAAAGTGGCTAACGTTGAAGCTGCTATCGATGTGGGCTGCCACCAGTTGGGTGCAGCGCTTGTGTCCTCTTCATATAGGGGCCGCTGTTGTCACCTGGAGGGAGGTCGGTCAGTGTGCGATTGGCTGACCTCTTGTCACAGCCGTCTCTTCTCTATCGTTCCCGACAGGCGTGCAGGCGCTCACTTTATGCCGTAAAGATGCTATACAGATGTCACGCGGAAGTTAATTTCATTGAGGCGGTTGCAGAAAGGCTTAAAATTCAGTCTGCAAAAGTGTCCATTTTTTTCAGATGTAAGTGGAAGATTTAGGTCTTGTCAAATAAATAAGGCATCTTGCCCACAAAATTTCATGTAGAAACCACAGAAATAATGCCGTCGCTACGACTGTATAAGAATGTAAGTTATTCATGGGAAAATCAACAGTTATTTCAATTTAATTACGAATATTGCACTCCCTTCAGCTCCATAGATGCACTTTAGCGCAGAGGTGTCCAGCTTCAGCAGACAGCAGCTTGTGAACATGGTGTCCAAAAGCTGCTGTAAAAATTAATCCTGTACCCTGCCTTCTTTCATACATTCCTAGCAAGCCCTTTGCAGTAGCAACTGATACTCCAGATTATAGCATTGGGATGGTTCTCACTCATAGGAAAATCAGCTGGCTTGGAGTATCACATAGCTTGTACAACTATCAGATTAAACTTACCATAACGCATTTACCCATCGATAGAGAAAGATACTTCAGTTATCATTTAAGAGGTCAGAAATTCCTCTTGCGTGTATAAAGATTCCAGCAGGCCACAGGCTTATGAAGACAATATTTGGTACTCGCAGTATGATTCCAGACAAAATTCGTGCAACATTGGTTTTTTTTTTCTATGTTTAATAAATCGTATTACTCAGACACCACAGGGACAGTACACCCATTGCATTCCACCATCCTTTGAACTGGCTCACCCAGCTAGTCATAGTTACAGTTTCATGTGACTTCCTAGCTACAGTGCAGCTCGGCAGTCTTCCCATAACACATCATTACCAAAGACGAACCAAGAAATGACTGAAAAAAAACCTGTAACTGACTGAAGATTGAAACCAGCACCAGATACAGAATCTTACACCTACCCACAGAGCTGCCAAGCAACAGTGTAGGCTATGTACACTTCTGAAATCTTAAAATTAGTATTCTGTTATTTACTTTTCCTTTGACATCCTTCTTTATGTGGTAATTTTCTTAAATTTTAGTACATGAAATTTCCTCTAATGTTGAATTTCTCCAAAGGTCAGCCTATACACGTGGCGAAATATTGAATTATGTTTGTATAGTAATGTGAACATAGAAATCATAGATAATATCCTTAGCACACAGATTAGTTGCAACTGGAAATTAGAATATTATCTCATTTTCATCAGTGCAACATAGTATATACTTCCGACATATTGATAATATAATACAAATATTTTCTTTGACTTTCGAAAGACTGAGAGAACGTAATAGTGGACCATAACTGGTTTGCTACAGAATATATACTGTGTTTTTTCTGTGAACTTGGTATCATAGTACTGATCTCTAATTCTTTTAAGGGCAATCTGTGGCTTCCGACAAATATGTTAGGACCAGATTTTTTATCATTTCTCTACTGTTTTGTTCGGGAACTGAATGTTACACTGAGTAACGCGAAATACATTTATTCAAGATTCTTAAGTTACACACGTATATCACTTTACAGTCACAGATACATACGTTGTAGCCTAAAGTATGACCAGCGTACTCAATGTGTTTGACAAGCGTGTGAAGCAGAAGCTGGTAAGAGCACAACTCTGGGCTAATTATCTGAAATACTGGTGCTGTCAGAAACGGCTTACACAGTGTGAAGTTGATGTAAACAAATATAACGGACACATTCATGTGAAAAGTTGAAGGGGTACGCTGCCAGATTGTTGCATCTTCTTGGCACAATATTTTGATATCGTAGCTCGTTGTCGTCATCTCCCTGATTCCCTGATGTTCTAAAGAGACGGGGAGACTGCTTTTTTTTAATGCATTGGAGATGTATAAGAGGTAGGAGTAATTTCCATGTGTGAAAGTTCGCGCGGCAAGAGAACACAACAATCTTGCAGCCGAGAGAAAATTATTCATCATCAACGCCCTCCAAACATGAGATCTTTGATACATTCATGTCACATCCTAACAATACGTCATTATTTTATCATTCTGTAATAATAAATGGTGCTACGATATCAAGGCAGAATCAGTAAATAACATCAGATTTTGACATTATAAGCAATTATGAGTCCTTGTGCTGCGACAGATTTTATCGATACAATGTTGATTGCGTTCGCCCATTCTTGTTTCAATGTCAAGCCGTTCTCGACATCCAGAATTCTAGTTCTATGCATATGCCACTTAGTGTCTACTACTGATAATTTATAATATTGTTATAATTACATATTGAAAGAAGAAATCCCAGTTTGCTGGAACTCGCTTTTCAACTTGCAAAACCGTGTTTTTGAAAACAAAGTACCCATAATTTGCACATTAGCTTTCACAAATAATATGTACCAACGGCAGTGTTTCAATTTGTGAATATACACTACGTGATCAAAAGTATCCGGACACTACCAAAAACACACAGGAATTCCAAACTGCAAGTACTATGACCGGTGGGCGGGAGGCGAGAAAACTTGGATTTCATGGTCGAGCGGCTCCTCATAAGCCACACATCACGCCAGTAAATGCCAAACGACGCGTCGCTTGGTGTAAGGAGCGTAAACATTGGACGATTGAACAGCGGAAAAACGTGTGCAGTGACGAATCACGGTACACAATGTGGCGATCCGACGGCAGGGCGTGGGTATAGCGAATGCTCGGTGAACGTCATCTGCGAGCGTGTGTTGTGCCAACAGTAAAATTCGGAAGTGGTGGTGTTATGGTGTGATCGCGTTTTTCATGGAGGGGGCTTATACCCCTTGTTATTTTGAGTGGCACTATCACAGCACAGGCCTACATTGATGTTTTAAGCACCTTCATGATTCCCACTGTTGAAGAGTAATTCGGGGATGGCGATTGCAACTTTCAACACGATCGAGTACCTGTTCATAATGCACGGCCTGTGGCGGAGTGGTTACACGACAGTAACATCCCTGTAATGGACTGGCCTGCACAGAGTCCTGACTTGGATTATATAGATCACCTTTGGGGTGTTTTGGAACGCCGACTTCGTGCTAGGCCTCACCTACTGACATCGATACCTCTCCTCAGTGCAGCACTCCTTGAATAATGGGCTGCCATTCCCCTAGAAACCTTCCAGCACGTGACTTAACGTTGCCTGCGAGAGTGGAAGCTGTCATCAAGGCTAAGGGTGGGCCAACAACATACTGAATTCCAGCATTACCGATGGAGGGTGCCACGAACTTGTAAGTCATTTTCAGCCAGGTGACCGGATACTTTTAATCACATAGTGTATGCTCTACGAGTTATAAAAAAATAAAAGTCAAAATGAAATTAAATAAATTTGCAAAACAATTTCTTTCATTATTTCATTTTTCAACTTTTGAGGCACACGTGATAATCATTCGAATGGATTAAAAGGCAGTCGGACTAGGTACGTAGAGTCCTAGGTACCTTAAGCGACAAACGTTTTAGTCTGAATTCTCAAAATTTTCAACCCACTTCAGTTTGCCATGTATACGATATTCACCCAAGTATTTCAGTTTTTAAAGTCACAAATTTATCATTCCATATGCATATTTTGTTTATGAATGGAGTAAATGTCAGGTGAGAAACAGTTTTCATTAGAAACATTTTATGAATTTTGATTTTTAAAAAATTTGTGCATGTGTCTACCTAGAGGGGGAAATAACGATCCTCTCTCCTTCAAAAATGAAAGTAATCTACAAAAATCAAATTTGCATCATGCCCTGCCACAGAGACAGATATGTACAGTAAGAATTCAGTACAGTTTGAAGTAAAGTGGAAACATATTCCTAGCAAATGTTCCCAAAGCCATTTGTCGTGAAATCTAAAACTACTTCGTCGTTCACCGCGAAACTATTGACCTACACCCCTCCCCTCCTACCACTCCAGCTCCCAAGTACGCATTTGTTATTGGGGACAGTACTTCTGGGCCGTCCGGAGTGGCCGTGCGGTTCTAGGTGCTACAGTCTGGAGCCGGGCGACCGCTACGGTCGCAGGTTCGAATCCTGCCTCGGGCATGGATGTGTGTGATGTCCTTAGGTTAGTTAGGTTTAATTAGTTCTAAGTTCTAGGCGATTGATGACCTCAGAAGTTAAGTCGCATAGTGCTCAGAGCCATTTGAACCATTTGAAGTACTTCTGGATTTCTGTTTTCACGTTTTTTAAAATCCGTACATCGTTCCCCGATGGGATAAAAAAGGGTACGGTGAACGAATAACATTAACGGGTCCCTAAGATGTCTGGTTACTAATGAACTAGTACTCACAATGAGTTTGCCCGTCTGTAATGAAGATGCATGTGAAGTCAGAGGGCTCCTACTATCGAGTTCATTTCCACATACAGGGTGAACAATAATAACACCAGCAAACTGCAGGGACGAATTCCTGGCTAGAAATAAAGGAACAAAAGGGTCTACGAACATGTGTTCGGAAATGCATCGTTGCCACGGTAGATGGCGCTGACGAATGACAGTTCCTCTGACCATGTGCCGTGTGTTCCTTGTGTGTTGCAGGCTGTGTGATTGACGTAACGCACCGTAGGCAGCAGAAGGGTCTGATATTCGTGTTGGGAACCACCCGAAACTTAATAGAACAAACAGTCTTTGCGCCGCCAAAACCTGAAGGTTCACAGCAAGTACCTCTGCGGGGAGGAGATGTTTTTATGTGTTCGACGATTGGATAAGCTTCGGCACTTGAGAGAAATATTACTGAGCTCTTTAAGAGGGAGATTTCTTGCGGCTGCACGCCCGAAACTTAATGGAAGAAGCCGAGATAGTAATTGTGAACGGCCAAGCAGGTGGAAACGGTCGAGAGGCAACACGGCTGTGCCAGAAAAAAGTACCCTCACAGACACCAACTACATCACACAACATTTCAAGCCCTTTTTGGGGGTTAGTGTGATCATGGATCCTTGCAGACAGACGAACGTGCAGGGAGGCGGCGGTCTGTGCGTACACCAGATTTGGAGGACCGAATCCTCAGGATACTGAGACAAAACATAGTACAATCTCCAGCCAAATGGCCCGCCAATATGGTGTAGGCGAGAGTACGATTACGTGTATCCTGCATGACAACCGCTACTAACCCTGTCATCTGCAATATCATGGCGACTATTTTGAACATCTGTTGTAACACTGACGCGATGCAGCTCTGTACTGTGTTCCGGGACTATTTGCTGTCATTGCACGCACACCATCCATTTCCGGACACATGTTCATAGGACCTTTTTACCTCAAATTCCAGTCAAGAATCCGTCCATGCAGTTTGTCAGTTTTATCAATGTTTATCCTGTATAAAGCAAATGCTCAAATATGCAATGCCTGACTCATTCTTCTCCTGTCATTCTCTGTCACATTTCATACATGACGTTTCATGGTGTAGAGCTAGAACTCGTCAACTGCCTCCGTGTTGGTTGGTTTTAATGAAACTCGTTGCAGCGTAAGAGCACTACGCAAAGCAAAAACTCTGCCGGGCAAGAGCACGCTGAGATAATTCTTGAATAATGTTATCAGTTGTATTTCTCTTGTGTCGAGTGCAGACTGACTTGCAGATCTACGATACATTGGAAAGATAACCGAGTTTTTAACACAACATTTCGCGCATGTGAGAACTGAACAACATACATCACACACAAAGTGTTCATAAACAGTCTGAAAACCGTGAAGAGTGTTGCGAGGTGGTTTGTGCTGAAAAGTAATTCGATACGTAATTTGATTCGTTGCGCCGAGTTAAGTTAGCATTGAAGTTAGCCATTCACGGCGTTGTGCTAGCAAATTCAGGGGACCCGCCGGATTTGATTGATTGATTGATTTTAACAGGAGAGCTAAAACACCTTAGGTCTAACCCGCCACTGCCCGCACCGAAACTAGGTTTATTGTGCGGTATCGCTCCCTGTATATCTAGTAAAGCCAACCAGTGCCCTTAAATAGTGCAAGGTGTCACTCCACCAGTTTTTTGTTAGACACAATTTATTCAGGTCTAGTTGTCCCGAAGATTCTGTATCTTTTACTCTCCAATGCCATGCATTCAAAGATTAGGTGTGACGCAGTTTCTTCACCCTCATCACAGATCCTACATTTAGGGTCCTCTTCCATTATACCCATTGTGTGTAGGTGTTTTTTGAAGTTCCTATGGGCGGTCATCAATCCAGTCATGAGTTCGATCTCTTTCCTGTTCAATCCCAGGATTACGGAGCTTCTTTTCAAACATGGCTTGGGCATCATTACCTTACCATGTTTTTGTTTATAGACCTTGGTCCCATATCCTACGTGCTGTTTCCTAAGCCAGTTCCGTAGTTCTAATTTGATCATAGCCTTGGTGATTGTCAAGACACGTTCCGGTCCAATAAATGGAGTTGTTGCCCCCATCCTAGCCAATCTATCGGCTTGTTCATTGCCACAGATCCCTGAGTGGCCAGGGACCCACACTAGGTACACCCTATTGCTTCCCCCTAGCTCCACCAGACCCTTGAGGCAATCTGCGACAATCTTAGTTGTTGCAGGACCCGCCGGATACAAGAATTGAGTCAGTTGTTCTTATAGCGTAGAATGTAGATGATAGCGCACGAGAGAGCTCCCTCTTTGGCTCGGGTTCGATCCCTACTACTTTCCCATGCCTAGTTTTTGGATCGTGTTGTTTGATTTTAGGCAACCAACCGAAGACGAAGTTTGACGACACCGTCTCTGATGGGCCACTTGAACTTGCTCGCGCAACGGCCTGAGCGGCTCGCTTCAATGCCAGTCAATTTGGAAACGGAGCAATGTATCGGGTTATTTTCTTAATAGTTATTTCTCAGGACAACCTGTCCTGCAACACCCTTACAAGCTTTCTAGATTGTTTCTGACATCCCTGTATATGCACAGACCTACATTATGTACAAATATCAGATTCAGAAATTTTTTTGAAAGTTTATTAAATAATTTTAAACATGTTTTAAAAGTACATTAAGACGGTAATAGATATAGAAAATGAAAGTGTTGTTATTGATTAAATGAAAACTTTTTATAAAATAAAATAGCAGAAAGGGTATTAACAAATTCATAAGCATATGTATGTTATTTCCAGACAAGTACGTGGAAGGAGCACTATATACTTTCTACAGGCAGTTTGCTAGACTACATCAAAGAACGGAAGAGCAACAGAAGCGGATTCAAAAGGGGAACCGGAAGCATTGACAGAAATGTAAGGAAGATTCACTGGTCCCATCCTCTGTGAAGTGAGATAGTTGTATAGGATCTGTTAAACTGGATGAAGAGTCGGCTGGGCATAGAAAACGGTTCGAAAGTAAACCAAAGCAAGATGAAAATGTTGAGGAGCAGAGTAAATGTGGTTAGGCAAAAACTTCCCAATGACCTCGTGATCGAAAGAAAGTTAAACCCTAATCTATAAACTTGCTCGTGAGAAAGTCGACCTCAGAACTGGAGCCACTTAGCAGAGGAACTGAAAGAGTTCTTGTACCTTGGAAGCAAATAAACCCGTGGCAGACGTAGCACGGAGGATGCAAGAAGTGTAGCTCCAGAAAAGAAAATATTAGTTGTCAGAAGAAAGCCGCTAGTATCACACACAGGTCTTAACCTGAAACGATTACTAGCATTTACTTAAGGAAACAGTGGAAGTGAATCGCAGATGTTAGGAAAATCGGAGGGTAACAGAAACGAAGCGTTTGAGGGGATGAAGATGTAGGGGACTGATAAATACTCCACTGTCGCCCAACTTCTGCTCAACTGTAACGATAAGATTACACATTTAGAACAGGAAGGAATTTATGGGATTTCCTGCAATCTGTATAGCAGGTAGGGCTGTAACTACTAGACTGGCTGACTGACAGTGTGAAAGGAGTTGGAGACTGAAAAAGAAAGATTTAACATTTGCTACACATGCTCTGAATTTATATCGTTCATGTGATACGACATGTGATGTTCACCATAGAGGAACTAAAGGCAGAAAACCAAAATTACTCGAAATTCTGGCAGTAAACAATGGAAATGCCGTGTGGCTAGGGCCTCCCGTCGGGTAGACGGTTCGCCTGGTGCAAGTCTTTCGAGTTGACGCCACTTCGGCGATTTGCGTGTCGATGGGTATGAAAGGACGATGATAAGGACAACACAACACCCAGTCCCTGAGCGGAGAAAACCTCCGACCCAGCCGGGAATCGAACACGGGCCGTTAGGTATGACATTCCGTCACGCTGACCGCTCAGCTACCAGGGGCGGACATTCTGGTGGTTAATAAACACCAATTAAAGAATCCTGATCTGGTCTGTAATGACCAAATACAGTTCCATTACTCACCCTCACTAAAGTAGCAGCAGCCACTTATTATTTCTCTCACAGTTAGATAATAAGCTTTTATAACTGTTTCACACCAATATACCATGCATTTCTTCCCGCCACCCCCGCCCCCCTCTTTTTTCGGCCTGTTAATGACTTTCACCAGTTTGTCCATATGACGTAGTAAGCTATGGTGTTACTGACTGGTACAACATATTATTTGGCTTATACATTCATATAGTTTTAATATTTGAACATACTGTAAAATAAGATTTATTTGTCCAGAGTATCCTTGGGTATTACATTATACTTGTGTTTTGTATCGATATAGTCATAAAATGTTACATATCTTTGTACAACAATCTTTATACAGATCTTCAGTGCTAAGTTATCTGACGATGGCCTACAATCCTGATAGCCGGTTCATAACGAACTATTAAACAAATATTTTTGTGGAACTTTAATACTGAGGATTCCAATTTTTAATACGTCAGTAGTCCGCCAAGAAGTGACAGAATATTCCATAAATATTAATGATGAGGCACTGTAGAGAATAATCGGCAAGAAAAGAAATATATGGAAAACACTAACTGGGAGAAGGATAAAACGAAAGGACATGGAGAATACCCCTCTTGCCGCAAGTGGAACGGTATACGAGAAGAAAGAAGACTGGGGCGTAGCATTCCGTAGACGACGAAGCACAAGGTCGGAATGAAAAAGGACGGGGAAGAAAATTAGCTGTGTTCTTTCAAAGAAAACTTCCCGGCATTCTCCTTAAGTAACGGGGGTTTGAGCCGCCATCATCCCGAATCCGATTCCCGTGTCTTACCTCTGCGCCAAGATCTGTAGTAGCAACAGAGAGCAAGAACTGCAGGGGAAGACAGGGATTAGAATATACCTAGCAAATAATTGAGGACGTTGCGGGTGGGTGCTACTCAAGGATGAAGAGGATGGTACAGAAAGGAAGTAAAGGTGGGTTGCCTCAGACCACTCACAAGACACAAAAAGCTTCCACTTTATATCGATGTGGGGGTTAATGAACAACTTTTGTATGTTTGTTGATTCTTAATGCAAAGAATACCTTGCAGTTTAAATATTAATTTACAGTCACACTCGTACAAACTGGAGTGCTTTTCTGAGCCTTTCCCAGAGAGCCAAAAAAATGGCTACTTTGACTCTTCATGTTCTTCACCCTCGAAGTGCCGCGTGATCTCGACGAAGGTGCGGCCCTTTGTCTCTGGCAGAAAGAAGAAGGTGAAGACGAGGCCGACGAAGGCGCTGGCAGTGAAGAGGAAGAAGACGGAGTAGATGCCCGCGGCGTCGCTCATCACCTGGAAGAGCTTGCCCATCAGTGTGAAGGTGACCGCCTGCACCACCGACACGACCGCCGTGGCCACGCCCTTCACCTCCGAGGGGAACACCTCACCGACGATGGCCCACGGCAGCGGGCCCACCCCCAGGATGTTGAACACCTGTGCGAGCAAAGCCACCCGTTAGTCACAACCATCGGTATCGCAGAAATTTTTGTAAGACGGAACAAGTTTCTAAAGTTGTCGTTTTTTATATAACTGATTTGGTGTGTTTGAGAACATGTCGTACCACAGGTAGTACAGAAAATGTACTGAATGACGAAAAATAGCTAAAATTCAGTATTTTTTGATGCATAAAAGACAGATACGAGGGGTGGACTCAAAAATAACCGGAATTTCTTTCTAGAAAGCATATACTTTATTATTTTCAAATACAACCTTAATCTCCTTCGAAGTACTCTCCTTTAGCATTAATACACTTGTCCAAACGTTCATTCCAGTGTTCGAAGCACCTTTTAAATTCGTCCTCTTTGATACCTGCTAGCACTTTCATGACATTTCGTTTTACGTCTTCCACATCGGCAAAACGCCTCCCTCTCAAGTCTCTTTTCATCCTCGGGAGTAGGAAGAAGTCCGAGGGTGCTAAATCCGGCGAATAGGGCGCTTGGGTCAAGGTAGTCGTCTTCGTTGAGGCCAAAAACTGGCGAACGCTGAGAGCCGTGTGCGCGGGAGCATTGTCGTGCTGCAGGAACCACACGCCAGAATCCCACAAAGCCGGACGTTTCCACAAAGCCGGACGTTTTCGCGACAAGCTTCTGCGAAGCCATTTCATAACCTCCTACCAGAATTGTTGGTTTACTGTCTGGTTTTCAGGGACAAATTCAGAGTGTACAATCCCTTTGATGTCAAAAAACAGATCAACATCTTTTTCACATTCAATTTCACTTGTCGAGCTCTTTTGGTCAAGGTGAGCCAGGTGACTTCCACTGTGATGACTGTTGTTTACTTTCTGGATCGTACCCATAGCACCATGACTCATCACCTGTAATGATTTTGTTGAAAAAAATGTGGATCATCTTTGAACGCGTCCTTCATTTCGAGACAGGCTTGAACGCGACGATCCCTTTGATCTCTGGTAAGAAGTTCCGGCACGAATTTTGCTGCCACTCTTTGCATCCCCAAATCGATGGTTAAGATGCGCTGAATTGAGCTCCAGGACAACCCAGAGAAATTCTCGAGTTGGTCGATTGTCCTGCGTCGATCTTCACTGATGAGATCACGGATTTTGTCGATGTTATCTTTGCTTCGAGCTGTTGAAAGTCGACCGGAACGGCGCTGATCCTCAACCTTCATTTCTCCCTTTTTAAACCCAGAAAACCATTCGTACACTTGCGTTTTACTAAGAGCATGGTCTTTGTAGGCTGTCTGAATCATCGCGACAGTTTCTGCTGCGTTCTTGCCGAGCAAGAAACAAAACTTCACTGCCGCACGTTGTTCGTAAGAACTAGCCATTTCCTCATGTCACGTCTGCACTGTATGCACACTCAAAGAACTGCCAAAGAAACCACACTTCTCACTGTTGGGTGACGCCGGTGGCAGAATGACTCAGCAGTGCTCCTACTGTAACTCTCTGGTGGCGCAACCTGCTACTATAAGTACACAATATGCAGCATTACGATTCCGGTTACTTTTGGGTCCCCCCTCGTATACTTAATTAGTATATGCAGATATGTCTTTTTGTGACTTTCAGGTTTCCTTGGTGGATTTGTTCAGTATATGGCTATCAGGTGTGCTACCAGAACTCGTATTATAAATGTCACAATATTTATTCGAAACAGCATCGCCTCCTTCATTGCACAGTATCAGAAAGACGAACCTAAGGATATATCTTCTCGCACATCATGCGGTGTCCTCTACTCAGGCAGCGTTCTGCTATTGCAGGTTTCTGTGGTTGACCTGGACGTGTATGAAGATGTGTGTTCATCACATCAGTTGTGCATCGTATGACATGTCTGGCCAATATACGCCATTCCACGCTCATAGCGAATCTCTTATAAGCCTTTTTCCATGAGGTCAAGGAAACTGCGATAAAGGGTGCCTCCGTTTCTTTAATTTTGACTCCTCAGCAGGTATGCTGGATGAATTTGTCCCTCAGAATAACCACTCTGGGCAAACTATACGAACGTGTTGAAGCTCACCTGGTAGGCTATCAGAATTGAACACGACGTTTGCTCTGTGAATCAGAGTGTGCAGTACACTTTCACTTTGTACGGCGTGTTGTCGCCTGTCAGCCAAGGCAGATACTTGCCAAATTCCCCAGTTTGTGGCATAGGAAGTGGTGTCGTTGATGCCTTCAAACGCAATCTGGACAGAACTTGACCACACTAATATTCCTGGGGCTCTTTGACAACGGTGTGGAGAAAACTTACGTATGAGCACCCGCTCGCTTCCGGACATGCTGATTGGAAACAAAGCGCTTCTGCTTGTGTGGGTTTACCAGTGACGATGATGGTGGTGGACTGCTAAGTACTGCTCTGACTACTGAATCCTAACTTGCTAGACAACTGGACGATGAGTTTCTCGGCATATCGGATAGTGACATATCTGATTGTCATCAGTTGATTGTAGAACACAATAACGACTACTACTACTATTGATACTATGAAATATGACACCAAAAGTACCGTGAAACTGAGCTTGCATTGCAGCTGTTACTTCGTGAGCTCTGGCAATTTCTAGCACATCGCTCAAGAGTTGGATCAGGTGGCTCTAAAGCCTTCTCACTACTCGATCAGGAGCTAAGCTACTTACTGGAAAAATCACACTCGTGTGCTAAGACTGGAAAGTCAGTAGCTCATACAGCATATGGTTTTCTACATTGCTTAACACACTGATTAAGTCTGAGACTATATGCAGCTACATTGGTTTGGTGACCGTAATAATCAGCCAACAAACCAGCAGCACCAGAAAAGCTTAGACTGCTGAGGTCCGAGGGTGTCTGTAGTTTTTTTGTGCTAATTTTATACATTTCATTACTGGAAGACAATAAGAGTGCAATCTGACATTCGTGATTAATAATATGGCGTGCCTTATAATAAAGAACAAAAAACAGTAGTTCCTGCTGTTGCTGTTACTGTTGTGGCCATTGGAATTCCCACTGCTTTTGTTACTATTGCTGTTTCTGCAGTTGTTGTTGGTGTTTCAGCTGCAGTTGTGGCTGCCCTCAGAGTGAATAGGTGCCCGGTGAGAAAGTCCTCGTCGCCACTTTTCTATCCTACATAGGTCGAACACAACTGGTGATACTCCCCCTCGCAGTGACGTAAGAGACCAGGAACAAACAGGTGGTTCCTATGGTAAATGGCGGTGGTGTTCATGAAGTGAACAGCTAACCTGAAGCAAGGATAAGAGCGCAAAGTAAGTTATCATTCAAGTGAGTGTAAACAGTTCAGGGAGTGATCTGCATCTGAAAACATAAATACGGGCGAGTTCAATTATTTTACTATCAATCCATGTATATCTGATCTTTCTTTCATGTCCGTAGTTGGGCTGGTCAGGAAATCTGAGTCACCATCACATACTTAAAAAAACGATTTTAAAACATTGTAAAGAGTGGGCGAAGATTATGAAATGAATGTATTTAAGGAACTACACTACTGGCCATTAAAATTGCTCCACCAAGAAGAAATGCAGATGATAAACGGCTATTTATTGGACAAATATATTATACTGGAACTGACATGTGATTACATTTTCCCGCAATTTGGGTGCGTAGATCCTGAGAAATCAGTACTCAGAACAACCACCTCTGGCCCTAGTAGCGGCCTTGATACACCTGGGCATTGAGTCCAACAGAGCTTGGATGGCGTGTACAGGTACAGCTGCCCATGCAACACGATACCACAGTTCATCAAGAGTAGTGACTGGCATATTGTGACGAGCCAGTTGCTCGACCACCATTGACCAGACGTTTTCAATTGGTGGGAGATCTGGAGAATGTGCTGGTCACAGCCGCAGTCGAACATTTCCTGTATCCAGAAAGGCCCGTACAACATGCTGAAATGTAGGGTTTCGCAGGGATCGAATGAAGGGTAGAGCCACGGGTCGTAACACATCTGAAATGTAACGTCCACTGTTCAAAGTGCTGTCAATGCGAACAAGAGGTGACCGAGACGTGTAACCAATGGCACCTCATACCATCACGCTGGGTGATACGCCAGTATGGCGATGACGAATACACGCTTCCAATGCTCGTACACCGAGATGTCGCCAAACACGGATGCGACCATCCTGATGCTGTAAGAAGAACCTGAATCCATCCGAAAAAATGGCGTTTTGCCATTCGTGCACCCAGGTTCGTCGTTGAATACACCATCGCAGGCGCTCCTGTCTGTGATGCGGCGTCAAGGGTAACCGCAGCCACGGTCTCCGATGTGATAGTCCATCTGCTCCAAACGTCGTCGAACTGTTCATGCAGATGGTTGTTGTCTTGCAGACGTCCCCATCTGTTGACTGAGGGATCGAGACGTGGCTGCACGATCCGTTACAGCCATGTGGATAAGATGCCTGTCATCTCGACTGCTAGTGATACGAGGCCGTTGGGATCCAGCACGGCATTCCGTATTACCCTCCTGAACCCACCGATTCCATATTCTGCTAACAGTCATTGGATCTCGACCAACGCGAGCAGCAATGTCACGATACGATAAACCGCAATCGCGATAGGCTGCAATCCGAGCTTTATCAAAGTCGGAAACGTGATGGTACACATTTCTCCTCCTTACACGAGGCATCACAACAATGTTTCACCAGGCAACGCCGGTCAACTGCTGTTTGAGTATCAGAAATCGGTTGGAAACTTTCCTCATGTCAGCACGTTGTAGGTGTCACCACCGGCGCCAACCTTCTGTGAATGCTCTGAAAAGCTAGTCATTTGCATATCACAGCATCTTCTTCCTGTCAGTTGAATTTTGCGTCTGTAGCACGTCATCTTCGTGGTGTAGCAATTTTAATGGCCAGTAGCGTAGAAATATTCATAAATGGCTCCACGTATGGAACTATGTTACTGAATGACAAGCTAAAAACCAATAATGTAAGTTTTTTATAATTTTATCACAGTTGACGTCGGTTTTACCAACTACATAAACACCTATTGGCTCCCTGAGCCTTTCCTTAAAAAAAAAAAAAAAACTCTGTTGTAGCATACACTGACGATCCAAAACATTACGACCACCTGCTTAATGGCGTGCTGGCTCACCTTTGTAACGCAATATATCACCGACTCTGCGTATCATCGGTTATAAAGGTCTTCGATAGACTACTGGACCTATGTGGCATCAAGCGTCATGTAATTCCCGTAAACAACTGGCCTCTGATTTGTGTACTCGACGATGGTACTCGATAGCAACCCAGATGGGAACCATCAGAATCACGTCAGGCGAATTTGGTGGATAAAAATTAACACGATTTCACTATCATACTCCTCGAACCATTGTAGAACGATTCTGGCTTCGAGACACAGTCAACTGTACTCCCTAAAGATGACGTCTCGTCAGTGAAGACATCAAGCATGAAGGGATACCGGTGGTTTGCAGCCGACATGGTGTCTTCGATTACTACCACAGGCCCCATGGAAGAGCAGGAAAGTGTCTATCACAACATAATACTGCTCCCACCAGCCTATGTCTGTGGTCCGCTGCACGTTTCTAGCAGCCGTTCGCCTTGATGACAGCGTTTGAGGAGACGACCGTCGATCTGGTGTAGCAAAAATGTGATTCATCCGACTAGTTGACGCGTCTCCAGTGATACACGGTCCAATCTCGATGATTTCGAGCCCACTGCAATCATAGCTGACGACGTCGTTGGGCCAACAGGTGAACAGGCAAGGGTCGTCCGCTGTGGAGTCCCTTGTTTAACAATGTGCGCTGAATGACGTGCTCTGAAACACATTTGCGTCCACCGACATTGTGCTCTTTCGCAAGAGGTGTCATACATCGCCATCTATCCTACTTTACAGTGCAGACAACCGTCCAAATCCCACGTTCTATGAAGAGTCGTGAACGTCCAACGGCTTTGAACCTAGTGCAGTGTCACTGCCCTCCTACCACTTTCTGTAGATGATCCCGACAATAGCAAATGGACATTCGACCAGCTTCGCCGTTTTCGAGATACTCGTTCACAGTCTCTGCGTAATAATAACCTGCCCTTTGACAAAATCGCTTATTTCAATGAATTTCTCCATTTACAGGCAATATCTTCGCTCGGGTAAACCCCCATCCGTCTGTGCTCGGCTTACATACTTTTCTGACTGCATTACGTCCCCACAACGCCACCAGTAGGTATCCAGTCTTGCAGTGGGCAGTGGTCACAATGTTTTAGCTGATCAATGTACGTACTACAGTCTGTGGTTGCCATTAAAAAACACTCAGTCTTTGATAACAGTTGTTTTATAGTTCAGATATCGGTTTGCAATTGCAATAGCGTACCACTCTAGGCTAGCTAGCTCTGTGGAACTGTAAACAATATTATTGTTTTTGTTTACAGAAGAAGTAATGTCTATTCACCATATACGCAAGTAACAGGCTATTTCTCTACATATATGCCACATTAAAATATTTATGGTTCATAACCCAAGCTCTTAAATAGCAAAAATACATTTGAAATACAAATTTTCGATTAGGTCGCATCTAATTGGACTGAAATTTCACCTGTGGTCCACCTTAACAAGAAATGCCATATTACTTCAGTACATTACATGTAACTATTTTCTCTATGCTTTTATCTGTTAAAAAGGGTGTTCCATGTGTCACTCGCATGAATAATTCGCTGCTCTAGTTCTTCTATGTTATCAAAGGGAATGCCGTACATTTCACATCTGAGATGAGTCCACATAGAAAAATGCAGAGGATTGAGGTCTGGTGATCTTGGAGGTAAGGGTACAGACCCTTCTCAACCTGTCTGTCCTAAGACCACACTGGAACATTGGGTGACTTCTTTCAGCAGCAGTGATATATGCTTGTGCCTCATTATGCATGTACTGCATTTCCTGACCATGTGTAACCTAACGTTTTAAATCTGATGGGAATTTAATAAAAAAATTTTACATTTCTAACACATGTGTACTAACTACAACAATGTTGTATACTAAAATCCCTGGTGTCTCGTAACTATATATTCACAAATATATCTTGCGTAAAGCTCATTGCACACTGATATTTACTGGAAAATTTTTTGTTCTTCTATCATATATTTTCACACATATTAGTTTTTGCTATGAATTATAATATACCCTGTAAACAAAATGAAAATCAAGTGTTCCAATGCACTTCCCTGTCACATGCATGAAGTTAATTCTACAAGATAACATGGTGTATCTCCCTAAAGTCAATGAATGCAGCACTAAACTAGATCCCATTGTGTATGATCACCTTGATCTCATGGGTGAACAGAGGATGATTTTATTGTTCCTTGAGTCTGGGATATTATGGCACATTATGTACATACTGAGACGACACTCACAGGAAAAGCAATCATGGCGGCGAGTGGCAGCCACTGCACAGCAGTAAGATCTGTGTGCACCACATCCTTGAGGTAGAAGAGGATGCTGAGTGTAGCCATGGTGAGGACACAGCCAGCAAATGAGAGTAGCATCAGCAGCCGGCGGCCAGCTCGGTCTGCCAACAGAGACGTGGCAACACTGCTTGCTGTTTGCACTGCTGCCACGATGATGGCGCACACATCTGCATCCAGCGCCACACCCGATTGCTGAAAGGTGTCAGTGGTGTAGCCCGTGAGCACGGAAAGCCCCGTGAACACCTGTGTCAGGATGAGCACCACACACACCACCAGCGCCCGCCGGCTGCCACGCCTTCGCACCAGCTGGCCCATCAGTTCCAGCTGTGACCGTTGGGCCTCTGTCATAACAATGTATAGTCAGTTTCTGTTCCTCTGCTGCTGCACTGCTGCATCACTATTTTAATCAATTCCTTAATACGACATCTAATGATCATCATTTCCCTATCCTTCCACCTTACAGTGTAGGAAACCAAACGATCCCTCCAATTGCACATCAATCATGTTACATCTTGATATAACCAATGGTTCCTCAAGATAAACCCTTCAAATATTCCAGCAATACTTATGCAATGAAATGCACACAAATTCTGTCATTAAGTCACACACCTATCTAACTATCACAGTAATACACCTCAGACTTGCACTTGACTGGCAACTGATATAGAAACTCTCATCGTGTGATGATCCAACAGAAAGTCCCCAGCAGATTAAAACTAATAACTGACTGAATATGGAAATTGCACCCTATGCTATTGTTGTCTGGATAGCTGTACCACCAAAGTTCTATCAGTTCCTCTAAAACATTTAGCACAGTGCTGTCTGTCTTACATTCTTTATCCATTTATCTTCCCCCATTTGGATCCTTTACCATCCAATCAAATTTCCACTGCCCATCACTCACATGAAAGGCATTAGAAAGTCTGACACTATTCACAAATGCGACTAGAACAACACCACTGTTTCCCTTCTAACAACTGATCCTGATTTCCTGCTGCTCCAGTAACAATACATCTACATATACTCTCTATACCCTGCCCCAACTTCAACCAATTCTATTTCCTATACTATGAAACGTCTCCTAACATTTATTCATCCTGCCACCTGAGTCGTGGTAAAAATTGCTGTTTTGAAGAGCGCGCCACAGCGCGTTGTGTGAAGCAGTCGCCCTCCGTTTCTGTCGGTGGCGACACTGTGGCAATCGCAGCTTTGGTGTCTCCCTCTGGTGGGAAAGCGGAAAGGTTGCCTGTTCACGTGCATTTAAGAGGCGCTATCAGCTCGGTGGTTGGGCAGTCGGAGTGAGTCTGGGTCAGTCACGCGTCACCAGTTGCTGGTCTGTCTCCCGTTCGCATTTGTGCAGCAGTTAGTGTCTGTCTGTCGTCAGAGTGCTAGTATGTCTGTCGTTTGGATCAAACTTTAAAGCTGGCAAATGAGAGTCTTGCCACTCCGCCAGTAGCAGAACTCAGCTAGTGGTCGCCCGGTCGGGGCTGAGTTGCTGCATCTGAGTCTGCGCGTTAGGCCACCAGTCTGCTCGAGTTGCTCGGGCCTTAAGCGTTGGCGCATGTGAGGTCGCCACGTGAGTCCAGTGGGCTGCGCCGTATAGCAAGAGGTAGTGGCTTCGCGGTCGACACGAGAGCGACAGGAGTCAACCCACGACATCGGGCTGGCCGGTTCGAGCTGCGACGCCGTGAGACGGGAGATCGGCGCCCCTTCCTGCGTCCGTTGAAGCGGCTGGCAGCGGACGGTTCGGGAGAGCGTTTTGGGGGGTGCTGCGCCAGGTCTTCGCCAGACATCGAAGTTTATTAGAAGTTAAGTGTTTCGTGATATGTTGTTTCATTTACTTGTTAAATTCTACTTATTTTCTTGGTCAGTCTCTCGTCCGCAGTTTGCTCGTCTGTCTCTCGTCAGCATTTGTTAGGCAGTTAGTGTCTGTCTGTCTGTCGGTCTGCCGTACGTTAATAGCTGCCTCTGTCATGTTTGTCGGTTTTGGTGTTAACGAATTTATTGCTTGAAGTGTAACGGCCGAATTCCAGAATATGTTTTTATCTTGCCTATCATCTTGAGAGGCGGTATATGTGTAATGTTGAGCATGTTTGTATATTTTATGTAAGATTGCATTTCATAGGTTTTTATTTAAATCGTCATTTTAGTATATAAAGTTGCCACCCTTCCACCGTAAGAGGTTTTTTTTTAATCAAGTTGCACCTTCGGTGACAATTTAATTTTTTTAATGTTAGTTTTTTTGTACCATTTCCATCCCTCCTACGGGGTGCATAGTTTATGTGCTAGTGTGAGTTGTTAAAATTTTTAGTTTAAAGTAATCTGGCGTGTTGCAGATTTGCACCAGTGTAGTGTTTCAGAGGTTGTTGTGAGCGGTGGTGACTACGGCCATGTCAAAAGGGAGTGGCAAGGTTCTCAGCCCGAAAGCTCATACTATCAAAATTTGTTCTTTCTGCCTCTGAATAAATTGTAACTTGATTTTTAGAGGGTGCTTTCTGATTGTAATTTTAAATCTGTTTAAAAAAAGGGCTTTTAAGAATAAAATTTCCATTTGTTGAAAGAAATTTAATTTTTTTTTCATCAGTTACCCTCTGGCAACTACTTCCATGCTCACATATGTGATTAAATGTGTTAATGTTCTTGATGAATCGCTAGTAAATAAAGTACATTCTTAAGAAAATTTTGAAGGTAAGTTCACGGTTCACCACCTCTAACTCATCTCTCCCTATCGTATCCCATATCGGGGCTCTCTATCTCCATCTCTATCTTTCACTGCTCCTTTTCTCTTCATATCACAGGCAGGCCCACAGCCCAGTCCCTTCTTCATTTCTGTCTCTTACCGTCAGTTCCACAGTTACCATCATCTCTACATCATACACTTTTTTTATACCTCCATACATCCTATAACACTACAGAACATGTAACCTTCCCTGTTTAACTAGCACTTTACTATGGAAGTCCTTGAGCCATCAGTGAATATGTTGTCATTCTTTTTAAGACCATCATATTTCTGCACCATCTTATTATTTTTATTGTGTTTTATTATATATCTTTTAAATTATAAAATGAAAATGTGAACAATTTATTTTAATATCATACATGATAGTTATATTTTAATAATTTTAAAAGCCTTTGTGAAATTATCTAATTTCAAATAATATTGTATCGAATTTATGTACTTTAATACCTTTTTACTAAAGAGGGAGTGGTTGTGCCACAAGCCCCACCTCCCCATCCCCTTCTACCCCAAACACATGTAAGGCAAAGGGAGGTGAAATAACATTAAGAAACGTTTGTTGTCTATAACCATTAGTTAATGACATGTCACATGAGTGGTGGAAAACTACTTAACTCAGTTGCAAAAGAGATTATCATAGCTTCTTAATATAAGAGGATCCTGTTTACAAAAGAACATGTTTCAAAAATTGTTCATATGGCTGTTTAGCCCAAGTTTATCTTGAGCCGGAACGACTGTTCATCTCATGAATTCGAAACTCAAATATCTCTCACTGACGTCGATTTTCTGTAGATAATGGTACATATTTGCGTCTTGCTTATAATAACTTTTTTGGAGACTCATTTCTGGTGTCTCCAAAGTTTTCAATAGATTATAGACATTGTTGGTGATAATTCTGAGGAAGTGAATCGGAAGAGTTAACTACAGATAATAAACAGCATATGTCTGTGACTGCTTTCCTGGGATACAATATCATGCAGACAGCATAAAAGCCACGAGTCACTGGATGGCAGCACATTAGCCTGGTACCATCTGGCAGTGTTATGCGTTAAGCCATCTGAGGAAAAGTCAATTCATTTCAACATAGTGAGTCATACCCAACAAAGCAACCTTGAAGTTGTTATTAGCAAAATGGACATAATGTTGTAAAACCTTACTGTGTGATATAAATATATATTAGATCTTGTCATTTAAAGGCTTCAGAGGATATTAGTAATTAATTTTGTAAAGATTAATTACCATCAGCTTAGCTGTGGTCCAGAAGAGATAAATCATGTGGAAATAAAAGCTGTTATGATGTACTTGCAGCTGAGATACCTAATCCCATATTGAATACTGATCTCAGATAGAGTACTTAAAAACATCATTTATAATTATCAATTTAAATTAATATTAATAACCTAACAACAAGAACGAAATCTATCGCTAAATAAAATAGCCTCTCAACATGGAATTGCAATCTTCATTGCAATTTCTCTCACAAGATCAGGCAGCATTCCTAATTTACAGTGTGCTATCTTTTGATGGGGTGGACAACTTGCTTTTTCTGTGATAGTCATTGCATGTCTAATCAATGGTGCCATATAATTTTGTACTAATAAGCAAAGCATCTTTAATAAATACAGCTGACTGACGTGAGATCCAAAGTAAGGTTGGGCCTTTCACCTCGCTGCTCCTCGACATATTTCTGTACAATTCCGAGCTCCTCCTGGATCGCTTCCTCGGACACAGCACCTCGCAGCCGCCTCAAGGCACTCTTGGCTTCCTTGTCCCTGCCACGCAGCGCCAGGAAGTACGGTGACTCGGGCATCCAGAGAAAGCCCAGCATGAAGAGGACTGGCACGGCGGCCGACACGATGGCCACTGCCGAGTAGGACATGTAGGGGCCCATGCAGTAGGAGGCGAGCGAGCCCAGGCACATGGCGAACTGGAAGACGGTGGCCAGCATACCCCGCACTTTGGCCTCCGCCACTTCCCCCACGTACATCGGTACCAGGCACACGCTGGCGCCGATGCTCAGACCAGCCACCACACGCGACGCTATCAGCATTCCCGCCGAGTCTGCAAACAGCACCTGTCAACCAAGAACACTGGTCACTATATTTCTGTTACCTCTTGTCAGATTCGCTCCTGTTTCTGACAAGTCTGAAGAACGATCGCTGCCAGACGTTATGTGGTCCAGATAATTGCTGCCTGATGAGTTCTTCCTGTTACAAATACAGAATTTCAGACAGTATGTTTTATGATATTCGACAGTACTTTCAAAAACTTGCCTCCCCCATGCTGTCTACTTTACAGTCTAGTCTAGTTACCAGGTATTTTCCCTTCTTTGGTCCAGTACGTGACCTTAACGATTAGTCAGTGTTCCTTAACAATCACTAAAGATTCAAGTAATGGAATCAGACAGAATGCTAACTAATTTAACTACCAGTTCTAGAATATTGCTCAAGTATGTGGGACCCGCACTAGATAGTATTAATAGCGGATATTGAATTTATACAGAGAAGGGCAGCACGAATGGCCACAGATTTGTTTAATCTGTGGGAGAATGTCGCAGAGATACTGAGTGAACTGAACTGGAAGACTCTTGAAGACTCTTGAAGATAGACATAAACTACCCCGAGAAAGTCTGTTAACAAAGTTTCAAGAACCAGCGTTAAATGATTATTCTAGGAATATACTACAACCCCCTACGTACCCCTCACATACGGATCGTGAGGATAAGATAAGAATAAATACCGCGCGAACAAAGGCATTCAAACAATCATTCTTTCCCTCGCTCTACACGAGAATGGAACATGAAGAAACCCTAATAATTGGTACAACGGGACGTACCCTCTGCCATGCACTTCACTGTGGTTTTGCAGAGTATAGAGATAGATGCAGATTTCGCCTGATGTTATGCAACATCACATAACTTATCTGTCATGCAGTTCCTTCTTCATGACAATTTTCGGCCGCACACTGCAGGGGCAATGAAGACGCCCCTGCAACGTTTTCGTTGAGAAATGTTTGATCACCCATCATACAGCCCGACCCCTGCTCTCTCCGAGTCTCATCTCTGCTCAAACGGACCGCTGGATATGAAGACAACATTTTGGCACGGAGAACGAGCTGCAGTACAGCGTAGAAAATTGACGAAAAACACAGGAGGCAACCTTCTATGACGAGGGTGTAGAAAAGTTGGTACAACGTTACGACAGATGTCTAAGTGTGAGCGGCGACTATGCAGATACGTAACTGGAAAGTTTAGCTAACTGTGGAAAAAAACCGTCTGGATTTCTACTGTAGTTTCCATTTCGCTACCAATCGTTCCTTACTTTCCGAATAGCCCTAGTATGAAGGACGTTCAATGAGTAATACAACACTTTTTTTCTGAAAACAGGTTGGTTTTATTCAGGATTCCAGTGCACCATATTATTCTCCACTCTTTTTTCTACAAAAACCTAGTTTTCAACATAATCTCCTTTCAATGCGATGGGTCTTACGCCAGCTTACTGGGAGGGCCTTATGCCCGCATGGTACCACTCTATTGGTCGACATCGGAGCCAGCGTCTTGCAGCATCAGTAACCTCCCCATTACCCAGATACTGCTTCCCATGGAGTGGATCCTTCATTGGGCCAAACATATGGAAGGTGGAATGTTGAGCTCCTGGCTGTGGGGCGGATGAGGAAGAAAAGTCCAGTGACGTTTTGTGAGCTCGTCTCAGGTGTGCAGACTTGAGTGAAGCATTGAGCTGTCACTGAGAAGGAAAAGTTCGTTTGCTTGTTTGTGGCAACGAACACGCTGATGTTGTTTCTTCATTTTAACAGCTGTGTGAGGCCGGCTGGCACGCGGGAGATCGGAAAGGTTTGTGCGACCTCATTCCGATGGTGACAGAAGCCTCACCCAACGACTCGTCGTGCTTTTGTGCACTGTCAGGTCTCCGTAGACCTCCTGCAAGGGCCTGTGAATATCTGCGATGCTCTAGGTTTCCACCAAAAGAAATTCGATGATAATTCTCTGCTTAGAACGCAACTCCGTTACAGACGCCACTCTCAAGGCTACATGCAGCGCAGGAACTTCATGAAACAAGAGGAGCGAAGCGGGAATATTCCACGGTCTCCCACAACAAAGTCCGCATTTTTCAACCGAAACTGGCCGCAAATAAATGTGTTGCATTATTTATTAAACGCCCTTCGTATTACTCAACCACTCAGCAAAGTGTATATTTCAGAAATTCTTCCAATCCATATGTGGCATACAGCAAACCAGTTCTTAACAGTATTGGTTAAAAACAGTCTTGGTTGCAACTTTAGTTTTTTTTATTTTTCATCGACGCGTTTCGCCTTATTTAGGCCTGAAGATGCCTAAATAAGGCGAAACTCATCGTTGAAAAATAAAAAAAACTAAAATTGCAACCAAGACAGTTTTTAACCAATAAAGTATATATTTCAAACTAACGTCAGGTTATGACAGTAGTGTTACAAAGAGTATGTATTAGTGCTAGGATAATATTATCAGCCTATTTCAGCTATGTATGAGACTTTCTTATAATTTTTAGTGACTATTTCGAAAGGTACTTCATAATTTTTACACTATTCCTTCTGTGCTACGATTATACAGATTTTAATCCATGAAACATAGGATATTTCTAAATTTAACATTTTAATTTCCCATTTCGAAGCTACAAAAAAAATAACTGTGCTGTATTTATATTAAAGTAACTCCATTTATTTTTATAGTATATCAAAAAACAGTTCTTGGCGTTCTCATACGCGAAATGGAATCTTTTCTAAAACAAATAACTCACTATTCTACTACGTGAGATAGCTGTTCAAAGTGCACGCTTCTTGAACAAAAATTCATATCTCATACGAGCCCATCAAACGAATGCCAAATAATTTCAATGTTTTAAAATGAACGAACTGTTGTAAATGTTAACCACACATTGCCACTGCTTACTGTACTACAAGAGGTGGAGAAAAATATGGAAACACGAAAGGCAACATCTTACCATACCTAATTAATATGGTGTAGGAAACCTGTTGAATTGAACAGCTTCCAGCCATCTCACAATGGATAAATACAGGTCCTGTGTAGCTTTCAAGAGAATGTTATACCCCTCCTCCTGCAAAACAGTGGCAAGTTTAGGTAACGATGATGGAGGTGGATAGTAGACCACAGCGGTCCAATAATATTGAGATCTGGTAACTGTGATGGCCACTTCATCCTCACAAAGCCAGTTCTGGATGATGACAGCTATGTGAACAGAGGTCCTGCCATACTGGAACACATCACCACTGGAAAAAAAATATTGTACCATGAGATGGACTTGATCAGCCAAAATGGTCACATAGTCCTTGGTAGTAATGTGACCTTGCATACTAACCATGAGGTCCACGAAAACCACGATATGGCTGTCCAAATCGTCGCTCACCCTCGCCATGCTTCACTCTTCGGGCATAAACTCGGCCAGAAGTTGGAAAAGTGTGAAACAAGACTAATCCAGCCAAATGACCTTCTTCCACGGGGCTTCTTTCCTTTCTTTGGTGGTGACAGGGTTCGCGAGTGCGACATTCATTTCCGCAGTGATTTTTACAGCTACCGTTCTCGTATTTTTCGTCCCAGTCCTCTTCAACGAACGTCTATTACGATCACTCAGCACACACTTTCGACCGTGCTGTGTGTTAAATAGCAGATGATGTTTTTCCGCTTTTCATGTATGCGGTACAAATCTTTAATGCGGTGCTTCTTGAAACACCAAAAACATCAGCTGCCTTAGTTACAGAAGCACCGACCATACGATCACCAACAATTTACCCAAGTTCTGATTCACTCCGGTCCGATATAAGGCACTCACAACTACGAAGAAGACTGTTGTGAACACAACTGACACTTGCAATGTATTGATGGCATTGCATATTTACCATTGGTGATCAAAGACAACAGCGCAACATGCAGGCCTGGTTAGCATCTCTATTTCTGTTCAAGCGGGCATTTCTTGCTATGTTACAATATTTTTGTCCAAGCCCTGTATGACCGTCATGTATTAGATACATATTTTACGGTTTTTACTGGCACTTTATTTCTTCTGATCCATCAAGCTGAAATGTGTCAGGCTGGAGCCAACACATCTGTTTCTTTTTTAATTATAAATACTAGTTACCTAGTCATGTGGTGGAGAGATTTTTAGCATTTTCGTGTTCCGTGTAATGAAGGTTCTAATATTCAAATGAATTGGACATAATAACTGCAGAAGTTAGTTCTTTACTCTAATAAAATACACTCCTGGAAATTGAAATAAGAACACCGTGAATTCATTGTCCCAGGAAGGGGAAACTTTATTGACACATTCCTGGGGTCAGATACATCACATGATCACACTGACAGAACCACAGGCACATAGACACAGGCAACAGAGCATGCACAATGTCGGCACTAGTACAGTGTATATCCACCTTTCGCAGCAATGCAGGCTGCTATTCTCCCATGGAGACGATCCTAGAGATGCTGGATGTAGTCCTGTGGAACGGCTTGCCATGCCATTTCCACCTGGCGCCTCAGTTGGACCAGCGTTCGTGCTGGACGTGCAGACCGCGTGAGACGACGCTTCATCCAGTCCCAAACATGCTCAATGGGGGACAGATCCGGAGATCTTGCTGGCCAGGGTGGTTGACCTACACCTTCTAGAGCACGTTGGGTGGCACGGGATACATGCGGACGTGCATTGTCCTGTTGGAACAGCAAGTTCCCTTGCCGGTCTAGAAATGGTAGAACGATGGGTTCGATGACGGTTTGGATGTACTGTGCACTATTCAGTGTCCCCTCGACGATCACCAGTGGTGTACGGCCAGTGTAGGAGATCGCTCCCCACACCATGATGCCGGGTGTTGGCCCTGTGTGACTCGGTCGTATGCAGTCCTGATTGTGGCGCTCACCTGCACGGCGCCAAACACGCATACGACCATCATTGGCACCAAGGCAGAAGCGACTCTCATCGCTGAAGACGACACGTCTCCATTCGTCCCTCCATTCACGCCTGTCGCGACACCACTGGAGGCGGGCTGCACGATGTTGGAGCGTGAGCGGAAGACGGCCTAACGGTGTGCGGGACCGTAGCCCAGCTTCATGGAGACGGTTGCGAATGGTCCTCGCCGATACCCCAGGAGCAACAGTGTCCCAAATTTGCTGGGAAGTGGCGGTGCGGTCCCCTACGGCACTGCGTAGGATCCTACGGTCTTGGCGTGCATCCGTGCGTCGCTGCGGTCCGGTCCCAGGTCGACGGGCACGTGCACCTTCCGCCGACCACTGGCGACAACATCGATGTACTGTGGACACCTCACGCCCCACGTGTTGAGCAATTCGGCGGTACGTCCACCCGGCCTCCCGCATGCCCACTATACGCCCTCGCTCAAAGTCCGTCAACTGCACATACGGTTCACGTCCACGCTGTCGCGGCATGCTACCAGTGTTAAAGACTGCGATGGAGCTCCGTATGCCACGGCAAACTGGCTGACACTGACGGCGGCGGTGCACAAATGCTGCGCAGCTAGCGCCATTCGACGGCCAACACCGCGGTTCCTGGTGTGTCCGCTGTGCCGTGCGTGTGATCATTGCTTGTACAGCCCTCTCGCAGTGTCCGGAGCAAGTATGGTGGGTCTCACACACCGGTGTCAATGTGTTCTTTTTTCCATTTCCAGGAGTGTATTTGTCTTTGATTCGTGTTCTGGGTTTCCCTGTGGTATCTGGCTGGTGTACTTGCTGACTGGTGGCGAATACATCAGACTGAGCCTTTCCTTTTGTGGGTAGAGGCCCTGGGAAGCGTTTAGCTGGAATCTATCACCTCAGGGGTGATGTGCAGCCCCCGATCCCCACCTCCTGTGGGGCACTCCCGTGGGTTACAGACCACCCTTGCAGTATCGCGCATGGTGCGGCTTTGGCGAGTGAAGAGAATGTTTCTGGAGAGTCTGGTCAGTCATGTGGGCTGCAGGTAAGCTCATGCGTGCCTCAGGGGAGTGCAGTCACGCGCGCATTAGGATCGGTTTGGGAGCTTCACCATACCTCACATGGCGCCGTTTTAGTGAGAGAAGAGGACGCTTCTTGAGAATCGGGGCAGTCGCTTGGGCTGCAGATAAGATTTTGCGGAAGACGTGGGTGCGCAATGACGCATAAATTAGGCCCGCTTTGGAATTTCGCGGCTATGTCACACAGTCGCCAAGACTCGGAGATAGTTGACCCGAACTATGGTGCGGGAAACAGAGTACATGTGTGATTGGATGGTGTCTAAAAAAACGAGACAGAGTGAGAAAATAAGTGTTGTCTTTCGTAGAGGAGGAAGCTCGAGTTTGGTCGCACTGGCCCGAGCTACCACTTTTTTCCAGTGTGAGGGTCTTCTACCAAATTGTTCCAAATTTGTTTAAAGTGAAATTTAGGAAATTGGCGTATGTAGCCGAGAATGGTCATGAGTTAGATGTCACCGTTTATAGCCTGAGCGAAATCATATTTGTTGCTCAGGACATTTATCAAACATGAAATGTAATTAAACTATAATCTGCGTTGCGATTAAAGAGTTAAAGCTCGCTAGATGCATTTCGATTATAGGGGCGAAAGAAGCCGCCATTCGCAAGGAAATATGACGTTGTGTAATCATTTCGATATGCGTTGCACGAGGTAATGATGACTGTATTGTGACAAATGTTGGGACACGAATGGCACTAGCGGAATAAATTTATGGAATCACTTTAAAAATTTTGTGTGTTCATTACTGGAGAGTGAACATGCATTTTTCCCAAACAGTTTCGGGGCAAAATTAAAAATGGAACAACGACTGTGCATAATCTTCTGCGACAGGGACTTCAGCTTCAGAAGACTCGAGGTGAGCAGTTAGAATGCTAGTGACGTGTGCTTGAGATCAAGAGAAGCAACATTTCTAAATCCTCTTAGCTTCCGAAAATGACTCTGACGTGAACCGCCAGGCTGTTAATACTAGCCGTACTCTCACGTCAGTAATAGAGGTGCACATTTCAGCTTACAATAAAATGTCGCAGAAAGTTCATCGCTTTATAACATGGAATGATGTAAAACACGTTGAGGTGACAAGTCATGGAAGAGTGATAGGCACATACACAGATGGCGGTGGTATCGCGTACGCAAGGTGTAACACGGCAATGCATTGTCGGAGCCGCCGTTTGTACTCACGTGATTCATATGAAAAGGTTCCGAAGTGATTATGGTCGCACAAGGGGAATTAATAGACTTTGAAACCGGAATAGTAGTTGGGGCTAGACACATGGGACATGGTCAAGAGTGTGCCGGGTGTACCATACTTCATGCATTACGTCTCACCATGAACAACGCAGTGGCCGACGGCCTTCGCTTAACGACCGAGAGCAGCGGAATTTGCGTAGAGTTGCCAGTGCTGACAGACAAGCAACACTGAGTGAAATAACAATGGAAATTAATGTCAGACGTATGACGAACGTATCCGTTAGGATAGGAAATTTGGCGTTAAAGAGCTATGACCGAAGCGAGTGCCTTGCTAACAGCACGACATCGCCTGCAGCTACTCTCCTGGGCTCGTGACCGTATCAGATTGACGACTAGAAAACCGTGGGCTGGTCAGATGAGTTTCAATTTCAGTTGGTAAGAGCTGACGGTAGGGTTCGAGTGTTGCACAGAGCCCACGAACCATAGGACCAAGTTGTCAACAAGGGCCGGCCAGAATGGCCGAGCGGTTCTAGGCGCTACAGTCTGGAACCGCGCGCTGCTACGGTCGCAGGTTCGAATCCTGCCTCGGGCATGGATGTGTGTGATGTGCTTAGGATAGTTAGGTTTAAGCAGCTCTAAGTTCTAGGGGACTGATGACCAGAGCAGTTAAGTCCCATAGTGCTCAGAGCCATTTTTGTCAACAAGGCACTGTGCAGGCTGGTGTGATGGCTCCATAATGGTGTGGGCTGTGTTTACAGAGAATGGACTGGATCAGCACAAAATCCTGCACCTCAACACTTTCGCATTTACGGGCTCTTATAGACGGGCGCTTATACAGGCAGCATTGCTCAATATTCCTGCAGGGGACTTCCAACTTCCAAAGACTTGTTGAGACCAGATCACGTCAATCTGCTGCATATGCCGGGCAAAAGGAGGTCCGACACGATTTTTGGAAGTAGCCAATGACTTCTGTCACCAGAGCGTATAACATGAAATGATCCAAATTGAACTCTAAAATAATTAAGCTATTTTTAAAATTGATCCCCCTAGCGTAAAATTTCACGTGCGGTTTAACTCCACAAAGAATATTTTTGTTAAAACATGAAGCGCTGCTTGAGCCCGAAAGATAACTGAAGGGACGGTTTAGATGCAGTACAGACCATGAGCCAGGAAGCGAACGCCGGCAGCCCTGATGCGATGAGCAGCATCTTGCGGCCGACGACGTCGACGATGAGGGGCATGGCTATGATGGGCAGCACGGACGAGATGGTGACGCAGGACACGATCCAGGAGGCGTCGTCAGCCGTCAGCGGCAGCCAGGAGCCCGGCTGCTGCAGCTGTGGCAGGATGGGCGACGGCCAGCCGTACATCATGCCGCTCGTCAGGCTCGTCAGCGCCGCTGTGGAAACACCCCGCATCCACTCACCCACTGCTGTGTCGTAAAGCTAATCGTTTCTTACAAGGAGAGGTGAAACTCTGCGACCAGCTGAATTTAACCAGCTTCGGTATTCTGTAGTCAGAAGGAAGACAAGTGCTCAGCGTGCTGTTGACGACGACGTCGTTGTAGATGGAGCAAAAGCCCGATTTGGGGAAGATGTGAAGAAAATCAATCATACCCTTTCACAGAAACCATCCCAAAATTTCGCTTGAGCGATTTAGTAGAACTGCGGAAGACTTAAGTCTAGATGGCCAGATGGGGATTTTAACAGGCGTTCTCCTTAATACCAATAGAATGCCTTACGATGGCGCCACCTCGCTGGATAAACTACGAGGGTTGTCCAGAAATTTAGTTTCATTATTTTCTTTTAAGTAAACATATGTAGCCAGAATCACAGCACACGCGATGCAGAGCGACGACGTGACTATCGTACACTGAAGAGCCAGAGAAACTGGAACAACTGCCTAATATCGCGTTGGGCTCCTGCGAGCAAGCAGAAGTGTCGCAACACGACGTGGGATGGTCTCGAATAATGTGCGAAGTAGTGCTGGAGGGAATTGACACCATCAATCCTGCGGGACTGTCCATAAATCCGTAAGAGTGCGACGGGGTGGAGATCTCTCCTGAACAGCACGTTACAAACATCCCAGATATGCTCAATAATGTTCATGTCCGGGGAGTTTGGTAGCCAACGGATGTGTTTAAACTCAGAAGAGTGTTCCTGGAGCCACTCTGTAGCAATAATGGACGTGTGGGGTGTCGTATTATCCTGCTGCAATTGCTCAAATCCGTCGGACTGCACAATGGAGCCGGCCGGAGTGGCTGTGCGGTTCTAGGCGCTATAGTCTGGAACCGAGCGAGTGCTACGGTCGCACGTTCGAATCCTGCCCCGGGCATGGATGTGTGTGATGTCCTTAGGTTAGTTAGGTTTAATTAGTTCTAAGTTCTAGGTGACTGATGACCTCAGAAGTTAAGTCGCATAGTGCTCAGAGCCATTTGAACCATTTGCTCAATGGACATAGATGGATTCAGATGATCAGACAAGATGCTTACATACGTGTCATCTGTCAGAGTCGTATCTATGCGTGTCAGGGGAGGGGGGGGGGGACCACGTTTTGGGGGGGGGGAGAGCACGAATCATGACAAGACGACTCAGACCGTGTGGCTACCCCGTGTGGCTGCCTCCCATGTGCTAACCAGGTACACTCAGGATCTTCCTTACCTCTTTCTGGCAACTGTACCTGCCATCTTCTCAAAAGATTTTCCAGTACATGTGTTTCGCTTACTTAACGGCAAGGTCGTATTTAGAAAGGACCTCCCAATGTTTTGATAATTGTCCTTTCCATCTTGCAAAGTTAAATAGTCCTCTTACCTGCTTTCTTTGCAATTAGAGACTGTTATTCCACCAAGGTATGTTCCCTTTTGTGTAATTCTTGGTGATTGTATAGTTTTTAAAAGTATGACGTCATATATGAAGATTGTAACTGTTCTCGAAAAAACAGATACCGATGATGACCGTGCAGCATTCTCTAGAATGAAATGAAATTAATCGAAATCCTCAGCTGCCGACAGGTTTTGTTGAAATGACATCATAATGCCATCTGTTACTTCATCCACCATTCCCTGTAACTGGATATGGTATCGAAGCTTTAACTTCAGATAGAGGCGAATTAGGTTTTTCGTGTACGAATCCCAGTCTGTCTTCCTAGGAATACTAAGCCTATGGTCTGTTTAACACCCATTTCTGTCATAAATCTAACTGTGGTCAGATAAGGAGAGTTCCACTGCAACATGCCATTGTTTGACGTAACGACCCATTAAGATGTTTCCAAAAGTTATGTCAGTTGCTTCTTCCTGGGTTCTACTCCTGAAGGTAGGTTCCTTAGCCATATTCAAGATCTCTAGGTTACTCCCCAATAGATGTTCAAGTAGGCACTCATCTCTGCTGTAGGTGTCACTGATTCCTCACGCCAGGTTGTGGGCACTGGTATCGCAACTAACCAGCAGTTGTTCTTTCAGCTGTAAGCAGCTGTCTATCAGTCTGGCTTCTTTCTGGGATGAAGGAATACCGTCCTCATAATGAAAGTAGGCTGAAGCCAATACCACTTTCCTCGCGACTCCCTAACACTGTTTCATTTTGTTGGTCACTAACCTCCTACAACAGCAGTTCGCCATCAACATGAATGAAATGCCATTTTTAAGATAGTTGCATGTTCTCAGGATTTTTAGATTTCTCGCGTGAATCAACTTACCTCCATTCTCTGTGAGGCCTGATATGCCCACTTTGTACATGGAGGATTCTTGGATCAAGGCCATGTTCACCTTATTTCTTTCCTGAACCAAATGCAAGGACGCAGCTGCCTCCTTACTGCTCTCCAGGTTTATCTTCAGCACTTCCAGCCCCCAACTTGCCGGCATCGTCGTCTTTGGTCACGATGTCAATAACCTGTGAGAACCCTAAATACAGTTTTAAGTCTTGCACAGTCATTGCCCTCAGGGATGTTTCTCCAACTGCCATCACAAGGCTATAGCTGTCAGTTTCTACCTTTCGGTAAATGATACTCCAGCCCTCTGGGCGAACATCCATCAGTAGTTTTGGAACCCAGATTGATATTTTAACGATCTTGAATAATACCACTGCTATCCTGGCCAGCTTTGCTTCATCCTATGGAAATATCTTGGCACCGCCTCCTTTGGTCGATCCACTGTCCCTATACCCTCACAGAAAAAGTTCAGAGCACCTGTATTCCGAAAGATCCTCCTGTATTTGGAGTCTCGGCTTGTGTCCTTTCAATTTTTTCTAGATAGGGTCATCTCCACTAGCTCCTCCTGCTGTGAGGTGATGCTAACAAGAAGGAAACCTTTTTAGGTAACTACCATTCTAAAGAACAAGACTTCGGTACTGTAGGTCTGATTCACTTTTTCCTACCTTGGCTTTTTCTGGATGTGTTTGTCCTGAGAACTGGGAGCAACAGACTCCTCCCTCATTTCTTACTACTTGTCTTAGAAGTAGAAGGGGCTTGTTTACCCCCTTCACTTTGAGTCAATCTTTTCTTGGGTGTCTTAGGTTCAAGGTCCTTTAGTGCCCTCTATTTGTTCTTAGAAAGACATTCCTAACCTTCTGTTTCTCTTTGATCTCTAAGAGGTTTCCGCCTCTGTGCTCCAGGTAAGGCGTTAATCTTGACCACATTCAGTTTCTCAGTAACATTTTCAGCTCCCGGAACTGGTCCCTCCAATGACCCAGTTGCGGAAACAGCTTCCATCGGCTCAATGCCCAATGTTTGACTGTTTGAGGTATCTTGAACATCAAGTCACTCATTTTTTTGTTTAGTTCTGTGTTCTCCATTCTCGGTCCCACGTTCATAACGAAAATATCTGTCCACACCAGTGTGGTCGCCCAATATCCCTGAGGCTCCATCCACGACACATCATCCTATATGCCATGCACCCATTGACACAGATCGCTTCACGCCTTGAGTTGGGCGATTGCTTTCGTTTCAACCCCCTATTCCGTCCGATACACATTCTCATGTGCATCGGATGGCTTAAGAGGAAGTACTTATCCTCCTTCAGATCTGAAAGGATCTATTAATTCGATTAAAATTACTTGACAGTTGACACTTCATGTGCTGGAACTGTTTTTCTCCAATCGGAGCACTCAACGTCACGCCTGAACCGATCGACGTTGCCAGATTGTGGCAAAAATTGCTCAGTTCACTTACAATTCCTCGTTCAGCATTCTTTCTTGGTGTGTTTGTATCCCACATCATAGGTCAGCATTTTTATTTCATACTTCATAAAACATGATGACCACACCCACACACACACACACACACACACACACACACACACACACACACATATGATGCTAACAAAGTACTCACGTTTCATATACGGCACCAACCAAAGACTAATGAAATCTTCCACAAAAGACGCAATTCAGCATGTCATAAACACTTATCATAATCACAGAGATCCGCTTGCATTAGATAAGTATCGCTTGACACCGTTTGAAGCCGAATTTTTGGAGGCTGCAGTTCATCATTGCGACTGGGTCACCACAGTCATAAATGTAACTACTCAGCACAGTGTAGTGGCATAACACAATGGTTAGTGTATAAACTTGACGTGTAGAAAGTCGCATGTCCGAATGTCGTCAAATTAATTGATTTTTTTATTTTTAAATGTAATCAAAAATGTTGATTATTATTTTTATTTGGTTAATTGGTTTAAATGTAATTTTTTGTTTCTGATTCTTTGTCACATCATTTTCATAATCGTATTGACTTTCTTGTTTGCTCTTATTTTTCTTGCTACCATTCTTCCTTACTTTGGAATCTGTGTGTTACGTCTATAATCCGAAACTAACAGCCAATGAGGACCTGTCTTTGGCTGGTAATGTGGCAGCTTGTGTGACAGTGTGAGTATAGTTTCAGGTGACCAAAGATAGCGAGACATTATAGTTGCTTTCAGCACTGAAACTGAATTTTTTCTGTCTTGAGTTTGCTCATGGAGATTAGCTTGAATCGTCATGAACAAAGTGATCGTGATTTTAGTTCCGCCACAGATTATTGACCATCCTTTACTCAGATATATTGCACAGCATGAAGTTGTGGTTAGCTTAGGACATGAGTTTAAATTCAGGGCTACAAAACATGTCGTCTGCCGCAGTTCAGTCATCGGTCACCTAACATCAGCTTTCGACGGAGCATCTCGCATTTCCCTCATACCTCGTGGTGGCCACTCCCAACGTTGCTCCGCATTACACTTTAACAGCATTTGTGAAGTGACTCGCGACATTTGTGTTACACCTGTAACTGAGCGGTAGCCGGCGGCCGATGTGGCAACACTGTAGCAGCAAGTGACAGCCGTCAACTACCAAGTAATTTTAATTGGATTATACTTTCCCACAGAGTGAAGCTTAGCAGATAAAAGTAGACGAAGTCATGAGTGGATGGCACCCATTTCCCTGAATACTAAATGCTTAGTAACAGTTTCATGCAACAAGAATCGCAATATGTTTGGAGATTGGCTGCTGAGATCTGTGATCATGGAGCGACACTACTACACAATCTCCATAATCCGCAGCTGTACCAGCTCCACAAGATCGTGATTGGTGAAGGCCGTTGCACATGGCCCTCTTCAGTATTGCCTAAACTATTGACCCACTGTCTATTTGCTCATGACCTTCAGCTAGTACACTGATACAGTCGACAAAGAATTTCGATCGGTGCTATGTTTTGTACATGTTGTGTACGTAGTTCTGCGTAGTCAGCGACTACACAACTTTCCCACTGGAGCGCACCCCGCTAAGCACAACAGCACAGGCGCAGCACTCATCCGTCTCCGCACTATGAGATGGCGCTGCCATAGAGACGGACCAAATTCTGCTTCCGCCGATCCACGCATTAATATGTAATGCAGCCAATAAGATTGCTGCTTACGTAGAACCTTTTCTCCTCACGGATCACACTCGCGCAGTGATACATGAATGCGCGAGGTATTATAACAAGTGTGCAGACCTCTGATTAGTCAGTCTGCATTTGCCTGCACCAGTCTGTACCAGTCTGCATTTGTCTGCACCAGTCTGTACCAGTCTGCATTAGTCTGTACCAGTCTGTACGAGTTCTACATTTATCTGTACCAGTCTATAGTCAAGTTTGAGTCTGCGCCTAAGATTACCATATTCCTGTACATAGCCATGAAGATAAATGTATAGAAACTTTTGTCAAGTATCAGAGATATATGTGAGAATAAGATTAACGTACCAATACCAAAGGAACTTCAGATTGTCAATTGTAAATAGCACCCAGAATCAAGTTAAGTACATCTACATCTACATCTACATATACACTCCGCAAGCCACCCAACCGTGTGTGGCGGAGGGCACTTTACATGCCACTGTCATTACCTCCCTTTTCTGTTCCAGTCGCGTATGGTTCGCGGGAAGAAAGCCTCCGTGCGCGCTCGAATCTCTCTAATTTTACATTCGTGATCTCCTCGGGAGATATAAGTAGGGGGAAGCAATATATTCGATACCTCATCCAGAAACGCACCCTCTCGAAACCTGGCGAGCAAGCTACAACGCGATGCAGAGCGCCTCTCTTGCAGAGTCTGCCACTTGAGTTTGCCAAACAGCTCCATAACGCTATCACGGTTACCAAATAACCCTTAGACGAAACGCACCACTCTTCTTTGGATCTTCTCTATCTCCTCCGTCAACCCAATCTGGTATGGATCCCACATTGATGAGCAATACTCAAGTATAGGTCGAACGAGTGTTTTGTAAGCCACCTCCTTTGTTGATGGACTACAGTTTCTAAGGACTCTCCCAATGAATCTCATCCTGGTACCCGCCTTACCAACAATTAATTTTATGTGATCATTCCACTTCAAATCGTTCTGCACGCATACTCCCAGATATTTTACAGAAGTAACTGCTACCAGTGTTTGTTCCGCTAGCATATAATCATACAATAAAGGATCCTTCTTTCTATGTATTCGCAATACATTACATTTATCTATGTTAAGGGTCAGTTGCCACTCCCTGCACCAAGTGCCTATCCGCTGCAGATCTTCCTGCATTTCGCAACAATTTTCTAATGCTGCAACTTCTCTGCATACTACAGCATCATCCGCGAAAAGCCGCATGGAACTTCCGACAGTATGTACTAGGTCATTTATATACACTCCTGGAAATTGAAATAAGAACACCGTGAATTCATTGTCCCAGGAAGGGGAAACTTTATTGACACATTCCTGGGGTCAGATACATCACATGATCACACTGACAGAACCACAGGCACATAGACACAGGCAACAGAGCATGCACAATGTCGGCACTAGTACAGTGTATATCCACCTTTCGCAGCAATGCAGGCTGCTATTCTCCCATGGAAACGATCGTAGAGATGCTGGATGTAGTCCTGTGGAACGGCTTGCCATGCCATTTCCACCTGGCGCCTCAGTTGGACCAGCGTTCGTGCTGGACGTGCAGACCGCGTGAGACGACGCTTCATCCAGTCCCAAACATGCTCAATGGGGGACAGATCCGGAGATCTTGCTGGCCAGGGTAGTTGACCTACACCTTCTAGAGCACGTTGGGTGGCACGGGATACATGCGGACGTGCATTGTCCTGTTGGAACAGCAAGTTCCCTTGCCGGTCTAGGAATGGTAGAACGATGGGTTCGATGACGGTTTGGATGTACCGTGCACTATTCAGTGTCCCCTCGACGATCACCAGTGGTGTACGGCCAGTGTAGGAGATCGCTCCCCACGCCATGATGCCGGGTCTTGGCCCTGTGTGCCTCGGTCGTATGCAGTCCTGATTGTGGCGCTCACCTGCACGGCGCCAAACACGCATACGACCATCATTGGCACCAAGGCAGAAGCGACTCTCATCGCTGAAGACGACACGTCTCCATTCGTCCCTCCATTCACGCCTGTCGCGACACCACTGGAGGCGGGCTGCACGATGTTGGGGCGTGATCGGAAGACGGCCTAACGGTGTGCGGGACCGTAGCCCAGCTTCATGGAGACGGTTGCGAATGGTCCTCGCCGATACCCCAGGAGCAACAGTGTCCCTAATTTGCTGGGAAGTGGCGGTGCGGTCCCCTACGGCACTGCGTAGGATCCTACGGTCTTGGCGTGCATCCGTGCGTCGCTGCGGTCCGGTCCCAGGTCGACGGGCACGTGCACCTTCCGCCGACCACTGGCGACAACATCGATGTACTGTGGACACCTCACGCCCCACGTGTTGAGCAATTCGGCGGTACGTCCACCCGGCCTCCCGCATGCCCACTATACGCCCTCGCTCAAAGTCCGTCAACTGCACATACGGTTCACGTCCACGCTGTCGCGGCATGCTACCAGTGTTAAAGACTGCGATGGAGCTCCGTATGCCACGGCAAACTGGCTGACACTGACGGCGGCGGTGCACAAATGCTGCGCAGCTAGCGCCATTCGACGGCCAACACCGCGGTTCCTGGTGTGTCCGCTGTGCCGTGCGTGTGATCATTGCTTGTACAGCCCTCTCGCAGTGTCCGGAGCAAGTATGGTGGGTCTGACACACCGGTGTCAATGTGTTCTTTTTTCCATTTCCAGGAGTGTATATTGTGAAAAGCAATGGTCCCATAACACTCCCCTGTGGCACGCCAGAGGTTACTTATCGTCTGTAGACGTCTCTCCATTGATAACAACATGCTGTGTAATTTTTATGCTTGTTATTATTTTAATAAATGTGTGTGAAAATTAATCAAGTTCTGTTTAAAGTTGGTCACCGTCAATCTGCTACTCTGCAAGTGGCATTTCTATCGTCTGACCTAATGGCAGAAGATAAACACGCCACGATAAGACCACGAGAGGTATTGCTGACACTCTCCTACTTTTAGAGCGGCAAGTAAAATAATCTGGTGGTGTGTGTGCTGAAGGCCTTACAGTACGCACACCACAGTACATTAAGAAATTTTAGTACAGACCGAACTTCACAGACGATGGGAGAAAGAATACGAGCTAGCATTTTCAGGCAGTGCTGCAGTGCTACTGGCAACAGTCAAAACTTGTCCGGCCACCATACACTGAAGTGTCAAAGAAACTGCTATAGATATGCGTATTCAAATACAGAGATATATAAAGAGGTAGAATACGGCGCTGTGGTCAGCAACGCCTTTATAAGACAACTAGTGTCTGGGGCAGCTGTTCAATCGCTTACTGCTGCTACAGTGGTAGGCTATCAAGATATAAATGAGTTTGATCATGGTGTTATAGTCGGCGCACGAGCGAAGGGGCACAGCATCTCCAAGATAACGATGAAATGGGGATTTTCCAGTACGACCATTTCACGGGTGTAGCCTGAATATCAGGAATCTGGTAAAACATCACTGCGGTTGGAAAAAGATCCTGCAAGAATGTGACCAACGACGACCGAAGAGGATCATTCAGCATGATGGATGTGCAACCTTTCTGCAAATTGCTGCAGATTTCAACCAGTGTCAGTGAGCCAAGCATTCAATGAAACATCATCGATATGGGCTTTTGGAGCCTAAGGCTCACGAGTGTACCCTTTATGCCTCCATGACACAAAGCTTTATGCCTTGTCTGGGCCCGTCAACAGTGACATTGGACTGTTGATGACTGGAAACACGTTACCTGGTTGGACGAGTCTCGTTTCAAATTGTATCGAACAGATGGACGTGTATAGGTATGGAGACAACCTCGTGAATCCGTGAGCCCTGAATGTCAGCAGGGGACTGTTCAACTTGGTGGAGGCTCCAAATGGTGTGGGGCGTGTGTAGTTGGAGAAATATGGGACTTGTCAGCTGATTCAGTTCAAGATTCAGATCCTGTGAGGTACTGGTTTACAGGTCAGCAATGCGAAAGTTGGGAATCGACCAAGGAATGTGTAGAGTTCAACAGCATCCAGTGGGCTGTGAGAATGTTTCAATCATTCAAGTAGCCACATCCATGTATTATCTTTATGGCTTAGTTGCAACAAGCAGAAGAGGTGTTGGTCAGACCCCTATGGAGACACTTCACAGTCAGTTCAATAGGATGAGTCACTTCTAAGGACAGAGAAGGTTATCTTCATTCTGAAGCCAGAAAGAATTGATCATACCAAGGCCAAGGACATGAGACCAACCAGTCTGTCCAGCTTTCTGCTAAAGACATTAGAAAAACTAGTTAACGTCCACTTTAGGGAAAGGAGGTTAACTGTGGTTCCTCTCCATTAAAACCAGCTAGCATACAAACCAGGCAAATCACGCGAAACAGCACTTCACTATCGTGTTGGGAAGTATTAAAAGCACACACATGAAATGGAGCCCTGCATCTTCTTGCATACCGAGGTGGCTTTCAGCAATACGAACTTTATTAAAGCTGCAGAATAGCATAGCATTCATCTATCTGTATGTGGATCACTAGCATGCTGAGTAGACGATGGATGTGAAAATGGTGATCAACACCACTAGACAGTGTCTGCAAGGTGGGGTTTTGTTCCTGCCACTGTGGGACCTTATGGTGAATAAACTCATTAAAGAGATAAATGCTAGAGGCTACTACTGCCAAGGGGACACAGTCGATTTAATCGTATCTCTTCGACAAAATTATACCAGTAGCGAGGATAGTGAAGACCTATGGACCACACTGGATGCGAAACGAATATGGACCTCTCATACAATGAATGTTTCTTCTAAGGCAAAAGGTGCTTCATGTATGTGCACTAGGAGGCTGGTGGTAAACTGGGTTATTAGTCCCAAGAGCATGCAATGGATTTACACTTCTGCAACAAGACGAATGGTGGGGCAACAGTATGGCGGAATAAAGCAGAACAGAAGGTGACTGCTAAGGAGCTCGAGGTGGTGCAGACTGACCTGCCTACCCATAACGGGTGGTATTATCAGCATTCCCATGGCTGGGATGGAGACCATGCAAGACTTGTTCCCATTACGTCTTTGAGTCATAATGGAGGCAGTAGCTGGCGCACACAGGTTAAATACTGGAAACAATTGGAGATCTTTAGGATATCCAGAATTCCACACTAATACAATGCATGTCGAAAATATTGGGATAGTTGGGAAAATGCCTGCTGCTGGCTGACTGTGTGATAATTTCCACCTGCTTCAACAAACCATTCTAGTAGTCATAGGAACTGGCCAGCAACAGAAAAAAGAATCATGATTCAGATGACATTGTCTAGTTTACTGACGTTCGTTCCAGATCATTACCAATAATTCCTAATACACTACCTCCCCCTGTTAGTGGACCTTAATATCCCCATATTTCAGCCCTTTTCCTTCTTAATACCTGGAAATATGATGAGAACAATTTCAATAAGATATCAAAACTCTTTGGAGATATATTAGTCCATTCTCATGCAAAAGCTGAAAGCAGAGAAAGTAGTGATGTTGAATGCTGGAATCTGGAGTGGAGGTCGCATTTTGCTCAACCCAGAGGTCTTCCACTGGGTCCAGTTTGGGTCACTGGCAAGTCAGTCCATTTCCAGAATTTTACTGTCCACAAATCATTGCCTCGCAGATGCTGCTTTCAGATATGGTGCGCTGTCAAGTTGATACAAATTATCATCGTCTCCAAACTATTGCTCTAGTGTGTGCAGTACACAATCCTGTAAGATGTGTTCATGTGCTTCCGTATTTAGCAGTTTCTTGAGCTCAATAAGACGACCATACACTAACCTCTGAAAGCACCCCCATACCATAACACTATCTTCTCCATACTCTCTGTTGGTACAACACATAATGGCAGGTAACGTTCTCCAGGCATTCACCAAACCCAAACCCTTCCATAGGACTGCCTCATTGCATAGTGTGATTCATCACATCACTTCTGATCACTCGTTTGCAGCCATCCTCTGTCCACTGGCGTCTCTCCGTACAACACCTCAAGCGTCTCTTAGAAATTGACAGAAATGTGTGATTCACGACGAACTGATCGACCATTGTACCCTATCCCTTTTAACATCCTACGCAGAGAGAGTCTGGCTATATTATTGTTTGTAATATTAAAAGCAGCGACTTGTGAATACATTGGAGTATGCTTGAATGCTCCGATGTCGACACATGATCACTAAGGATTTTCTTAAACGTGGAACTATGAATTGTACTTGCCAGACGACAAGAAGCTAGGTCAGTAAATATATTTTTTACTGTACCTCTCGACTTCCGTGACCTAGGACGCCCATGATGATGATTCCTGAAAATTTAGCAAAACAGATTAGTATTTCAAGTTTGCTAGCCTTCTCGACTTATCTCAACACGGGGAAGAGACTATCCTCCCTGCTTCAAGTACGCACATCATTCAGAAGTAATGAAACACAGAGCCTTACAATCGTAATTTCTCTGTTGTTTGCATATTTGTTGTGAGGTGATTGATAATGACAATCGACTGGACAGTCCCCCAGAAACAAAGAACCATCATAAAGTAGCCTCCAGTGCCCGCCAATGCTGACGATGCAGTAATCTATGAAGGAAATACCATCATGAGCTGGTTAAAAACGCTTACTTGCGTGATCATACTTTATGGTAGAGTGCTCAGATAACCTTCCAAGATTTTTAACAGGTGCCTGTGCTGTTGATGGCTTGAATCCAGTCTCTTTAACATGCCATGGTAGTTGCAGACAAGAAGGCAAGATAAGTATTAGCGCGAGTGCGAAGATAATGCACATCTTATAACTCAACGATACAGGCGTAGATACCCATTTGTGGTATTTAGTAATGTAGGTTCTCCCTCACAGGAGACCTTCCTGTATACCATGGAGATCTTTTTGTGTAAAATACGAAAATGTGTAAGTTTCTTCGAACATTTACATCTTGTCACTCGGCAGGAAAACAGTGTAATCTACGAAATAGTTCGCCCTGACGTTCTCAAATGTAAAACATTGCCCGTTCCTAAATATTCTAGAGGTAATAAGCAAGAACATACACATGAAAAGCAAACTTGCATCTTCAGCGAACCAATAAATAATGTTAGACACATAGCGGCAGCCTCAAAGTAACGCCACAACATTGAGATGCTGGACACTTGAGCTTTACTATTATCCGTTATTGCAACGACGAGCGTAACAATGATTCCCAATATGACAGAAGGAGAGAAGGAGAAAACGTGCAGAGAGTGGGGAGGAGGGGGAGATGCAAGAGGCAGAGACTGAAAGAGAGATCCAAAGGAGGATATGGTCAGAGGAGCAGAGAAGGAAGATATGGTGCAAGAGAGGGGGTGGAGAAAACGGACAAGAGAGGGTGAGGAGGGAATAAGGAGAGACAGAGGAGTGGGGAGGAGGATTAAAGACAGACATAAGAGGGAGGAAGAAGTGGACACAGAGAGGCGGAGGAGGTGTGTTCGATATATATGATGAACCATGGGCAAAAGGCTAGTAACAAATACAAACTGTTGTACACGTATGTTTGTTGTTCTCACTGTGACTCTGTTATCATTGTGTGGAGTCGCCAAACTCATGATGTGTTATTATTTAGAGAGTGTAATGAGCATCACGCTTGCTCGTCTTGTGTGATTATAGATTTCCTTATGGTTTATGGAGAGTTGTGTCAGTTTCGCCTAGGATTAAAAGTTTGCTGTATGTTGTTTAACGATAACTTTGCTAACGACCTTGCAGTATTCAGCAACAATATTTTTGTAGCAATATCATACCATAAGGCAGGCCTAGGGCACGCTACCTACACAGCAAATCAACACACAACATTAAACTCTTAATCAAATGACACCACTGACGCACATTATCTTCACCCATCAGATTCGGTCTGCATATATTTCAAATTTTGCGATGAATGTCAAACGTATGGTTGCCTGGTCTCCCGTATTTCACGGAGTCTCGCGTGTTTTATTCACATTTTCTCCTATCTCCCGTATTTTAGACAAGTCTCCCTTATTTCACGAGTTTTCTCGTCTTTTACCCATCTCACATATTTGGTGATGATTTTCCTCGTTTTTCGTAAAGTTTTATTGATTTACTGATGCTCAAATTTCCGTAACATTCGAAGATTGTCCTTACCAAATCAAATATTTCCAGTTTATCATCTCTGAATTTTCTCTTTTTCATGTTAGTAAGCTTGAAGCTCCCGTGACGAAACTTTCGTTGTGTGCTTTGGTAGAGTTTAGACAAGCAGCTAGATGTCAGTGCAGTGTGCAGTTTGTATTGTGTTTAGTACGTCTATTTCGCTATGGGTAGGGGAAGTGAAGACGATGGTCACTCGAAGACACCACTAAATAGAAGACTCACTATACGGGCTTGTATCTTCCCCATTTGGAAGAAACTTATATTTGGTTTTGGTCAGTAAAAAATAACAAGCATAAAACTTCTTGTTCTTAATGCAGAGAGAAATTCAGCGTAGCACAAGGAGGGGCAAGAGATGGTCTACAGCATGCATCAACAACAGGTAAAGTAATGATTTATTGCATTGGTAGACTGGTAGAATGCAACAATTACATTAATTTTTTAGTTAAATCCTAGGCCTAGGCCAACATTGCCAAAGTAAAAGAATTACGAAAGCCTATAAGTTAAAGCAAATTAGTAATATTAAGTCCTTAACTTTTGTAAGTCATAGAAACAAAGAATGAGATTCAAAGAGAAGCAGTAACAGCTACAAAATTTTGAATACCGGCAGTATATTACCATTAAGTGACAAAATGATGCCTGCTGAAGTAACTATAATCTCCCATATTGTGAAGCATAATTTAAGCTATAACAGCACGACTGCAGAAATAAACTATTTAAAGAAATACTCAACGATTCTGATGTAGCTTGTAAAGTGTCATGTGGTCTTATGAAAGGGGAACTGATAGTAAAGAAAGTCTTAGCCCCAAAGAGCGTAAAGGATTTTGTAATCATTCTTAGAGATCCATTTACCTAAGAAACATTCTTTTCAATGTTCTGAACATGGCTACACTATAACAACATTTACAGAATAGCAGGAATAAAGGACAGCCAACCAGTTGCAAAGAATGGTGGTTTTCAAATAACCTTGACCACGGTTTCGATGGATCTAAACCTGTCTTTTTCAGGACAGACAGCTTCACATAAGCAACTCACTCAGTACAAGCTGTCTCCACATGCCATTTATCGGTAACGGTCTGTATGTCCAGACGTAAAAATTAAGGCCCCTAGAACCAAGGGCTTGTCACAGCAGTAAAAATAATCACTCAGAATAACAGATCATGTTAGTAGCTACATGGCGGCTATTTGATTCCATGCCACGACGTCTAGCGGCTCTGATTGCAACACGTCTTGACTCTACTCCGAACTGAATTTCCACAGTCGCAGTACATGTACAAGTCTGTAGCGCTAATCATTTGTGTAGTATCATGTCCCTAATCGGTGGAATAAATTTCATTGTGATCACATCTCTGGGTCTTGGTGTTTCACTTTGCCCAAACAGTAGTGTTACTGTGTCTTGCTATTATGGACTTAACATTCGGAGTAGGCATGCATGCAGAAGAAGATTCAAATTGGTAAACTCACCCCAGAAGGCAGCGAGGTACTGCAGGTTTGTGGTGACGAACAGAATCCGCATCTTACCTGTTGAGAAAAAGCTGAATTGAGACAATGTGCAAGAATAAAGCATCTACGCCGTAGAACATGCTTTACAACACTGTAAATGAGTTCCGCAGATCCTGCGGGGTTCGTGGAGGGTGTTGTGAAGCTTGTAGTTCTACAAAACAATATGTTTTTGAAACTGTGAGTGTAAACATTCTTATTGCACATAACATGACAGAAGCATTTTAGCTGCCCCCTTTAACTGAAGGGAGACATACAACATCAGTTCAACTGTGTAAACATGTATCACCGTATCTGTTTGTTCGATACAATTACCACCAAAAGATTTTCGGTCTTGACTGAAATGTAGTGTGTGTTTCCCTTTTTTCTTTTGGGCTGATATAGTTCGATAAAAAGGAAGGATGTTCGTAGACCATGAAATTTCAGATTATAGGAAAAAACAACGCTGAAGACGGGAATAGAAAAGCGATTGGTTTTACTCTTTCTGACGCTATCCAGTTTACTTAACTCATGAGGCCCTCTGACCGCTACTCTGTTAACTGTTCTGTGTACTTTCTTTTAACCTTTTCACAATCGGAGATAAAGTTCTGCAACTGCCTTACAAGTGTCAGATCTTGCCCTTTGAAACGTGGAAATAATAAAGAAATATGACTCACCCTTATACGACTTATTAATCTCTTGAAGTGATCGACGCTACGGGGTGAAAAGATCATATTTGAAGCACTTAGAAGGATAAAGCAGAGATTTAGTGTGAGATTTGTGACCTTATTTTGCTGTCAGGCAGTTAACGCTTAGATACATACGAATACCTTTTATATCATTTTAGTAGTTTTTATATAGCAAGGTTGTTGTTGTTCTGGTCTTCAAACGGAATACTGATTTGATGCAACTCTCCATGCTACCGTATCCTGTGCAAGGGTGTCCATCTGCGAATAACTACTTCAGCCTACCTACACCCATTTGAACCCGCTTACTGAATTCATCTTTTGGTCTTCCTCTAAATTTTTTAACCCCCACATTTCTTCTAACACTAAATTGACGATTCCTTGATGTCTCAGAACGTGTCCTATTAACCGATCTCGTCTTATAGTCAAGTTATACCACAAATTTCTTTTCTCCACAGCTCTATTCTGTGCCTCCTTTAGCCGGCCGCGGTGGTCTCGCGGTTCTAGGCGCGCAGTCCGGAACCGTGCGACTGCTACGGTCGCAGGTTCGAATCCTGCCTCGGGCATGGATGTGTGTGATGTCCTTAGGTTAGTTAGGTTTAAGTAGTTCTAAGTTCTAGGGGACTAATGACCACAGCAGTTGAGTCCCATAGTGCTCAGAGCCATTTGAACCATTTTTTGTGCCTCCTCATTAGTTACATGATCCACCCATCTAATACTAAGCACATTTCAAAAATTCTATTCTATTCTCTTCTTGTCGAAACTGTTTATCGTCCATGTTTCACTTTCATACTTGGCTACACTCCATACAAATACTTTCAGAAAAGACCGCGTGACACTTAAATCTATGCTCGATGTTAGTAAATTTCTCTTCTTCACAAACGCTTTCCTTGGCGTTGCTCGTCTACAATCTATATCCTCTCTACTTGGGCATCTTCGGTTATTTTGCTGCCCAAATAGGAAGACTCGGTCTGCTACTTTAAGTGTTTCATTCCTAATCTAATTCCATAAACATCGCTTGATTTAATTAGACTACAGATCATTACCCTTGATTTGCTTTTGTTGATCTTCATCTTATATCCTCCATTCAAGACACTGTCTGTACCGTTCTTCCCTCTGACAGACTTACAATGTCATCGGCAAACCTTAAAGTTTTTATTTTATCTCCCTGACCTGTAATTCGTACTGCAGTTTTTTCCCCTTTATTACTTGCTCAGTCTACAGATTGAACAACTACAGGGATAGGCTACAAATCGGTCTTAGTCCCTTCTCAACCACTGCATACCTTTTATTCTGTACGTCTCATATAACTGCCGTCTGGTTTCTGCACAATTTGTAAATGTCATTTTCCTCTCTGTATTTTACCCCTGCCACCTTCAGAACGCAAGGCAAGAAGATATCCTGAAGCGAAAGTACAACGCTACTGATTGCTTCTGCAAACCAGAATCATCTGGCATCTTCAGCTGCAATGAGAACAGCCGGAAACGACGAATATTCTGACTTCTTCAAACAAATGCTGAATTTATACGACTGTCTGTCTTGAGAGATATGAAGCGAGTTCAGTTTACGAAGATCACAATAGTTTTTTTTTTCCTGGGAGGGGGGAGAGGGTGTTCTCCCAATAAAAATGCAAGGACAACAAAAAAAATGGCTCTGAGCACTATGGGACTTAATATCTAAGGTCATCAGTCCCCTAGAACTTAGAACTACTTAAACCTAACTAACCTAAGGACATCACACACATCCATGCCCGAGGCAGGATTCGAACTTGCGACCGTAGCAGTCGCACGGTTCTGGACTGAAGCGCCTAGAACCGCTCGGCCACCGTGGCGGGCGCAAGGACAACAGATAACAACGTTAAGATCCGTAAAGGACGTACTCCTTCTGGTCAAAAATAAGTATCATTCATGAAATCTACTCATAACTAAGTAACGTGGGGGAGGGATTCTACCAGCTCATGACGTTATTTGTAAGAGCGTACAATACCAAAACTATCTTCTTCAAGAACAGACTGGCCTCTTCTAATAATTCGACAGCTCTAATCTCTAAATGAGAGACAAAGACAGAACATGACTACAGAGAGAGAAAACTCTGGCAGTTTGCCCTGAAATGCACCGTCGTGGAGCTACAGCATTAAAAGACGAGCTCACGAAAGTTTGTACGGCAAGCGAACGTTTTTGGGTGTATCTAAGAGTGCTGTTTTCTCCGACTAAGCTGCTGCTGTGTAAAGTTGTCGTTTGTTGTTGTGCACTATACTTATTAGAATAAAAATTAATTCGCGGTCTCTGAACATGTGGCCTTTAGATTACATTATTAATTACCGGACTTTATCGTCGCACCTTGAGGGAGGATGTCAAACAGAATAACGCCTTCAGAGTCCAATAAGACCGTCGCCACGACTTTACCGCCTTTGGTTGCGGCTTTGAACTTTTTCCTCGGAGCAGAGGTGGTATGGCGTCACTGCATGGATTGCCCTTCTGTTTCCGATTCGAGGTGATGAACCCATGTTTCATCGCCTATGATTGTGTTTGACAAAAAATTGTCACGATCAGCCTTGTAACGCGCAAGTAGTTCCGCACAGACGGTCCTTCGTTGCATCTTACGGTCTTCTGTTAGACAGCTAGGAACCCATCGGCACAAACCTTGGAGTGCTCCAACTGGTGGACAAGTGTGTCAGCACTATCGACAGAGACGTGCAGTTGTGCAGCGTGGTGTCTGATTGAGATCCACGCAGTCGTGTGCGGGCAGTCTGCGTCTGGGAGATCGGACAGCCTTGTGCGACGATGACAGAGGCTTCGCCCAACGACTCACTGTGCTTTTGTTCGCTGCCAGATCTCTGCAGATATTCTCCAAGCGGCTATGATGCTCTGGTTTTCTACCAAATGAAGTTTATTGACAGCTCTCTGCTTGGAAAGCACCTCCATTACAGACCAATTTTGATGGCTACGTATAGTGCTCCCACATATCGGAACTTCATGAAACTACAGGGGCTGAAGCGGGAATATTCCACAATGTCCCACAACAAAGACTGCATTTTTAAGCCGAAAGTGGTCTAGAAAAAAATGTATTGCGTTACTTATTGAACTCCCCTCGTACACTGCACCTTACAATACCACTTGTCTAGTATCTTTATGCAGTGCGGCTTCTGCTGCAGTTCATTACTCGTACCTTAACAAATTAATGCCACTACGAATATTTTAGCGAAGTTGATTTATACTACCTGGTAAAAAAAGTGAAGCACTCAAAAATAGAGAAATAAACGAAACGTAACTTCACTGGTTGAGAGGGCATGTGATATTGTTTCAGCGATTACAAACTGAGTCAAGTTTACAAATAAATTGATAGGATGAGTCCACTTGTCAGTATGACGTCGAATCTCCCTCTGTCCTTGATGCTGGCACTGATTTGGTTGTAACCTCTCCTAAGCCAAACTGGCTCACAGCTACTGTAATTGCTCATTAATATCCTGGATATTGTATCCTGTCTACTCCTCAAATGTGCGGTGCCTAGGAAACCAGTCTTCCCAGATCGCTAGACAACAATTCAAGCAAATCGTATAAATGAAGTTCATTACAAAAGGATATGATTACAATACTTAACTTTTGAAACACAGGTGTGTCACAGGCAAAGTGCAACAGACAAAATAAGAAATCTCTTCATTGTAGACAATGTTACATAGTAGAAGAGACGACTAGTCTCGATGCTATTCTTGAACACGTTGCTGTAGAACTCGGTGAATTGGGCTGCGGCCAGATGGCACAGAGCTTACGTCCTCTTCGTGTAGAGGGCGCTACTGTAGCGTTGTCGTCCTGGAGAGGAATCGGTAAGCATGCAGTTGGCTGGCGTCATCTCACAGCCCTCTCCGCTCTAACGTTCCCGCCTGGTGTGCCGGAGCTTGACTTTGCACTGGAACAGTGGACACCGCCACTGGGACGGAGTGGACATCCGAGCTGATCCCACATATGTCCTGGCGGGGACAAATCTGGGGCTCTTTTGGCCATGGGAGTACCTCAATGTTACTCAGACAGGTTATAAGGACACGTACCATATCTGGGGAGCATTGTTCTATTGAAGAATCGCACCACAATACCGTCGTGCATAAGGTAATACATGGGACAAAGGATATGCCTGACGTGCCGTTGTGCTGTCAGAGTGCCCTCAGTCGCAGCAGTCGTGACCAGAGGTCACACCCCAGTGGCTCCCCAGAACAGAATGGGCCTTCTGCCCAGGTCGCCGCCATACTCGCCGACGATTGTCATCCAGTGTAGTGCAGAACCGCGAGTCATCGCCGAACACAATGAGGCTACTTTCAAACACCGTCAGGTCCTAATAACGCTGTCTCTCACAAGTACGTGGCATCTCCGTGTCCTTCACAGTGATCACTCAACATCTGACCCTGTTCAAGCCTCTTATATAGGCTACTAGATCTAGTAAGGAGACTAAACGTGAACAACGTCAATGCACCCTTGTAGCCGTTCTACCTGCCACATAGAATTTAACTATTATCATTTACATGTCTGCGGTATGTGTGCACGTGCACGAAGTACCATTGATGTCCGAGAATGTGCTCTGGATGCTTTAGTTTGTAAGGCAGTGTGATAATCAAGATCAGGGTTGCCGTAGCCCAAGGACGAAAATCAAGGACAAATTCGGTGATTATGAAGATGTGGTTGAAACACGGACCGATACGTTGTGCAAGTGACCATTGGTTTGCATTTCAATTGACTCTTCATAATTACCATAATTCAAACAGTAATTCTGTCAGCAAAGAAGTTGTAATTAACAAGGAAAATTAATCCAAGCATTAATGGTGTCTATAAAGGAGTGCTCAATGATGAAGCAAATTAATTGCAATTGACATTAAATAACTTTTTAACTAAAGTACTGAACACAAATTATTAACATGTACACAATCATGCTGCTAGAATTGATATATATCTTTCACTTTATGCTTTAAACCAGTCATATTCCTCTGAGCCCTGGACAGAAGAAAGAAACTCGCACCTATTCTGAATCAGTCTATGAAAATCTGTGCAATTTGTGTTTTTCATCTTATATTGGATTTGGAGCTTTGCATTGACTGATGTTAAAGCTAGCCTGTTTCTTTCTTCTGTTCACTGTGCATTCAGTAGGGAAAACACTCTGTCCACATTGGCAATATGCTCTGGAATGGAGAAATAGTACTGCAAAATAGCAAGCGCTTCTGAATACTGCTCTTTAGAAACACAGTCCTCAAAAAATTTAACGCACTTTTTATGAGGCATCATCCCCAAATTCTGGTTATCTTCCTGTGTAAGAAAACATTTCAGTTTCACTATCTGGTCAAATAGCAAACTCTCATCCACTTTGCAAGTTGTGTTTTCTTGCATCCACTTCAGTGTACATTCAACTTTTTCTCAATCAGGTAAAGCCTTCAACAGTATCCAGTCAAAATGTTCAAGTTCGGATAAAGGCTTACTCCATTTTATCGGATAATCTGTAACTGTCTGATAAAATGCCATGACATCCTCTTGAAATTTTGACTGCTGATACTGGCAGAGATCTGACATTAACTCTTTACTTTCGCAGTCATGAATTTACATTTCTTTCTTTCCTCTAAAACATACACGAAGTTTTTAAGTTCCAACCTAACCTCATTCACAGAGATGTTCTCTTTCTCGATGTTGGCGATAGCCTTTTGAAATTGACTCATCTGAGCAAGCAGAAAGTGTGAATACATCTCTCAACAAGCATCAGAAGAAAGAGACTTGAGAAGACTTGGACACTTATCGAGAGACAGGAAGTATGATTTAATATCAGCACAGGTTTCAACGGCTATCGTCAAGTTTGCAGGAGTTATGAAACACTTGATCGGTGGCCAGTGGCAAAACTTGCGAAAAAAATTTTTTTTACTTACTAGCCACTTTTTTCGCGGACATTTTCCTCTTCGTCCAGGACACCCGTCTTCGAGCATAAAATCGCGGACTGTCCGCGAAATCCGCGACATATGGCGACCAGATTTACATCACAGAAAATCCGCATCTAACGTAAACAGCCATGGGTACGATTTTTAAGCTGGTGTCGTTCTGACTGTTCAGTTGAAACTATTATCTTCAGATAATTTAATTACATCTGCATCTACATCTACATTTATACTCCACAAGCCACCCAACGGTGTGTGGCGGAGGGCACTTTACGTGCCACTGTCATTACCTCCCTTTTCTGTTCCAGTCGCGTATGGTTCGCGGGAAGAACGACTGTCTGAAAGCCTCCGTGCGCGCTCGAGTCTCTGTAATTTTACATTCGTGATCTCCTCGGGAGGTATAAGTAGGGGGAAGCAATATATTCGATACCTCATCCAGAAACGCACCCTCTCGAAACCTGGCGAGCCAGCTACACCGCGATGCAGAGCGCCTCTCTTGTAGAGTCTGCCACTTGAGTTTGCTAAACATCTCCGTAACGCTATCACGGTTACCAAATAACCCTGTGACGAAACGCGCCGCTCTTCTTTGGATCTTCTCTATCTCCTCCGTCAACCCGATCTGATACGGATCCCACACTGTTGAGCAATACTCAAGTATAGGTCGAACGAGTGGTTTGTAAGTCACCTCCTTTGTTGATGGACTACAATTTCTAAGGACTCTCCTAATGAATCTCAACCTGGTACCCGCCTTACCAACAATTAATTTTATATGATCATTCCACTTCAAATCGTTCCGCACACATACTCCCAGATATTTTACAGAAGTAACTGCTACCAGTGTTTGTTCCGCTATCATATAATCGTACAATAAAGGATCCTTCTTTCTATGTATTCGCAATACATTACATTTGTCTATGTTAAGGGTCAGCTGCCACTCCGTGCACCAAGTGCCTATCCGCTGCAGATCTTCCTGCATTTCGCTGCAGTTTTCTAATGCTGCCACTTCTCTGTATACTACAGCGTCATCCGCGAAAAGCCGCATGGAACTTCCGACAGTATCTACTAGGTCATTTATATATATTGTGAAAAGCAATGGTCCCATAACAGTCCCCTGTGGCACGCCAGAGGTTACTTTAACGTCTGTAGACGTCTCTCCATTGATAACAGCATGCTATGGTCTGTTTGCTAAAAACTCTTCAATCCAGCCACACAGCTGGTCTGATATTCCGTAGGCCCTTACTTTGTTTATCAAGCGACCGTGCGGAACTGTATCGAACGCCTTCCGGAAGTCAACGAAAATAGCATCTACCTGGGAACCTCTATCTAATATTTTCTGGGTCTCATGAACAAATAAAGCGAGTTGGGTCTCACACGATCGCTGTTTCCGGAATCCATGTCGATTCGTACAGAGTAGATTCTGGGTTTCCAAAAACGACATGATACTCGAGCAAAAAACATGTTCTAAAATTCTACAACAGATCGACGTCAGAGATATAGGTCTATAGTTTTGCGCATCTGCTCGACGACCCTTGTTGAAGACTGGGACTACCTGTGCTCTTTTCCAATCATTTGGAACCTTCCGTTCCTCTAGAGACTTGCGGTACATGGCTGTCAGAAGGGGGGCAAGTTGTTTCGCGTACTCTGTGTAGAAACCAATTGGTATCCCGTCAGGTCCAGTGGACTTTCCTCTGTTGAGTGATTCCAGTTGCTTTTCTATTCCTTGGACACTTATTTCGATGTCAGCCATTTTTTCGTTTGTGCGAGGATTTAGAGAAGGAACTGCAGTGTGGTCTTCCTCTGTGAAACAGCTTTGGAAAAAGGTGTTTAGTATTTCAGCTTTACGCGTGTCATCCTCTGTTTCAATGCCATCATCATCCCAGAGTGTCTGGATATGCTGTTTCGAGCCACTTACTGATTTAACGTAAGACCAGAACTTCCTAGGATTTTCTGTTAAGTCGGTACAGAAAATTTTACTTTCGAATTCACTGAACGCTTCACGCATAGCCCTCCTTACGCTAACTTTGACATCGTTTAGCTTCTGTTTGTCTGAGAGGTTTTGGCTGCGTTTAAACTTGGAGCGAAGCCCTCTTTGCTTTCGCAGTAGTTTCCTAACTCTGTTGTTGAACCACGGTGGGTTTTTCCCGTTTTTCCCTCGGCACGTACCTGTCTAAAACGCATTTTACAATTGCCTTAAACTTTTTCCATAAACACTCAACATTGTCAGTGTCGGAACAGAAATTTTCGTTTTGATCTGTTAGGTAGTCTGAAATCTGCCTTCTATTACTCTTGCTAAACAGATAAACCTTCCTCCCTTTTTTTATATTCCTATTTACTTCCATATTCAGGGATGCTGCAACGGCCTTATGATCACTGATTCCCTGTTCTGCGCTTACAGAGTCGAAAAGTTCGGGTCTGTTTGTTATCAGTAGGTCCAAGATGTTATCTCCACGAGTCGGTTCTCTGTTTAATTGCTCGAGGTAATTTTCGGATAGTGCACTCAGTATAATGTCACTCGATGCTCTGTCCCTACCACCCGTCCTAAACATCTGAGTGTCCCAGTCTATATCTGGTAAATTGAAATCTCCACCTAAGACTATAACATGCTGAGAAAATTTATGTGAAATGTATTTCAGTTGTTCTGCCACTAATGCTGCTGAGTCGGGAGGTCGGTAAAAGGAGCCAATTATTAACCTAGCTCGGTTGTTGAGTGTAACCTCCACCCATAATATTTCACAGGAACTATCCACTTCTACTACACTACAGGATAAACTACTACTAAACAGCGACAAACACGCCACCACCGGTTGCATGCAATCTATCCTTTCTATACACCGTCTGTGCCTTTGTAAAAATTTCGGCTGAATTTATCTCTGGCTTCAGCCAGCTTTCTGTACCTATAACGATTTCAGCTTCGGTGGTTTCTATCAGCGCTTGAAGTTCCGGTACTTTACCAATGCAGCTTCGACAGTTTACCGGTTGCTGTTTGGTCCCCGCATGTCCTAACTTTGCCCCGCACCCTTTGAGGCTGTTGCCCTTTCTGTACTTGCCCGAGGCCATCTAACCTAAAAAACCGCCCAGTCCACGCCACACAACCCCTGCTACCCGTGTAGCCGCTTGCTGCGTGTAGTGGACTCCTGACCTATCCAGCGGAACCCGAAACCCCACCACCCTATGGCGCAAGTCGAGGAATCCGCAGCCCACACGGTCGCAGAACCGTCTCAGCCTCTGATTCAGACCCTCCACTCGGCTCTGTACCAAAGGTCCGCAGTCAGTCCTGTCGACGATGCTGCAGATGGTGAGCTCTGCTTTCATCCCGCTAGCGAGACTGGCAGTCTTCACCAAATCAGATAGCCGCCGGAAGCCAGAGAGGATTTCCTCCGATCCATAGCGACACACATCATTGGTGCCGACATGAGCGACCACCTGCAAATGGGTGCACCCTGTACCCTTCATGGCATCCGGAAGGATCCTTTCCACATCTGGAATGACTCCCCACGGTATGCACACGGAGTGCACATTGGTTTTCTTCCCCTCTCTTGCTGCCATATCCCTAAGGGGCCCCATTACGCACCTGACGTTGGAGCTCCCAACTACCAGTAAGCCCACCCTCTACGACTGCCCGGATCTTGCAGACTGAGGGGCAACCTCTGGAACAGGGCAAGCAGCCATCTCCGGCCGAACATCAGTATCAGCCGGAGACAGAGCCTGAAACCGGTTCGTCAGACAAACTGGAGAGGCCTTCTATTCAGCCCTCCGGAATGTCTTTCGCCCCCTGCCACACCTCGAGATGACCTCCCACTCTACCACAGGTGAGGGATCAGCCTCAATGTGAGCAGTATCCCGGGCAGCCACAGTCGTAGTCCGATCGGGGGATGCATGGGACGAGCTGGCCGTCCCCGACAAACCCCCATTCGGACCCCCACAGTGATGCCCATTGGCAACAGCCTCAAGCTGTGTGACCGAAGCCAACACTGCCTGAAGCTGGGAGCGAAGGGATGCCAACTCAGCCTGCATCCGAACACAGCAGTTGCAGTCCCTATCCATGCTAAAAACTGTTGTGCGAAGAACGTCTGAACTAATCTACAGAGAGCACAAACAAATCGACACAAAATTCAAACGGTTATTGAAATACAAGATTGCCTACTAAATGCAGTAATGCTGCTACTTGCGCACTGCTGACACACTGCTTGGCGGCGGAAAGAGACAACGCGATTTTACACTATTCAGGTACTAAAACGCGATGCTACAACTCTCAAATACTATAATACGCCCGAAATTTATGAATTTAAACAATGCAAGTACCAAAAACACGCAAAGAAATTAAGAATTAAACTATGTAACAAATGAGTTAGCTAGGAGTATACGACTTTCTGCTGGCAGCTGTTTATCCAACGGCGGCAGGGAGCACACTGTCTGTGACCAACCGACACTGGCCGTTCAAAACAAAACCAGAAGACAGACGACTACGCGAATTTACACTATTCAGGTACTAAAACGCGATGCTACAACTCTCTAATACTATAATACGCCCGAAATTTATGAATTTAAACAATGCAAGTACCAAAAACACGCAAAGAAATTAAGAATTAAACTATGTAACAAATGAATGAGCTAGGAGTATACGACTTTCTGCTGGCAGCTGCTTATCCAAAGGTGGCAGGGAGCACACTCACTAACTACCGTCTGAAGCACAACATATTGTAGCTGGGGCAGGGTAGTTTAAATACACACCTCCCCGCGCTCGTCGCTGAAAGGCTGTTGTTTGGTGACCGTAGCTCCACAACGGTGCATTTTAGACATACTATGGTTATGTGGTGGAAAATTTTTCACCATTCCATGTCCGGTAGCCCGCCCTCTGCGCATTAGCGGGTTGTTTTTCCACACACCGTACATTAGAAGTTCAAATTTATCAACGAAAAAGAAACGGTTTACAAGAACACCTCTCGCTGGCTCTTCTGCTTAAAGGAAAATACCACATTTCTAATTTGGTAATCTTACGATTCTGCCAACGCTGGAAACGGATGTAAGCGGAAACGTACAAATGTGTAACTACACTCCGTTCAATTAAGTATTTTATCCTAAATGGAAATGCCGTGTGGCTAGGGCCGTCCGCCGCGTAGACCGTTCCCCTGGTAAAAGACTTGCGAGTTGACGCCACTTCGGCGACTTGCGTGTCGATGGGGATGAAATGATGATGACAAGGACAGCTCAACACCCAGTCCCTGAGCGGAGAAAATCTCCGACCCAGCCGGGAATCGAACCCGGGCCGCTAGGTATGACATTCCGTCGCGCTGACCACTCTTCTACCAGGGGCGGACATCCTAAATGAACGATGTTAATTCAAAAACTCAGTCTTCCAGCCCAGAAGAAGATGGTCCGCAAATAATCCTTGTACAGGTACTTCTCTGCGAGTCCCTGAACCTTTGTCGAGAATTATATGTTATGCGAGGGGCGTTGGGAAATGATTTACAGTAGTAGTTTTTTAACCTTATTCAATGATGAACGTGAGTCAGCATGGGATCTCTTAATCTACTCCCCGCCGATGTCAGTACACTGCTGCCACCTTCCTAACAACTTCACTATTGCGTAACGGGACCATTGTTTGTAGGCACTACGCACCAACTCGTGAACAGCTGCTTGCAGTGCTTCGTTGTTGCCGAAGCTCTTACTTCGCACCGATCCTTCATATTATCGCATGAAACATAATCAGTTGGTGCGAGATCAGGTGAAGTGGTGAGTGAAATGAAGAAAAAAAGTGAAGTGATCGTATGGCATTGATGGCCGGGAGTCCTCACCCAGGAGGAACTTCGGCCACCGAGTTCCAAGGCTTTTCACGTGATGTCACATTCCGTGACTTGCGTGTCGATGTCCATGAAATGATGATCAGGACAATACAACACCCAGTCCCCGAGCGGAGAAAATCTCCGCCCTACCCGGGAATCGAAACTGGGCCCACTGACTACTCAGTGTCAGCTAAGGGAACGGACAATATGGGGGTTTAGCACAACAATGAACCCCATTGATGTCAACTTCGTTCTTCATGCCACTGTTGACGGCAGTCATCAGCCCCATAAGCAGGAGTTTCTTACCACACACCACAGTTAAACGTTTATGAATATCTGTTGCTTTGACTCCTTGATTCCATAAACACCGTGCGCTCCATCTCTGTCCACAGTAGCCGCCTCCTTTTTTGTCCATAGCTTTCTCTACTTAACAACAAACAAACGCTGCTTTTCCACTAGAGACAGTGTTCACAGTTCCCATCTAGTGTCCGAATAGCGTATCAGAAGCCGCTCATCGCCCTACGAGAGGACGTAACCGTAATATCAGCGACTGTTAAGTCGTTTCCGAACGCTCTCCTACATTCTGAACTAAATTGCCTATAATGCGCTACGACCTTCTTAAAGAATCCAAGGAACTTCACTATCCGGCCGCGGTGGCCGAGCGGTTCTAGGCGCTTCAGTCCGGAACCGCGCGACTGATACGGTCGCAAGTTCGAATCCTGCCTCGGGCATGGATGTGTGCGATGTCCTTAGCTTAGTTAGGTTTAAGTAGTCCTAAGTTCTAGTGGACTGATGACCTTAGATGTTAAGTCCCAAAGTGCTCAGAGCCATTTGAATCATTTTTTTTAACTTCACGCTGTAGTCTCTGCAAAAATTTAGCACAAAATAATGTTTTCAGCTCTAATGTAATACCCTGTTCTAGCTAGTATCTCTCTCCCAGCACAAAGTCACAAGTGACTTGAAAATAGCGTAGGTAACTCCTGTATATAAGAGGGGTAAAAGAACGGATTGGCAGAATTACACACCAGTATCAGTATCGTCGGTTTCCTGCAGAATTCTTGAACATATTCTTAGTACGAATATGACAAATTTCATTGAGACCTAAAAGCTAATGTCCACGAATCAGCACGGTTTAGGAAAGAATCGCTCGTAGGAAACTCAGCTTGCGGTTTTCTCACATGATGTATTGTGAACTGTTGATGAAGGGCAACAGGCAGATTCTATGTTTCTAAATTTCCGAAAAGCGCTGACGCAGTGCCACGCTGCTGGCTGTCAACGAAGGTATGAGCATACAGTACAATAGGTATCCAGATATGTAAGTCACTCGAAGATCTCTGAAGTAATAGAACCCAGTATGTTGTCCTCGACGTCGAGTGTTCATCAGAAACAAGGATGTCATGCGATGTGCCCCAGGGAAGTGTGATAGGACCACTCTTATTTTCTATACACGAGGGTCACTCCAAAAGAAATCCATATTTTTTTGTAAAAATACAGTTTTCATTCCGCATGTGTGAAAGTTTTACAGTGTGTAAATACATCCTTCCCGCTTGTTTTCAAACTTAATTCAACCTGTTCTCGCGAGTGGCGCCGTCACAGCATGTCTTCAAGATGCCTGCTACACTTGACGTTCGTCAGAAGCAACGGGCTGTCATAGAATTCCTGAGCTGTGAAAACGAGACAGTGGGAAACATCCACAAGAGGTTGAAAAAGATGTATGAAGATGCTGCTGTCGATCGCAGTACAGTTAGTCGGTGGGCCGGCGATGAAAGCGGGCACGGCAATATTGAGGATTGTCCTCGCAGCGGCAAGCCTCGTACTGCACACACTCCAGACAATGTGCAGAGAGTTAACGAATTGGTGACTGCTGACAGATGCATCACAGTGAACGAATTGTCACGCTACGTTGGGACAGGGGAAGGAACTGTTCGCAGAATACCGAAAGTGTTGGCGTTAAAAAAGGTTTGTGCCAGGTGGGTTCCCAGGATGTTGGCAGTGGCTCACAAAGAAACAAAAAAAAAAAAAAAAAAAAAAAAACGGTATGCAGCGAACCTCTAGAGCAGTACGGGAATGGTGGAGATAAATTTCTTGGAAGAATTGTGACAGGTGGTGAAACATGGCTCCATCATTTTTCACCAGAGACGAAGAGGCAATCAATGGAGTGGCATCATACAAATTTACCCAAGAAAAAAAATTCAAAACCACACATTCTGCTGAAAAGTTATGGCTACCGTATTTTTCGATTCCGAAGGACTCTTGTTTGTGAACATCATGCCAAGTGGAACCACCATAAATATGTGACGACACTGAAGAAACTTCAAGCTCGACAGAGTCGTGTTGGACCACATCGGCAAAAGGAGGATGTTTTGCTGTTGCACGACAATGCACGGCCACATGTCAGTCAAAAAACCATGGAAGCGATCACAAAACACTCAAACACCCGCCTTACAGTCCTGACCTGGCTCCATTTGCCTATCATCGCTTTGGGAAACTGAAAGACTCACTTCGTGGAACAAGGTTTGAAGATGATGACTCCCTTGTGCATGTTCCCAAAGAGTGGCTCCAACAGGTTGATCCAGAATTTTACGGTGCGGGTATACAGGCGTTGGTTCCAAAATGGCGTAAGGCAGTTGAGAGGGATGGAAATTATGTGGATAAATGAAAATATTGTTCCTAAAGGATGTATCTACACAATGTAAAACTTTAAAACATGTAGAATAAAAGACGGATTTAAAAGAAAATAGTGTGTACCCTCGTATATAAACGACCTGATGGCCAGGGTAAGCAGCAGTCTGCAGCTGTTTGTTGATGACGCTGTGGTGTACGGGAAGGTGTCGAATGAGTGACCGTATGGGGACACAAGATGACTCAGACAAAATTTCTAGTTAATGTGATGAATGGCAGCTAATTCTAAATCTGTAAAAATGAAAGTTAATGCGAATGAGTATTAAAAGCAATTCCGTAACGTTCGGATTCAGTATTCGTGGTGTCCTGCTTGTCAGAGTCTTCTGGCGTAACATTGCAAAGCAGTATGAGTGGTACGAGCAAGTGAGGGCTGTGGTAGGAAAGGCGAATGGGCGACATCAGTTTATTGGGAGAATTTTGGGAAAGTGTGGTTCATCCGTAAAAGAGACCGAATATGTGACACTAGTGCGACTTATATTTGAGTACCGCTCGAGTGCTTTGAATCCGCACTAGGTCAGATTAAAGGAAGACATAGAATCAATTCAGAGGTGGGCTGCTAGATTTGCTGCTAGTAGGTTCAAACAACACGCAGGTATTATGGAGATGCTTTGAGGACTCAAATGGGAATCGAATGAAAGTATGGTTCCAAAGATCTTTTCAAGTCTCAAACTTCTATGATGTTCACATACAGACTGAAGCAACGAATAGAAATTTGCACCAAGGCCGGGATTCGCACCAGGGTCTCCTGCTTGCTAGGCAGATTAGCTAATCACTATGTCACCTTGGCATAGTGGCTTATCATAACTGCACGGACTCCCCTGTTGTGCCTACCTCGTCATCCCAAACTCCCATTCGCGCCTCAGCCCACTTGGTATTCTCCCTAAACACGAAGATCATTGCAGAGGTTGCAGATGTTCACTATTGGAATAGCACCTCAGCATTGAACGAAATGGGTGGAGGAGGAGGGACGCTGCCTAAAACACCAGCATAAGTGTTTTAATGCAATGAATATGGTTTCAGAAGCTTTTTCAAGTCTTAAACGTCTATGATGTATGTACACAGACTGAAGATACGAATGCTAATGCCTGGTGAGAAGAGACGTGGGTTTGAATCCCAGGCTTGGTACAAATTTTCATTCATTGCATCAGTCTTCATATACAAGTCACAGTTCGGGACTTGAAAAAGTCTCTGGAACCATAGTTTCATTTGATTAAAGCACCTATACCTGCGTTTCAGGCAGGATCCACCGTTTCGTTTGACACTGAGGTGCTTTTCCAATACAGCTGGTGAGCCCCTGGAATGCTGTTCGAGCTTAGAGGGAATACCAAGTGGACTGAAGCGTGAACGTGACTTTGGGTTGAGGAGGGAGATGTGTTAGGGTAGTCTGTGCAGTTGCGCAAAGTCTCTGTGCGAGGGTGTCGTAGCAAAATAAATGTAAATGCCGTGTGGCTAGGGCCTCCCGTCGGGTAGACCGTTCGCCTGGTGCAAGTCTTTAGAGTTGACACCACTTCGGTGACTTGCGTGTCGATGGGGATGAAATGATGATGATTAGGACAAGACAACACCCAGTCCCTGAGCGAAGAAAATCTTCTACCCAGCCGTGAATCGAACCCGGGCCGTTAGGAATGACATTCCGTCGCACTGACCATTCAGCTACCAGGGGCGGACTCAGTGTAGCAAATGCTTTTAAATGAGAGATGTTGAACTCACCACATGCCTAAACTCCACATTCGTTATGGCAGTGGCTGTGAGTCTGCTGGCAAAAGCGGTTATATTGGGCAGTGCAGCCTCAGGGACTCTCTCCACCTAATCCAGGTATTCGTGTGGGAAGACTCCTTCTTCATTACAAGCTGAAACTTCGCATCATGGGGAATACAGCTCGGGTGATAACTATATCCTCCTAACGCATTGTCTCCGTAAGTTTCTGAAGAGGTGCCTGCATAAATCATTGTGAATCCAGGAAGCGCAGCGCTCTTCGTGGCGTGGTTCTCTTGGAGAGTGAAATTTATTTGTCTACATTGTCAGATACGATACTAGCTTTATCATTCTCCAATCTGTAATCAGCCAAGTGCTCAACAAGAAAGTGGGCATCGTAACCACTCAAATAACGGAAAAAGACTGGTATATGTTATGGCAGTTTGTACTTTAAGTTATATGCATTGTGAGCTGCACTGCATTCACCAGTTCTAGTGGTTTATCCAATATCATTCCGTTAATGCTGTGAAATACATATTGTAAAATTCATAGCCATGGTCGGTTTGAAAATTGTAAAGACACTGATTCGCTCAACTCTGTAACAAGTGTTCAAAAACCTCTGCAACCCCATTTCTTGTCCTCACCTTCATTGGTAGAGCCAAAGCAAATTCGGAATACGTGTCTACGATCATTAGCATGTACTTGAAACCTTTATTAATTTGTGAATATTCTTGCATATCTATGAGATCAGCCTGCCGTAAATAGCTCAGTCTTCGCATTATCATACGTCTGCATGGCAGTGTTTTGCATATTGATCTGTGCACCTCATGAACACACATCTCCATAATTACTTAACGATGTGTCTTTTTCGTAGTCTAATATGGCTGATATCATTTCGTTCATGTGACCTGTATTGCCCCCAACAGTTGGTGCTGTAAGTAGTCCTAATCGATCTATAATTTTATTCAGGTCATTGTATATACTCTAGAGCAGGGCCGCACAAGGTGCATGCACCGGTGCATCGCACAGTGCAGAGTGCAGAAGACGGCTGCGCTATGTTGACGACGGTGCAGACCCCCCACTCCTCGGCTTTGCGCAACAGCGCTGCCTCTCACTTCCCTAGATTGTGTCGCTCGCGCCGCCTGTCTCGACCTGTTTCACAGCTTTTACCCTGTTGTCTTCGTCATTGCCAAATACTAATGTACACTAGGTGGAGAGCTTAGTTTGGTGTACCGGCACAAAAGAGATTTGTATAATAACTGTAATGGTAACAATTTTGAATTTGATTTCAACACAAATGTATCTTCCTACGTGCTCTTTATTTTATTTGCAATTATGCTACTAAGATCTGGAACAAGAGATTGGCTGACAGCAATTCTGAGAGAATTTTTTAAATTACAATTAGAAATACTCGCACACAATCTAGTTTTTGTACAAGACAAAACAGAAAAAAACCTTTCACATACACAAGTGGAACCAAACATAGAAATAATCTTCGCTGTTTCTCTGTGTAACTTGGGAAATTCTTCCTTCGGCAAATTCTGGTAGAATTGGAGCAAACCTTTTGTAGTGTAATACACATCCTTTCAGTGAACATCCCTTTGCAAATCAGTTAGTTCGAAATGTAAATCTGAAGGCGCACTTTCAATATCCATCGAAAAAGGTTTCACAAAAACATCGAGATTGGCTGCAGGTAGGTAATTTCCTGAAACAATAACAAAGCCAATGTTAATAAATGAAAGTAATGTAAGCGGTTGTTTCGAAGTACTAAAATGCGGTAGATTTTAAGAAATACATGTAATGTGTACTATTGGTTTTAATGTAATGTTACACTTGCATATGTAACGCAATCTCCTTTGTTTAGCTGTACGTCATACACCGGCACAGTACCTGGAATCGGTCGTTAAACGCATTTTCAAGGGATTGTAGCACCTCGACGTATTTTTCAAAGTGCACTCCTTCCTGCACAGATGCTGTCAAACAAGAACATAGTACCGTTTTGATTAGAGCGGTTATAAAAATTAGGCTGTTTTAATAAAGGTAAAATGTCTATCTCGCATACGTAGTTCAGGAAAGTGTTGCGTATTTTTCTCTGAAAGGTTGTTTTTGAGGAGCCTCAGTTTATACTGGAAATCGTTTATTTTTCTGATCATATCGTTGATGAGATTGTTTTCTTTTTGGAGTTTCAGACTTAAATCGTTTAGGAGAGCCATAATGTCTGCTAAAAATCCCAAATCAGCTACCCATTCAGGGTCATGAAAAGGTGGCTCCGGACTTCTTTCGCTCTCCAAAAACTGAGCCACAATGTGGCGTAGTCGATGAATTCGGGAAATCACTTTCCCTTTGCTCAGCCAGCGCACCTCAGCGTGGTAGGGAATATCTGGATACTCCTCTTCAAAGAAAATCAAAAATTCTTTGAATTGACGATGAGTGAGTCCATGAGAACGAATGTAGTTCACGATACGCACCACTACCTTCATCATATCTTGAAGACCGATAACTTTCGCACAAAGAGCCTCTTGGTGTGCAAAACAATGAACGGAAGGTAAATTCGGCATGTTAAGTTTTTTCCGCAGTAGACCAATAAACCCTTTTGCTTTACCGCACATTGCTGGTGCCCCGTCTGTAGTTACGGAAAACAGCTTTTCCCAAGGGAGTCCTATTCCTTCAGCTGCCATTTCAGCGGCTGCTAAAATATCCGCCCATGTAACAGTGTCCTTCTACGAAATCATATCCAGGAGCTCTTCCGTTACATGTAGGTCGTCGTCCACGCCACGCAAAAACATTGCTAACTGAGCCGAGTCGCTAATGTCCGTGGACTCAAGTGCGATGGAGTACGCTAGGAAGTTTTCAATTTTGGCTGCCAGTTGTTCATGCAAATTCTCAGCAATGTCGTTGATTCTCCGATGTATTGTCATTCTGGAAAGTTGTATTCTGCTGTACGCGGGAGCTAATGTGGGATTCATTGTCTCTACTACGTCCAACATAATGTTTTTTATTAATGGCCCGTCCATAAACGGCCTCCCAGCTCTTGCTAAACGTAGAGCAACTTTGTAACTAGCTCTGAGAGTCCTTTCGCAACACCCCTCATTTTCTTCACCCTAAAGTAGAGAAAAAAAGATATGTTAGAAATAATTTATGCGAAAACGAAAACTAAGGAATCTAAACAAATGTTATTTCGTTTCGCATGACCTTTAACCAAAATATACATGCTAAAGTACTTGCAACAAACCTCGTTTGTACATACAGAATTCTCTTCTGCAAGAGTTCGCAACTTCCGTAATTCTTCCTCTCTGGCAGCCCCTGTTATATCACTATACTTTTCTGAATGCAATTTGCTGTAGTGCCTTTCAATAGACGATTTTCTGACACACGTAATTAGTGTACCGCATATTAGACATTTGGCTTTATCGTCACAACGCACAAAAAAGTAGGAGAGTTCCCATTCCGGTTTAAATTGACTTTCGGCAATTTTTCCTTTTTTTGGAGCAGATGGTTCCATTACTCCGGTAATTGTCTTGCGCTTACGTATTCCAATGTTGACTAAGCCGTCTGGCAGCGCACAGCGTCGGCCTCACCTAGCAAGCCGAGTTGAGGCGAAGTATGCCGAGTTGAACCGATGCACTGTGCAGGCAATCGCTGTACCTCGCTTTGCACGCGTGCTGTTTTCCGCGTTTGTGCGGCCCTGCTCTAGAGATAGACTCTTCAGTCTTTTATTCTGGCATCAACGCCTTTGCCTGTGCTATGTGCAGCTGCTAATGCTGGTGTAATTATATTCTTGCCACTCTGAGGCTTTCATTCATCCTTGTACGGTGTTCCCCTTCCTATGCGTCTTTACCATACGCTTTTTCGGGATATGCTCTTTGAGGTTCAAAGTTTTTAAGCATGTTAGCTCTAATAAATTGGACTTTCTTTCAGCTTCCTTATGCCCAACTCGAATTCTTGGTTAAGCATGCTGGTTCTTACCTACCATATATGGTTTCTTCCTGCTGACCCTGTATGTTCTGTCTAACACAGTATTGGCTGGTTCAAATGGCTCTGAGCACTATGGGACTTAACAGCTGTGGTCATCAGTCCCCTAGAACTTAGAACTACTTAAACCTAGCTAACCTAAGGACATCACACACATCCATGCCCGAGGCAGGATTCGAACCTGCGACCGTAGCAGCCGCACGGTTCCGGACGGCGCGCCTAGAACCGCGAGACCATCGCGGCCGGCTAACACAGTATTACTGTAATGGTTAATAAATAGCATGTACGTCCAGTTCTTTTCTGCCTCCATCCACAGCGTGTGGCAGCCTTTTTCAGTTGTCAGTTATGGCTTCTGAGAGAGAGAGTGATCTTGTTCCAATTGCCGTAACAGTAACGGTCATATCTTCCATCGAATAGCCTTCTGCAATTGAATAACTTTACACTTTGTTGACGAATGCTGCTGTAGACTAAGTCATTTCTGAAATAGGATACAACTAACAGATTCTCTCAGACTACTGGTGTTGATGGAATCACATATCTTAGCTAACGTCTTCATACATCCCTTACATATCCATTAGGTTTATGTTGACATCTTCGATTTTCTCATTGACATCTTCAGTTTTCTCATTGACATATAGCTCACATTGCTGTATTCTAGGATTCAATGCCTCGCCATTTCTAGCCAATGTCTCGACAAGCAGTTCCTTTAATTTAGCGTCGGGTAAATAGATTTTTCTGTCAATGCGTTCACGTGTAAATTTGTCCATTCTCTACAATATACTGATGTAATTATGTTTTGGCACATTGCCTTTTATGCAGAATGTCTTCGAAGTTTTATTTGTATTTACCCTCTTTCAGTTTCCAGAAATCAATATTGCGAGTTATTGCAGCAATCCCTGCATATGGTAACGAATTCATTGACTGACGTGTTGAGTCCTACAAATGCTTGGTAAACATGCTTTACATTCAGACAGTCTTGTTTGAAAGCAATAATAGTGTTTGCATTATCTCAGACCAACTGCTTCATGAACACTGAGTACGTCTGGCTCAAATAAAACATATCGATTTGCATATGGCGACCAAAGCAGAAGTATCTCCAGATCTATTCCTAATTTTCCACTGCAATGTCATCAAATACGAATATACTATTTGGGTTTACTTCTTCAGGCGGTGGATTATCGCTGCTTTTGTTGAATGTCTGGTGTTTTTCTCCTTCATTGCCGTGCAAAACCTCCTGCAATAGCTAATATTCTGCCTGAAACAGGGATTTTGAAAAATATATACATACTCAGAACGGATTCCCTCAGGATATGTTAACGGTGTTAGAACAAGATTAGTCTTCCCACAACCTGAAGGCCTCATAATTAAAGCATGTATGTTATTGGAACGTAATGGTCCATATGTCTTTTCTTCTGGTTTCCCACATCATCATTGCAAGACTGGTCACTTACTACAAGGTCCTCGTTTTGGGGTTGATTTGCTCACTCAGTCTTGGTGGTAACTGTTAGTTTACATTAGGATACAGGACGTTTTATAGGGAAATAAATAACATATATGGCTCTTCAACTTCATAATCTCTTACATGCAAGTGGGTGTAGAAATCAAGTAAAATCGCAGTGCTGTGTTAAATGTGCTGGTACATGTCAGTTTTTTCCAAAACTGCCCCATAGCCTGTTTAATAACCCAAGGTGCATATCCAACTAGTAAATCAAATCACTAACACTACATGAGAACAACAAGCAATTATAAGAACTACAAATGATTCCTGCCCCACAGCCTGTTTAATAACCCAAGGTGCATATCCAGCTAGTAAATGAAATCAAATCACTAACACTACATGAAAACTACTAGCAATTATAACAACTACCAATGATTCCAGTTCTAATTAACTCTATATCTTTTCGTGAAGGTGTCGCATAATGTGCAGCAGCCTGGGGCTTTTAGCTGGCTGACGATACATGAGAGTCACTGGGTTACCAGCACAGGTCATAAAAATGTTTTCTGTTGAAAGCCAAAGTCACGGGAGGGAAACACAGGGAAGAGCCAGCCAAATGCAGAAGGAGTGACTAGCGAGAGTGGACAGGCCTTTATAAAGCTTCATTGTGTGTGAAACCAAAAGAATACCTTTCAGCTAAGATAAAGAGCCGAGAGAGGAGAAAACACAGCACTGTTAGTGTGGATCCTGGTGTTAGGCCCGATGGAGGCCAGTAGGAAAGTTTGTTCAACATTTCGTAAGCGCTCTCTGATTGGCTCAGAGTAATTATTGTGGTAGTGGGTGACAATCCTGCTTGTGTGCACATGCACATCTTCTCATTGACTATAACTAGAAATATGTTAGATAGTGGGGTATATTTTCTGCCTTCTAGCCCACTGCAGAACACAAGTATATTGATTGACCACTGTAAAATCTAAAAGAGTAGGGAATTTGTTAGCTTGATTACTAAATTATAATGGGTCATAACTCACAAGATGTGTTGCAGACCATCTTCTGCGACTATCTTCTGCTCTTGTACAACATTAGAGTGGTATAAATGGGCTGTAATCATACTGACCTAGATGAAGTGAGCGTGATGTCATTTATCTTGCATCAAGATTTCGTTTTGCTCATTTAATTTCACAGCCAGCTAGCTACACCCATAATGCATTTAGAAGGGGGAATTTGTGTTTGTTAATGCTTTTTCAGCTCTTTTCTTGAACTTATTAACTTATCTGCAATCATTATTAATATTCATGAACACAGGTTTACGTCGTTTCTATCATGTATTCACGCATCTGTCACAAGGCATGTTTTCAATCCCTTATTTTCTCGATAATTGATTGTCTTCTTGATTAAGTGGGTGAAACGTTCTCGATACCTTTTAGCAATAAATCAGACTGTTATAGTGACAGTTTCTTTTACATAGTTTGATGGATCCCATTATCCATCCAACTGTTCCGGCTGTGGCACTGATATTTACATCCTCAGTTGGGTCAGCACTGGAAATTAATTAGAGAAGCGATTATCCATTGCATGAACTTGTTTTCTGTTATTTTGCATGATCTTAAGGCGAGTTATCTATCACTGTAGTTAACTAGAGACAGATTCTGTAGCACCTCACAGGTTGCTCAACTGAAACCTCACATAGGAGTTTGTCTGGGATAAATTTCCGAAAATCTGATTCTCTGTTTTACACTTTCATAGGTCTAAACACAGGAATTTGTCGCCTACAAATGGAATAATTTGTTTATTGATTACATTTTTTACTGGAAAAATACATGCAAACACCACAAGAATAACGAACATCAAGCAAATAAATTAGACTTAAGTTGCATGTGCTGTTCTAACTCGTGCTTCTCTTACAGCAAGAAGAGGGCGTGTGAGCAGAGTCAGTCGTTACACTTTTAGGGGAAAATTTTTTGGGTGTCTGTGCGTTTAGAAGGTTTTCATTGTGTTTCGTAGAGTGTGTAAGTTACAGTTTCTGTAATGGGAGGGGGCAGGGGGGGGGGGGAATGCTTTACTTGTACCAGTGCATGGGTAAGTCGAGGTTGAGCAGTGGTCTTGCAGTTAGTTTGGTAACATGAGCAAATCAGAAAGTGAGTTAGCAAGTCCATCAGTAACTGCCGGCAGAAGTTAGGGAATATCAAAATAATAATTTGCAACGTTCACTCGTAATAGATAGTGAATAAAATAACATGCATATTAGTAAGGAACAGTCCGAAGTTGTGTCGTGAGAGGTGAACGTGACTATGTCACAGACTACAGAAAACTCCGTAGTCGTAGGAAGTGACACGGAGGGTTACGAATCGTGCGCCAATTCCTTCATCATCACCCCAGTTTGATCTCCAATCCTTTGTGACTGAAATGGCGTTGTAAAATAAGGAACTGCACGATAGACAGCTCAAAAGATCGGAAGAGCAGTGCAAAAAGCCAGAAGAGCATTTCAAAAAGATGGAAGGGAGTTTCAAAGGACTCGCATTTACCAATAAGCAACAAAATGAGAAGAACGAGGTGTGCTACACAAAAACAGAAGAGCAGTTCCTACAAAATGGGCAACATATCGTGAAGACAGAACGACAGTTAGCGGTTCACGTAAAAGCGTGTGACGAAAAGATCGTAGAAATGGAAAAGAAGACGGGAGGTGAAATGAAAACGTCTGAGGACAAAATGAATCAAATGACTGATCAACAAGTGAGCAGTTGCGTCAATAAGCTAGATGTGTTGTCTCAAGAAGTGAAGGGCGTGACTGATGAATTGTGCAAGGACCTAGATGTTATCAAAGAATGGAAGAACGAAGCAATGGACGATGTAACGCAGGTGAAGAAACAAGTCGAGCAACGAAGCGACACGGCTTTGGATAGGAGTGCACCAATGACCGTGACAGACCAGGAAGAAACAGGGATGTTATTCCGATCCAAGGAAATCCTGGTGAACGTCAACTGTCGTAATCGTGAAACATTAGCAGAATTATTCAGGGAAAGAGAATGAAGTAGTGGTTCAGGGAATGGCACAACTTTGAAATAAAGAAAGTTCTTGAACGCATAATTCTATATTAAGCGTCAGTGCTCTGGGACAGCATTTAAAAACGAAGAAGCGTGCCTTGTTTCCGATAACTGAAGGACTTGAGATTTTGCATGTCGCTCCTCACAGTCGTCTGTTAGACATTTTGGAAGGGTTTGCAATATATACACATCGAATCTGTCAGTCACATCGATTACTTAATAAGCAGGAGTTTTTCAGGGGGAGTTAGTTCTTAGATTTATTCGAAGACTATACGAAATGTATCTGGGACTTGACCCAGTTGTTTTCCGATTTCTTAGATTTAACCATTATAGCTGAATGTACGTTAGTATCTTCCGCCCTGTCAGATGCTGCCACCATTTTCACGGGCCGATCTGATGTGGCTGCCTTGCAAGGCTTCCCCTGTAGGTTCACTCCACCACAAGAGAGAGAGCCATCGCCAAGATTAATACTTCGTGCCATTCATTTGACTTACTCTACGTTTTTATCGCAACACGTGCATGCGTCCTCGCCATGCATTCCATGCTATGGGCATAGTACATTTAACTTCTCGTACTGAATATACTTACAATACATGTACATTACATTGTGGTTAACATTACGAAAGTTAAACGTCTGAGTTTTGCTACCATTTCAAAGAGCTTATTTTGTTAGACGTAGTTCGGTATTTTCATACTGTTACACACAATTGCATTGTATTCAGTATGTCCAAACGGAATCCATTGATTCCGAAGTAGTATGACCACTATTTGAGCATTACGATAGCTCAGGCATCACTTTTCGTCAAATAATGATCCTAACTCTACATCCTTAACTGCAATACGCTAATATATTTTTGGGGTATCCATATGCATCTACTTCAAGCTAAGCTGTTAGACATTCTGATATTATAAATTTATGCTTTTAATATAAAATATAGAAAAAGAGAAAAAAAGAGAGGAAAAAAGAAAACAATTGTAAAACTAGCTTCTGTTTTATTTCAAATTGTTGCCACTGATCTAGGCTTACCAAATGGTTATACTGTACGTCATCCATTATTTGTTTGAGTATTGTAATATGGCTTCACTTGATCACACTATTTTAACATTTCATCGTTGATCGTTGTAAATTGGTAACAGCCCAACTGTTATACTACCTAATACTTATGATAAGTTTTTTTAATTACAAAAATCCCTTTTATTGTAATAATTGTTCATTTTTATTTCAAGTTAATGCCGCCAATTTAGGCTCACCGAAATGGTTCTGTTGTATGTTGTTTACTATATGTTTGTGTATTGTAATATGACTAGATTTGGTGATACTTAAGTGACATTTTATTTAATGATGGTAGTAAACGTATTGTTTCACAACTTATATTTTATTTCTGTATTGGCTTTATGTTTAGATTGTACCATGTCAGTTATTCAGTTATTGGTAGCAAATATGTCTTCTGTTTTGATTATTGACAAACAGCTATCTCTGTAAGGTTGTTTACAATGCTGCCTAACGGCGAACGTTTCATGCTGTAAATACATGAGTTTCTCCTCCATAAAAGTAGCATAACTGTATCTTTGTCAAGTTGTTCACGATGTTCTGACATGTAGTTAATCACAATGCATACTTGTTTCAGAGTTACCCTTTGACTTCATTTCTGTGAGCAATTCTAGCGCCACCTACCACTCTTCATTTACTTCTTTGATAGCTTAATCGCCACAGTCGATTTGGCATTGGTTGTCTTTGAACAGACAATGACACTCTCAAATATGCCTACATGAGATGAGATCTGTATTATATTCAGTCTACGTGCTCTCTTTCATGGGCTTTTTATTAAAGTTTGATTTAAATGTAAGTATGACTTCGAAATTTCTGTTTATGGAATACTATGTTACTATGTATATATTTGTCATCGTTAATTTTCTCGTAAATTTTATTCCACAGCTTCAGTTTGATGATGAAATTTTGAAACGTGTAATGCTTAATGAAGAATTGTGTGATCAAGACAGTGCAAATCTGAATGGTCGCTTCTAGAATGAGTAAAACAGTAATGAGCAAAGAAGGTAGGCAGAAGGAGGAAGAAGAGTTATGTCAGCTAACTGACAGACTCAGCTGTATGCGGGGTGATCCAGAACAATCATCTGCTAATGTACAGTCAGCGGTACTCATAGGAATAGGATACCAAGAATTCTCAGAGGATGAAGTTCGGAAACACACTGTATCAGTACAGAAATATGCGCTATTCCTAGCCCAACCGAACAGTCGGCATCCCAAAGATTTGGATCGAACATTTCAAGACGGATTTCCGAAATCCTGGTCTGCAAGGTACAAACTAAACTTCATACTGTCTGTACACATCCCCAAGAAGAAGCTGCAGCTAAATCACAATCACGTGAAGAACTTGTAAAGAATTCAAACAGGCATATTTACACGAATACTTGACATAATAAAAATAGTAGTGCATGAAATTGGGAATGTCAAAGATGGAGTCTTATGCTAAATCATTGGTGAATGCGACCTCCGCCCCGCAAGAACAAGAATAAATGGCGTAAGAACAATCATCATGGATCATGGTTGCCGCTACATCAAACAGACGATAGACAGAATAACGGAGAATGCAACGACCAGCAAAGAGAGGGCACTGAAGTTGTAGAGGTAGGCGGACCCTATCAGTGAAGAAAATAGTGAGACAGTGATCGAAGTAGAAATCCTAGGACTGACTGACTAGCATCTAAGGCTCCAACATCGCCATTAAATGGTATACAACTTCCCAGAACCTTATTTCTAAATTGTGAGGAATGAAAAAAGGAATTGTCAGAGAGTGTCGCAAAGTTCGATAGCTAAACATTGGATACTGCACATTCTGTGTCTGATGCAATGTTGGGTGGCAGAATAGTGACACATATTCTGGACTCAGGTAGTCAAGTCTTGGTACTAGATAAGGAAGTCTACGGAATGTGTGGTAATGAAAAGAAATGGCCAATGTTGAGAATACAAGGAATGGGAGAATGTGATGTAGTACACTGGTAGTGCATGGACGTTAAAGAACAGGTGAGGGCCAACTTCGTTTGTCAGTCACGCACATTTAGTGATAATTTTCTAGTTTTGTGTAACATGACAGTGAAGATAATTCTAGAGCCCGACTTTTTGAAATTTTACTGAGCTATATCTGAAGTGAAGATACACATTGATACATGCAAGCAAGAGAAAAATTAAACTAATCTTCACCGACAATTCCGACAGTTTGACAGACAAGAACATTGAAATATTAGGTGTCATACTAAGGGAGATTTTTGTGTTGTTGTTTTTTACTAGGAGCTGTAGTAGGAAGCACTAAGGTTTGATTACTGGTAACATTGTAGCACAGAGCCCTTGATGATTTGCCAGTTGCGACGGAGCGCCATGAGAGTGATGATTTTTTGAAATATATGTAAGAGAGACAGTAGCGTGAAGCACTGAGCAATGAAGAGGGGAGGATAGAATATAGCCATTCCAAGTCGCGCAAATGTATGGGAGTCCGATTAACAGATGGTGCGACATCCCAAAGTCGCGCAAATGTATGAGTGTCCGATTAACAGATGGTGCAGGTTTTTTTGTGTTTTGATTTTACTGTTCACAGAAGATTCGACTGCCACTGGCTACCTGCATTAAGTCCTTATTTGTAACAATGAATATCATGGAGAAATTTAGATACAGCCCGAGGAAGAAACGAATAAGTAAAGACTAAAATAGTCATCTTGAGTTTGAAGCTCTTCTATCCGTGTTTTCTTACAAATAGATTTGTTTCTGGAGAGGTCCGCCTTGAGCAAAACACAATTTTATCTTTACCCCTGTTTCCCAGAAATCTTTCGCAGAAGTTTAAGCATCATCAGTAGGGTTTTATTATCTTTCTGGTAAGCAGAAAAAATGCTCTTTACTGCTTGCACGTATATAAATTTGCGTTTTTAAGGCAGTGTTTACAAATTTGAAAAACAGACAAAGTTTTATGTTTATACCTTGTTACCACATGCCTGTGGTTTTCCTAGGTTTTTATGTTCCGTATTGCGCTTGTTTCTTTCACAGTTCGTCATCTGCAGCCAAAACGTAATGCAGACAAGTTATTTACTACGAAATTCCACGACTGGGAATGTTACGGTTACGCCTAACATTACTTAATTCTGTGTGGAAGATTTTGTGTGTGTTTGTAATATATTTAACTTTTTCTCGTTTCCCCATTATCTCCACTGTGAGGAGTCGTACTACGTAACTTACACAGTCACTGTTGACAAACTATGAAAAGAAGATAGTTGAATAGTTGAATATGTTCTGAGCTGGTGTTTTGAATCTTTGCGAAGTTTGTTTATTATTTGGTTTTTTTATGTTAAATAATAGTGAAACAAAAACTCACAAACCTTTAGCTACTTTCTCTCTCTCTCTCTCTCTCTCTCTCTCTCTCTCTCTCTCTCACACACACACACACACACACACACACACACACACACAATCTTCCACATAAAATTAGTTCATGTTAGGCATAACCATAACATTTCCAGTCATAAAATCCAAAGTAAATATCTTTTCTACTTTACGTTCTGGTTGCAGAAGACAAAATATGAAAGAAAACAAGTGCAATAAAGAAATATAAACACCAGGGCAACTACAGCACGTGGTAACGTGGTATATCCACAAAACTTTGTTTTTCAAATTTGTAAATACTGTCTTTAAAATGCAAATTTATGAGAATACAAATAGTAAAGACCATTCTTCCTGTTTAACAGAAAGAAAATAAAACCGCACTGATGATTGTGAAGCTTCATCTAAGCACGTCTGGGAAATAGACGAAAAAATAAAATTGTATTTTTCTCAAGGTGGACCCTCGCCAAAGCAAATCTAAAATATATTATAATCTGAAAAGAGGGAAGGTAAATGTGAGAGCTCAGGTATGGAAATAAATTAATGTAATATGTAGTTATGTTGAATATCATACGAGAGGGTTTTCTGTTTTTCTGCATTGTCTCTCATGTGTTACGCTTTTATGTCTCGTATGTTTCAGCGTATACAATGCAAATTAACCCGGAAACGGCGCGACGTATCGTTTAATTTCTCAGCACAACCTACACCAGGCTGAGGCGACAAAAGTCATGGGACACCACTTAATATCGCGTCGGCACTCATGGACTCAACAAGTCTTTGGAAGTCTCCTCTAGAGGTATTGAGCCATGTTACCTCTACAGTCGTTCATTATTGAAAAAGTTTTGCAGGTAAACGATTTTGTGCACAAACTGATGTCTCGATTATGTCCCATAAATATTGGATGGGACTCGTGTCGAGTAGTCTGTCTTTCCAAATCATTTGCTCGTATCGTCCAGAACCTCCTTCAAACCAATTGCGAACAACTGCGGCCTGGTGACATGTCACATTGTCATCCAGAAAAATTACATCGTTCTTTGGGAATATGAAGCAATGAATGGCTGCAAATGGTCTCCAACTAACCGAACGTAACCATTTCTAGTCAATGATAGGTTCAGTTGGACCAGAGGATCTTGTCCATTCTATGTAAACACAGTCCACACCATCGTGAAACCACTAAACTGCACAATGCCTTGTTGACAACCTAGGTCATGGCTTTGTGAGGTCTGCGCCACACGCAAACCCTACCATCAGCTCTTATCAACTGGAATTGAGACTTATCTGACCAGGCTACGGTTTTCCAGTCGTCTGAGATCCAACTGATGTGATCACGAACGCTGGAGAGGCGCTGCAGACGATGTCGTGCTGTTACCAAAGACACTCGCGTCCCTCGTCTGTTGCCTTTTAACTCGAAATTTCGCCCCACCGTCCTAACGGATACGTTCATCGTACGTCGCACATTGATTTCAGCGTTATTTCACACAGTGTTGCTTGTCTGTTAGCACTGACAACTCTAGGCAGATCTGCTGCTCACGGTCGCTAAGTGAAGACCGCCGGTCGCTACCTTGTCCTTGGTGAGATGTAATGCCTGAAATTTGGTGTTCTCGACACACTCTTTACCCTGTGGATATCGGAGTACCGAATTCCATAAAGATCCGAAATAGAATGTCCCATGCGTCTAGCTCCAACTACCATTCCGCCTTCAAAGTCTGTTAATTTCCGTCGTCTGTTTATAATCATATCGGAAACTTTTCACGTGACTCACCTCAGTACAAATGACAGTAGCGCCAGTGCAGTACCATTTGTACTTGTGTAGGCGACACTACCGCCATCTGCGTATGTCTGTATACCTATCTCATGATTTTTGTCACCTCAGCGCATAGCAAATAATACCGATTAGTTATAAGGCACTGTGGAAGCCGTACACATGGAACGAAAATGATTCAGTCGACTTACCTCACATCAGCGTGCTGCGGCGAAAGCAAAGAAGTCACCTGAATAAATATTCCGTAAATCAGAAATGCATCTGAGAATTCAGACCATCAGCTCCAAAACCATCACTAGCTCCTCATTTTATTTAGTGGTAACAGAAATACCAGGCCATTATGTGACCGGTAGCGAAAAGTCTTATTGCTGCTTCTTCCGGGTCAACACGCCCGGCACCTAGCAGTTGACAGTAGTTTACATCTGGTATGACGCTAGGCATGCGTAGCACTGGCCACTGCGTCGTGTTTAGAACTACGGCCCCGCTCACACCACTGCACTGCCAAACAACTTGTTATCTTCACTTAAAGCCCCTTCACACGCACCAATTTATCGGGCGACCGACCGACCGACCAATTTCGTGGCAGCCTACGCACATCCCGACCGACTGCGTGCCCTCAGCGATTACAGCGCAGCCCTGTTGTTGTGATTTGGTTTTCTTAAGTTCATTGTGTTTATGCTCTACTAGATCCCGCTTGGCTTTATACAGAAACAAAAACGAGGGTTTGCCTTCACTGTTTTAGAGGTAAAAAAAAAAAAAAACTGAGAGAAAGCTCTGAGCAAAGAGGTGGCTAATCCAAGGAAAGAAATTCACATACTTTCTGTTACTTAAGCAGCTGGGAGCCAATTACTTTCGTAATTATCTAAGAATTGGGAAATAATGCATATCGTAGCTACTGAACATCAACAAACGATTCTTAACGAAAAAGCATACAGCCACAACAGAGACTGCAAGCTACGAAGGAGAGGCTATTAGGCTATTAGCTACTTTAAGATTTCTAGCCACTGGCAGAAGTTAAGAGGACTTCAAATTCACTGCTGTTGTATCTCCATAATTGTAACCCCACAATTATTATCTGAAATGATTACAGAAACTTGCATCGTGTTTTGTAGTTGACTTAGGAAATACATCGGGATAAAACAAAACAAATAAAAGAAAAGTACTTCACGTAAACCTTATTAATTTATCGTTAGTGCGTAGAAGCGCTGTAACAAATAGTGTACGAAAAGTCCGGGCTCATAATCGCTATTTGCCGGTCTTGATGGTCGGTTCCTATTTGAGCTAGGAACATGGGGTAAAAAGGTTTTGGTTTAGTCCGAACCAGCGGCCTTTTTTGCAGCCATTCGAACATCTGTTTTACTGTAGCCATAGAAATTCTTCCAATCCATATGTCGCATACAGCAAACGGGTGCTTAACAGTATTGGTTAAAAACAGTCTTGGTTGCAATTTTAGTTTTTTATTTTTCAACTACGCGTTTCGCCTTATTTAGGCATCTACAGGTTGATCTTAATTTGGTATTCCTTAGAACGATCCTTTAGACAGTGTAACCAAAGAGCATCGTCGAATACATCAGGCCAACATCGCCTTCGTTAAACTCAGTAAAAACTTTTCTAGATGGACGCGAGTGACTCCAAGACCTGCATAACGCATCCCCGTTCACAGGAGCGAGTAACAGAATAAGATGGGGCTCAGGTAGTAAGCTTCTTTCCTCATTGCACACGTTTATGGACAAACAAAGAACACGTAGGTGAGATTTTTGGAAAACCTGGACATTAAAAATGTTGTGCGTCTGAGTTGAAAGCTGAAAATGTGACGAACAAGAAGCAGTGCCAGGAAGCAAACAAGTACTGGTGTCGGAGTTCCAACTTCATTTGCTATCTATACAAATACAGTAAAACTCGAATAAAATGCATTACGAAAGCATTATTTTCACATCACATCCTTCTCTTATTGATTATTCGAAATATGTCAACAAAAACAAGTTCCAATAACAAGGCCAAATGTGTCGTATTACTAGAGCAAATACGCATTCGCGAACAGAAAAACGTTCGAATGGTTCAAATGGCTCTGAGCACTATGGCACTTAACATCTGAGATCATCAGTCCCCTGGAACTTAGAACTGATTAAACCTAACTAACCTAAGGACATCACACACGTCCATGACCGAGACAGGATTCGAACCTGCGACCGTAGCAGTCCCGCGGTTCCGGACTGAAGCGCCTAGAACCGCTCGGTCACCGCGGCCGGCTAAAAACGTTCGAAATTGCCTTCCTTACACTATATTATTCAAATAAGCACTGTAATTTTTACTATTTAAGACATCTGTCGCGTGCACACGACAGAAATAATGAACAAGGAGCAATCGCAAACAGTAGTCTGTTAATGTTTTGGGCTATTTAAGATGGCGGCAGCCCCCGCCCAATGTGGCTTGAAAACAACGTACAGCGTAAGTCTATAGCACAATGTCCCTTCTTTTTTTTATCTCCTTGCTTAAAATCATCGAAAAATCTTTGAACGTGCAAAAAGATATATGTACCAAACCAGAATTATGCCCAGCACTGTACAAAAAGATATACCGTTCGATCGCTGACCAAACATAAAATTGAACGAACATTGTTATAAAAATAATTGTCAGAAAAATACTCACCTTATTTCTAACCGATATAAAATGTTTTACTGTATTTGCTCCAAAAACAACTATTCTATCTTGTAGAAAATCTATTTCCGAACAAAACAAGCTTAAGATCGTCAGTTCTCGCAAAGTGTTCAAAAGTTGATAGTATCTTGTCGCCCGTACATTGTCTCGCAGTTCTTCTCCTTATTTCAGCCAGTCATAATCAGACTTAATTCGGATTGTTTGTTGCAGTATTTCGTGCGAAAATTATCCAAGTGAGTTTTTATAGCGGGGGTTTCTTAATTTTCAGTTTTATGTTATTTCGTAGTTTATATAAACAACGACAAGAATTTTAAGATAAGAGATAATAACAAAATGTATGATTTTCAGCAGTTTATTATTTGTTGCGCGAATCGTTTAGCTTGCGATATAATATGCGTTTAAATTGGCTTATCTATAATATAGGGTCGTATTGTGAGTTTCTTTACCTAATATAAACTGGCGTGAGGTCAGTCGCTTGACGGCGCGTTTCGGCGCGGGCCCGCCCGTTGCCGGCGCGCCGTAAGGCACGGAGGCTCGCACTGGGGCGTATCGCTTTCCAGTCGGGCGTGCCGCGGCAGTCTTCACTCGGGGAAGTGAAGCGTCTCTTACAGCCTCTCCTTCCCAAGTAGCTCTTTCCGCCTTCCCGTGGTGCCAGACGTCAAGCTCGGCATTCTGCCTTGCGTCAAAAGGGAGAGCTGCGACCCAACCCGATGCGAAAGCGAAGGGTGCGTGGCACAGGGGGAGCTGTGTCGAGGGACCGAACACCAGTCCCTTTCTGTTCGCAGGGCACAGACCAGCAGGTGCTCTGCATGCCGGCGACCTCGTTTGTCGGCGTGGGATCACGGCGCGAGTCGGCAAGGGTGCTTCGCCGCGCCCCTGGGTAACCGGGGCGTGTTCTGCCAAACCCAGGTGGTGGTGACATCGCCTGGGCCAGGTTAGATGGGCCCAGACCGCCGAACGACTGGGGGACCGACCCACCACCTGAGTAGGAGTGGGTCCTCGGCCTTCAGGTGGAAACTCGGGCTAGTAGGCGGCGAAGGGCGAGGGGTGCATCCGCCTCTCCGGAGTGCGGGGTGCACTTGCCGAGGAGCGTCGGGTGAAATCGTCGACGACGAGGCCTTCGATGGGGACCAGTGCGCTGGCAACGGCGCGTTGAACCCTGCAGCTCTGGAGTGCCCTTGACCTAGGGGCGAGGTCGGTGGGCGAGCTGCAATAGTCCCCCCCCATGCCAGAGGAGCCGGTCCGGGGCAAGAGACGGGCTCCCACCTTATTTTCACTCGTTAACAATATGGCTACACCTGAGACGAGTGAATCGAGTGCGCTTAAGCGAGCATCTGCGATGCTTGATCCCTCTCCACAAGACGAGATGGGACTAGCAGAGGATGAAACTGTTACGCAACGACATGCACGTGTTACGCTGCTCTTGGAGCAGAATATTAAGAACGGCAAGATAAGTCAGGCGGCTTTGTCCACTATAAAGAACGAGCTGGCTGCATGGGCCATCGCCCACGCCAAGCTCGAAGGCCGCGTAGAGGAGCTAGAAAAAGAAAATGAACGTTTGAGAAGGCAACCGACAAAAACCTGGGCTGGAGTGGTCGCGCAAGCACCGCCAAAGCCCCAAACCACAAAAGAAACGATCGCCAAGATGACCAAGCGGTCAGATACGGCGGTCTTTCTCAGAACCCTACCAGGCGAAGACACAAGCGTAAAAAAGATACAAGAACTGCTGACTAAAAGTGTTGACCCAGTAAAAGACAAAATACGAATAAATAAAGTAAAACCCAGTAGAAACTCGGTAATTGTGGAAGTGGCCACAGACGAGGACAAAGAAAAATTGTTAAAACATCCTAAACTGAACTCGGTGGTAAAGTGTGAACCGCCAAGAAAAAGAAACCCACTGGTCATTCTATACGATGTACCAGCAACAATAACGAATGAAGAATTACACCAAAGTATAAAGGATCAAAATTTCGATCACATGAATGAGAATGAATTTAAGGATTCTTTTAAGCTAAGATTCAAAACGGGACCTCGGGATCGTGATGTCGTGCATCACGTCGCTGAGGTCACAGCACCAATGTGGAAACAAATCATAACAATGGGCAGACTGTACATTGGCTTTCATGCCATCAATATTAGAGACTACCTTGTGGTACCTCGTTGCCACAATTGCGGAGACTTGGACCATGTTCTAAGGCACTGCACCAGGGGGTCGGCTTGCTCCAGGTGCGGCGAAGATGGACACACACGCAAAGAATGCAAAGCTGCAAGCGTGTGCATTCCCTGCAAAAGGCGTGGGAAGAGAAACTGTGGAGCCTCAGGACGAAATTGCCCTACATACCGCATGTTAGAGCAAAGACTAATATCAAGAACGGACTATGGCTGAGTATGTACAACAAAACAGGATGCCAAAGCGAAAGTCCCCTAGCAAAAGGAGGAGGGACGCCATTAGGGCAAGCAGATTCAAAGAGTTCATAAAGTCTCTTTCGAGGGATCCGGTACCAGAAACAGTCGACAAAGGCATTCAAACAGATCCACCAAAAATAGATAAATGCATACAGACAGAAACCATCCCTATGGCTACTCCCTCCTCTCTCAGCAGGGGAGTAAAGCCGACTATACACCTGCAACGGCAAAAGCATCCTGTGCCTGAGGTCTCAGCAAATATAGATAATCAAAAAGAACAAAAGCCTGTACAAGAGAACACCATAACTAGTTCGGTAGAAACCTCAGTGGTAAGACTACCGCCAATAGACCCAGTTCGGATATATCCGAACCTAGAATTCACCATGCAACTGGCGAGATTAGAGCAGCCGGCTACCCTGACCACTGCCTTACGACATGTGGTCCGCGTGGGGCACGAATACGGAAGAAGAGTCACCTTCTCGGTAATGGAGGCTGTGGACAGGATACAGCTAAAGTCAGTGAATCTCCCCACTGACTTCGGAGCCCTGCGAGACTTACTAAAGAAAGTTTTCGAAAGACGAGGAGAAAAGTTTGACCTAAACGACATATACGAACAGTCAGTGTTGGCAAATGGACGTCTTACGTATGACTGGAACAAGACTTGGCCAAACGATCACATACATACATACTTTCCATAGATGACAAAAATTACAATTGGCCAACTTAACACACACAACAGTCGACTCGTAATGCAGGAGCTCCGAAAGTTAGTGGAGGAGAGGAGGCTCGATGTGCTCTGTCTACAGGAGCCGTACTCCCTGGATGGAAAAATCACATTCACAGCCGCGACGTGGCAAGTAATCAGCCAAGGAGATAATCCGAAAGCGGCAATAATCATCACGAACAAAGCCCTGAAAGTGACTATACTATCACAATTTAATAACAGTCACTGCAATGTCGTGGAGCTGCTATCTCCTAATGAAACAGTCATATTAATTAACATGTACTTTCAGTACGGAGATAATATTGAAGTACATCTTGACCATCTGGCAGCAGTAACCACGGCACTGCAGGGACGAAGAATCATAATCACGGCTGATGTCAATGCAAAATCCCCCCTATGGCACAGCGGCACAAGGGACACCAATGGAGAAAAAGTAGAAGATTACATCATGGCATCACAGCTAGTGATAGCCAACAAACCTGGTAATCCTCCAACCTATGCGGCGGGAGGAGGACCAGGCACGAATATTGACATAACTTTAGCAACCCCTAATGCAATCAACACGATACAGGAGTGGAAAGTGGAGGAAAACGCCACTACAAGTGACCACAATTTAATTACTTTCATTATAGGTGGAAAAGAGTCCTGCTGGGCCATGGGGTGGGAGATGCAGTTTAATTACAGAAGGGCTAATTGGGAACGACTAGCCAGGGAGTGCGTCATTCCTGCCTTACCAGAGGGTGGAGCAGACTTTGACATAGACGTAAATGACCGAGCAGAAGAACTGACCAACGCAATAACGAACGCGGTGAAAGCTGCCGTACCGACCAGGAGGAAGGCCATTGCAGTCTCTCCATCGCCATGGTCGCCCGAACTAGAAACTATGCGCCAGTCTGTTAGGAGGCTGAGAAGGTACTACCAGCGCAGTGTCGTCTGGCTGGAACGGCAAAGATGGCTGATACAATATCGGGAGGCTAAACGTCTTTTTCAGAAAGAACTCCAGGATGTTAGGATAAAAAGCTGGGAAAACTTCGTCCAGAGCCAATTGGCACAGGACCCCTGGGGTACACCGTACAAACTAGTTCGAGAGAAGATCCGCTCTCCACTAGAATTGTCAACAGTTAGGCACGGGGACAGGATGACGGAGTCTTGGCAGGAAACTGCTGAGGTCCTCCTCCAGTCCCTGTTGCCTGACGATAGTGCGGATGGAGAATCCGACCAGCAACAACAATTAAGACATGAAGACCAAAATGAGTACATAAATAATACGGCAGTCTACCCTTTCTCGGAGGAAGAGGTAGCTGCCCACATAAAAGCACTTAAAAGGGGAAAAGCTCCCGGGCCAGACGGCATTGTGGCTGAGGTGGTGCAGTTCCTGGCCCCCCAGCTAACTGCACCACTCACTCACCTATACAATGAGTGTCTGATACGGCAAAAAATTCCTAGGGTGTGGAAATCAGCAAACGTAGTCATTATTCGGAAAGGGTTAGATAAAGATCCTACAAATGTAAAATCTTATAGACCTATTTGCTTAATCAACATACTAGGGAAAATATTAGAGAAGTTACTAGCTGACAGACTGGCTGCACATAGAGTGCTGCGTGGGGTGAGCGACAGACAGTTCGGCTTCAGGCCTGGGCGATCGACATCTGATGCGATCGCCCTGGCTGCTGAGGTCTGTGGCTCTACCCCGCATAAGTACGTGGTGGGCATTATGGTTGACATCAGTGGCGCCTTCGACAACCTGTGGTGGCCTTCGCTCTTCTCCTGCTTGCGGGAGAAGGAGTGTCCAGGGCCGCTATATGGATGCCTGAGGAGCTATTGTGAAGAACGGGAGGTCTGGCTATCATCCTCTAGCAAGAGAATTGGAAAAGTTATAACAAAGGGATGTCCTCAGGGTTCCGTACTCGGGCCCCTGTTCTGGGACATCCATATGGAGCCTTTATTGGACACCCTACAACAAAGTGAGGAAGTGCTAGAGGTGATAGCGTATGCAGATGACCTCCTCCTGCTGGTCGGCGGCCGAAGCCGCGAAGACATTGAACCTAAAATAGAGACTGCCTTAAATAAACTACAGCTATGGTGTCAAAACACCAAAATGACGGTGTCGCCAAGTAAGTCCACCTACTTGCTATTAAAGGGACAATTACTACGTAACCCGACCGTACGTATCAACCGCTCGCCGGTTCTTCGGAGACGTGACGCACGTTACTTGGGCATCATCATTGATGAGAGGTGGAATTTTGGGAAACACATTGAAACCGTGACCCAGAAAGCTATTCAAACACTGAATAACCTCATATCCATAGGACACAGAAGATTTCATCTACCACCTCACCTTATAAAACTTTATCACAATAGTATACTAACATCGATAGTGGGTTACGGCTCGGGGGTCTGGGCACACAGGCTCACGAGGGTGGTGCCCGCCATGACAGTGAGAAGGGTTCAAAGAAACATGATTCTAAGATCGGTAGGTGCTTATCGTACAACACCTGGAGGAGCATTAACAGTTATAATGGGGCTTTGCCCCCTGGATATTAAAATCAGGGAGCAAGCTGCATGGTTCTGGAGTAAAAAGGGAAACATAACAAAAATAGAGGAAATCTTAGGTATCAGGGCTGGGGATAAGGGCGAGATTAGGAAAAGAGGAGTACAACTATGGCAAGAACTATGGGATACTGATGAAACAGGGCGCAGGACACATGAATTGTTACCAAGTATTACAGAACGGCTGAAAATGAAATACTTCGAACCAACCAGAGGGCTAATCCATTTTCTCACTGGACATGGACCTTATCCGGCATACTTATGCCGGTTTGGGAAAAGGGCGACACCCGCGTGTGAATGTGGTGAACCGGAGGGCACTCCCGATCATGTGATTTACGAGTGCCCTCTCTTCAATGATGTTGCCTCTACACTACGAGACCAACTACCTGACTATGACACTTATAACCTAATTAGACATGAAGATACCTTCCAAATGATAAATAAACTTGCCAACGAGGTATCACAAAAGGTGCTAAGAGAATACATGAGGGAACTAGACTAAATAGCACAAATTGCGACTAATACGCCCTACTCCCATTCCGCCTGCGCGTGGATAGGCCGACTCTTAGTCTGGAATCCGCCACGCGCGGGAATAGGGGGGGTGGGGAATAGGAATTACCCGGAATTGACATTACACTGGAAATGACGTAGGTTAAAATTAGATAGTAGGAATTAGATTAGAAATTTAGATATAGGAACCTGCAGCGATTAAAATCCTGGCCTGCCCAGTGTCAGGGGCACGCCCATCGGGGTTAGCTCGATGGGCAAGGCATATAAGTAGGTTTGTATATTGCTGACACACTTGTGACGCTGCAGGAAGTAAATGTAGGTTTAGTTTTTAAAATATTAGAAGTTTAATTAAGTAGTTTATTGTATAGCTGCCCATTGCAATTAGAAAGCTGTAGCTCACAACTTAACACATATTGTAATTAGCTGCAAATTGTAACTAACAGTAGTAAGTAAGACCCACTAATGTAATAAGGTGGTGGGTTAGATGTATAAATATTATTGTAAAGTAAATAAAGATTTTTTTTTTTTTTAAAAAAAAAAAAAAAAAAAAAAAAAAAAACTACTTACAAACATTATTCTCATAAACTTCGCACAGTATTTAATATTTCTTTTTGTGTAGTATATATGTTTTCTGGTATTTTGTGAAAAGTATTAAGTATTTATAGTTACTTTTCACAGGTTGGCGCATACAGTATCGTGCATATATGAATAAAATGCGTCTAACAAAAAAAATAAAGAACTAAGCAAAACTTTAAACGATAAAAAAATAAAACAAAAAAATATCAAAAAATAAAAATAAAAGAAATCCACCTGGGGACATGTTTGTTACGTTGACTTTTTGGTGGTGAGGCTTGTACGCTCACAGGACACAGTAGGCTATACTGGACAGGTTCAACCGTACCAGGCAGGTAATTGTAGAGGAGCCATACTAATGATTCCCAAGTCAAGTTTCGAAAGACAATAAAAAATTCATGTGGTAAATACACTTATAATAATGAAGCAAGTATATTTTATGAATTAAGATCCACCGAATGTCGATGCTTCGGTTCTTAGATTTCCATTTCCGATAGAATCGGAAGTAAAACCTAAAAACGGGAATACAAAAGGCCGACGGACTTTTATTCTCACTATGTGCATCACGAAACCATTACGGACCCGTTAAAAAAATGAAACAGTGCTTCATTTCTTGCATCCGTATTGCTACACTCCTCGCCCGACGTGTTCCATAATGATCTGCTGCTTTTAAATTTCTCTAGAAACTCTGTCCTTAAAGATTCGTCGGCCTCGCACCCTGTAACGTTTATTAGAACAGCATTTAATACCGCGTGCAGTGACAAAAGACAAACTTTTGTCAGGCGATTGGCGCGAAATTTGGGGGAGGGGGGGGGGGGGGAGGATGTTCGGCTGTCGTATGGTCTCAGTCGCTCGACATCCCGACAAGGAAAGTTAGTCGTTCGGTCGGTGAAAACACCAATATACGTCAAATATGTCGGTCGGTTAGTACTTGTGTAGGGCTCTTTTTAGGGACGAAGCCTGTAGTGCTCATCGCTCACATACCAACTGCCACGCTGCTCAGAAAACCCTACCCCCTTCCCCCACGGTTGTTGGTTGAAGGAAAAACTCCAAAGATTTTGTCTATCACATAAGGAAAACCCTAACAAACGACGATGACATATCAGTATTGATCATCACGGAGATGGGATCACTGGCACACACCAAAAATTAGACAGCAAGCATCTTCCAAAATCCTCCTTTCAGAGGCACTGGGCGGCGTCTTCTGTAATGTCAGATCATTGAAAATATTATTTTGCGCCAGGACACATAGTTACTCAGCTGTCCAGCGGCACCCCCTTTATGACGTCATTTTTCTGAGTCGATCACAAGGATTATCCACTTCTCCAAAAGGAACCAAGGGGCATCACTTAACTGCTATTCAGACATATAGAAAACTTATTCGTTGAGTTACTGACTAACTCGTCGACCTCACTTTCCTTAAATTCACTATTAAATATTGGTTACATTTACATTGTGCAAAATTCCGTTCATTACCTGCTTTATAAATCTAGACTACAGATTACTAAGTGCTTAACGGAAATCAATTACCACAGGTACTGCTTTGTAATTACCACAGTTCCTGGCCGTTCCTCCTACATTTTCATCTCTACCAATTTCTCTTCCCTGTGATCATTTCCTTTCCTGAACCCTGATCTCTCCCTCAGACATGTCAATAGCATCAACTGATGCGACGCTAGGGTGCGTTTCAGAAGCTAACTTCAGTCTTATCACTTGAAAATAACCTCATTCGCAGGTCTCTTAACTCGAAGCTGCACAATCTGTTTTATCCATATCAGTATAAGATTAGTGACTGTAATAACATTTAGCTGAAATGGAAGGAATCAGATATAAAGAAGACCTGTAATCTTATTGAGAAAATATTAGCACTTATGTCATTGGCTGTGTTATTTGAAACTGTAATAATGACAGAATACTTTGAAGGCATCGAACTTTGTAATGCGCGAACTAAACGTTCGAGAAAACGAGTTTCTTATACCCAAACCTCCAGATGTCAGACACTCAGACCGGTACCAAACGTTGTTTGTCGATAGGGCATAAAGCAAAACACCGATTTAGTTCGTGATGTGTCTGTCGTCTAGTACAAACTCCGAAAAGTCGTTTTACATGTCAGGAAAATGTTCTCCCATGTAACAGGTCCACGCGCAAAAAGAAAAGAAGAAAAAGAAACTGTCATCAGTGAGTTTCGAACTCAGGACTTTTGGTACGAAGATCCGACGCTCTATCTACTCACCTATCAGTGATCTTCAGAGCAATAGCTCACAGATACTCTTTTTCTATACTTCGTAGTTCTGCTGTTACTTTTAATTTCCGTTTACGCATGTTCTACTGGACGAAAGCCCACAGCACGAACTAAATCGGTGTTTTGGTTAATAGTCTATCGACACACAACGTTTGATACCGATCTGAGTGTCTGACATCTGCAAGTCTGGATGTTAAATATTTTGGCCGTGCAATTTGTGCCGGCCAAATGCATCTCTGTGTCATCGACATATGGCGACAGTCGCACAGGCAATCTAAAGCTCTAATGATCAAAATGGATAAATATTTAATACAGTGATGATTAATGTTAATGAAATTACACTACTGGCCATTAAAATTGCTACACCATGAAGATGATGTGCTACAGGCGCGAAATTTAAACGACAGGAAGAAGATGCTGTGATATGCAAATGATTAGCTTTTCAGAGCATTCACACAAAATTGGCGCCGGTGGCGACACCTACAACGTTCTGACATGAAGAAAGTTTCCAACCGATTTCTCATACACAAACAGCGGTTGACCGGCGTTGCCTGGTGAAACGTTGTTGTGATGCCTCGTGTAAGGAGGAGAAATGCGTATCATCACGTTTCCGACTTTGACAAAGGTCGGATTGTAGCCTATCGCGATTGCGGTTTATCGTATCGCGATATTGCTGCTCGCGTTGGTCGAGATCCAATGACTGTTAGCAGAATATGGAATCGGTGGGTTTATGAGGGTAATACGGGACGCCGTGCTGGATCCCAACGGCCTCGTATCACTAGCAGTTGAGATGATAGGCATCTTATCCGCATGACTGTATCAGATCGTGCAGCCACGTCTCGATCCCTGAGTCAACAGATATGGACGTTTGCAAGAGAACAACCATCTGCACGAACAGTTCGACGACGTTTGCAGCATCATGGACTATCATCTCGGAGACCATGGCTGCCGTTACCCTTGACGCTGCATCACAGACAGGAGCGCCTGGGATGGTGTACTCAACGACGAACCTGGGTGCACGAATGGCAAAACGTAATTTTTTCGGATGGATCCAGGTTCTGTTTACAGCATCATGATGGTCGCATCCGTGTTTGGCGACATCACGGTGAACGCACATTGGAAGCGTGTATTCGTCATCCCCATACTGGCGTATCACCCGGCGTGATGGTATGGGGTGCCATTGGTTACACGTCTCGGTCACCTTCGCATTGACGGCACTTTGAACAGTGGACGTTACTTTTCAGATGTATTACGACCCGTGGCTCTACCCTTCACTCGATCCCTGCGAATCCCTACATTTCATCAGGATAATGCACGACCGCAAGTTGCAGGTCCTGTACGGGCCTTTCTGGATACAGGAAATGTTCGACTGCTGCCCTGGCCAGCACATTCTCCAGATCTCCCATCAATTCAAAACGTCTGATCAATGGTGGCCGAGCAACTGGCTCATCACAATACGCCAGTCACTACTCTTGATGAACTGTGATATCGTGTTGAAGCTGCACGGGCAGCTGTGCCTGTACACGCCATCCAAGCTCTGTTTGACTCAAGGCCGTTATTACGGCCAGAGGTGGTTGTTCTGGGTACTGATTTCTCAGAATCTATGCACCCAAATTGCGTGAAAATGTAATCACATGTCACTTCTAGTATAATATATTTGTCCAATGAATACCCGTTTATCATCTGCGTTTCTTCTTGGTGTAGCAATTTTAATGGCCAGTAGTGTAGTAGAACAACTGACTGAATAAATGTATTTTACGATATCTACGTAAAATGCTATATATTACAAAATGGTACCGCACCTGTAATGGTAAACACGTCTAATTATAACTAGAGCTAAAAGAGAAGTGTGTCTCCTTCGCGACAGCAAGGGAGACGTAAAGCAGTTATTCATTTATTTAAATAAAACATATCACAGAGATTAGTTAAATGTTCTTAAACGCAGCTCATCGCTGCTTTATCTACATGGGGTTGTTACACTAGCTCGCTCTGGTCGTCCACGAGACTCAGTAAATACCGGCGTACAGGTCGATGTCGCATTCCTTGATTTCCAGAGGGCGTTCAGTACAATGCCGCACTGTCGCCTAAAGAATAAAATACGAGCATATGGAACATGAGACCAGGTTTACTGCTCCGTTGAAGAGTTCCTAGTAAACAGAACAAAGCATGTCGTTCGTAACGGAAAGAACACTTCAGATGTAAAAATGATTTCGGGCGTACTCCAAGGAAGTGTCAAAGGACCATTAATCTTCACACTATACATAAATGATTTAGTGGATAACGTCTGAAATTCCACGAGACTGCTCCAGGCCGTTGCTGTCGTGTAGGCCTACAGAGAAGTCACAAAGCTTAAAAAAAAAAATTTATAGCGTAATGCAGTAAGAGGGGACTGATGACTTCAGATGTTAAGTGCCATAGAGCTCAGAGCCATTTAAACCATTTGCAGTAAGACGTGCAAAGGACCGACACTTGGTGCAGTTAACCCTCAACATAAACAAATATGTTGAACGGGTCGCAAATAGGCAAAAATATCCATTATCACATGATTACACTATTGCAAAACGATCCTTGGAAACAGTCACAGCCACGACCTCATAAAACTAACTGCGGGTAATGCAGATGCCAGTTGAGGTTCACTGGAGGAATCTTCAGGAACTGTAGTCCACCCGCGAATCATGCAGCCGTCAAATAGGCCTCATTCGATCAGTACTTGAATATTGCTCGTCAGTCTGGGATCTCTACTAGATAGGAGTGATGAAACAAATAGAGAAGATTGTAACCTCCCCACAAAAATTTTTAAAGAACAGAAACATTAAATGAATAGGAGCCAAGAAGCAATATTGTCCCCACAAAAATATTTAAATAAAAAATATAATAATAAATGGGAGCCAAGTGTAACCTCCCCACCGTAATTTAAATGACAATATTTAATAGAAATGGGACCAAAGCGTAACCTCCCTAGCAATTAAATTTAATGACAATAAAAGTGAGAATCGCAATCTGACCCAAGTATAAGTTCCTCACAAAAATAATGAAAAACAATTCAGTGCTAATGCAACTTCAGTGACAATGAAAATTCAATTAAACCGAAATATCGGTCTTTGGCCCTTGTGCAAAAATCAGAATTAATTTCTTACCTCATTGAAACTGCTTGTCAAATTTCTGCTCTTATTGTTAGCCACGGCTTGGAGGAACTGCATTGCAAATAATATATATATATTTTTTTAAATTTAACTGAAACTTTTCTTTAAGGGAAATAAAGGAAATCGTAATAAAAATGATTTTTTTTGTTAAAAATTGCTTTGAAATCAAAATTATTATTGGGGCATTTGTTGGAAATTAATTACAATAAATAAACTTTACATTATCTGATGATTACCTTAATTAACAATATACCTCATTCAGCATCTTGACCAGAATGCCATGTCGACGCTCGCCGACTGCGTCCCGCTCGCGACCGTGACAGGACTAGACCACTACTGCCGACAGACTACATCACACAACTGCACTGGGCTGCTACTACTGACCGACTGCTCTGCATGACGACTACTGCTACTCGCGTACTGCTCGCAACACTCGCGCGGTCAAGCGCAGACTAACCACGATAATAGGCTCTCTGGTCAAAGATTTTAACGTGCCTCACCATCGCTGCTACGTTACATACGTGTTTCAAGATCCAAAGAAGAGCAGCGTGTTTCGTTACAGGTTTATTCAGTAAGTGCGCAAGCGCCACGGAGATGCTTAGCCAACTCCAGTGGCAGACGCTGCAGGAGAGTCTTTCTGCATCACGGTGCGGTTTACTATAAAAATTCCAAGAGCATACGTGTTTAGAAGTGTTAACCAATGTATTGCTTCCTCATATCTCACGAAAGCATTAAGAAAGTAAAATTAGAGAAATTCTAACTCCCACGAAGATTTACCAACAATTGTTCTTCCTGCGGACCTTTCCTGACTGGAACAGGAAAGTCGGGAAATGATGGTTTTTGTGTCATCTCGTTGTCACTGTATGCTTGTACCACGAAAAGCGAGGGGAGGACGTTGTTTGGTGGCCGGTATTCAATTTCTATAAAACAATTGCTCGTGTGTATTAACAGGGTTTTTTATTCATAAGAAAAGAAGATAGTACGGGTGTTATGGTACAGGCTCTTCCGCAATACTCCAGGTTAGGCACGTAGCTGGTGAAGTAAAGGTCCCGCTATGTACACTACCATGGACGCTAGGTACCGACTGACTCTGAGCTGGAGGAGGCTGAGCTAAGTACGACTGCGACTTCCACTGTGCTGCGACTGGTGACTCGACTCGTTGACTCACTGGATGACTGATTGGCCTTTTGGTCTGCGGCGGCGATCCAAATACGGGCGGCTGAGAGGCCGCTGGCGGCGCGTTTCTTGTGAGTCTGCCTTTGGCCTCTTTCCTTAGAGGCTCGCTTGCTCACGTGCTTACTATCGATCTTCTCGCGACCTTTTAGACGCCTGGTGTGCTGGCGACGGCTTATGACAGCACAACAGTGGTACACAAGGTGCCATTCGACACACACCTCAGGGCAGCTTGTGCATTGTAGATGTGGATATAATTTAACTGAAATTAATGGCGTTCTGGAAGCTTCTAAAAATACTAAAACATGGAAACTACATTTTCTATAAATATTTCATTTATTTTGTAACCTCCCCACCGAAATTTTATAAATAGACAATATTTAATAGAAATGGACCCAAAGAAGCAATATCGTGCCCACAGAAATATTTAAATAAACAATATAATAATAAATGGGAGCCAAGCGTAACCTCCCTAGCAATTAAATTTAATGACAATAAAAATGAGAATCGCAATCTGACTCAAAGTGTAAGCTCTCACGAAAATGATGAAAAACAATTCAATGCTATTGAGACTTCAGTGACAATGAAAATTCAATTAAACCGAAATATCGGTCTTTGGCCCTGTGCAAAAAAAATCAGAATTAAATTCTTACCTCATTGAAACTGCTTGTCAAATTTCTGCTCTTATTGTTAGCCACGGCTTGGAGGAACTGCATTGCAAATAATATATATTTTTTTTTTAAATTTAACTGAAACTTTTCTTTAAGGGAAGTGGAACGAAATCGTTAGTTCAATTAAATAAATTTTTTTTTTGTAAAAATTGCTTTGAAATCAAAATTATTATTGGGGCACTTGTTGGAAATTAATTACAATAAATAAACTTTACATTATCTGATGATTACCTACATTAACAATATACCCCATTCAGCATCTTGACCAGAATGCCATGTCGACGCTCGCCGACTGCGTCCCGCTCGCGACCGTGACAGGACTAGACCACTACTGCCGACAGACTACATCACACAACTGCACTGGGCTGCTACTACTGACCGACTGCTCTGCATGACGACTACTAGCGTACTGCTGGACGCAACTGAACTGAGCTACTGCTATCGACAGACTGTACTGCACGACGACTACTAGCGTATTGCTCGCAACACTCGTGCGGTCAAGCGCAGACTAACCACGATAATAGGCTCTCTGGTCAAAGATTTTAACGTGCCTCACCATCGCTGCTACGTTACATACGTGTTTCAATTTTTAAAATTGTGTGACTAGTTATACATTTTATTCTTGCAAGAAATAAAACTTCTACAAAACTTGCTTTCGCCTAAATCCTAAATTAATATCCCAATAAAATTTTAAATACTAGCTAGTCAATCTAACTTCAGCATCAAGTGGGGGCACCAAGGTAGTCCATTTTTTAAACCTTTTTGATTTTTATTTGTCTATGTGTTTGTAGTCAGGAAATCCAATATTCAGTCTGGCTGCCGATTTGTTCTGGGAAACACTATATATTCATTGGGAAATACTCTTTGCCGTAACAAGTAACCTAAGTACCTTGGTGTCGCCCTTTCCCGTAAAATACATCTTGAAAATACCACTGCCAAGATAAAAACTCGTAACTATATTTTTCTAAACTTGTGTGGAATGACATGGGGAGCTGTATCAGACACCTTTCGCCTATCATCCATTGCGCTGGTCTTTTTACCAGTCGAGAACTGTGCCTCTGTGTGGGTAAATAGCTGCCACACCAACTTTATCGACGTCCAGTTGAATCACACTATACAGTTAATAACTGGGACAGTCCGACCAACACCATTTGTTGGCTTTCTCTGCTGAGCAACATCTATGCACCCGCAATACATAGAAATGAGACCTTGCTTAGGGAATATCGCAAGCTACAGGAGAACCTGAAACTACCCATACAGCAAGACATACCAAGTCTACGAAGAAATTGACTCCGTTCAAGAAACCCATCGTTATGGCAAGCAGACAGGTAGATGCCACTAATATCAAGAAGAGAGATCCGTGAAATCAGAACTGTCAACTTATTGAAAATCTTGGAGAGCATCATTGGTTCCGAAAGTATATTTGTGATACTGCTGGCACCAAAGTCGACGGGACACTATGGATCAAACTGAACAGAGCTCACACTGGGCATGCTCTATGCACAGACTCACTTTACAGATGCTGAGCTACAGAGTCTCCATTTTGTGACTGTGGGGCTCTGAACCAGTCAATCAAGCACATTACAGATGAATGCCTCTTGCGTTCCTGAAAGAGGAATTGCAGCTACTTCATGAAATCTGACGATACAGCTCTTATATAGATTAGGAACTTAGAGATTCACATTTAGTTAGTTTTATATGTAGTTTTGCCTTTCTGTATTCCTGTCACATGCATATACTAAAGTTATATACCTGTATTTTTACACTGCATGTGAGCCATATGAATAAATAAATTAAGAAAACGAAGGTAGTGCTCAGAGCATGACTATAGAAAAGATAGGTCTTTATCTGGTCAAAATACTCGTAAATTAAAGGTGGTGTTAGTAGTAGTAGTAGTAGTAATAATAATTCCTTCATGAATTGTTCGGTAGTACCTGCAGATGTTCCATCTAATGATAAACATCACGTCGATTCTCAATCAAGCTTGTTTACTGATCAGAGCATAATAATACGTTCTCTTCAAAGCACATCTGGAATTGAATTCGAATAAACATATTGTGTCCAAGGAGCGCTATGACACCCGGATCCGCAGACAGACAGAGCGGGAAAATGGCTGTCAGTGCCGGCCCCCCCCCCCCCCCCCCGCCCCCCGGGCAGTATCACCAGCTTTGGATGATAAAATGAAATGAGTGTATGGCATAGTTACCCGGGAGGCGCCATCCGGGCAAGTTCGGCCGCCAAGTACAAGTCTTATATCAGTCGACGCCACAATGGACGACTTGCGCGCAAGAGATGAGAATGAAATGATGATGAGGACAACACAACACCCAGTCCCCGAGCGGAGAAACTCTCCAAACCCGGCCGAGAATCGAAGCCGGACCCAGTTGCATGGGAGACGAGGACGTTATCACCCAGCTAAGCACGCAGACAGCTTTGGATGATGGCGCATGATTACTAGACTGCCTGGCTCGTGTTGTCTCTAATTTACGGCAGCATCAGTGGTGGCCGTCGAAGGGACCTCACAAATTAACTACCCTGCAGAACACAATACTTTGCAAAAACTGGTAAAGTAAATGCTATCTAAGAAATGCTTTCATATAGGATACTTTTGGCGAGTGTATTTGTCTGTATCTTTCATACCACAGCAACGGAAAGTTGCTATCGTATATTGCGACTAACAAGATGAAGCAGCTGATCTGGCCAGGCCAGTACTCCTCTCTCAATTGCTTCAATATCTTCCTTCAATCTGATGTGACGGAGATCACGAATACTTTTAGATGTACTCTGCTGTGGGCTGCACAAGCATTCTGTATGCGGTCATCTCTAAGTGTCATTACACTAACTAAAATTGTTTTTCTCATTTCGCATCTGTACCGTAAATAAATCTTCAATCGAGCTCCCTTTCAGTAACCACCAACATCAAACGAAGCATGCGCTTAAGAAATGAATGATTTATAATTTTGCACACTATCTTTTAAATATTCTAGTTATAAACAATCAAAAATTAATAATGTTTAAATAGCATATGACTGGATAATTTTGTTAGTACAGTATGCAAAATATTAATCACAAAACGCATGTTTTTGTAAACAGATTGTGTAATGAAATATTTCGTACTTAAACTGGCAACTATAATTTGTGGTTTGCGAGATTAATGTAGAGTAGTTGTTACTACAACTATGTTGCATCTAATCTCCATCACGCTGAGCACGGCAGCTGATTGGCACTAATATTAATGATTAATGAGAACCAACTCATCTATATTGTTAAACATTTATTGTGCTACCACCGGTTTTGTTCTTAGAACATCTTCGTGTTGCCTGCAGTTAAACAAAACAAGAAAATTTGACTGCAGCAAAGCATCTTAACGACTAAACTAAGCAACTCAAACATCCAACAATCTTATACTAAATCCTCACCGAGTTGTGCCAAAATCATGACGTAAATTGTCTGGTTATTGTTTATAATGTTAAACGCCAAATGCGGAGACAATGATCACAAACATTCTACCGACCGTCTGCCGGAAGAATGGCGCGTGCACACTAGATGGCGCAGATAAGATCGCTCCAGGAGACCGGTAAACACAGTACTTGGCCACTGTCGGGAGCGATAATGGACTGTGCGATTATAATCGCTATGAGCAAAGACGGCCCTAAGTACAGAAATGACATTTAAGTGTAAACAACAACTTCACATTTATTCAAAACAATTCCAAAAATAGATACAAATTAAGGCAAAGAAAACAACATATCCTTCAGGCGACTGTTAACAGCATATATTCGCTTGGAAAAATGCATGACACAATGCAGTCTTATAAAATTATTTATTTACGACCGGTTACGTTCATTGGACATCCGCACGGTAGAAATATTTTACAATGGTAACGTCACGTGTCATATATCTCACCATATTTGAAGGTTAACATGGTCGTAATCAAACTGTGAAAGTTTTTAATATAAGTTTCCAGTATCAAAGCAATGGTTCGATCAACAGCAAACAAGATACTCATGGCAATTTTTTTCTACCGTGATGATGGTCAGTGACCGAAACTTGTAGCAAATGAAGAATTTTATAGGACACCATTGTGTGGTGTATTTTTGCAAGTTAACAAAACAACCGTGCACAATAGCAAGGGAGCAGATGACAGTGCTTCTAAAAAACTGTATCGTCAATCGACAAGTATGACAGTACATGAATTATTATAATTTACAGGATACGGTAATTACGATCTCATGGGATGTTCATAACACACGAATAAGGTATTTGCAAAAGATACATTGTCACTGAACACGTGAAAGAGCTAAACAGCTGGGTTTCGCCGTAATCACAATCAACCTACAACTATTTACAATAGAAGAGAGACAAATGCAAAGGGATACACAAAGCTGTATCGTTATTGCCTTCGAACAGGATGTCGATGAGACTATTAACTTTCTGGATTTAAAAATACGTAATAGTGACGGTATGCATGGCTTCAGCATTTACAGGAAAGTGCCCACTACAGACAGTATCATTCATGCCATCTCGTGTTGTCAGTGCATTCATAAATGTACGTACAGTAGAACCACGGTATAGAGAATTCTTCGACTTCCTTTATCGGATCACGTTGTACGTGAAGAATTAAAGTCCCGAAAGTTCGATATGAGCCAACGATAGTCGCAAAATGTACAATAGGAAAGTGCGCTGTTTAGTTTACAAGGATTACAGAGAAGTTACTTTGAAGCATATTCCACCTTACGAAAGCAAAAAGGAACCTCGCAGACCTGTGCATGGGCGAAGTATCTGAGAAAACAGCATATATCTTTCGTAAACTAAAGTTAATATTGATTTAACTTCTAATAATACATTAAATTCGCGCCTTTTCCACAAATAAGACGTAGTCATTTCATCATTCTGGCAGGCATAAGCTAAAATACAGTGATTGCCAAAGATGTTACATTGGCTAGACGAGACAAAAATTCGTTACAAGATGCAGGGAACACGTCAGTTTAAGCGAGAATAATACCCCGTCCTTTGGTGCGCACTTAGGCGAGAATGATCATATTGTCAGTAGTATATAACATAACCTTACTGTTCTCCACAAAGCTGAAAAAAGTACATATATGAATATATTGGAAGAGCTAAAAGTATACACACTTTTAAAGAGACAACCACAAGTGTGCTAATGTATACAGGAAGTAATTTGACAACTTGAAAGGGTTCCTTAATGAATTTTAATGTGCATGTCTTGCCTTGAACTTTACACCCATTTCTTCCCTTTTTCATATATGACTTTTAGGTTTTTGCACTTTCTTCTGTGCGTTAAGATCGCGTTAGAAGACGTTGTTTTAAGGGTAGTATACTCTGATGACACAAATCATGTAATATATTTGTGAATTCTTATTTGTGATTTTGCTTGATATATTTGGTTGTTTTGTAAGTGTACCTCCAATTTATCACTCCTCAGTGTATGTTATTCTACTAAAAGTGCCGTTTCACCTTATTTATGAAGTTTATTTTTCAGCACAGTTTGCTCCCCTGATCAGAAACAAGATATAAAACTCGTCTGCTTTAGAATGTTTAATTATAATTTTATTTCTTTGCATAATGATATGTTAAAATTGTCACTTTTATATGTCAGTTTCCTTTAGACTTTTACATCTGAGTCATGGCTGTCTCATATGACTGCTATGTACATAGTGATGCGAGCACAAGAGTATTTGTACATTTCTTAGTTGTTATGTTTGTCTAACATGAGTCTTTCAAAAGTCTGGCTTTTTCGAGCGGGAGTCATTGAACTCATTTCCCCTGATGTGCCATTTTTTATTCTGATATGTTGTAAACAGATCTTATAATGTTATCTACTGTATAATGGCGCCAACTCTAATGCACACACTGATAAAACAAGTTGTATGATAATCAGTGAAACTTACAGCAGGTATGTACACAGCTGAACAGGTGTTGCAGCAGAATTAAACGGACATGTCTTGACTAAACGAAGCTCTGAGGGGTGCTTCGCAGAGTGGATGCTTGGTACAGACTGACAGCTGGTTTGTGACACTGAGCCCCCACCACACAAAACTGAGACTTATCAGAAAGTTAACTAGAAGTGATAATTCATACATTCTTCTGGATGAACTTTGGTTTCTTGACACTGGTGCGGTCCTCTCACAGTCAACTGGAATGGCAATGCGATGATAAACGATTTTTAGTGACAACTGCAAGAAACACGTTAGACTGAAGAAGTCGTTTTCACATCATAGTACCAACTACGGAGTTTGCCCTCGTGATTGGTGGAACTAATAGACCCACAAACAAGAGGAATCGGTTAGCTTTCCCGTGTCTTATCTGCATAATACGCACATTACACTTGTCTATAAGTTTGCACTTATGGGTCAGTTTCGTGGAGGACCATGTGCTGCTCAGTAAACCTGCTAATACTGACATTCAGTTAGTATTTAATTTCATACGTAAACTTGTTGTGTAGAGCATATTCATTAATGTGCTTTTATAACGCTTTGTAAATGTAGAAGACTTTGTAAACTATCATTGTTTTGATCCATCTATTGATCACAGTGCGTACGCTAAAAGAATCCCCATCTCAGATTATGCTCTCGTTACAGTTCACGTTTAGAGCCTTTAGTATCCCACTTATACGAAAGAAAGATGTCGTAAGTCTCTCTCAGAGATCGAGATCTATACACATGAAAATAACGGTTACACTAGAGACGTATGAAAAAATATACTCTGAAAAATATGACGCAGACTAAGTTCATTTAGATGAGTCACTGACAGGAAGCAAGAAAGGCAATGATCCTAAGCGCCGTGATTTGTGCGGAGTAGGAACCAGCATGAGGGCGTCTACCAGGCAACAACAGTATTGGTCTTGCGAAAAACTGATTTGTTGTTTCCTGCAGTTGACTTCCGGAAAGCATTGGATAAACTTGAGCATTCTCGTTTAGTTCCTAACATTCCATCCCTGACGACTTAAATGCGGAAAACATCGTGTAAAGTTGACAGAAAAGTATGTGTGCTCACTGGAGATATTGATACTTCTATTTCTACTCATCTACGCAAACTATGGTATCCACAGTACTTCTAGACTAGCTCTGAAATATTTTTTTTTGTTTAGTTGTTTGTTCTTTGCACCAATTACATGCTAAACGCTATCTTTGTTCACTCAGTGTTCACAAAATGTGATGGTGCATGTGGTGCAGCACGACAGGGAAAGCCTGTGACTACTGGAGGTATTTTTATTTTTATTTCTTTTTCTGTAGGCTATCATTTATATTTTCGCGTATCGTTTCATTCAAAGACCTCCATAAAACAGTGAGCAATTTACTGAAATAAAGTTTTGTTTTTCTCTACCAGACAGTGCCAGAAGTTACTCCAAAATATTAACATAACAGATACATGCGATATTAATCAACATAATTCCACCTGATGATGGGAGGTAAATCTCCGAACCACTTTTTGGAAACACAGAAACAGAAACTGGTAAGAGTAAACGAGTTGCTCCATTCGAAATTTTACTTATGTCGAATTCAAATACAATATTTTCTCGAGTAATTAACCTCAAAGTGAAAGTTTTAATAAAATCTTATTGTCTAATTGGGTCGCGCTTACACTTCGTACTAATGAAGATAATCATAAAGTTTTCATAACTTAACTGTCTGAAACTAAAGAGCCACTAGTTAGACCGTCTGCCACGGGGAACTTGGCACGACGGAGGGCGGGCTTTAAAACGTGTGCTCATATGGGCTATCCAAATAATTACGTCTACGTCTTTTACAAGTATTAGGGGGCCTTCAGAACAGTTTAAAAAGAAAATACATTTATTTTGCAAGGGACTTTTTTTCAAAGATGAACATAATCTCACCTTGAGAGCTTGCGAATGTGATGCCACCACAGTTCTTTTCTGTCACTGATGGCGTATGCACTTCGTTACGATTGTTTCAGCCGTAGTCATCTTCAGATCTGTTACAGCAGATGTAAAAGAAGAACTACTATCTTTTCGAGGAAAACAAACTTCCCAAGCAGCACAGGGCTGTTATCTTATTAAAGCATGGACGAAGAAAATAAAACCTCATCGTTAACAACATATAAAAAAGAAGAAAATTTATGTAATCAAATGCCTAAATTAATTTTGTGCCATAGAGTTTGGACGACAGTCCCTCAGAATTATTGATATCCTTGGAAGAGTCAGCCTTGACAAAATTATTCACCCTGATGTGCAAGATATATGAGACAGAAGAAGAATACAATAATTCCAGTTCGAAAGAAGACAGGTGCTGACAGATGTGAATACTGCCAATCCATGAGTTTAATAAGTCATAGTTGCAAAACACTGACACCATTTTTTTTTACAATTGATTGGAAAAACTGGCAGAAGTCGACCTCAAGGAAGATTAGTTTGGGTCCAGACAAATGCAGGAACACGTGAGGTAATACTCGTTCTACGATGTATCATACAAGATATGTTTATGCTATTTGTAGATTTAGAGAAAGCTTTTTACTTTGATGACTGGGCTACAGTCTATGAAATTTAGTAGGTAGCAGCGATAAAATACAGGGAGCGAAAAGTTATGTACAACTTGTTCAGAAACCAGATTGCAGTTATAGGAGTCAAGGAACATGAAGGGGAAGCAATTGTTGTGAAAAGAGTAAGAAGGAGCTGTAACCTATCCCCAACGTTCTTCAGTCTGTACATTGAACAAACAGTGAACGAAATTAAGGAATAAATTTGGAAATAGAAATGAAGTTCGGGGTGAAGAAATAAAACGGTTGACCTCTGCTGATGACGTTATAATTCTGTTAGAAACAACAAGGGACTTCGAGGAGCAGATGGAATGGAATGAATGGTGTCTTGAAAACATGTTATAAGATAAGCGTCAACAATTGTGATACAAGTGTAACGGAACGCAGTCGAATTAAGGTGGTGTTGACGGAATTATATTAGGTAATGTGACACTACATGTAGTATTCTTGTCTTTTCGGTAAGATTTTCACCGTTTTCTCCACTATTTCTCACATACTTTGACACTCGATTCACGAAATACGAAACTAACATTTAACTTTCTAGTGACAGGAAAATGTCATTTATCTCACTTAAGAACAAATGTGAATATGTATTAAACGACATGTACTTGAACAGATCGACCCACATGGTACGAAATCCATCGTGTAATTTAATAAAACGCGAAAAAATTATGGTTGAAGGAGTTTTTATTGAAACTTCCTGAGTAGTAGACGAGTTTTGCTATCGATGATGGCCGAAGAAGAGAAGATATAAAATGCAGTCTGGCCTACTACAGAAAATTACTGAAGACTGGGTGGATAGACCCGACAACTGATGGGGAGGTACTGCATCGGATTCGGGAGAAGGGAAATTTATGCCACAACTTGACTAAAAGGAGAGATCGGTTGATAGGACACAGTCTGAGGCATCAAGATACAGTCAGTTTGGTCATAATGTGTACGCTTTCATGGCTGGCGTCTTCATTAGTTAAAACTTCCGGACTGAGAGGCCGTGGTCGATCTGCAAAAATTCTTCTTCCTGACGTTTCGTTGCCAACTGCGGGCAACATCTTCTGAGGTGAGTCAACGACTGACTGCAGGGCCGTGGAGATCCCATTTATATAGGGTGCTGCAAATGTGAGCTCTATCCAAGTGGGGAGGGAAGTGGAGGAGCCCTGTTTCCTGGGTTTATTTAAAGAATATGGAAGTTGAACTGAACAATATATCATTATGTCAGCTGACATTTATTTGGATTTCGTGTTGCGGGATCCTTCCACACCAACAGATCAGCAGAGATTGAGTCTTCTATCGGCAATTGATCTTCTTGAATTTAAAAGAATCACTGTTACAGTTTTGATTAATGCTACGTTGTTAGATAATGTCGATCGTTGATTCATTGACACACCATTCTGCAGGATCATCACTAACGAGGTTATTTCTTTTTGTAATGTCTAACTCGACACTTAGTTTTTCGTGAAAGTCGAAATCAGGAACAATTTGCTTTTCTTCATTTTTAATTTTTGTTTCGTCTGTATTTACTGCCTTTACAGCAGCCGCAGTGCCAGAAATATCATCCGTACTACTTGAACTCGAAGTCGAACCAGCAACATTTTTTGCGAAAAATTTATCTACTCTGCCAAGCGTTTTTAGAACATTGGCTTCTCGTTCTCGTCTTTCCTTCGACAGTTTCCGAAATGCCACCCCTACTTAATTCTGCACGTTTGCTTTTTTCACTGTTATTCATGTTAAGGCACTTACACAATTGTCAACCAACAGTCAAAGCAAAAGAAAAAATTTGTAACAGGAAACAGAGAAAGACTGCGTCCAGCTCCAATCGTACTACACCGCACATGAGCACAAAGCTTTTTACTTTAAACACGGCACACGAGCACAAAGACTTCCTTTAAACACTGAGCGATGAACTGGCCAACTGGGATTACTCGACGTAACTGTGCTATGAAAGAACGACAACGCAGATTAATTTAATTTCATTGTCGCCTGTTTCTCTGTTGTCAGTGAACAATAAAGCACACCTGCCGGCTAGAATTCGTCTCGTAAAGAATGCGGGACAGTCCCTTTTTGAGCTTCTGTTTCCCGTGTCGCCGAAATTTTAGCTGGGACGCAAATATGTTCTGAATATTCTTGACACTGTCTTTCTAATTTTAAAAGTAAATAATTTTTGCAATTTCTTGCAGTGAGGTGTGCTGGATCGACTCTTATCCCACTTATTCTTACAACGTTTTAGCGGTTTCTGTGGGCAGAGAAGACAGACTACAAAGTTTAGGTAGTTTTGTTGGCAGTTGATGAGGTTTGTTGTCATTTGTGTGAACACTGCTGTTATGTCTACACGAAAATGCACGTTCCAACATAAAATAAAAATAATCTTTCCTCGAAGAAAAAAGCTCAGTTAAGAGGATTAATAAAAAATGTTTCAAATGGTTCTGAGCTCTATGAGACTTAACATCTGAGGTCATCAGTTCCCTAGAACTTAGAACTACTTAAACCTAACTAACCTAAGGACATCACACACATCCATGCCCGAGGCAGGATTCGAAACTGCGACGGTAGCGGTCGCGCGGTTGAAAATTAATATAAAATTTGCAATGCCACTTGCTATTCGATTGCACAGACGGAACTTTGGTATCGTGCAGGCTGCAGCACAATAAATGAGACAAACGAAAGTTGGTTTCTTCTACTTTTTCGCCAAAAAAAAATAACAAGGTATATAAATAAATAAAAATTTAAACTGTTGTGAAGTGTATTTCACACATTAATAGGTATTCTGCTTATGCTCTTTTCGTAAAAAATGTGTTTAAGAATGTAAAACATTCCCAGTATCAACATGTTTTGTTAAACGGGTGTCATTAAATCAAAGCTCAGATACTAAAGACCACAGAGCTTTCACATTGATTACAGTAATAGGGGGTTGAGTTGATACTTCCCCGTAATTTCTACAAGAAATTTGAGTAGGGTTTTACATACTGAGGCCCACACATGTTACAGTATTTAAGGAACTGCTCATTAGTTTATCACAGCTTAACAAGGCTCCCGGTATTTTCGCTGGGAAAATATGGTAGGGTTAAGTAGAAGCCGACAACATTATCGGAATAATAACGTTTCAAACATTGTATTGTAGACTGCCGTCCTGACAGCTTACTTCAAAATATTTTGAACAATCATGAAGATCGTACCAGACAGAAACCCAGTGTTAAATTTCCATTCAGCCACCAAGTAAACTACGTATATTTTTAAGCTTCAATTGTCGAATTTCGTTCTTAAGGCTTGTTTAAACTAGCAAGTTGTTTAACAATATCAAAAAATTTTGTCGTTTGTAAGCGCAGTTATTTTAAAACAATGTCAATGTCCATTTTTTTTTTCTTTCTCACTGGTCATACCGGACTCGAGAGTCCATTACCGCAGCAACGTATTTTCGCCATCTGTCCCGGCCTTGGGCTATTTCCTTCCATTCACCTTCAATACCTAGGCTCTTCAATCAGCCTTCACACTGTCCTCCCATCTACGCCTCGGTCTCCCCACAGGACGTTTTCCCTCTAAGTGCCCTCCCTACCAGTATTCTGCTTTCTGTCCTGCCCTCATCCATTCGAGCTACGTGACCCGCCCATCGCAGCCTACGTAATTTAATAATACTGATTATGTCAGGGCTTGAATAGAGTTCGTGAACCTCTTCGTTATGCAGTTTTCGGCACTCTCCGCTAATGTCATCCCTTCTTGCTCCGAAAATTTTCCTCAAAATTTTATTTTCAAATACTCGAAACGGCTTTTCATTTTTCATAGTGAGAGACCAAGACTCACACGCATACAGCATAACGTAGAATTATAGTTTTGTATATTATAATCTTTAAATTCCTAGACAATATCCGTGATGAAAGTAATCTATTCAGTGAGAAGTAGCACGCATTTCCCGCCCGTAATCTCTTCTTCAGTTCGGATTCAATCTCATTTCTCGAAGTGATGCCCACGCCTATATACTTAAATGTGTTCACTTTTTCAAACTGCATGTCTCCAACTCTTAACATTTCCTGATCTACTGCTATTGGCATTCTAGTAGTAACCAGGTATTTACTTTTATGTTCACTTATCCTTAGACCTACATCTTCACTACCTTTGATTAACGCATTCGCATTTGCTGTTACAGATTCTTTCCTATCGCTAATGATGTTTACATCATCTGCATACCCTAATATCTTAATATTTCCATCTAACGCCACACCCTCTGAATTATCTGCTGCCATTCGTACAATATATTCTAGGATTAAATTAAAAAGGAGCGGAGTCAGGGCATCTCCCTGCTTAAGTCCGTTCTTTATACAAATTCTTCTGACTCCAATTTCCCCACGCGTACTCTACCTTTTGTGTTTTTCAAACTCGTTTCTATAAGTCTAACATACTTCTTTGGTATTCCAAGTTCCAAATGAATTCTATACAAATGTCCACATTAGGTTTCTCAAATACTGTCATCGCCGTGCCTGCAATTACTAAAAAATGGTTCAAATGGCTCTGAGCACCATGGGACTTAACATCTGAGGTCATCAGTCCCCCAGAACTTAGAACTACTTAAGCCTAACAAACCTGAGGACATCAGACACATCCATGCCCGAGGCAGGATTCGAACCTGCGACCGTAGCGGTCGCGTGGCTCCAGACTGAAGCGCCTAGAACCGCACGGCCACACCGTGCAGTTACTAAAGGCACCTTTGGCTTTCTCTCCTTGAATTTATTTCTTTGACACTTGTCTCACTTCCTAATGTAATCTTCTACGTCTCGTTTCGTGCCTTTCCACTGCTTATAATTATTTATTCTGTGCATTACTTTTTGGCTATCCGTGCACGACCCACGGCCACATACAAATTCCTTATGTCACCGTTCCTGCGTCACGACCAGTACTCATACACACTTTATATCATTCCTGCACAGAGGAGGACCTTTTAATTAAAAGTCGCTGCCCGATATCTGCGGATAAATACGGCATTGCAATGCCTGTGTTGTTAAGAACAATGCAATGATCAATCAGACAAAATTCATCATATGAATAGTTTTCACATGTAAGCTTATCAAAATACACAGCACCTTCTGAGCTAAATGTTATTCCTTTCTAGAGAAGCAAAAATTTCACTTGAATCAAAGCAGACGAAGAGAGTAGTTTCGCGATCACGCAGTTGTCAGTCAATTAACAGTCATACCAAAGACTCGGATTATAGTTCAGTAATCACTTGTGCAGATCTTCCACCGATTCCGAGATGCAATATCGCACTGAAACATGAGCATCAAACAATTTAATTTTCCAGCATAACAGCTACGCTGCAGGCACGTTGGTTAAGAACTTATCTCACCAATAATAATGTTATTGCAACCTGGTGCGCCAGCTGAAAGTTCATACTGTTTTGAATAGTTACGTGAAACCTTTCACACAAGGAAGCCAATTTACAGTAAAGTTGGCTTAACAATGCGTATAACTTGTTATTAACCAATTGGGGAACTTTTGCAGTGTTGGTCAAGATACCGAGAGCATAATCCTAAAAGCCAGAAAAAGTTATTTCTTTCACCTTTATCCATGTGTCTTAGCGCACATACCTATTCATTTTGCTTTGTTAGAAAACACACGCAGCTGACATTACAAGAAAACACACACATTAGATTACACACTGTCGAAAATTACGTCGTCGATGTAATGTAAACTACTCCCACTCACTATATTTTTGACAGAGTCTTCTACTCTAGTAATTGTAATAATTTCCTCATTCCAAAAGTGTTACAAGAATTAGAACACCTTGGAAGTATGGTGGGGCACCAAGTGCATGACCGTATTATTCATCGTTATTTCGTTTACTTGCTCTACATCCGATATCTTGAATCAAATTTCAGTATTATTTACAAATTACAGTCAAATTTTTGTACGTATAAAGTACCTCAGAATTTTAACATTTCGTAATAAGACGCTTATAAGCATAAGTCATAAGCAACTGCCATTTTTTGTTGTCAGAAGTTGCTCTGCTTTGTACGCGTGCCATCTTAAAACGCGTTGTTTTTATTCAGCAAGAAGTGTCAGAGGCCAGCTTCCAGGCTATACGAGAGCCGGTATCACCGCTTAGTTTCTATTGTATCGCAAGTTAACTGCTTTTGTGGTTACTGCCAACAGACATCAGTTACTTCAGAAAGCCTCACGCAACAAGTCTTTCTTACGAGATAAACGCAGGAGACCCATTAACTACTCCAGGGCAGCGGAAGTCCAATTAACTTCCATTCATCCTCTCAGTAGATCTATTGTTGTCCGAGGCAGGATCTGATTCATTACAATGGCAAAAAAAATCGTACACAAACTTGTATGATTTTGGGACAACCAGGAGATCACTGAAAAGTTTATCGTGATGGGAAAATGTTCCATTAGTTTACCTCTTTTGAAAGTCAGATTACTGTTGATTTCATGACGAAATGTAGATTGGTGACACACGCAGTGGTTACGGTTACTACAAGCCACACCACAATTTGGGAAACGGGGCCAAATTTCTGGCAGTTTACTGTCGAGTTGAGATTTTCACACAAATGTTTTATTCATATCCTAGAGAAACCATTTATAGCAATACAACAATTTTACAAAAATTTATTTAAAAAAAATAGAAGTAACAGTACGGCAATCAACAACCTTTCAAAACACGCCGCTAACGACAATCAAGTAATTTACAGCAATGCAACAGTTTAAAAATTTCTTTTAAAAACGGCAATCAAGTCATTTATAGCAATACAAAAGTTTAAAAAATTAAAAAAAAACACAGAAGCTAACAGTACGGCAATTAACAACCTTTCAAAACACGCCACTAACGGCAATCAAGTAATTTATAGCAATACAACAGTTTAAAAAAATTAAAGAACATTAGTAAACAGGCTACTAAAGTAAATACAGAAATAAGGTACGGTGAGGTAGTGAAGCTACCAACACCGCCATTAAAACAAAAAAAATCAAAGGTCTTAGCAAACACACGATTAATAGCAATAAAGGAATGGTGGAATTTAAAAAAGTTTTTAAACAAAAGTGTCCTGGAATATCATTAGAACATAACAGATATGACGGACCCGTGTAAGGCGGCCACAAATCACCCACTCAGGGATGCTCAGGCTAGGCAGAATACTGACCAAGTGAAATATGCCCGTAAACACAATTGCCACTCTCGGGCTGGTCACTGCACCAACTTTTAGCCAGCGAAAACTTGTAATAAGATGGCTTAACTTGCTGACAGAATTAGAGCTAACCTCGTGCAAGGAAACATTACACCACACAGTCCTGAATGAGCGGCCATGTGATCAACGAACAAGAAGCATGAATTTATTCATACCACACGACAGGATAGCGAAACAATTAAACTGCCAAAACTACACCTCCTATCGGGCAGTAACGAGAGGAGGATGAAAGATCACTCTCTTCTCTTCAATTACACCGGTTCCGGGGACAGGAAATCCGATTAAGTTTTGCGCTTAGGTGACATCAGCTTCCAGTACTCCTGCCAAAACGTGTTCAGACTTGCAAAACAACTTAGTTGCCGTTCCTGACGTGTGACACGTTGGCTCAAGAGTCTTCCTGGCATGTGGCCAGTTGTCTCAGGAGTCAGCAGAGGTTAAAATCCAAGTACTTTGAGGGCCAGTCCACCTGTATGCTTCCCAATATTCCTCGGCCCAAAGAACTATAGTTTTGTCCCTGTTGTACAGGTGTCTCAAAGGGAAAGGGGGGAGGTGAAGAGGAGGCACTTACTCCTGCCTGAAATGTAGAGTGCAGTGTTTTTACTCGTAACAGAATTCTCATACACTTCTAGAAGCGAATTCCCGTGGTTCCGCTTAAACACTCGTTTTAGCAATTGTTTGACAGTCACAATGTTCATGGAAAGTTATGCGATTTCTTTCGGCGCAACTGAGCTTTTGTACTGACCTAAACTCAAAGCAGAAGTGCTGAAATAGAGTCCTCAAACTTTTTCTTGTCGATTCCTCACACACGTTCTTGCCCCGCTACCGAAACGGTTTACTGTGAAAATAATCATGAAATTATGTTTATTATTAAAGTATTAAGTATTAAAGTATTTTACTATTATTCGAGTCCCTGCCACGTCGTACAGACGGTGTGCGGACATTTGCCACGCTGGACATTTGCCGCGATTTTACTTGCTCCGAAGGGTTGGATCCCTTGTCTCTCCCTCCTCCTCCTCCTTCCAATCGCTTACTGAGCCTTTCCGCTGGTTTACTTAATACAGGACCAGAATCTGCTTGGATTTTCCGCCACATGTCTAGAGAGAGTTTCGTTGTGGAAACTATTAAATGCATCTCGCATTGAAATCCGCACCAAATTTCGAGCCGCAGTAGGACTTCGCCAATCTTGGAGATTTTGCGTTCGTCTAAATTATACTTGCCTTTTTCGGCGCTCCTGCAGCAGCTTTCTGCCGTGTTTTGTGTACCATGGAGGACGAGTTCCGTCTCTTATTAATTTATGTGGTATGAATCTCTCGAGTGCTGTTGATACTATTTCTTTGAACTTAAGCCACATATGGTCTTCACTTACATAGTTTGGAACGATTGGAGACTGTCTCTTAGAAAGACGTCAACCGAATTTTTAGTTGCTTTTATTAATAGATATAGTTCTGGTGAATTTCTTTGTTATGGATTTGAGCCGACACACGACTGTGTGTTCACTAATCCCTGTAACCGTCGTGATGCTCAGGATTATTTGTGGCTAAGAGGTCAAGTGTGTTTTCGTAACCATTTACAATTTGAATGACTTCGTGAACTAATTCTTCAAAATGATTTGAAAAAAAAAAAAGGCATTTAGAACAATTACGGAAGTTGTTTTCTATCTACACTAGGGTCTGAAAATTTATTTTTGTCAGCATACGGAAGGTAGATTGAAGTCACTGCCAACTATAATTATATGAGTAGGGTACCTATTTGTGATGAGACTCAAGTTTTCTTTGAACTGTTCAGCAACTGTTTCATCTGAGACGGGGGGTCGGTAAAAGAAGCCAGTTATTAATTTATTCCGGTTGTCGAATATAACCTCTGCCCATACTAAGTCACAGGAACTATCTGCTTTAGTGTCGCTTGTGAGCTGGAACACATATTACATTATTTTTCCTTAAGTTGTGCTTCTTGTTTCTGTTGTAGTGCAGATCATTACAATTACGGCTTTTCCCTCCAAAATCTTGAATGCTTTCTCTGTGAGCCTGTAAATACCAGAGCTAAACAATGTAGAACAACAACGTACGTTACAAGCATAGCATCCTGTATTACTTCATTTCCGTATTTCTAATATTTTAAAATTGTACGTCGACTTTAGATGACATGTCAATCATAGATGTTCTTATCTCTATTTACTGAACGTATTTTCAGCCATGTTTTGAACATTGTCCCGCTACACTTTATTAACTAATGTTTCGCCGCAAGTGATATCACATTTTAGAGAGTAAATTAATATGGAGTATGTCGTTCTTCTTTTCAAACATTCACATACCCATTTCTTCTTTTCTTGTTGCTTTCGTTTCCCAAAAGTTATAAATATTTCGATTTCGGGAAAGAAGCTCTATATTTCGGCAAGATGTCGAAGAAGAAGGTCCATTACGTTCTGGTTGTATCGAGTAAGATGTGGAGACGGCGGTTTGAAAGCGGACAGAAGAAGTACGAGGAAGGGCGTCCCTTACCTGATGGATCGCTACTCAAGCTACCTGGCGCAGATACTTTTCTAACATGTTACTTGATTTCATCTAGGGATCTTTTCACGGTCCCTGCAAACTTTTCTTGCTTCAGTAGAATGCGTTTGGAAATTAGAAGTCTATAACCTCTTCTTTTCAACTCGACACGCGTGTAGTATTTGTGTGCTTACTTTTATGCAAGGAAGATGTTCTCGATCTTCTTTACAACTTGTCTGATTTTAGTTATGAAACTAGCGAGGAAAATTACTGAAATGTGTCGTTAATTACTGCAAGTTACATACATTTTACACTGACTATCCTTCTTACCATATGGCATACTCAAGAGAAGGGTAAGTGCTCTCGGTAACACGGCCTTCATTCAGAAATGTGTGGCTCTTTCGGACAGAGTAGCGCAGACGTTCTGAATGAATTAAACTATGATACAGGACATCCAAAAGTTTACCTGCAGCCTCCTCACGCATGACTTGATTTAATAAGTAGTAAAACGCACTGTCTGAAATACATTAATCTGTAGTAAGAGGGAAATATTTTCGTCCACGTTTCAAGCGAAACTGAAAGTTTAGTTTAAAGACCAAGGAATATTTAGCAAATATTGTTTTTACAACAAATTGTGAAGTACGCATTCTCATCGCCACAGAATATTCATTACTAGTCTGTAAAAAATACAAAGGAAATGAATAATCGAAATTGTAAATATTCTAACCTACAGTATAACCTTTCTGTTCCTTGTGACTACCCTCAGTTACTGTACTACAACCAATTACAAAAATGGTTCAAATGGCTCTGAGCACTATGCGACTTAACTTCTGAGGTCATCAGTCGCCTAGAACTTAGAACTAATTAAACCCAACTAACCTAAGGACATCACACACATCCATGCTAGCGGTCGCTCGGTTCCAGACTGTAGCGCCTAGAAACGCAAGGCCGCTCCGGCCGGTCAACCAATTACACAACAGGAAGTAAATCTGTGATGCGTGGCGTACTGTAAATAGCTTTCAAACAGCAATTAAATAAACGAGTAAGAAAACCTGAAATTCCTGATTTTCTTCTTCTTTAATTCTGTTGCGACCAAGAACTATCAGGAAATCAGCTTTTAAACATTAATGAAAATCATGATAGTGCTCACATTTCCCACTCCCCACGCCTCTGATGGGCTGAGGAAAGGAAATGCCTGATGTTCCCAGTCCACAAATTGTGGATTGTATTCCGTGACAGTTGATAGAAGCTCGATTTAATCTATGTCTCGTCGAGAACGAAACAACAGATATCACAAATCGATATATTTTTTCCGAGATGCTGTTTCACTGAATACGAAGCGCAAATTTAAAATCCTAAGCACGAAGAAAACTCTGAGAGCATGGTTGGATCTGTTATGATGTTTTAGTCAGACGTTGGCGGTCTGAAAACGAAAAAGTGTGGTCATCACGAGTTACACAAAGTGGAGAAAAGGTGACAATTGCTTGGGAAAAAAAGCAAGAGAACAGCAGTAAACACCGCGAAGGACGCACTGTTTAAGGTTAATAAGAGAACTTCCGCTGAGTTTGACTACTGGGATAACGACTGCTGATGACTAGCAGGTTTTTCCAGCGAGAACAAGTACGAAGACATCAGCCGCACATATTTTGAAGCATTCAAAAAACTATATTTTGGCATGGATATGAACTCTTATCGATAAACTTTCAGAGTTCTGTCATTTATCGGTACTGACTGATTTGATGCAAAGAAACCATGATGTCCGTTTACTCATCGTCAAGTAACTAAATTTCGCTCTGCTTGTCACTTCAGAGTACTTCCTTGTAGTAGTGCCCATGTATGTTACATATGAAAATCCGTGGACTATTGGTATTCGCTGTTCAAGATGAATTTCAATGACCCTCTTTCCCTTTCGCTGTGATGCGCATTTGTGTCATCGATGAATTAGTAGTAATTTCTAGGGCCACCTCACAACCTACATATAGGGTGTTCGAGATATACCGTATCGGCTGCCCTTTTTGCCGAAAACAGTAGGTCCTGTCTTCTACGGGTGAAATGTGTTTCAGGCAAACCGATAATGACGAATCGAACGGAGGAACTTATGTTGCCTTGCAACGCTGAAAAAATGGAGAAAACGAACGTAGCTTCAGAATTTCAAATTATTCTCAGTACAAAATCAGCACCATTGAAAAGATTTCTGATACTGAACATTTTTACCGAAGAAAGATATGCAGCACCCAGTTATTATTCAGATAATCGATTATTTTGTTGCCTTTTAATTGTTTCAAGTGTTTACACATCCATGTGCAGAAGTTATTTAGTGTATTATCTAAAACAAATAAGAGGTCTGGCACTTCTTCCAACACTCGCATATTATTCTTTCTCTTCATAGATGTGGCTATCGACATATTAACACAATTAAGAGTACTTTTCACGACTCCTGCAGGTGCGGCTATACTCCGGCAGGAACTGAAATTTATTGTACTATCTCTCTCTCTCTCTCTCTTTTATTTTCTTTTGACTTGTATACTTCTACCTGGTTTATTTCAACTTCGTGGATACGAACTGGTACACGAGGGATACTATAACATCTGTGTTCAAAGATTAAGAACTGAAACAACGTATTCAGAACTCTCTAGGAAGGCTCCTTTGTACCTACACGCACAGATATTTGCACCAACTTTCTGTACAAACAGCGGTTACACAGACATGTCGTTGCGTGTAAATGAATCGCCAACTGAAAAATTTTTCTGTGTTAATGTCTATATTCGGCCTGTGCGAAGTCTGGCTGCTCTTGAATTGTGCAGACCAGATGAAGTGCTTTAGTATTTCATGTGTGACGCTACATGTTTCCTGAATGATGTGTCTCGGCGATGAATTTGACAAAACAACAGATAATTTCATATCAGCATAGCTCTTACCAATTGCCAATATCAATGGTGCTGTAACTCTTTCATAAGCGTTTATCTATTTGCTCATTACAATGTCGTTTCTCCTTGTTTATGGTTTATCATGCTGCAACAACACGAAGAATGTCTCTTCGTTCTAGGTAGTTGAATTAGTTCCCTTTTTCAATATTTAGCGCCTACAAAAGATTAACATGTGAAAGCATTATACGTTTTAGAAGCCAGTCTTTTGTTCGTCTTCTCCAAACAATTTTTTTTAATAACTTCTGAAATAATAGCACTAGACAGAATAATTATCTTATAAGCAAATTTAATTAACTTGGCCATGGCCGAGAAACTCTCTACACTTTCGGTCTATTGATCCAGGATTGTGTGAAAGCGGCATTATCGTTAAGAGCTGTAAATCCAAATTGAATACTGCAGACTAGATGTGCAGGCAGTCGTTGCGAACATGTTCCGCTCAGGCAAAACTGAGAATGTAATACAAATTTCCTCACCAGTTTATTCAAAGTATAACAATATTACGTATTAGTTTAGGCCGTAGGTCATATTTTGTTTGTATTTTAATCAATGTGATTAAAGAAAATAGTTATGCACGAGTTTTATTCGCTTAAACGTATAGTTTCAGCACATTAAAACAACATTTAGCTGAAAGTTGGTTTATTTTACGTAAAATCTATGAGAAACGAAATTTATAATATTGTTGAATAAGATTGGTTGTTATCAGAGCATCACTAGTGAGGATAGGCATTATTAGCTGTCCCAAGTGAAAGATGTACTTTGTTGGTGCTACACGATATTCGGTGGTTTGACTGACATTACAGTGTTCTCCTTTGGCACGTTAGTGTAGGAGGTGTCAATTTCAGCTAAGTAAAAAATCTGCTCACTTCGCACGTTTGTTTACGGGTATAAATCGATTTACAGTTTTTATTATGTGTGAGGCCGCGTGTGCCAGTTAAGTTCAGTTCGGCATTCTAGACTCTAATATTTTACTGTTCGTGTAATTTTTCCATTACTTTTCATTGATCATGTCAAGGCTTATTTATTTTCAAACTCTGTGAGTACCCTTACAAAACCCGTACGGTACTATACCCTCCGTTGTAAACTACATTTGTGCTTCTTAGAAATGTTGGCAGTAGTATCTTCGTTCAGTTGTTGCCCCCCAATTTGCCGGCCGGAGTGGCCGAGCGGTTAAAGGCGCTACAGTCTGGAACCGCACGACCGCTACGGTCGCAGGTTCGAATCCTGCCTCGGGCATGGATGTGTGTGATGTCATTAGGTTAGTTAGGTTTAAGTAGTTCTAAGTTCTAGGGGACTTATGACCACAGCAGTTGAGTCCCATAGTGCTCAGAGCCATTTGCACCATTTTTTTTTTGCCCCCCAATTTAATTGAGTATTTACGTGATAAAAGGACTGAGAATTTTCTGACAGTTCTGAATGTTGTCAGTAACGTATTCCGTAGTAAATTGTGAACTACAGTTGTATATTCAAACTTTGACTGCGATGTTGTTGTTGTTGTGGTCTTCAATCCTGAGACTGGTTTGATGCAGCTCTCCATGCTACTCTATCCTGTGCAAGCTTGTTCATCTCCCAGTACGTACTGCAGCCTACATCCTTCTGAATCTGCTTAGTGTATTCATCTCTTGGTCTCCCTCTACGATTTTTACCCTCCACACTGCCCCCCAATACTAAATTGGTGATCCCTTGACGCCTCAGAACATGTCCTACCAACCGATCCCTTCTTCTAGCCAAGTTGTGCCACAAACTCCTCTTCTCCCCAATCCTGTTCAGTACCTCCTCATTAGTTATGTGATATACCCATCTAATCTTCAGCATTCTTCTGTAGCACCACATTTCGAAAGCTTCTATTCTCTTCTTGTCCAAACTATACACTTCCATACATGGCCACACTCCATACAAATACTTTCAGAACCGACTTCCTGACACTTAAATCTATACCCGATGTTAACAAATTTCTCTTCTTAAAAAACGATTTCCTTGTCATTGCCAGTCTACATTTTATATTCTCTCTACTTCGACCATCATCAGTTATTTTGCTCCCCAAATAGCAAAACTCCTTCACTACTTTAAGTGTCTCATTTTCTAATCTAATTCCCTCAGCATCACCCGACTTAATTCGACTACATTCTATTATTCTCGTTTTGCTTTTATTGATGTTCGTCTTATATCCTCCTTTCAAGACACTGTCCATTCCGTTCAACTGTTCATCCAAGTCCTTTGCTGTCTCTGACAGAATTACAATGTCATCGACGAACCTTAACGTTTTTATTTCTTCTCCATGGATTTTAATACCTACTCCGAATTTTTCTTTTGTTTCCTTTATTGCTTGCTCAATAAACAGATTGAACAACGTTGGGGAGAGGCTACAACCCTGTCTCACTCCCTTCCCAACCACTGCTTCCCTTTTATGTCCCTCGACCCTTGTAACTGCCATCTGGTTTCTGCACAAATTGTAAATAGCCTTTCGCTCCCTGTATTTTACCCCTGCCAGCATTGACTGCGATATAATTTCAAAAAATCAATTTCCCTAATTGCAGTATAGGTACTTATGTAGTTAGTGCAATATTTCCATACTTCCCGCTTCTTTTACTTTTTTTTGTAAGAATTTATTGTAAAAAAGGCGACTTCTTTTCGTCTTACAGTGTGTTGTTTTTGAAGTGGTAACTTCAGATTTCAGTACATACTCACTACACAGATATGTGGGTTTGATCGTATGTGTGAAATGCATGATATTGCGGTGCAGAAAATTTGTATTACTTCACGCAACACAATTACACATTGAATGAATGATAAGTAAGCATTACTACTAATAGAGATAAAGGGACAGTGCCTGAATTAATGTTTTTGTAAAGCAGGAAGAAAGTAATCTAGTAAGATGTGAAATGTGTCATCGTTTGTTTACTACAAACGTAGGTGTTCATTATTCTGAATCAGTGTTTGAAATTGTATAATCACTACATAAACTTAGCTCTTACAGAGTCAACTGCAGCAGGGTGTAATATTGTTTTCTGCAAATTACCGTATACGACTATCTTCGCGTAACTCTGTGCTTGGGTACTATGAACGTCACATTTCTTGCAGGTATATTTAGTTAGGTAAGTGTATATAAGTGTTACATTGAAGAGTCAAAGCAGTTGCTCAATAGTTTATTTGTCCGTCTTTGGAACGAAAGATACCACTGATTTGCGTATGTGGTGATGGTGTCCGATAGCGACCTACATGTGTTCCATAGGATTCACATCAGGCGAATTAGGTCACCGAGACATCAAAGTGAGTTTACTAAAAGCATCTCAATTCACTGTAGAACGGTTCTGACTCCGAGACACGGTCAATATTAAACTGCTGAGTGGTGACAACGCCGTCGGGGAAGACATCAGGCATGAAGGAATGCCGGTGGTTCACAGCTGTCAGCGTGTCTTAGATTACTACCACAGGTCCCATGCAAGCGCAGGAGAATGTCTCCCATAGCATAATACTGCTCGCACCAGCCTGCATCCGTGGCGCGCTGCACGTTTCGAGCCGCCCCTCACCTCAATAACCGCGCTTGGGGAAGCGACCGTCGTCCTAGTGTAGCAAAAATGTGATTCATCCGAATAGCCGACACGGTTCCCTTGATCGAAGGTCGAAATCTGATGGTCCCATGCCCACTACCATAGTGACTGACGATGTCGTTGGTTCAACATTCGAACACGTATGGGTGGTCTGCTGAGGTGGCTCCTTATTCAACAACGTACGATGAACGGTGTGCTCCGAAACACCTGTGCGTGCACCAGCATTGTGCTGTTTCGGCAGAGATGCCTCAGATTATCATCTACCCTACTTTACACGGCGGACAAGCCTCTGAACCCCACGTTCTGTGACGTCCAACCACTTAGCACCTAGTGGCAGTTTCACTGTCCTTGTCCGTCTTTGCATATATGCTCGCGAATGTAGCAAGTGAGCATTCGACCAGCTTCGCTAATTTCGAGTTACTCGTTCTCGGACTCTGCGTGATAATAATAATCTGGCCTTTGTCAAAGTCGTTTCTCTCAATGGATTTCCCCATTTGCAGTCATATCTTGGCGAGGCTGACCCGCCGCTCGTGTCTGCTCCGCTTTCGTATTTTTGCTACTGCGCCACGTGCCCGCAAAGTCACTAGGCGGCATCAAACGAGGTCAAGTTCTAGCTTATGAGTTTATACCCCTTTGTTCGCAGATTACTGCCGGGAATACTTACTACTAGCAGCCAGAAGTGCGACGACGTAGGACAACAGTATCAGAATAATGGTTCCCTTTTCGTTGCTGTAACGTCAAAAAGAAACGGCAGTTTTGCTAGAGATTATCAAGAAGCCTAAAGGACCGCCACACACGAGCGACTGATGGCAGCGATCCGCTGCTTGGGCGATTAGTCTCTTCGTACATCACACGTGTGTCGGCAAATTGCAGCAGTCGGTCGCTAATCACATGGAATTCCCACATATGGTTGCCAGACTTTGTAAAACAAACAAAAAAACCAGGGTGACTACTAATTATTTCTTTATAACAATATTTTCAAAACTAAAGTGCACATACATATCACACAAAAATTACATGGCCTTTCACATATTTAGTAGAGCGCACGAAATATTAATAGTGTAAAAGTATACACCTAAGAACAAAAAAAAGTGCATATTTATCATTTCCAAGGGCTAGTCAGTGAGATTAAGACTGATTTAATTTATTTCACTGAACTTTTGTCATTTTTTAATAATTAAATATCAGTTTTTCACAAAAGAGTCCTTAATGGATCTTCTTCGCATCAAAATTTTTAATTTGAAACTAATTTCCTAGCGAAGACCAACGGATTAAGAACACACTCCGAACCACACTTGAATCGGACTGGAGATGCTAGAGAAAGCAATGTAAATTACTATCGTTGGTTGTTGCTTTGGTTTAGAAGCTCAAACGTTGCCAACTACATGAAATGCAGCATAACTAAATAAGCTATAAGGAAGTCATTTTTCAAGAAGATAAGTTTCAAGATTATACTTATTCTATAAAATATATTTGTAATACACTTCAACACAAAAATGGAGAATTATTCACTTTGAAAATAAACTGAGGAAGAAAAGTTGGGCGAAAAAACGGAAGAATCCGTTTATAACAGTGTCTGGTAACCCTAATCCCAGGCAGTCTGATAGATCGCACAAACGATTCGTGTGTGCAGTATGGCTGCCTTGTTGTTTAGCAACAATGTCTGGCGATATACTCAAGGGTGAAATTCATATACGGTCTTCTGATAATACCACCTTGGTTCACTGCCAGGCTACTTGAAGCGCTGCAGTTTGTTAATGATTTCAAGTTTTGTTGTAGTGAGATCTTTAGTCTTCCATATATAGTAAACAAAAGTTGGTTTCATCGCATTGTGCCTCTAATTACGGCTTATTATGTGTAGACTCTCTCTGAACATTGTAAATGTGTTGCTCGTATTGTGCTTACTTTTTGCTGGCATCAGTACTATTAGGTGTGGTAAATGATTCCATATTTGCTTTCGTTTCGTATGCAAGAAGCTGGTGTCATCATATGACTATTGTACCGGGTGATTACAATTAAACTTTCCCAATTTAACACGTTATAACGCGTAAACTAATTACCGTACGAGTATCAGAGTTGGTAGCGTTTATGTCCAGAGTATGTGGTGCGTGATTTCCATGCGTCACAGGGTCACCGTCCAGTTCCAACTATGGCCACCAGGTCTCGCGACCAGTCATCGTGATTCATGGTCTCACACACCTCAACAGTCGCATTGCACTTGTGACGAGTCAATATGAGCTTGGAGAAAACGAGCAGGGCGTTATTGGTGAAGCTCTGTTATCAAAACAACAGTAATGCTGCAGCTGTACTTCTAGAATATAGCCGGCTGAAAGGATTACGGAAGGGTCCTCTTTCTCCACCGGCTGTGCGGAGCATGATGTAGAAGTTTTCGAATCGACTGGAGAACTGGGCGTCGTTCCGGGAAGAGGCCGACGACCGGTTGCACCACAGGTGGCTAATGAAATCGTTGTTGCTATGAAGACAACGCTGCGCGAAATTCCCGATCATCAGGCACTGCGCGTGCTTTGACACGACAGTTGAACATCCCGTGGTCTACTGTACGGAAGGTGCTTCGAACCATTCTCAGGTGGTATCCGTACAAGATCCATATCGTACAGCAGCTTGCACCACACGACACACAATGACGTGTTCTCTCTCCAGTTTCCCGTGACGATTGAAGTTGACGAGGGATCCTGGACGATCCTATATACAGACGAAGTTCCTTTTTCACTGATGGGTGAGGTGGACAAACAGAATTGCCGAATGTGGGGAACTTCACCTCCAGTCACCACACATGAAGTTCCTCTGTATGATGAACGTATGATCGTATGGTCTGGCTTCACGGGTACGTTCGTCATTGGCCCATTCTTTTTTGAACAGGTTGGCGCTCAAAGACAAAGTCATGCAGTGTGACTGGCCAGCATTACTGCGATATGTTTCGCCAGCATGTCATACCCGCCCTGCAGAAGAGAGACGCATTGAACTCAACAGTTTTCATGCAAGATGACGCCCCACGTCACATCGCTCGTGACGTTCACGTGCTTCTCCGAAAACACGTTTAGAAACGATCTAATTATCAACCGATCGTTTCCAAATGCTTGGCCTGCACGATCATCTAATCTCACTCCCTGTGATTTCTGGTTGTGGGGCTACCTAAAGGACAGGGTTTACCATGGGAACATTCACACTTGTGCTGATCTGAAGCGCAGCATTTCAAGAGAGGTACCCACGGACTTGCTTCACTCTGCTTCGCAGGATGCAATCCTCCGCTTTCATGGTATTCTGGACACTGATGATCACCTTTTGAGCCCCTTTTGTAGCAGTAATGCTACAGGTATGTAAAGGAATGATGTACCGTAGTAGTACATTAAAAGTATTTCAATTGAATTGATTCTGCATTAATTCTCTTCCCCAGGTCCTTGACATTAATACTATCAAGTTTGGTCCTCGTACGGTAATTAGTTTCCGTGTTATAATCTGTTAAATAGGAAAAGTTTAATCATAACCACCCGGTATATTTGTTTCTACTTACCAATACATGTGCTCAAATGCATTGTAAGTATATTGGTCGTACTCCACTTTATCTTTGTTGGCGTCTTTTCTCAGCATTTTCTTGCATTTAATGGAAAACTCCACGATGGTAGGTTTAACAGAATTGGTATTCAGGTTTGTTACATCTTGTCACAGAATCAACGGTGTTGCTTCTTGCCACTGAGTACGATTTTGGATTGGATTGTTTGGAGGAAAGAGACCAAACAGCGAGGTCATCGGTCTCATCGGATTAGGGAAGGACGGGGAAGGAAATCGGCCGTGCCCTTTCAAAGGAACCATCCCGGCATTTGCCTGGAGCGATTTACGGAAATCACGGAAATCCTAAATCAGGATGACCGGACACGGGATTGAACCGTCGTCCTCCCGAATGCGAGTCCAGTGTGCTAACCACTGCGCCACCTCGCTCGGTCACTGAGTACGGTTAACTGTCTTAGTGACGAGAGAACTTTTGCTTTCAAATGCTAAAAATGCAACAGTAGTCACACAAATCTGTTCACAAGTTGTTAACAAGTACTACAAACAATACACTTTAGCAGAAATCAGTGTACTAGATGCATCCCCTCATTCTAGTGTAAATTTCGGAGTTCTTCATTGAATGCGAGTAAGTACAAGAAACGGATCCGAATAAAAGTAAAGCAGTTGGGTGCGGAATGACTTCCTAACCCACATCTGTGCGGCGAACGACATCTGTGCGGAGGCCACGGGTGAAGAGAAGACACCTGCCGCCGCTCCCCTTATGGAACAGACGGCGGAAGAACGCAGCTCGACGGACACACCGAAGAAGAACACGGATGCCGCTGCAAGAACGCCGAATCACATCGATTCCGAGCAAATCTGCTCCGACGAGAGGGCTACCAGAGCGATGAAGACGCTCAAGTGCATTGGCCACGTCGCCCGCTGCACACGGAAGACTCAACCGCTGCCCCCACTGAGCCTGTCACCGCAGCCAACGAGTGAGGAGTGGTGCCGCTACGCGGCCAGACATCTCCGAGCGCTTGGCTTCGACGCTCGTCCACCAGACACGGATGAGCGACCTGGGCCTTCCCCCGCGCTTGACGCAGCGCGACAGGGGGCTCTTACAGCCTAAACTCCAACACACCGTGCTGCAGCACTGTCACGGACCGATCTCTTATGACGAACATACGGCTTCACATGGTATCCGCTTGCGTGATACCTAACCCATCCTTGCTTGACCTATCGCAGTCAACAAGATTCCGCTACTGCTCTTACTACCCGACGTAACTAACTTTCGCAGAGTTCCCCCCCCCCCCTCCCCCTTGGCGCTTGCATTGGCCCTTTTTCCCTCTGCCCTTCAAACCGCTACCCTTCCTTCAACTTTCGACCCAGTCTGTCTCCAGATGAGCGCGTATTACTGGTTAACCTTAACCAGACGTACGCAGCCATCGCAGTACCCACATCCTGCGAGACCTCACTTTAGAGAAAACTAATCCTTATGCAGAGGTGGCAGTAGACCTTTCGCGTTGGCAATCATACTGGTGTGGCCGTGGAGGGGCTCCACCTCCTTAAACAAAAACAAAAACAAAAAAAAATATAGCTGAAGCCTTCCAAGGGAGCATCAGGAAACGGTTGACTACAGAAGGAGAAAGGAATACAGTAGAAGACGAATGGATAGCTTTACGAGATGAAATACTGAAGGCAGCAGAGTATCAAATAGGTAAAAAGACAAGGCCTAGTACGAATCCTTGGATAACACAAGAGATGATGAATTTCATATATGAAAGGAGAAAATTTAAAAATGAAGCAGGAGAAAGGGAATGCAAACGTCTAAAAAGTGGTAAAATTCTCCTTCACTGTGACAATCGTGAATGACCGATCGCATTCTTACAGCTGGTTCATTCTCTAAATAGCCACACATAAATTCTAATCTGTGCTCTAATGACCAGTTGGGAGGAAAACAATGAGAGAATTGATGGAGCCACGCTTTTGGATGAATGTCGTTGCCAGAATTCTTAAATGTTTTAAATTTACGTGTAGTAATGAACAGCTTATATTCAAAATCATCATGTCGGCGAGTCGCATATCGGTCATTGTTACGTCTTTTCGGCGGTTCCATTTCAAAATTCGGTGCACCTTGCCAATTTCTTTCACAATTTCCGAAATGCGCTGTGTTATTATTTTGTGGCTGTTCCGTATTTCTATGTCCCTCTTCCCGTATTGGGGCGCGAGTGTCCTCTGAAATACGTAATTCTTGTATTACCTGTGTCAACTGATCTTGTACTTCCCGGATTTCTCTTCTGTACTGTGTATTGATTTGATTTTGATTTTGTTTGAATTTTCTAATTTGTTCATACTCTTCAGTGTCCGTGAAGGCTACAGGTCTTGTGCCATTCAGATCATCATCTACCTTTGTAGATAAGTTAGTGAACTGATCTGAAAGTTCGGCTACTTTATCCAATAGTGAAATTATTTCCTCTGTGTGTTTTTCTGAACCAAGTTACAGAGTGTCCATTTGTGTTTAAATCGTATCTACCGTGTCCTTTAAGTTTTCCTGAGTTTTTGCGAGTTGCGTAACCGAATCGGTAGATGCAACTGAGTCAATTTTAGCTTGCAAGGTGTCGTGATTTTCATGAACAATAGTTTGCAGTTCTTTTATGGCTGCTTCGTGATTCTGTATGGCATTTTCATGCCGCAAAAAAATAGGTTGAAAATGCTCACAAATTTGTGTTTTTACGTCATTACAGACTTTTTGACATTTCGATTCAATGTTATGTAACTCAGTAGCTAAATCTTCACGTGTTTGTTCAAGTGTGGTGTCTAACTTCCGAAGATTTTGTTCCAGTGTGTCTAACTGTTGCTGTGTTTGTCTCTGGTGTTGTTCCATTGTGCCTAACTTTTGAAGATTTTGTTCCATTGTGTCTAACTTTTGAAGCTTTTGCTGTGTCTGTCTCTGATTTTTTTCCACTGTGTCTAACTTTTGAAGATTTTGTCCCATTTGTTTCTGATTTTGTTCAAGCGTTGTGTCTAACTTTTGTAGCCTTTGTCCCATTTGTTGCATTAACTGTAATAACAGTGCACTGGTGTCTGAAACATGTTCCTCAGTGCTATTCGGCAGTGCATTTGAACCGGCAATATTCGCATTTTGAAAAGCAGAAAATGTGTCTTGATTTATTTGAGAAAACGGTGAGGACGCAAAACCTGAATCTACAGTATTTGCAAGATTGTGTCCTGTCATTTCGGAATCCTGAGGCGAGCTGTTGCCGACCGATCGATCGATAATGCTTCCCTGTTCACTAATTGTTTCACTGCCTACACCATTATTTGCAGCCTGCTCCATTTCCCTATGCACAATTACCAAATTACTACTTTGAACATTACATGGTGGCGCTAACACACTGCTTTCGTCTTCACTGTCCTTTCTGAGTTTACTTTGGAGCCTAGTATTACGTTTTTCACACGCCATTATTGTCACAAGATTTCACACGACAACACAGAAAAACACAATTTAAAGAGCAAAAATAACAGAACACATTAACATAGCACTGAAAATAATATCTAGTTAATTGCAAGCGCAGCTGCGAAATACTTGGTGCAAATCTACATGCATGTCACAACTGTTTTACTGTACAACAATGAAAAACTACAATTACAAAGGAAATTCTCTCTACAATTACGCGCTAGCAATAAACAATAGCTACACTAATTACACAAACTACAAGAAAAAATCAGAAGATTCCAGTGAGGTATCCTCGGCTAAGGGTCGACATATGAAACATCCCCTTAGAACATTTATACAAGACTGTGCTTAAACTGACACACAGTATTTTTAGCGCAACGCAATCTGACTTTCAAAAATCCCTACAAAATAATGGCCCTGGCTAACATTTACCTATACCTTTCACAAATCACTTACCTCACAAAAATCTTCGTTGCTCGAACTACTGCAATACAGCGAGCGCTACTACTACCAGCTAAATAAAAGATTCAAACTACGGAAGGCACTAACTACTGATAGGCATAGTTAGCAAATGAAAGATTTTAATAGAGAACAAATAATGTATTTACTTTATAGTCATCAAAAGTCATAATATATATAGCAGTTCATGACATCTAGTCTTACAAATTTCAAAACTCCGCCATTTCTCTCCCCACATCCACCACTGCTGGCGGCTCACCTCCAACTGCGCAACGCTACGCGCTGTTAACATCCAGCTGCCCAACACTACAATGACAGACAACAATGCAAACTAGCCACAGACTACACACAGCACAGCCAGTGATTTTCATACAGAGCGCTACGTGGCGTTACCAATAAAAAAACCTAAACAGCCTACTTACACACTCTTGGCAGTCATCTTCTCAGCAAAGGTGGCGTTAAAGTATCATTCTGCCGTCACCATCTGTGCCATTGCAGCCCTACAATACGACAATCCATTTCACAGTAGATCGTTTGTCTTTCGTTTCTTCTAGGGTTGCCACATCACTACTTCATATCTCCACATCAACTTCACTTCAGGACACAATTCTGCTGTCCTCTCGGTAGCCACTGTCACAACTGACAGTCGTGCTGAGTGGCACCAGATTACAGTCACATATCATCATCATTGCCATCTTTAACCTGGGTACATTAGGATAATGGGGCCCCTATGACCTTGACAGTGTACTATTTTGTTAGAATAAACAAAAAAGTAGATAAGTGAGGTTCTAGATGTATTTTTATTCCTTTATAGTCACATTAAATGAGTAGATAATATAATCCACAAAAGTAACTCTTTTAGCATTCACAGGTTAATGCTTAAAAATCTATGTTGATTAAACACGTATCCTTCTAGATTTGAGATGAGCGAAATCGTTAATCATTTCTTCAAAATTTGTATTTTTGAACATATCAAATTCTATGGACATCAGTGATAAAGCGATTAATCTCTCTTGAAGCATTGTACTTCGTAATTCATTTTTTATTCCTTTTAATTTGGTGAAGGAGCGTTCCGCGCTGCAGTTGGTTACCATCATGCTTAAGAAGATCATGAGTGTGATATCTACATTTGGAAATGTGTCTTCAATTTTGTTTTCTCTCAAAAGGTGATATATTTCCAATGTACTATTAGTTTCCCCGTTTCTAATATGAACCATTTTCAAGTGTTCTGTTACATGCAGACATTCCGTTTCTAACTCTTGCTCATTAACGTCTTCATAATAAATTTCTGAAAATTCTTTGCAACTCTGTGTCACCTCTTCAGAATTCAGAGTTTTCATGCGAAAAAATAAACCAAAATGTTGACTGATTGTCTCATACGAACTTAATACCTGTTTTAGATGAACGTTCAGGATATCTATTATGGGAAGAAAGGTTTCTATTTTGAATTTCTCTTTTTCATTCAGTTGGACTGACGGTGCAGAACCATCAAAAAAACGCTGGCGTGAGCTTCTACGTTTTGTTCTTCGAGATAGGGCCTTGTAATCAAATTCTGGGTTTCTTTCTTTGGCGGATGATTCAAGTCATCAAATTTATCCCTGAGATAAATGATAAAATCATCTAGGGAAGTGAACAAATTGGTTGCAACGTGCAGTGTTATTGTTTCTTTCCGAAGATAATCACTTGTTTTGTCTATTCTTTTCAATATAAAGCTCCTAATTTTCGTTAGTGCAATAAATTCTAGCTTTCCCGTTTTCCTGGACAGACAAGGCCTTCGTCTCTAGTTTCTCTTGCCTGTCCTGTGTCTTCTGCGATGGACATCAAAGTTTCTATAATTAGTTTGTGACCTTCATGCAAGGCGCTTACTGCATCAGCTCAGGCTGGCCATCTGGTTATTTAACCTAAATATTCTGTCAATATATTCAATCGGAGGGTAAAGGTCAACAAAAAGTTGTACACCTTCTGAACCATTTCAAAAAACTTTGTTGCTTCTGCACACCCAGCTGCTTGGGCACCTACCAAGTCTAGTGAATGTCCCCCAGATGGTACAAAGGTGGCATAATCACATTTCTCATTGATTCTTGCTTGTAGACCAGTGTACTTCCCCGACACGTTTGAAGCATTGTCGTAGCTTTGTCCTCTGCAATCTTCCTGGGAATATCACGGTTACCTAAAAAATTCAAGATGGTTTCCGATAAATACTCAGATTTATGGTCTTTAGTAGGATTTCATTGCCACAGCGAAATGGAAGCCCTCCCGATGCCAAAAATTTTACAACAGTTACAATCAGTTAAGTACATTTCTCCAGTAATTCACTTTTTTGATGTTGAGAGAATACGTCTATGTCTATTCTACCACCCGCTTCACTTCGTGCCAGATAAGCATCATAGATTGCCTGTGTGATTAATGTGCTTCCAATCATTACATCCACTTGGAGAGCATAGATTTACATGAGAAGGGTTAAATAAGCAGCATGAAAAACAAAATACAGAGTTTTCGGAGGGCGAGTTCAACACCATTTTCTTTCGACGCTTTCATTGTTCTTTAATTTGCGAATAAATAATGCTTTCTTTAAATACCTAATGACTGATTTATTACCATCTTTGTAGGTTCTGGATTCCTCGGAAAAGTCAGAATCTTTATTTTGAAAATATAGAGGTCCCTTACGAATCAAAACTTCGCGATTTCTTTCTGCAAAATTTTCATGAAAATAATCAAAATGGCTCTGAGCACTATGGGACTTAACATCTGTGGTCATCAGTCCCCTAGAACTTTGAACTACTTAAACCTAACTAACCTAAAGACATCACACACATTCATGCCCGAGGCAGGATTCGAACCTGCGACCATAGCGGTCACGCGGTTCCAGACTGAAGCGCCTAGAACCGCACGGCCCCACCGGCTGGCTGAAAATAATCAGCGGGATCGTGTGATATTTCTCCTGGATTGGAAAACGGTTGTTCAACTTACACAGTAGTCAGTGTTGGTGAAGTCACCGAAGTTGTTACACTTTCGTCATAGGGACGGTCGCTTTCTGGTTTAGTCTCTTTTCCTAAAATGGTGGAAATCTGAAACTGGTGTAGAACGTGAATATTCAGAAATTCCCGCAATTTGTAATCGACACGACTCGTCATTTGGAAGATTTATTATTTGATTCCTACTTACAGAAGTTGCTCCTGTAGTAGTTGTAAAATATGCTGTTAATTTTGGTAATTTTTCAATTACTTCCCTCTGCTGTATAACTCTTTTCCTTCCTGCAGATCCGCTGGGATATGAACATTTCGACATTTAATTTTGTAATTCAGTATTTATTTTTACATCGAAAATAGTCGTTAACACAAAACGGAACAGGTAAAGAATGATTACTCAAAGGATACCTCAGAGCACAGACAGTAACAACTACAGACAAAACAAACGTCACTACACCGCAGACAAATAGTGAGAAATTCACAATCGTCGAGTCGGTTTATTTAAGTCGGTCGGTCACGTTTAATTTCAAGTCGCTATTCGCTCCGTGCAGAACTGTGCACTGCTCAAAGGTAATACTCAAGTAGGTATTGTAGTCAGTCATTATCGTACGATTTTTTCGAAGTAAATTTCTTTTTCAGTAATAAATATCGGTGATCATTTGGTGATCTGGCAGGAACTACGGGGCCTCTATCGATAGGCACGTGCCCGGGGTGCCCTGTGGGAAAGAGGAGCCTGAGCATCATTCTCATCGAATATTAGCTGAGTGAGGACAGCATCCATTGCCACATAATCTCGCTACTCTCAGAATGCATTGAACTGAAACCTCCACCAGCAGACTGGACACCCATCACAGCCCCACTTCTTTCTCCTGGCTGCAGCTAGAGCTGACCAGCATAGCTCATCGCTCACTCACTACTTTAGGTGGCGTTCCCCAACATAGTGTGATAGGCAGGGCCGGCGCAAGCCCAAGTGCCGCCCCTGCGAGCTGCTAAATTCCCCCCCCCCCCCCCCCACACACACATCTTCTTTTTTTTTACAAAACATTTGTGGAATTTTATTTAATCAAATCTGTAGGAAATGACAGCAATCAATCGCTATTTTTGTCTTTACTTTTCAGATCTACCTAGGTTTCGGCCACATAACTCAAAGCATTGAGAACACTGTCCCGAAATCTATGTAGATCTGGAAAATAAAGACAAAAAATTGCGACTGATTGGCGAAATTCTCTACAGATTTGTACAAAACAGTCGCTGGGCGCCAGCTCAAAAATGGAGTCAAACCTGATTGAAGAAATCTAACTAATTTTAATAAGACTTGTGAATTTACAAAAATGTTCAAATGTATATGAAATCTTATGGAACATAACTGCTAAGGTCATCAGTCCCTAAGCTTACACACTACTTAACCTAAATTACAAACACACACACCCATGCCCGAGGGAGGACTCGAACCTCCGCCGGGACCAGCCGCACAGTCCATGACTGCAGCGCCTGAGACCGCTCGGTTAATCCCGCGCGGCATGAACTTACAGTTAACGTAAATAAACATTTTTCAGTGGTTGCGAGCAGATGATGTATTCAACGGAAAACAAAGTATATTTACAATTTAACGATAATTTGGTTTGAACAATAATATTTAGAATAACTATTTAATGCTGAACAAAATAGAAACAATACTGTACATAACCAAGACACTGATCATAATATAAAAATTAAAAAAATACCAGACAAATCGAACCTTCCTGGCTTTTGCTTGTGCAAACTCTTTCACACGATCTGTGTAATTTAAGTCCGCTGCAAGCTCGTGCTCAATCAATATTGTTGCAAGATCATTCAAACGAATTTGGCTCATCGTTGATCGGAGGTATGTCTTTATCAATTTCAGTTTTGAGAAACCCCTCTCTCCACTCGCAACTGTCACTGGGAGTGTTGGGAGAATTCTCAGAGCAATGTTAACATTAGGGTAAAAATTATGTCTTCCTATAAATTTCAGAGTCTCTTTTCGACCTATTCCAGATTTCAACTGTGTTGAAAGCACTTTTAGTTCTTCTCTCAACTCCAGTGCATCAATGTCGCTTGACTCATGATCTTGCAAAATCGCTGCGAGGTTTCTACACTTAAGTGTCCAGGCTGCGAAGGAGGTGCATTCTTCAGCTCGCCGATGTCGTAGAGAAAATCAAAATAATCACAATGACATTTCAGTTGATTGAAGCTCTCATCCAAAGATTTGGTTACTATATCTAAAAAATTATAGTAGAATTCAATCTTGTAACGTTTTGTTGGGTCATCTACTGTATCGTCCCTTCCTTCATAGGTAAAGTGTATTGGATTCTTACTTCATCGTCCGGAAACGCTTAACCGTGGTAACGTTAGCTCTTCTAGCTCTAATTCTGTAGCCAATTCTTTGGAATCCGTCAAGGAAGACAGAAACTTTTCTTCTGTTCTGCAGGTCTCAAAATATGCTTTCGTTTTTTCAAGCATTTCCACGGCCTCAGAAACATTTATGTCAGTGGTCTGGAGGGTCTTACTGACTACACTGATGTGAAGCAGAACGTCATGCCAGATTACCAGAGAAGTGAGAAAGGTGTAATTTTTTATTTGATTCGCAAGTGAAGTTGCTTCGTGAGCGGTCATGCCATCGAATTCTTCTGATATCTGAACCAGTGCATCATAAACGCCTCCCATTCGAAACCTCAGGGGAATAAGTGCATCGATGCGACTTTCTCACCTAGTATCGCTCAGTGGCTACAGCGACAGGTTAGGCAGATACTTCTTCACGACATCCCAACGTCGAACGAAGGACGAGAAGAAGTCATACAAGGTTTTCACTGTCGAAAACAGAAACAGCATATTTAGAAGACATAGCGACATCGTTTACAACAAGATTCAATGAGTGACTGCTACATGGTGCATAAAATGCTCTCTTGTTCATATCTGAAATTCTTTTCTGGAGACCAGACTTCTTTCCTTTCATGTTTGCTCCATTGTCGTATCCTTGCCCTCTCATATTACACAATAGGATTTTTTTATCTACCAAGAACTTGAGTACAACCTGCTTCAAAGTGGAGCTTGGAGAATCGGGCACTGGAAGAAATCCCAGGAAATGCTCACGAATTCGGACATCGTATACCCCGTCGAGTCTTGTCTCCTAGACGAAACGTACCACAAATGTCATTTGCTCAGCTTTTGAAATATATGGTGTGCATTCCAGAATTATATTGTAATACTTTGCAGATTTCTTCATTAACAGAATGTTGTTGGTTATAGATGATCCAATAAGATGAATTATTTCATTCCGTGTTTTTCCAAGATAATGATGACTCTTGTTCTCACCTTGCTTTGTTCTGCGCAGGTGCTCCATCGTCACAGTGTCGAACGAGTTTCAAGAAGTTTCCGTTGTCAGGCTGAAAGAGTGTTTCTGTACTTCCTCTCAAAGGCAGACATTGCCGACTCAGGAAATGAATTATTGCTATTAAGCGCTCAAGAACATTTTTCGAATATTCGCTTTCAGTATTCGGAAGTCTTTGATGATGGGCGTCGACAGTTCGTGACTTTTTCAGTCCCTCGGAAAACACGATTTACTTTTCATGTGAATTCAGATGGTTGGTAGACTTCCCGTGACTTTCGAGATACGAAGCAACCTGCCGCCAGTCGCTTATACCGTTCTTTACAATTTTTACTGTAGATGACGAAAAAAAGTTTTCAACAAAAGCAGAACACAGCATCCTTGCTCTTTGAGTACACCAACCAATGTCTATCTGCTTCTTTCTTCAAAGAATAGCTGTAGTGCACAGGGCTGAAACGCCGGTTGTCCGCGTTTTTAGGACATTCTTCAGCTTCCTTAATGCACTCGGGAGGACCTCGCATGACCAAAGTCTTTCGAATGCAGTCGGTAATAATTTCCAGCCATCTTCCGCGATCTGAGTCAATCGTGTCTTCCGGTTTAGGCTCGCCTTCAATCTCTTCTCCGGTGGTAAGTACCTCGGCTGATGTTCCTCCGGTATTTTCCGAATCGGATCACCTAATTTCAGTTCTGCCTGATGCTTCAATCTCAGAGCTTTCGTCACATAGTAGGTCTTGAGTCCAGACGAGGTCTGTTGAACATGTTGTGGATGGCACACCGTCAGCATTGCTACTGTATGCGGTGGTCACGGTACTGTGTTCGTCAACTTTCTGGTCATGTTCTGAAGATAAAGATGTAGCTGCAGTAGCTCCACTAGTTTCTGTACTTTCAGGATCTATTTTTTCCACTCTCGCCGCTGCTAGGTCGTTCTCTCTTTGGCTTGAAATATCGTTGTAGTGCATCCTTTTGCTTCTTATCGTCAACTTCCTTCAGCGCCCGTCTTTTCCTATATTCACTGCCAGACAGTCTTTTTCTACCGTCGGACATGTTTCGAACCAGCCTGTGAAGAACGATTACGTGAAACTAACTGTTGATGTTAGTGTACTAACTTTATTTGCAACGCACTTTGCAGACAATTTCCTGATATTCCATTGCAAGTAAACGGAAAATTATATTGCTGTAGGAAACACTGTTCAGGAGATAATAATGCAATAAATACACACTCGGGCATCGACGGGTACTAATGCTAGTCGAAATATATTAACTCACAGCACTGCGGTTTTTCGTGTCAAAGAACTGACACTCTTCATCTGTCGTAATTTCCATGTGTCACTTCTTTCGTGCCTGATTATGGAGTAAGGAGTAACAAATTAGTCATCGCCGTATCACTTCATTTTTCTTCGCTTTATTTGTATTCTAGCTATTGGAACGACGCGTGCTTATTTGCCGACTTGTGCAATACTAATTGTACATTATATGAAAAGCACTTACCTATTACATCCCAAGTTGCAAGAAATTCGGACGCACCAATTCTTCTGTTCTTACGAAACGCAATGAAAGTGCTTCTGACCAATCTTGGCTCCCTCGACCAACAACCGAAACGAATTCTGTAGTTTTCGTTGCAGAAAACGCAACAATACCCATTGCCTGGAAAGGCGAAGTGGTGACGCGGCAGTGCCAGGAACTAGGTCACGTGACGAGGTACAGCATGGCTACGGTTAAACTAGCGGCCAAGAAGAAGAAGCAAGAAGCTCACAATAAGTATGTGACCGATGATATGGATAAATGTATTATCAGGCAGCAATTTCTATGGCATTACGAAGAATAGAAAGAAATACGAACTTTGCGAAAACTGCACAACTTTTGTCAAACAGAAATGAGCTTCAAAGCTAGCAAGGAAACCCTTCGAAGCAATGTTCTGTCTATTTTAGAAGGTGTCAAAATTAACGTTTTGTTTTGTGGGCCGGCCTTTGTGACTGAGCGGTTCCAGGCGCTTCAGTCTGGAACCGCGCGACCGTTACAGTCGCAGGTTCGAATCCTGCCTCGGGCATGGATGTGTGCGAAGTCCTTACGTTAGTTAGGTTTAAGTAGTTCTAAGTTCTAGGGGGACTGATGACCGCAGATGTTAAGTCCCATAGTGCTCAGGGCCATTTGAACCATTTTGTTTTGTGCGGACGAGAGGGCATTGTTGCTAAAAGACCATACTTTCTCAGGTTTTCGTCAGAATCAAAGCAATCAGTAGTTTACTAAGATGAAACATGGATTCACACGCATTATACAGTAAATAAATGTTGGCAAAGTGATAGTGTGCGAGTAGTATTGTAAACAAAAGTGCCGGTCAGAGTTTAATTATTGTTCATGCAGGCGAAGACAGGTGTTTCATGGCTCAAAAACCAAAACGTCCGACTCATCACTCAGAAACGGATAGCAAAAATTTTCAAAAATACGACGAAACCCACCTTATGCCAGGCATATTAGCAGTGTCTTTATCCCTTGCAATTACTCGCAGCGTATTTATCCATTCGAAATACTTCTAGCCATTGTGGGTGTTGGGCTTATTTGACTGTAGTAATGTTCAACCATTTTTTTCCATAATGCGGGAAGAGTAAAATACTCGTAAACTGCCATTGAAGAGCTTAGCAAAATTGCTTCAGGCTTAACATGTAGCCGCAGTATCGAACATTGCATTCGAATTTCCAAATTAAATTTCGTTTTCTTCAAAATTACGAGGTGCGTTCAGAAAGTAAGCTCCGATCGGTCGCGAAATGGAAACGACTATGAAAATCCGATAAAGCTTTGCACAGATGTGTTGGGTAGTGTCTCTAGTATAACCCCAGTTAGCATCACGTTTCTCTTCTCATTTCTGAGCTCGCAGTGAGTGCGTAAAGATGTCTAGAAAATAGTGTCTGTCGCCAAGTACGAGGGCCTGGTGAGAAATTTCACCTGAAGCTATGCAGCTAACATTACATAACTGTCGTGCTGTTTCTTCTTCAAGACAATTCTCAGCCGCATTCTGCAGGGGCATGAAGATGCTCCTGCATCGTTTTCAAATGGAAATGTGAGATTACCCACAATACAGTCCGCAATTGTCTCCCCCTGAGTTTCATCTCTGGTCACATGAACCGCTGTCTTTGAAGACAACATTTTGACACAGACAACGAGGTGTAGGCCAGCGTGGAGAATTGGCGGAAAGCACTGGCGGCTGCCTTCTATGATGAGGCTATTGAACAGTTGGTACAACGCTATGACAAAAGTCTAAGTCAGAACGGCGACTACGTAGAGAAGTAGCTGAAAGGTGTAGCTAATTGTTACAAGTAAAACATTTCTGATGTTCACTGTGGTTTCAATTTGGCAATCAATCGGAGCTTACTTTCTGAACAGACCTCGTGGTTGTGAGTAAACGCACGGCGCGTAACAGACTGGCAGTGCTCCACTCGTAAGAATACTGGCCGCTGGCGTGTACGCCAGACTGCTTCCCCCTCTCTGTTCCTCCGGCGTAAACACGACGGTGCTGCCACGTTGGCGAGGAAGAAATTAGTCCTCCGCCCTCCCCTTATTCAACAGGGGCGGCCGGCAGGTAGTCGAGGCGCCATGCCACAGTTCCCGAAGCCGGTTACTCCGAGGTTTGGTTTCGAATCCCCTCTCGGGCATGAATGTTGATTTTGTCCTAAAAAAAAGTGGGGGGCAGCAGAATTGCCACCCCTCGGAAAGTGCCGTCCCGTGCGGCCGCACGTTTCGCACGTGCCTTGCGCCGGCCCTGGTTATGGGCCCTTTGCTGTTCCTTTTCTATGTAAACTATTTGGGAGACAATCTGAGCAGCCGTCTTACGTTGTTTGCAGATGACGCTGTCGTTTATCGATTAATAAAGTCATCAGAAGATCAAAACGAATTGCAAAATGATTTAGAAAAAGATTCCTGTATGGTGCGAAAATTGGCAATTGACCCTAAATAACGAAAAGTGTGAGTTCATCCACATGAATACTGAAAGGAGTCCGTTAAACCTCGATTACACGATAAATCAGTCAAATCTAAATCCGGTAAATTCAACTAAATACCTAGGAAATACAATTACAAACGACTTAAATTGGAAGGAACACACAGAAAATGTTGTGGGAAAGGCTAACCAAAGACTGTGTTTTATTGGCAGGTCACTTAGAAAATGTAACAGATCTACTTAAGAGACTGCCTACACTACACTTGTTCATTCTCTTTTAGAATACTGCTGCATGGTGTGGGATCCTTATCAGATACAATAGACAGAGTACATCGAAAAAGCTCAAAGAAGGGCAGCATGTTTTGTGTTATCGCAAAATAGGGGAGAGAGTGTCACTGAAATGATACAGGATTTGGGGTGGACATCAATAAAACAATAGCATTTTTCGTTGCGGAGAAATCTTCTCACGAAATTCCAATCACCAACTTTCTCTTCCGAATGCAAAAATATTTTGTTGACACCGACCTACACAGGGAGAAGACATCACCATGATAATATAAGGGAAACAGAGCTAGTACAGAAAGATATAGGTGTTTGTTCTTTCCGCACACTATATGAGATTGGAATAATAGAAAGTTGTGAAGGTGGTTCGATGAACCCTCTGCCAGGCACTTAAATGTGATTTGGAGAGTATCCATGAAGATGTAGATGAAGTATTTGACATTCAACTGAAAACATGCAGCAGATGACAAATTGTATGTGGAGACTGGCTCACTATTCAGTGGGTTTAGTAGGATTACGCAAATTCGTATTGTGTACCACATCTCTGTCAGTTACCTCCATGAGACAAAGGCATAGTTTGCACTGGACTTACGAAAATGGTTTCTCATAGGCTGCAAAAGTCCATCTTGCCTGAGAGATTAAGCTGTTCTCCAACTTTGCTTTTAGTCAACAACTGGGATCTCTGCTGCTGTGTTAAATGACTTTTCTCTTCTGCATTTCAGTAATGGACTCTACTCTACACCTTCAGTTCACAGTAGAGGTAAATGTCATATGAAATTTTTGGCTGGAATATCCCACAGTGGCCCTCAGGTGATTGTGTAAGGACTGGTTAAAAAAGGGGTAGTTTAACAGCTACATCATTATATGTCAGTTGTAACAACAGCTATATAAAGACAATGAAGCGAATAATGGAAAGGAGTTCCTTTTGAAGCTGCCTTACTTATCTGAGGTAACTATGGACCACATTGTATGTTTGATTGTAATTTCATCGCTCCAGCCCATTTCATTTTGCACACTGATGTCCTCATAAAGTAGGACAAGTCATTTTACTTAGAACATATCCCACTCAGTTCACATTTAATTTAAGAAATATAGTACACAATGTGTTATAACAAATTAACAAAAGGTAAAGCTGTCATCAACCCGAACTCTGATTTGAACATCACAGTGGTTTACTACAAGTGGTCTTGGTGGAGACGGTATGTCCTTGCCTTTCTCCAACCATTGAACTGATTTTGGAGAAGACAGCAAACATGAATGGGTGCAGGTGGTCCACAATAACATACATGTAATCAACAGCTTTCACAGTGCCTTTGACTACAATGAGTTGCCTGCTGTACCAACAGGTGGCATTCAATCTTGCAATGGGCAGTGGTCATAATGTTAAAAAAAAATTCTGGCTTTCAGTGGGGCATCGTTTGTACACTCCACAATATTTCAACAGTGCACGTGTCAGTCATCCTCAGGTGATCCGCTGAAGACTAATGAAGACTTTATGTAAATAAAAAACCAGATTCTGCAAGTGGACCCATGATGTCAACTGGTTGCTGTGTCATCCTCTGCCATATTGGCATCACTTGGATGCAGTATGGAGAGGCATAATGTCAGTCCTTGTTGCCTTCGCAGTGGACTCTGTTCCAGTCATTCCACCAAGAAACAAACCCTATCTCTGGCAGTACCAGAAACTGAACCCGTGGCCTCTGCACAGTAGTCCTCTATGCTTGGAGAGAGAGAGAGAGAGAGGGAGAGAGAGAGAAGGGGGGGGGGAGATGGAGAGAGAGGAGAGAGAGAAAGACAGACAGAATCCTCTTGGCATCCTTTAGTAAGTTGTGTGTGACAGCACAGCTCCTAAATCATAGTACAAGAAGTCAGCAGCTAGTAGGAATGATTGGCCTGTGGATAATGTGCACAAACCTGACCATCATGCACAACATGATCACAGAGAGGCAACCAGGGAGAAGGAGAGACTTCTTTCTCATAAAGTAAAACTGAATGATACTCACTGCTGTTAAGGTAAATTTTGGAAACTAACTGACATCAGCAGAAATATCCAGGTTACCAAGTGCCACTGAACTCTCCTTAATAAATTCATATTTCCAAGTACTACAGAAGGTGGACAAAAATACAGTAACAGCATAAAACACAACACATTACCATGTCTAATAAAGCGTAAAAAAACCATTGGGATTCACAACAACTTCCTGTCTTGGAAATGACAAATACAAGTCCTGTGTGGTTTTTAAGGGACTCTTATACCACTCCCCCAGCAAATAGTGCAAGTTCAGATAATGATGATGGAGGTGGATAGTGATAGTGCACCCTTTTCTCCAAAGAAGACAACAAATGCTTAATAACATTGAGACGTGCTGACTATGCTGACTAGGGAAGATGCGACAATTCACACTTGTGCTCACAAAACCAGACCTGGATGATGAGAGCTGAATGAACAGATGCCCTGCCATCTCAGGACACAGCATCACCATTGGGTAACAAACACTGTATACTGGGATGGTCCTCATCAGTCAAAATGGCCACATAATCTTTGGCAATAATGCAACCTCGCAGAGTAACCATGGGGCTCATGGAATATTGCAATATGGCTGCCTAAATCATCACCGTACCCCCACCTTGTTTCATTCTTGGTATATAGGCAGGTCAGTAGTTGAAAAAAGTGTGAAACAATACTCAACTGACCAAATGGCATTCTTTCATAGCTATCCTTGTTTTGAGGGCTTCAGCAAGACATTGTCCTGTTACGAGCATGTGCATCACAGATGAGTGGTTTAGGAATTCAAGTTCACCCAGCAATTGTCTGCTTCTGGGGCTCCTTTGTTTTTTTTTTTTTTTTTTTTTGGTGCTGACTGGATTCATGATTGTGATATTCAGTTCTACAGTGACTTGCAGCTGTTGTCCTCTTATTTTTCATCGCAATCCTCTTCAGTGATCATCCGTCATGATTACTCAACATATACTTTCATTTGCATTGTGACTAGGCGAATGATGTTTTTCTGCTTTCCATGTAAGCAGTGTAAATATTCTACACTTTTCCTCTTAAAACATCGAACACTTCAGCTACCTTGGTTACGGAAGCACCTACCATACAAGCGCCAACAATTTGCCAATTCACTTAGCTCTGACATAATACACTCATAACTACAAAGACTATTTTTCTGACCATGACTGACACTTTGAGTGTACTGAGGATGTTGCTCAGTGCTGTTCATGGTCAGACACAACAGTGCAACCTTGCAGGCTTGACTAGCATCTGCATTTATGTTCAAGCATGCATTCCTCAGAGTCTTTCCATGTTTTTGTCCATCCCCTGTATGTATGCGGCCCATGCACTTAACAGACTTCTTTGGAGCAAAAGTGACCATATAAATGGGAAAAACAGCCAGAGCCCATTGGTATAATGATTTCTGCATACTTGGTTCCCGATACTGAAAATCACAAAAACTAAAAGAGTAATCATAAAAAATATAATATTTTTTACACTATGTGGCAACCATGAGTCTTGCAAACAATTGAACAAGTAGCTTGCTTTTCCCAAATGTTGTTGCTTCAAAGATGCAGTGACAAGGTTGTCTGGTAGGTGACACAATAAAATAATAGTTTACACATGCCAGATATCACTGAAAATTGCCTGGGGTGACTGCTGTCAAGAATCCTAATATCTTTACAAACCATAATTTGTGTTTAAAATCTGGAGATTCTGTGATTTAGCATCTAACAAAACTTGTTGACAAGTATAGGATAATATATTTTGAGAGAAGATGCATCTTTGCATCACAAGGTATGGGATCTGTGTGAACAACAGCTTCTGTTTTATTGTCGTTTTACTTGTAAAATCACAACAGATACATAGCATGCAGTTCATCTTCTTGGCTTTGGCCATACGTGTTGCCCACTAATTATGTGGGATTGATTGACTCATGTGCTTCCAGTCTCTCCTGCTCAACTTCTAAAGCAGCCATAGGAATAAGAAATGGATGTACTACCCTAGAAAATTTAAAAAAAAGTGCGCTTTTAATGAAAGCTAGTGTAAGCTGTACCAGTATTTTGTATGTCCTAGGTCTTGGGTAAAAGGATGATATACAGGGTGGTCCATTGATAGTGACCGGGCCAAATATCTCACAAAATAAGCATCAAACGAAAAAACTACAAAGATCGAAACTCGTCTAGCTTGAAGGGGGAAACCAGATGGCACTATGGTTGGCCCGCTAGATGGCGCTGCCATAGGTCAAATGGATATCAACTGCGTTTTTTTTAGATAGGAACCCCCATTTTTTATTACATATTCTTGTAGTACGTAAGGCAATATGAATATTTTAGTTGGACCACTTTTTTCACTTTGTGATAGATGGTGCTGTAATAGTCACAAACGTATAAGTATGTGGTATCATGTAACATTCGCCAGTGCGGACGGTATTTGCTTCATGATACATTAACCATCTTAAAATGGACTGTTTACCAATTGCGGAAAAGGGCGATATCATGTTGATGTATGGCTACTGTGATCAAAATGCCCAAGGGGCGTGTGCTATGTATGCTGCTCGGTATCCTGGATGACATCATCCAAGTGTCCGGACTATTTGCTGGATAGTTACATTATTTAAGGAAACAGGAAGTGTTCAGCCACATGTGAAATGGCAACCACAACCTGCAACAAATGATGATGCCCATGGCTAATCCGCACATCAGCAGCAGACAAATTGCATGAGATTTGGGAACCTCAAAAACTTCGGTGCTGAGAGTGCTACATCAACATCGATTGCACCCGTACCATATTTCTATGCACCAGGAATTGAATGGCAATGACTTTAAACATCATGTACAGTTCTGCCACTGGGCACAAGAGAAATTACAGGATGATAACAGTTTTTTTGGATGTGTTCTATTTAGGGACGAAGCGTCATTCACCAACAGCAGTAACGTAAACCAGCATAATATGCACTATTGGGCAATGGAAAATCCACAATGGCTGTGACAAGTGGAACATCAGTGACCTTGGCGGGTTAATGTATGGTGCGGCATTATGGGAGGAAGGATAATTGGCCCCCATTTTATCAATGGCAATCTAAATGGTGCAGTGTATGTTGATTTCCTACGTAATGTTCTACTGATGTTACTGCAAAATGTTTCACTGCATGATAGAATGGCGATGTTCTTCCAACATGATGGATGTATGGCACATAACTCATGTGCAGTTGAAGTGGTATTAAATAGCATATTTCATGACAGGTGGATTGGTCATCGAAGCACCATACCATGGCTCACATGTTCACCAGATCTGACGTTCCTGGACTTCTTTCTGTGGGGAAGGTTGAAGGGTATTTGCTATCGTGATCCACTGACAACGCCTGACAACATGCGTCAGCACATTGTCAATGCATGTGCGAACATTATGGAAGGCAAACTACTCACTGTTGAGAGGAATGTCATTAAACATATTGCCAAATGCGTTGAGGTTGATGGACATCATTTTGAGCATTTATTGCATTAAAGTGGTATTTAAAGGTAATCATGCTGTAACAGCATGCGTTCTCAGAAATGATAAGTTCACAAAGGTACATGTTTCACATGTATCACCAAAATAAAATGTTCAAACGTACCTAAGGTCTGTATTTTAATTTAAAAAACCTACCTGTTACCAACTGTTCATCTAAAATTGTGAGCCATATGTCTGTGACTATTACAGCGCTATCTATCACATAGCGAAAAAAGTGGTCCAACTAAAACATTCATATTTCTTTACGTACTACATGAATATGTAATAAAAATGGGGGTTCCTATTTTTAAAAATGCAGTTGATATCCGTTTGACCTATGGCAGTGCCATCAAGCGGGCCAACCATAATACCATCTGGTTTCCCCCTTCAAGCTAGACAAGTTTGGTTCTTTGTAGTTTTTTCGTTTGACGCTTATTTTGCGATATATTTGGTCCAGTCACGATCAATGGACCACCCTGTATAATCTGACATAGTTCTTCTAAATCCAGAAGAGCAAATTGTCTGATATTAAAATGCAAGAGTCTTTTATGAAGAATTTGAAAGCTGTGAAGGCATAGTGTCCAAAAATATTTCCCACTTGCAAACTGCTCACTACCACAGTGTGGAGAGAGCAATAAAACACTTCAGTGCTGATTTTATCATAAACTGGACAAGATTGATTTCAATGACAAATCAAGTGATAGTGTGTAGTTGATACATTTGGGGAACCTAAACAGTGTTAAATATGAAGATCAGTGTTACATAGCCTCCTGTCAAGTGACAACAGAATATGGATAATGTATTGTTCTATTCATCATTTTCACATTCCTATGACATTAATCCATTCTCCCGACATTTTTTGAGGGATTGTAAAACTTGAGACTGATTAACCTTGTCCTTCTGCCAGCTCTAGTAGATCTTTTGTTGACTGTGAACAGTTTTATTTCTGAGTACATTCCTACACATCAGATATTTTTACTTTGTATTTTAGTACATTTTTAGAAACTGTTTGATGAATTTTGTTCCTTGTTCTGTAATTTGCAAAACTAATTACGTTAAAAATATAATCCATTTCCACTAAACTCTGTCTATATGAAATGTAATTAACTTTTTCTATTCATGCCTTATTTAGCCTTCTACAAAGTATTACATAGGTGACAGTACTTACCTTCCACGTTTTTTATCAGTTCTCTCATGAGACATTCTATTCTTTTGAAAACTGGATATCTTAAGAAGTTAATGTAAACAAAAGCCCAACTGTATATTTAAATGTAAAAATAAAAGGAGAGCATTGTATTGATGTTTTAGTAGTATATTTGCAAAATGTGCCAATGTCAGTTGAAACACTAATACAGAATTGTAGTTCTATATTCAAGTGTTTGTTATATCATCAGTGAATCATGATATTTCTTCATCCTTAAGAGATCAGTTTCAGTGACTTCAGTTCCTCCTTAAGTTGTTTCTTCTCTTGCTCTGAGTATCCAACCAGGGGAGGACGTGGCTCACCCACATCAATTGGAGTCATCAGATTCATGGCTGCTTTCATTGCAGGTACCCAAACACCTTTTTCAAACAACAAAAATTTTAATTTTTCCAGTATGCAGTATGCAGTAGGGCTAAAGTAAGTAAAATGGCAGACTGATACACACAAGATCTTTGAAATAAACTCCTGCAGAATAACAGAGGAAAAAAGAAAATCTTGTAATTTCCAATTTTAAAGATGTCATCTAAAGATTTATTTACTCAATTTTTCTTTGGATCTAGGATTATACTGGGTACTGGATAACTCCTCAATTAATATACATATTTCTTGAAATTTTTTTAACACATCATTTTAGCAAAAAATAATATTACATTTATATACTACCCAATATTTTATAACTGTATACACTTTCGAAATACAATCGTAATTGAGACAACAGTTTTATTCTCCTAGATACACCCTTACTACGAAGACAAAATAATCGTTCACAGTTGATTTGAAACAGTTTCTGTCCATAATTATTTTTGTGGATTTGGGTAATGTGTTGTACAGTTTGATGCCAGGATGGAGTATGCCTTTTGTAATGATGCTGTATTTGTATGTTGTACATACACACCATTTATTTCTTTTGTATGGTAGCTTTGTATAGATTTATTATAAGTAAAGCTTGGACTGCTGCTGTTTAAGTTTTCTTTTACAGTAATTCTATTTTCTGGCATGTATATATGTCGAAGTGGTGGTATTTTATTTTTCTGAAATAGCTGCATACATGATGACCATGGTCTACTCCTTCCATTAGTCTAATAATCTTATCCTGTAATCTAAATCATTTCAATTTGCTCCACAATTTCCTCACAGTACTGTTCCATATTTCAATACTGAGTGAACATAAGAAAAATATATGGTCTTGAGATTATTGTATGATCTACAGCTCCTTGGTATTCATAATGTAAAACATGCTTTGCTTTTTCTGATTATGTATTCTACCTGTGTGTCCCATTTCTCATTATGTTCTAGCCAAGTACCAAGAAATTTTGTACTTCGTGTTTTTCCAAATGTCTATTTATTTCAGTATGAGGATTAACTGGTGTCCTATTCTTTGTGGTGAATATGAATATGTCCATTGCAATAGCTTTTTTTCCCCAGATTTATAATCAAACAGTTTGTGTCAAGTATTCTACTGTGTCTTGGAGACAGTCTTAATGTTGCTTTCAAAAGTTTCTTTGTTATTTTGCATGATTAAGATGTTGCTGTTATCTGCAAGTATTGATTAAGCCATTTACTTCATGTGATGGTATCAAAGTGTGTATTTGTTGGCATGTGAAATATTGTACCTACCTGCTCAGTTTTTGATACCAGGTATGTGTGATGTGCTACTAATAAACAATCTTCTTATCTGACAACATTCAGTAAAACTTGATTCCATCTTTACAATCAGAAAAAAATATGAAAAATTGGCTTCAAAACTGTCAGCATCAAATGCACAAATGGTCTCTTGAAAGAGCTAGAAAGCTAACAGTTTTGATTATGCTAGTACTAAAAGATAGTAATTCATAAATACATTTTATTTTGCTAGTGTGCAAAGTACGCAAACAGATCAAGTGAAAAATATTTAACAGAATAATCAAAAGAATATGATAAATAATGAAAGAGGACATGAAAGAAAATGTGTGAATGCATTTAAATGACACAAATTATCTTACCGTATCTCGTCATGGCTTTAATAGCCTGGTTTAGTATCATTTGCTGTTTATGGGCCTCATGTGCATCACCTTTCTTAATACTCTCAAAAATTTTCTGTGCTGGCCCAGGAAGCATGTTGAGTGTTGTAGCTATAGTAGAATTATATCCAAGAGTAGCTGCACCTGCCAGAACCTGTTCAAACAGTTTTACAGTAGGATTAAAATAATTTGATGTAACACGTTCAGTCACTTAATTATTAACACAATAAACCAAAGAACATTTATATGCCTGGATAACAAGAAATGTTGCCACTTTACAAGAACAAGTCAATAAAATAGATAAATAAAAAAGTAAAATAAAATAAAATTTGATAGAACTATATGTGTCAGAACTTGTGATATGATGATATCAGTTGGTCTCTCAGGTGAGGAAACAGGGAAACTGATTTTTCACCATGCACCCTGACCACACACTGCAAGGTGGCTTGAAAATTACAGATGCAGTAGGCATAGATTTTACAGTGGTTCAAAGATTGAAAAATAGTCTTATACATATAGAAATGTAAAATTTTACACTGCAAAAAATGCAGAAAAATAGTATCCCATAATATCAGTGAGTCACAACTGGAATACATCAACTCGTACAATCCTTGGATGTAATGGTTTGTGGAGATTTGAAATGAAGTAATCACCTAACCTCAGCCATAGGTAAAATGCATGGCAGACTTCAGTTCATTGGCAAGATATTGGGAAAATGCAGCCTATATATATATAGGTAGCTGCTTATGATGCACTTTTATATTCCATCTCTGAATATTGCTCAAATGTGTGGGGCCTATAACAAGTAGGACAAATAGGGGATGGTGAACATATATAGTGAAGGACAGCATAAATGGTCACAGGTTCATTGGACTCATAGGGGAGCATCATGGAAGTACTGAGAGGCCCAACATAGCAGACACTTGAAAATAAATGACAGATTCTGCAAAAGCTCACTTGCAAGATTTCAAGACCCAGTATTGAGCAAATAACCTAAAGATATACTTTAGCCCCATTTGTACCACTCCCAGAGCAATGCAAAGACAAGATTATACTAATTACAGTGTGCACAGAGTCATTTAAGCAGTCATTCTTCTCATACTCCAAAAGTTATGGGAATGAGAAGACACCCTGACATGTGATACTATGCTAAGTACTCATTGTTATGCACTTCGCAGTAGTTTGCAGAGTACATATGAACCTAGATGCAGATTTAGTATACAGTTCAACAAAAAATTTTGTTTCAGTGCCAATAACCAACCATATTTTTCACTGCATAGAAGGGGAAAATAAATATATAATAATCTGTGCAGAGACATTCATTCTGTACACATATTGATAAAAATGGATTAAAAATTGAATATGAAATAATAATAAATAATTTTTTATCCATTCTATAACTGAAGAATAAGCAAGGAAACAGTTATTTATTTAGAAATTATACTCCAAAACACCATCTGTTTTTGGTTACAGTATTCAAAGCCAGATATACTCTTGCTTAATGCTAAATATATAGTTTTAACAATAATTAATAATTAAAGAGTGCTTCTACTTGAACATTTTTAATTATTCAACATAAAAACAATAATTCACATACCTGGTCACATCCTAAGAAAACACTTACATCACCATTGTTTACCAATAAACATTGTATTGCTTCTTCTATATTTGTGTTTGTATACTTTGCACCTGCAAATGTTGGTATTTCCTTCAAGGCAGCCTCCAAGAAATTTGGAACACTGACTGAAACATCAATCAGTTATTAATCACTAACAGACATTTGCACTGAACAATTGCATTAAATTTGGCTGAAAGATTTCAGATGTGGAATATATGTATAGAAAGAGTCACATTAAAAGATTACACATACATTCAAAGCTATAGCATAACAAATGTCTTGTATATAATATAATGGAGTTTAAGAGTGAATCAAATAATTTTCTTTTGGCCAATTGTTTCTACTCTATTCAACAGCATCTTCACAAGGGCTCTGAAAATTAGTGGGTCTTGTAATGCAATTCACATTGACACCATAACAAAGTCATATTTGTGCACCTTTGACTTCTTTCCACATCCTATAACTGTTTCTCCATTGCAGTTTGATCAATATAATATAATGTAACAGAGTAATCTATGATTATTTTATATTAGTCCTACAGTATTTTTGCAATAGATTCTTCTACATAGACATCAGAGATTAAAGTTTCATAGTTGGGTTAAGAAGTATGACATCATGCTCTTGCATACAGCATTTATCACATGGCAGTTTTCCACAAAAAAGGAATTGGCTGTGCTCTTACAGTTGCCCTATTCAGCCAGTTATGGTGCTTGAATTCCTGAAAATTCTAATATCCTTGTCATGTTTTCAGGCATCTAAACAGCTAGATACCCATTTTGGCACTGGAAGAAAATTGCTCCACTGTGCAGAACAGGCGTGGGCCGGGGATTGGACAGATAGCAGGGAAGGCATTGGGAAAGGTGTCGTAGTGATGCATGTGAGAGTGTACAGGGACATTGTGCAAACAGGATAATGATGGGCTGCTAGGTGCTGCATTGAGAGGCTGTGCAGTGGAGGGAGACAGGGGGGCTGGGGGGAGGGGGGGGGGAATGGGGAGAGGAGAGATGGAAACCAGAGAAAGGGAGAGGACTGCACAGATGCAGTGGGAATGTAGAAGGCATGTATGAGGCTGGAGGGGAGCAGGGAAGTGGATAGAGGCACATCAGGAACAGAGACTGGCAAAGCTTGAGGCCAGGATGGTTAGAGAACTGAAGATTATGTTGCAAGGAGAGTTCCCAAATGTGCAGCTCAGAATCAGGGATCAGTCGAAAGAGCAAATCAAGATATTGAAAATATGTTATCAACTTGGATGGAAACAAATGAAACTTCAAAATGGTCTGAAGGGCTGAGGTTTGTGCGAGCAATGAAAAATAGAGCTTATCATGAAGGGATCAGATGTTCACCATATGAAGCCATGTTTGGGGTTCCAGTGAAAATGGGCATTGTGACCTCAGCTGTTCCACGTGATTTAATAAAAAATATAAACACTGAAGAATACTTGGAAATAATGTTAAACACCACTTCCACTGACTCACTGGAAGTTGAAAATGACGGCCAAGGAATTGATGCCAGTGAATCAAATACAGAAACAGAAGAAACAGAGGCAGAAAGTGCAGCTGCAGCAGGTGAGGAAGCACCAGGATTTGATGACAGTTAACAATGAGACATTGGTACCAGATGATGGTTGTGATGAGATGCTGACAACTTTTAAAAGTGTTAATAAAGTGAAATAGATCTGAGAAGCTGCCAAAGAAGATCTTCAATTGCAGGCAAAGAAAATGAAAGCAGCCTCATGTAACAAAATTTCAAAACCTTCAGTTGGACAGAATGTGAGAATTAAAGTACCAGATGTAGACAGGGCAAACATTGATGCAAAATCTGTAATAGCAGTTTGTTGTTGTTGTGGTCTTCAGTCCTGAGACTGGTTTGATGCAGCTCTCCATGCTACTCTATACTGTGCAAGCTTCTTCATCTCCCAGTACCTACTGCAACCTACATCCTTCTGAATCTGCTTAGTGTATTCATCTCTTGGTCTCCCTCTACGATTTTTACCCTCCACGCTGCCCTCCAATGCTAAATTTGTGATCCCTTGATGCCTCAAAACATGTCCTACCAACCAATCCCTTCTTCTAGTCAAGTTGTGCCACAAACTTCTCTTCTCCCCAATCCTATTCAATACCTCCTCATTAGTTACGTGATCTACCCACCTTATCTTCAGCAGTAGTGATAAATATTCAGGATGATGAATTTTATCAACTCGGTACCAAAGCTGGTAAAATGAAGTCACTGTACACTAGGAGTAAATTCATATTGTGCAAGGAAAATTTTATAAACGTTGAATGTTATGTAATTTGAAATGCCACAATAGTCAACCTTGTTGTAATAAAAAGTAATATTCACAAGGTAACATTTTTTACATTTTTCAATAATGTGGAATAATCACATCGGAATGCAAGAATGTTTAAAATACATAAATCTACAATAAGTACAAACTATTTCACCCAGAGCTCACTGTTGGCCAAGCATTAAAAAATTACAGATTATGACCCTGCCGTCAATATTTATACTTCAGTGTGTAATGCATATTAAGGAAAACTATCCAAGTTATCAACAGTATGACATGCGACATAATTATAACACAAGAAACAAGCAGGACCTAGTTTCTTTCCGATGTAACTATAAAAAACACAAAAGTGCTTCTTATACAAGTCCATAAAATTTTTTAATGCCATACCCCAACATATCAGGGATCTTCCAATTCAACAATTAAAAAAAAAAAAAGTAAAAGAATTTCTTCTTGAGCTCAGCATTTATGAAACTGATGAATTTTTAATGGAGGCAAAGAATATGGTATGACTACACTTTGTGATCAGTTTTTATATGCTTCTATATATGAGTAAGTCTGTAATTGGCTAAATTTACTAGGCAATATCAATTTGTACCAGAAGTTTCTCTGTTTTGTTTTTGTGTGAAGGTACCATAATTATTTGTGTAATATTTTTCTTGTTTTTGTAATTATTTGTGTAACATTTATACTATGTAATATTGACTTTTGTGATGCCTCAGATGATCTCTGAGGTCTCTACAACAATAAAAATCAATCAATCAATCAATTGCTAAGCTGATTTTTTAAAATGAATGCAGTTTTACCAGTTGGTATGGTTATACTCCAAGATTTACCAACGTCTCTCAGTAAAAGTTCAAAATCTATGCATATAATGAGAAATTTCAGACTTTTACCACACCGTGTTGGTAAGGTTTAGGTTTCACCAGTTAATTCTGGGATTTGCCAATCATGTTACTTTTACAGTAACACATATATTGAAGATGTTAGAGTGCATCAGCATAGCATTTATTTGTGCAAAGAGCATTACATTTTCATCTTAACTTAGTGTTACTGTTTCCATAATATCATGTCAGAAATGTGTCTCTGTTTGGTATTATGCCAATTTATAAAGTCAGTGTTTCATTATTTGATGTTTTAACATTCTACATCTTTTCTAAAATTACATAACATACATCCAAAACTGTACAATTATTGCCTTGCATACAACTCATGGCTACACACTTTATAATTTTTATACATACTTGAAACCCGTAGAAAACCATTTGACTTTAAATGAAAGTACAAGCTCCCAGAATCATATGCAACGTAAAGAAACAAGATTTGTGTCACCCTCTATTCCCGGTATTAAAAATACTGAACATTACATGCCTGTACATATTTGAAATGACAGTCCCTACAAGAAAATATTTAAGAACCTCCAGTGCATACCAGGAAAATAGCTTTGTGCACAGTCATGGAACAAGAAATGGCAATAACATCTATGCCTCCTATGCCAGGACATCAAACTATCAGAAAAGTGTTCTTCAGAGAGGTAGACAATTATACAATCACTTTCCTAACAACATCAAATTATCAAAAGAAGAAAGCTTGTTCAGAAAAAAGCTTAACTCATTTCTGATGGATCACAGCTTCTGCTCTGTACATGAATTCCTCACCAATTGAAGGGGAAACTTATAACATAAAATTATCAAACATAATGATACTATACAAATATTACACACACACACACACACACACACACACACACACACACACACTCATCAAACTTTTGCAGAGCAGTCATTTGTGATAAATTCTATTCTTATATACATATAATCTTTATCTCCTCTGTATTGGTTATTGACTTGTCCTGTGTCTGTACAAGATGTCACAGGTCCAAAATTAAATAAACGAATAAATATGCACTTTCTGACAATTTATACATTTCCCAATAATTCATCTTCCTGTTCATACTCCTCACACCCTCAGTCATCCTGCCTCCCCCATCCCAAAAAAAATCTTACTCCCCTTCCTCTCATTTTCTTTCTATCTCCTTCTATCTATGTATCTATTGGTCCATCTATGGTGAACTTTATATTGTGTGTGTGTGTGTGTGTGTGTGTGTGTGTGTGTGTGTGTTTACATATACAGAAGTTCAAAGTGATTAACACTTACAGTTTACACCAGTATAAGCTGGTAAATGGTAGTATAATAATGGTGTTTTTGGTGCAGCTTTTCCAACTTCTTTCAGGTACCTCACCAGGTCCTGAATTGAAGCAGGGCGATTGAAAAGTTCAGGCAAACAAAGCAGTCCAGAAACTCCAAGGTCCTCACAGTGTTTTGCCTAGAAGAGAATTTTGTGAATTGTTATGTTAGTAAATAATTTTCTATCTCTCAGTCATACTTACATGACATAAAACCTGCATCATTTATCATACAAAACAAATGAAAAATATAGATATTACTGTGCTTAATTTGAACATATGTAATAAAGCATTTTTCGATAAGAAGGAATCATTCTGAAATATATTCACTCATTCAGACTGTTAGTGAACTATGAGCTGATGGTATTATAAATTACATTGTACTTCTAGCTATTCCATGCCGTCATATAGAGCTTAATAAGGATGTACATACTGTAAGAACTTGTGATGATAAAAATATGCACTGTCTTTTCCATATGACAATTCAATTAAACTATCCATTACAGGTACTGGTTATACCTATCCAACTTATTTGCTTCTAGACAGTAATACAATTATTCTTCGTGTATCACAAAGGAAGAACAGTCAAAACCGTGGCATCTTATCTTAGTACAACAAGTACACAGGACACCTCTTAGTTTGATTTTGGATTTTTCTTGGAACAGTGAAACCCAACTGTTTAAGGATTTTTACACTGGACATGGCTCTTGATCTCTAGTAGCCAATTGTGTAATACTTATTTCACAGTTAAGTTGCAGCATTGTTGTTGTTCTAGCCAACACAGGCTCATCTGAAACTCGGGCGTGGACTGACTGTCTCAGGACCAGAAATCAGGCCCTTGTATATCATCACAATAATAGGTACTGAAACTACACGTTGTTTAAAGTTAAATTTATAGAAATTACAATTACAACTTAACTCATTAAATTAACTGAATACATTGAAAAATTCCATCTTTTTTACAGTTTCTTCTACTACAAGGTTTAGGCCAAATTATTTGTTTAAATGATGAAATTAACATATATAGTTATGTAAACAATACTTCTGACAAAACTGTTAATTACTTTGGAATTAATGAAGGGCTGGTTTTGCTAACATATTTTCGAATAGAGTCAAATAGATCCTTTAAGAATGCTCTTGCTTCATCTCCCAAATGTTTATAATTAGTACAGAATTTATATTTGTTTATACATCAACAATAGAATTTAAGTTTTGAAACAATTACATATTTCAACCTATAACAAAAGATACTAACTAGGAATAGTCGAAATAAATTCAAAAATCAATTACATACCTAATATTAAGCACAAAATAAGATCTGGTGTTATATTCCTTAAAACTAAAGGCCAATCTTTCTCTTTTATGAATAATGCAGATTATTTTCACATATGTTAATGGTAATCAATTAAAATTGAAAAAACCGATTTTAAGGAGGCAGATGGCAAAACAAAATGGGAAGTAAAAATATCCCAGCTTGCTTCATCATACAGTTGTTTTTCAGTGTTTCTGTCTGTCACTCAGTGCTTCCTCTGTGTGGTCAGTAACAATCTCCCATTTCCATACTGTTGTTATGCTAACTTCCAGGTTGCTAGCTCCTTCGTCAAGTAACAAAAAGGGATAATCTGGGGAATTTTAGAAAGGAGTGATAGGCCACTCAGACCCAAAGATGAGAAAGCTCCATCTGTTGTGAGGATAAGGACAGACAGTGATGAAGGGAAGGTGGATATAGTATACAGCACATTGGTAAGCCCTGTGCCAGCAACAGTCCAGAGATAAAAGAAATACAGTGCAATTAAGAACTAAGAGGAAAGTAGAATGGAAATGGGGGAAAACCAAAAAGAGGGACAGAGATAAATGATAGGACAGAGTGAAAAATAAAGCTGAGTAAGAGGAAGAGAAGTGACATGAATGCTTCAGTTAAGAACTAAGAAGAAAGTGAGAAAGGAAATGAGGATATGGGAGAAAGGGAGAAACATGAACATAAAAAATTAAAAAGTAACAGAGTAAATTATTGAGTAAATAAATTAAGAAATAGTAACAAAAAGTGAAAAGTAAAAAAAAAAGAGAAGGTGAGAGAGCATGTTAATGGAAGTTAAATCCAGGAGGATGGTGGGATGTTATAATACAGTATATTGGAGGACTAAAATTTTCTGGGTTTCTGTCACTGATCATGTAGATCATATCAAGCAACTGGCAGCAGCATTTATCCTCCTGAATTAAATTTCTTTCAGACAAATTTTCAATAAATTGAGACAGTTGCAAGGTGCACCACAGAAGTCAGCAGGTGCAGCTAGAAGTTTGACAACAGTCTGAGACTGTCAGTTTGGATGTGCCCACAGTCTCTTGCCCATGCACTGTACTGGTTGGTCAGCAGCTTCTAGAGACAGGCCCAGTCAGCTCTAACTCTGTTTCCTCCTCAGTTCATGCTTTCAGTGAGGCAGCAGAAAATTGGAAGGCATACGAACACCACCTATGGCAGTACTTTCATGCCTTCCACATTCTGGATGTGAAGGTATGTCATGGACTGTCTTTGTCATGGATTTCTTTACCCTTGTATCGGGTGTTGCAGCAGTTGGTCCCATTGCAGAAACCTTTGCCTTTGTTGTTTGACACTTACATTCATTGTTGTCTTCCTATTATCACTGCCAAACACACATCGTGACAATGGAGTTGAATTTCACCGATGCAAGAAGGAGCCCCATCAATCTTGTCATGACCCTCAACATCCTGAGTTGCAATAGACATATGCCCATGTCATGATTCATGATGTTATCATCCAATTCACCCCAGATGAAGAAGTCCAGCAATGGGCTGTCCAGTTGGATAACTCCTTCCTTGAAGAGGTTTTGTCAACTGAGCAGCCATATGAGGTCTACCATACTGCTGGTCTGCAACTAGTGGCCTTGTGCAATGTTGTGACGGTACAGGGTGGCCTGGCTGCATCCAGGGAGGATGACATCATGGCAATATAAACTGACCAATCCAGCACCTCCCTCACAGTGTGTGGACAGCATTCCAGCCACTGCTCTCTGTTTTTATCATGTGTGTTCTTTTACTCCAAACATGACAGATCAGAGTGTCCCCAAGATTGAGCCATCTCTTGTAAGTGTCAGAAAAAAGGTCACTTTGCAGTACTCTGCCACTCAGCTGCCCAGATTGCAGCACCAAAGATCATGGATATGAATATTCAGGAAGTGTTATCGTGGGGGCCAGTTCCCGATCATGATTCCAAAAAGCTTTTTAGCAAGATTTTGGTTCTCTCACAACAGCTGTGCCTGAAGGTAGACACCAGCATGGCAGTTTCCCTGCTTAAAGCCGAAACATATTCAGACCTCAGCTCTCTGCAGTTGTCACCAGTAAGCAGGCATCTTGAGCAATACAGTAAACAGCAAATCCCTTTGCTTGGTCTATTCGTGGTGGGTGGAGGTCACCTATAAATCAGTGATTCGATCTGTTACTTTTATTGTCATTCACAACACTAGTTTAGCAAACCTTTTCAGGTTTCATGCCTTTCACAGCTTTGGCTTTTCGATCATGAACTCCATGCAGTTGGCATCTGCTGAGATCCACGGTCAGTTTTCGGAATTTCTGTGCTCAGAATTTCAGGATGTCTTTGCAGAAGGCCTAGGGTGCACCATAGACTTTCAAGCCCACATAACCTCGAAGCAGTTGGCTCGGCTTAGATTTTCTCATGCTAGGCAGAAGCCCCTGGTCCTCTCCTCCTCACACCAGCCACTTTTGCCTGTATCCCCAGGCCTTTGGCAACTGGGGATTGCTCGCTCCTCCCACTTCTGGGGCCTTCATGGACATGGATGCTGCCTCCAAATCACAGTCATTTGCAACTTGCCCCAGGAATCAGCAACTCTCTACCTGCCCTCCCCCCACAAGGGGGGAGGAGTGTAGTGACCCACATAGATCCACACCTGAGATACAGGTATACAATTGTAGGGCACACCACAGAAGTCAGCAAACACAACTAGAAGTTCAAAAACCATCAGAGGCTTCCACTTGTGGATGCACGCACAGCCTCTAGTCAGCTTTTAGAGAGGAAGATGAGCTTACGGGCATACAACAGCAAGGATATTAGTGGGCTTTTAGAGATGGGCCAGGCCAGCTCTAACTCATTTACATGTTTACCTATGCATATGTGTTATCAGATTGTTACTGTGAACCACTCCTTGGCTAGTGTACCCATTGTAATAACTTGTTTTCTAGACTCAATAAAGTTTGTTGTGTCAGTCATCATGTGGTGTTCTCTTGTGCAGTTAGAACAGACTTGATATATCAATGTTAGCTTCAGAGATAGTATAACTGGTTTTCAGGATTCATTAGATGTTATGTCAACTGTTTAGGATAGAGGAGGGAATTGTGGCTCAAATGTGCATGTGCTTAACAATTGTCAAATGAGAACATCTTATAATGCTGTTGCATGCACTCATTTACTGTTTAATAGTCTCACAATATTTGTTAAAGGTGAGGGTGTGATTGAGCACTATTATAACAGCTTAGCTTGATATCTTATTTTCTAATTGTCAGCTCTGCACTTACAGAGTTTGAGAACTAAGTGAAAAGTGTAAATTTTGTTCTGCACTGGCTTTTGGCTGTGATAGTAAGTCTATAGATCTTACTGAGGTATTGAAGCACTTCTGTTAACTTGTTCACCACTATTTCAAATTTTGAGGATTGAGCAGTTTATATTGTCACACCTTTGTAAAAGAAAGGTAAAATTGCTCAAGAGAATCTTCCATTCTGCAACACAGTGTGCACTGTTTTGAAACTTGCTGTCAGTTTAAAGGTGTGTGCCAAACCAGAATACAAACCTGAAACTGGGAAGGTTCTGGGTTCAAGCCTCAACCCAACAGCCAATTCTAATGTGGCAGGAAGTTTGAGACAGTTACTGATTATTTACTGATACACTGGTAACTTGTCTGGCAGCACAGACCAGCATTCTGATCTGAGCTGCCAGAGACGGCAGTCATGTGTGAATGACATGAGCTTGCTTGTGTCAATGAATGTGTGTGTGTGTGTGTGTGTGTGTGTGTGTTTCCTTTTTTGATGAAGGCTGTGGCTGAAAGCTAATGTTTAAGTGTCTTTTAGTTGTGCGTGTCTGCAACTTAATGTGTAACCCTTATGGTAGGTAGCAATCTAACTTTTCCTTATATTAGGAAAAGATAACGTTCTGCAGTGTTACCTTCACACAACAAAGAGGAACAATTTCACTTTTCTGCTTTAATAATGTTTACATAATAAATTCATATTGGTAGAGTAGTTGAAATATTCAGGAAGGTTAAATTACAAATCTTACTTATGTCACTCTGATTTGGATTTACTGTAGATAATCATATTAGGCTATTGTTGTTTCATTAAATACTACAGACCAAGTGTATTCGTGTCCAATGTCTATTGATTTAATTACTGAATGGATATTAAACCCACACAAAATAGAAAAGAAATTACTTATGTTAACAGAATGGAATAAAAGGTATATAAAGATTACCATATGAAGGACATCCTTCATACAAGCTCCTCCAACCTGAACCATGACAACTTGTTTGGTGGTTTTTGCAGCATCTACCCATGCCTTTGTAACTGCTTTCCTCTCATCAACAGTCATTGACATTCCTTCTCCACTTGTTCCATTTACTACAAACAACAACATATTAATGTAAGAGAGAGAACCAAGCTCCATAAACAAATATATACAACAATTGCATGCAAGTACAAATACAGTGTTGTAAAATTTTGAAATCCTTGAGTAAATATTTGCTACTTAATTACATTACAGAGAATATTACAAAGGATTCTCTTTGTAGACTAAAAAAGTAAGCTGTGGAGTTCCTATCTATTCTAAAAACTATTTATTAATTTTGTTTCTGAAATTTCTTTACAATTGATACATACATCAAAAATTCATTAATTAATCTTCAAAACACAGAGTGACATGACTTTTATAATTCAAATGTCATGAAATACATGTTTTGTGATATTATGTAACCACAGTCATGCTTATTTTGTTATCAACTGATATAAGCAGATTATTCAATAAACTATTTTTGCTTATGATCACTTTTCGTCTTGACTTGATTTGGGCCTCCTATGTACTATGTAAATAACTACATCTGATTTAACTTTCAGCTTTTCCAATATTTTCCATTCAATCAGAGTGTGGTTGCTTATGAACTCCTCATCCTTTTTCTCCAGTTTTCTTTTTTTGTTTACTACACAGAGGAGATTCTAAAACCTTCTTTCAAAATGTATCTCTATTCAGAATTTCATATTCTTCAGTCTTCATCTCTTTCAGAATATTTATGATCAATCACTTTTAATAAATAAATATAGGCTTCATAAGGAATACCAACACTTCATAACTGGCATAACAGTTAGTTATATTAATTACTTAATTCATCCAGTCACACATGTTCCTTAAATTCCATTATGAAGAAAGTCACCAAGGATGTAGAATGAGTCAAGTTTTACAGTAACAGACAAAACTAGTCACCGCTGGCTGCTTCTGTAAAGTATGCTAAAAACAAATTATCACCAGTGTTGGTCTTTTCACACAGATAAGTGTGGGATTACTTCTGGATTACTTTATATATGTACTTACAAGACAAACAGCTACTTTGAAGAAAATTTTCCTCTTCACTAATCATTTGCTGTTTTCATCTTCTATTTATAACAAACCATCTGCTTTCTACACAATGTTGAAAGCAGAAAATCCAGGATGGAATGTAACAGTATTATGAAAAGGAAAGTTGCTACTCACCATATAGCAGAGATGCTGAGTCACAAATAGGCACAACAAAAAGACTGTCACGTATATAGCTTTCAGCCAGTAAGGCGTTCATCAGAATAGACACCAAACACATACATACACACTCACAGAAATGCAACTCTCACACACACACACACACACACACACACACACACACACACACACACACACAGGCCTTAGTTGCCTGAGACTATAGTCATGTGAGTGTGTGAGTTGCGTTTGCATGAGTGTGTATGTGTGTGTTTGCCATCTATTCTGACAAAGGCCTTACTGGTCAAAAGCTATATTTGTGACAGTCTTTGTTGTGCCTATCTGTGACTCAGCATCTCTGCTATATGGTGAGTAGCAACATTCCTTTTCATAATATTTTTTCAGAATTTTGTAGAATTAAACCTTTTAGACATTAGCCGTATTGCCCCAGAAGATTACACCATAGGGCATCATTGAGTGAAAGTAAATGAAGTATCTCAGCTGTCTCTGCTGCCTGTCAACACAATTAGAGTTCTAAATGTAAAGTAGGCATAACTGAGCTGTTAGGTTAACTTATCTACATCCTGGTGCCACATAAGTTTATTATCCATCTGAATGCCTAGAAACATCACTCCTGGAACTTCAACCATTGTGTACCCATTGTTATCTAATTCTGGTACCTATAAGTTTGCAGTTAAGTATTATGAGTTTTTCTTTAATTAAGGGTTAAGTTGTTAGCTGTGAACCATATGTTATCATGTTCTATTATTATTCTGGCTGCATCTAACATTTATGTGTTTAGGCTCTTTGTCAATATAGTTGAGTCATCAGCAACTCCGCAGTTTTTCAAGAGTCCTCCAGTCTCCCAGTTAGGTCAAGAAAAGGAATGGACAAAGCAGTTGATATTGCAGGATGCAATATTTAATATTTCCACCATTCTGAATTTAGTCTTGTTTCGATGATACAATTTGTTGATGTGATCCTCTGGTTTCTTTTGCTAAGTTATGATTCCATACATACAAGGGGAATGCCCTTAACACCACATCATTTCGGAATAGAATTTTATGAACTATACAATAAAAGGCAACAGAGCAAGATAACAGGAAAAGTCAAAAGGGCATTTTTTCTTGTTCATTTCTACAAAATCTGAGTTCTTAAAAGCATATATTGCATTCTCAGTAGAGAAGCCTTTACAGAAGCCAAACAGAATTCCTGTTATGATGTTACTCTCAGAGTTATGGTTCAGTATACTGTTGTAAGCTACTTTATCGAAAATTTCTGATAAATAGAAAGAAGGTTGATGGATCTTATTTCCACTTTTGTGAATGGGTACTACTACTGCATACATGTCGTTTGGCAACTTCATTTTTGATCGTTGACAGGTTGTAAAGGTAACTCAAGGGGTTAACACATGATTCAGCAAAACTGATGTCTGATGGTGGAGTATGCAATGCCAATCTAAGTAAAACTAATGGATCTGTCTGTGATGGACAATTTTTGGTACCTGTGTTTTCAGCTACTGCAAGGAGGAATTAATTGGATTTAGTTGCCAGTGACTCAAATTGAATGTCATCAATGAGTGTATATCATTTCTCCTATCAATTTTATTTGTTTCATGCCTAATAACACTTGTCAACAGCCGGAATCTGAATCCACCTTTCAAAATGTTCCTGCAGTTAATATTTTTGAGTTTTGTGAAGCATGTACGTACTTTCAGGCATTCAACCATTTCAAAGAAAAGTTTCTTGAATTGAGTGAAGCATAGCTGTAATAAGGTATATTTGGTGGATCACAAACAAGAAAAGTGATGAAAGATCCACTCATTGATATCAAACTCACAATTATCAAATTAGCCACTAGTCACCTTACAGAGCAATTGTGAAGGACTTTTTTGGGTAACAGAAGAGATGATAACTATGTTTCCATTATTAATGATTTGTTCTACAGCTGCTAGAACATGGGGTGCAGAACGTCATTTAAAATTCACTTTTAACATTCCCACCTTGATTTATTTTCAGAAAATTTGGCGGCCATAAGCAGCGGGCAGGGTGAATGTTAGATGATGAATGATTACTGCTGTGATGAAATGACATATGAAAGAAGAGCACCATTGTCACATTTTTTGAATATCAAAGAACATTAAAATTGAAAATATATTTAGCACTCATTTGCTGTCATGTCCTTGTATACAGTTTGTCAGGGTACAAGATACTTTGATCCAAAATGTTAGTCAGCCTTTCTCTCAGCTTCCACTGTAATTATCTGACCCACTGCCAAGGAAAACCCAGTTCGTAGTCTTGTAAGAATTTTTTAGGAGAGAATTACATTTCTCCTCTACTGAGTGTCCTTGTCAACTTTTCTTCCATTGTTCAGTCCATAAATTTCTCTTAATAGGGTAACTGAGACAACATAATTCTGTAAAACTGTATGTTTATCTTGGTAATGTAACACCTTTTTCTCCTCATTTTTAAGGGGGGATTTGGAAAATCTGATTGCAGTTTGCATACATCTTACATCAGTAGATGTACGTATTTTCTCCACACACAAAGAATTATCATGTTAAAAGTAATATTTCATTCATTATCCTAAGTAAAAGTTGAGAGAGTAGTGTTTCATTATTGGGTACCACCAAGGAAAAAAAGTACTGACAGAACTCCTTAGAAAGACTTAAATTATGGCTGACGGAGAGTTTAATAGCACACCAACCAGAAACTTCAGATTAAGTGCCAGTTTAATTTTTCACCATCTAAGAAATCTGAATTGATAGTATCTTAATTATAGTTTTGACAAACATATAAAAGTGCTGCCTACATTAATTTCACTCCTCTCTTTGGTTGGATTTTGTAATATATTATATAATTAAACTATAAATAATTGTACTTTGATTTATTATGAAATATTAACAAACAGGGGAGTGTATAGTGAAAGTGAGAATTCAGAACTGATGTAATTCAATATCTGTTTTCATAATTTAGCAGGTACAATTTATTTAATGAAATGGTTCTACAAAGTTTAAGTGCATAACATGTTCATCAATAGTGAATTTTCTGTAAAACTGTAGGTCAGTGGAAAGTGTAAGAATATTTTGTCATTAAGTAGGAAGAAATGGTGGTAAATATGATTCTGTTTTTATCTAGAAAGGAGGTTTTAAAGTGTTTCTATCTTACAGAGCATTATAATATTATATCAAATGACTCCCTTTTTTCCTTGTGTGAATATGTAATACCATTTTTTTCTGACATAAAAGAAAGTCTAAGTTAAAATCAACAAAAGACCAAACAGAACCACTACAGACTGCTGAGTATTGAAATTAAGTAAGTGTTAAGCATAGGTGAGAGAGGCCATGGGGTTAAAAAATGTCTGAAAGGGCACAAAGAACATGTGTGGTGCCTCAAGTAATGCAAAAAGCCAGTCATAGCTGAACATATCCTATTGTCAGGACAAAGATTTTGTGAATGTTCACAATTTATTAGAAGCACCTTACAATGTAAACAGAAACTCAGAAAGGCAGTCAAGATTCTTAAACACCCGAACAGTTTTAACTGTACGACATCCTTAGGCTCCTGATGGCATGGCTGCCTGTCCTTATTGCTACATGGATGATACCAGAATACACAAAGATAATTGCAATTTGCACTCACATCCCATTCCCCAGGCTCTACTACAGCAGTGAACAATTCCCCAACCACAGCAACACTTTAACAGCCTATCATGAACATTTACACCAGTAAATGTAGGAAATACTCCCCTTAAATTACCTGAAGTATGATAGTGCACATACGTGTGCAGCCAGTTTCTGTGAGAAGGCTTCAAGCTGAATGTCAAATCAAAAGTTTTCCTGCAAGAGTGAAGTGGTACCAAAGCCTCAGAACTTTTAATCTCACAGCGAATGTAATATGATAAAACTAATTTGAATTGTAAGAAAGAAAGGGATAAGTTGCATCACATTCAAATCCAAATTCGAATTTTTTTTTTTTTTTTTTTTTTACATTTAGATGTGAGATTTACTTGATCCAGTTCTTCACTCATTATTTTGTTGCTATCAAACGGTTTCTGTGTGCTTCAGTGTTTTAACACAGATAACACAATACAGCAGAGACAATCATTTCATTAACTTGTAAATGAAAAATTTATCTTCAACTCCTTATATTCATGTTCCATTGGTATACACATCAGTTAATTCACAATTCCAAGGATCCAGCATATACATGGGGTTTACATGATGATGATTCAAATTTTCAGGGGTGATGGAGAAGACTAAGTGTATCAAATTGAGGTAAGTGACCTTGATCTGTAAACGACCAAGTCAAAAGTTAGAAGCAAAAATCGTTCTAATATCTCTGATAGCAGACCTCTTCTATTGAAAGCTCTATGCTTGCTATATTTGGGAAGGAAACAGTATGGATCAAATCAATAAAAAACGTCCAGTAAAGATGGGCTCAAAAGTGCATACTTTAAGAGCTATGACCACTTTTTCATATTTGCTACTGTGAAATACATATCTTCTACTGAGCTCATAGCTCCTAAAGTATGCACTTTGGAGCCCAGTTTCCTGGACTTTTTTCTTGTTTTGTTCCATTTTACCTGCTTCGAAAATATGTAAAACAAAGAGCTTGCAGAAGAAGAGGCCCACTGACAAAGGTATCAGAATGATTTTCACTTATAACTTTTGACTTGGTTGTTTCTGGACCGGGGTCCATTACCTCAGACTGATACATTTATCCTTCTCCATTACCCCTGAAAGTTTGTAACACACCACAGAATCACCCTGCAAGTTAAGTGTTGCTATCATTTGCACATAATTTTTCAGTTGCCATTCATGAAATGATTGCAAAGGGCCACAAATATCCCTGCCATACACTGTGCACTTTTAAACAATGTAGATATATAGATACAGGTGATAATATTAGGGGAACTATGACTTCTGAAATTTTATATCTTTCATGTTTTCAAAATTACTTTGAGTACTATACTGTGACTGCCCAGCAATTAAATTTCATGTTAATTCCTGAATTCGATGTAATTTACATTTCCCTCCTTTGTACTTCTCAAACAATGGTGAAAGTGAATATTAATGAAAAAATACTGCACAGAATAACAATTATCTCATTTAAGTGAAATGTGAACTTACCCAAGACAGCATTAATTCCAACATCAGAGAGATATTTAGCATATTTTGGTATGATATCAAGATTGACACTCTGTGCACTGAAAAAAAGTCAACAAATTAAATTTAAGTCTGTTTAAAACACAGCACAATGAGTATGAATGCAAATACGTAGCATAAAGTAAATTCTCTGTATGATCATGTGCAATAATAACCAATGCAAACAGAGAATATTGTTACCAACCTGTCTCTCTTGAAAGGAGTCAACACTGGTGACATCAACCCCTGGAAGTGGTACTTCTGTAAACATAATCATAATTTGACAATCATGTCACCAAACTTTGATCAGAAAAAATTTGAAAGATTACTTTGCTTTATCAACAAATTAGCACAATTTGTCAAACTTTTTTTTGCATTTTTGAGAAGGTTATAGCTTAATATTAGCAATGTTAAACTTTACTGTTGTATTCATTTTCAAGCAATATTTTGTAAGGCAGTGACAACCTCTATCACAAATTTTATGGTAGCAAAATGTTCACAGCAAAAACAAACTGAATAACTCGCCAAAATTATTTCAGCACAGTGACATAGGAATCTCTCATGACATACAATATATTTCTAAAGAATGTTGTTTTTTTTTGGGGGGGGGGGGGGGGGGGAGGGGGGCAGTAGAAGCTGTATCAAAATAGATATCAAATGCTGAACTTTCACTTTCAATGACTAATAGAGTAATAGAGTATACCTGACTTTGATACGAAAACAGCTAGATTTGTAACTGCTACAGCAGCATTATACATGAAAAAGAACTAAAAGATCAATATTACATTGCAAGTTTTTGGTAAGAAAATGACTATTTGTTGGAGCACACTAAAAAAAATCATTCAAATTGCAGTACCAGTATATCTTTTACAAGCCAGTATCTTTGTGTATGCCTTACTTAAAATAGACAGGCAGAAAAGTTTGCAAATATTAATGTAGGAAAAATTAAAGAAAAAAATGTGGACAGCTTGTAAGCAATTGATTTTCATTCAAAATTTTGACACTCCAGTGGTTTTTAAAAGATAAACCTCACTAAAAAGTACAAATTCTCAAATTCCAGAACTGCCCTCGTGAGAAACTGAATTGAAGATAGCTGTTAAATAGGAGAGAGTGTGCTGCTGTCAGCATGGTGAACATGTCTTGTCACTGGGATGTCATCAAACCTGATACTGACCTTTGGTGTTAGAATCGAGTGTGGGATGGGCAATAAACACAATATCAGTGCATCCTACCAGGGTCAGATCATAAGTTCATGAAGCATGGGACACTCCATCTTCAAGGTTGTGCAAGCACTAGAATTTTCACATACTACATTTTTTTCAACAGAAAATACACTCCTGGAAATGGAAAAAAGAACACATTGACACCGGTGTGTCAGACCCACCATACTTGCTCCGGACACTGCGAGAGGGCTGTACAAGCAATGATCACACGCACGGCACAGCGGACACACCAGGAACCGCGGTGTTGGCCGTCGAATGGCGCTAGCTGCGCAGCATTTGTGCCCCGCCGCCGTCAGTGTGAGCCAGTTTGCCGTGGCATACGGAGCTCCATCGCAGTCTTTAACACTGGTAGCATGCCGCGACAGCGTGGACGTGAACCGTATGTGCAGTTGACGGACTTTGAGCGAGGGCGTATAGTGGCCATGCGGGAGGCCGGGTGGACGTACCGCCGAATTGCTCAACACGTGGGGCATGAGGTCTCCACAGTACATCGATGTTGTCGCCAGTGGTCGGCGGAAGGTGCACGTGCCCGTCGACCTGGGACCGGACCGCAGCGACGCACGGATGCACGCCAAGACCGTAGGATCCTACGCAGTGCCGTAGGGGACCCCACCGCCACTTCCCAGCAAATTAGGGACACTGTTGCTCCTGGGGTATCGGCGAGGACCATTCGCAACCGTCTCCATGAAGCTGGGCTACGGTCCCGCACACCGTTAGGCCGTCTTCCGCTCACGCCCCAACATCGTGCACCCCGCCTCCAGTGGTGTCGCGACAGGCGTGAATGGAGGGACGAATGGAGACGTGTCGTCTTCAGCGATGAGAGTCGCTTCTGCCTTGGTGCCAATGATGGTCGTATGCGTGTTTGGCGCCGTGCAGGTGAGCGCCACAATCAGGACTGCATACGACCGAGGCACACAGGGCCAACACCCGGCATCATGGTGTGGGGAGCGATCTCCTACACTGGCCGTACACCACTGGTGATCGTCGAGGGGACACTGAATAGTGCACGGTACATCCAAACCGTCATTGAACCCATCGTTCTACCATTCCTAGACCGGCAAGGGAACTTGCTGTTCCAACAGGACAATGCACGTCCGCATGTATCCCGTGCCACCCAACGTGATCTAGAAGGTGTAAGTCAACTACCCTGGCCAGCAAGATCTCCGGATCTGTCCCCCATTGAGCATGTTTGGGACTGGATGAAGCGTCGTCTCACGCGGTCTGCACGTCCAGCACGAACGCTGGTCCAACTGAGGCGCCAGGTGGAAATGGCATGGCAAGCCGTTCCACAGGACTACATCCAGCATCTCTACGATCGTCTCCATGGGAGAATAGCAGCCTGCATTGCTGCGAAAGGTGGATATACACTGTACTAGTGCCGACATTGTGCATGCTCTGTTGCCTGTGTCTATGTGGCTGTGGTTCTGTCAGTGTGATCATGTGATGTATCTGACCCCAGGAATGTGTCAATAAAGTTTCCCCTTCCTGGGACAATGAATTCACGGTGTTCTTATTTCAATTTCCAGGAGTGTATTATACTCAGTGATCAAATATTAAATGCTCTGAATAACTGCATGTTGCCCACTGGGATATTTTGTGATCTCTCAAAGACATTTGACTGTGTGAATCATGAAAGTCTTCTAGATAAGCTTAAGTATTGTGGTATGAGTAGGGCAGTGCAAAAATGGTTTGATTCATATTTAACTGAAACAATGCAGAAGGTTGAAATTAACAGTACAGATAGTCTGCAAAAATCAGTAGAGATCTCTAACTGTGGGGGGGTGGGGGGTAATCAAGAAGAATGGTGTCCCACAGGGTTCAGTCTTGGGTGCCCTATTGTTCTTAATATACAGGGTGAGTCACCTAACATTACCACTGGATATATTTCGTAAACCACATCAAATACTGACGAATCGATTCCACAGACCGAACGTGAGGAGAGGGGCTAGTGTAATTGGTTGATACAAACCATAAAAAAATACAAGGAAGTATGTTTTTTAACACAAACCTACGTTTTTTTAAATGGAACCCCATTAGTTTTGTTAGCACATCTGAACATATAAACAAATACGTAATCAGTGCCGTTTGTTGCATTGTAAAATGTTAATTACATCCGGAGATATTGTAACCTAAAGTTGACGCTTGAGTACCACTCCTCTGCTGTTCGATCGTGTGTATCGGAGAGCACCGAATTACGTAGGGATCCAAAGGGAACATTGATGGACCTTAGGTACAGAAGAGACTGGAACAGCATATTACAGCCATATGCTAACACCTTTTTATTGGTCTTTTTCACTGACGCACATGTACATTACCATGAGGAGTGAGGTACACGTACACACGTGGTTTCCGTTTTCAATGACGGAGTGAAATAGAGTGTGTCCTGACATGTCAGGCCAATAGATGTTCAATGTAGTGGCCATCATTTGCTGCACACAATTGCAATCTCTGGCGTAATGAATGTCGTACACGCCGCAGTACATCTGGTGTAATGTCGCCGCAGGCTGCCACAATACGTTGTTCCATATCCTCTGGGGTTGTAGGCACATCACGGTACACATTCTCCTTTAACGTACCCCACAGAAAGAAATCCAGAGGTGTAAGATCAGGAGAACGGGCTGGCCAATTTATGCGTCCTCCACGTCCTATGAAACGCCCGTCGAACATCCTGTCAATGGTCAGCCTAGTGTTAATTGCGGAATGTGCAGGTGCACCATCATGCTGATACCACATACGTCGACACGTTTCCAGTGCGACATTTTCGAGCAACGTTGGCAGATCATTCTGTAGAAACGCGATTATGTTGCAGCTGTTTGGGCCCCTGCAATGAAGTGAGGACCAATGAGGTGGTCGCCAATGATTCCGCACCATACATTTACAGTCCACGGTCGCTGTCGCTCTACCTGTCTGAGCTAGCGAGGATTGTCCACGGACCAGTAATGCATGTTCCATAGATTCACTGCCTCGTGGTTTGTAAAACCCGCTTCATCGGTAAACAGGTAGAATTGCAACGCATTCTTTGTTAATGCACTCTATGATTAAACTCATCACCATGTAATTGCTGATGTAGCGATACATGAAACGGGTGAAAGCGGTAACGATGCAGTATGCGCATGACACTACTTTGACTCAGTCCACCGGCTCATGCAATGTCCTGTGTACTCATGTGTGGGTTCATGGCAACAGCAGCTAACACACCAACTGCACCCGCTTCTCCTGTGACGGGCCTGTTACGGACCCGTTTGCATGCTACAACCATACCTGTTGCATGCAGTTGGCGGTAGATGTTTTGCAATGTGCGGCACGTTGCATGCTCTCTGTCTGGGTACCATTCTGCATACACCCTGCAGGCTTCAGCTGCATTTCGTCGACACTCGCCATAGATGAGTATCATCTCCGCCTTTTCAGAGTTCGAATACACCATGGTCACAATTCCTACAACACTACACTATCACAGACGTCTGGTAACACGGTGTACTACAGTTGGTCTGCATGCAGAGACGAATGCAGAATAACAATAGCAACAAGCGCTACACGTGGACACTGCGACAGCTAGACCAAACCACAACTGCATTATCAAGGAGACTACTGCTGCAAATCGCTCCTCCTTCCATTCCTGCCAGGAGGAATTCACCATCCTATGTCACCTCCACATCATACATAATTAATCCATAGTTTTATTTTATGTAACGAGCCACCCTCACATTGTGGTTGTGGAGGCTTACAGTAGCTTAAATGCTGGTGGAATGCCAAGTTTTTCTGGCCCCACGCTCAACACGGTCTTCCAAATTCTTTGCCTCTATTATTGATGGGTGTATCATGGACAGTTGAGCTGGTTCTCCATTTTCTCCATAGAAGTGTTTTTTTTCTTACCAATGAAGTTTCAAACTACTTTCTGGATGGGTGTGGGGTGGTTGGTGTTGGAGTATCTCCCAGCACATACTGGATCTAGGGGACTATCTGCCCTATCTGTTTGACCAGTTGCCTTGATCATCCCTCTTTTATTGTTTTAGTTGCTTTTAAATGAGGCTAGCCCCTTTTTCTACACCATCCTTCTGTTTTAGGGATGGTACTCTGATGAATAGTGGGTGCTGTCCCTCTTATTAATGCCTTGACTGTAATAGATCGGGATTGTGACAGCTGTGGGAGGGACAGTCCCCATCGCTTGCACAGCCGATGGGGGTAACTCATCTGGCACCACTGATGTGTTGACCTGATCATTTCTCTCACCTTGTTTTATTATTGACGGTCCAACTGAAGTTCATTACGTGTTTAGACTTCTCATTTTTACTATTAGACTCTCTCGACTAGAAGACATACTTTACTCTGTAACTGTCTTCACCATTCATTGGCTTGGCAGGTGGTCAGCTGTAGGTTGGGTTCCTCTCACCAGAGATGAGTGCTGGGAGGCCCTTCAGTTGCTCTGACCAGCCCGATCTGTACGTTTTTACTCCTCCTTAAATTATTTCTCAGCTCTAATGCCAATATTGCTTTCATTGCCTAGCTCTTAGCACTCCTACGTACTTTCATAACCTGAACAAATTTCTAGCATACGTCTCTGACTCCAGATGAACTATCTCTTGACTGAGGGACTGATGACCTCTCTCTCAAGTACTTCTACCCCCACCACACAATCCACTGCAGGCCATTGTAGTTGCAGCACCATGAAGACAGCTGGCAACAGATGGCAAATTGGTGTGAAGTGTATTGCATGCTTGGATATATGTAAATGATTATATCAATACAACCAAACAAAGTAGGTAGTATTAACACTGCCTACATTCTTCATACAAGGAAGTATTACGCAGTGGGTATCTCACTCAGAAATCGGATTTGAGTGTTGGTTATCTGTGAGAAGATCATGTGCCTCTCGGGTGCAGAGATTTGTGTGAGGCCTTGCACTGTCATCGTTTGCATTTTCGTGGTGATGAACACATTGAAATCGTTTCTTCAGCTTCCTGTGGGGAGTCCAATACATTTCAGAGTTGATCGTTGCACCATGAGGGAGGACATCAAACAGAACAACCCCTTCAGAGTTCCAGAAGACAGTCGCTATGACTTTAACAGCTGACAGTGCAGCTTTGAACGTTTTCTTCGGAGGAGAGATGATGTGGCACCACTGAATGGATTGCTGTTTTGTTTCTGGTTTGAAGTGCTTCATTGACTGTGACGATGTTCGACAAAAAATTGTCACAATCAGCATCGTAAAGCGCGAACAACTGTGCTAAGATGGTTCTTCGTGGTCTTCTATTAGGTGGCGAGGAGCCCAGTGGGCAGACACCTTTGAGTAACGCGAATGGTGGACAAGTGTGTCAGCACTAGCAACACAGACGTCCAGTTGAGCAGCGAGCAGTCTGACTGCGATCTATCGACCACCTCGAATGAGAGTATCCACACGTTTCAACATTGCAGGAGTCACAGCTGTGTATGGACGGCCGACACCCAGGAGACCGGACAGGTTTGTGCGACATTGTTGCAATGATGACAAACGCCTCGCCCACCGACTCACGGAGCTTTTGTTCACTTCAAGGTGTCCGTAGGCATTCTGCAAGCGCCTATGGTTATCTGCGATGCTCTGGTTTTCCACCAAAAGCAACTCAATGACAGTTCTCTGGTTGGAACGCATCTCCGTTACCGACAAAATTGGTTCAAATGATTCGGAGCGCTATAGGACTTAACATCTGTGGTCATCGGTCCCCTAGAACTTAGAACTACTTAAACCTAACTAACCTAAGGACATCACACACATCCATGCCCGAGGCAGGATTCGAACCTGCGACCGTAGCGGTGACGCGGTTCCGGACTGAAGCGCCTAGAACCGCACGGCCACTCCGGCCGGCGTTACCGGCACTATTTTAAAGACTACGTAGAGGGTCACCAACCAGCGGAACTTCATGAAACCATAGGGGCTGAAACGCGAATATTCCATCATGTCCCACAACAAATTCCGCGTTTTTTCAACTGAAATTGGCAGAGAAAAAATGTGTTGCGTTACTTATTGGACGTCCCTCGTACTTTGAGACAGAACACTGGTTTGTTTGCAGCAGGCAAGTATCCATATAGAAAGTGCAACAACGTCTGGTACACCACAGACTGCCAGAACGGCTACCACTGTTGCAGCTGCTCTTTATGCAACAGCAGAGAGAGAGGCATGCCAATGGTGACACACGGCACGCAGCGGCACCTTGTCATCTCTTCCGACGAGTGTCCATTCTGCGTACAGTAACATAATGGACGTATCCCTTTATGGAGGCTTGAGGAGAATGGGCTCAGCACATCACGTCTGGTTTGCGTAGCACCTAATATGGACGGGAGCGGTACGTTTCTGACGAGTTAAGGCCGGTGGCTGTGCCCTGTTTTCGAGGTTTCCGTGAAGTTATCTTTCAACAACATAATACAGGAATATATGTTGCCCATGCTGTTCTGGCTTCCCTCGATATATATGGTATTCGACTCTAGCGCTGCCCTGCACTGTCTCCAGATCACTCATTCATTGAGAACATCTCATTGATCGGTTGGTTGATTTGGGGGAGGGGACCAAACGGCGAGGTCATTGGTCCCATCGGATAAGGCAAGTATGGGAAAGGAAATCGGCCGTGCCCTTTCAAAGGAACGATCTCGGCATTTGCCTGAAGCGATTTAGGGGAATCACGGAAAATCTAAATCAGGATGGCGGGACGTGGATTTGAACCGCCGTCCTCCCGCATCCGAGTCCAGTGTGCTAACCATTGCGCCACCTCGCTCGGTGAGAACATCTGACCATGGGTTGCCTAGAGACTGATATACCACTGCTCGCCATCCACTTCGAGCGATAAACTCTGATACAGAGTTCAGGCAGCGCGGAATGATGTACCCATGTCTGTCACTCAAACCCAGTTTGTTCGATGCCTAGAAGTGGCAGCTCTGCTTACTAAATTTTGCACTCCTAAATCATATACACATGTAACTTTTTTTTCACCATACAGTATTCAGAGTGGTCAGAAAGAGTATGGCAGTCTCACGATAGGTCGTACTGAGAAATAACTGTTAAGAAAAAAAAACTACATGTTGCGCCGTTTCCAAACTGATTAACATTGAAGTTAACCAGTCAGTCCGCTGTGCGCGCAAATTCAAGCGGCTCGTCAGAGACTATGTCGCCAAACTTCTTCTTCGCTTGGTTTCCTAAAACCGAACAAGAGAGCGATATAAAAATTGAACATTGGAAAGTAGTATGGATCAAATCCGATCCAAAGGCTGAGCAGTCTCGTGCGCTCATTCTGCGGTATGAGAACAATTGATACTATCACTGCAGCGCGCGTGCCGACCTGAATGGCTAACTTCAATGCCAATTAACTCGGGAATGGCGCAACGTATTGAACTTATTTCTTAACAATTACTTTTCAGAACAACCTACCGTGCAACAACACCCTACACGCTTTTCAGACTGTTTCTGGCCATCCTGTATATACAGTAAGTAAAATTTCGTTGTGGCTCAAATGGTTCAAATGGCTCTGAGCACTATGGGACTTAGCACGACTCACGATTCGTCCTCGCAGCTTTACTTCGGCCAATGCCTTGTCTCCTGCCTTTCAAGCTTCACAGAAATTCTCCTGTGAAACTTGCCAGACTAGTCTTGCCGGCGTGGTAGCTCATCATGTTCGGCCAGCCGTTTGTCTGTCCTCTATAATAGAAAAACTGACTGAAAGATTCAACAATGAACTTGACGGGCTGTCATATGACTTCCGCCCAGACCAAACGCTGAGAACAATAACAAACAACATGGGGGAAAAAACGACGTTCGAGCAATTGCCCGCTAGTCTCAGTCCGGCACACAGTTTTAATCTGCCAGGAAGTTTCACATCAGCGCACACTCTGCTACAGAGCGAAAATTTCATTCTGAAAATTTCAGTAATGGTTATCCTTCTTGGCATTGCAATTTTCACGGCCACCAGCGTAACTACAACAACGGTGAAGTTAACGGGGGCACCAGGCTACAAGGTCACTCCGTCCCTAGAGTTTATCAGAGTTACGTAAATTCTTATCTGTCACTCTTCAAACGCAGTCCTAGGCAACAGTAAGTTATGTAATTAATGATATAAATACTAGACGCTATCTTGAGCCGTCATATCTCATCGAGGAAAGGCATCGGAGACAGTAAGCATTGTTCTGCAAGTAAACAACAGTGAATACAACCCAGCAACGGGCACAACGACGTTGTTCACAGCTGACAGTTGGTTCGAACAAAACAGGATTAAATTCTACCATGAATTTGTAAGAGTCATTCTGTCTCCTTTCGTTCAGTATTTCATAGAAAGCGTGGCGCAACAATGATAAATCCTGGCCTTGCACTCGATAAATAAAGCGCCGAACAAATAGGCCTAGTCATCGGTTCATCATGATCTGTCGTTTTCTGAATCAAAAATCATACCCCCCGTATTTCAGTTTCTTCAGGAGCCGGTGATCAATTTCTCTGCCTATCCTAGAATACCAAGCGGGAAGGAGTGCCGGTCCCCGGCACGAATCCGCCTAGCGGATTAGTGTTGAGGTCCGGTGTGCCGGCCAGCCTGTGGATGGTTTTTAAGCGGTTTTCCATCTGCCTCGGCTAATGCGGGCTGGTTCCCCTTATTCCGCCTCAGTTACATTATGTCGGCGATTGCCGCGCTAACACTGTCTCCACGTACGCGTACACCATAATTACTCTACCACGCAAACATTTGGGTTTACACTCGTCTGGAATGAGACGTTCCCGGAGGGTTCGACTGGGGGCCGGACAGCGCAATAACCCTAGGTTCGGTGTGGGTCGGTGGTGGGGTGAGTGCACTGCTGTGGCCTGTTGTGGGGTTGTGTACCACTGAGGGCTACGGCGGGGACGAAACCTCTCCGTTGTTTCTAGGTCCCCAGTTCAATACATACATACACAAATCCTAGAATATGTGAGCAGTGTTTCATCGATAATAACAGCCTCGTCGAGTGAACGTTAAACCCTAAACACGCTTTACCTTCCTTTCTCTCACGATATTTTCTTCGTTATTACCAGTCAAACAGCAGAATAAATTTGAAATTATATTTCCTGTTTTAAGTACATTATAGGCAGCAGGCATTTATAATAAAGTGTTAGCATTAGACGTTTGCTGATTCATGAACATAGTTTCTCAATAGTTTTGAGTTTTGTTTTGCAGGAAATGGCGCTTCGTTCTTTCCATCCTTGCCCCTTCACGAAATTAATATGAGTTTCCGTACGTTAAGCTCAATACGTAGAAACTTTCATGTTAACAAAGGGAAAAAACGAAAGGGGTGGGTTTTCAGTTCTGTTTAATATTTATCCTCGTATCCTAGAAACCACTGCATTGGGCAAGACAGCTCGTATATTGCACAAATATTGCTTGCATGAGAACGTGATTTCCCATGCGATTTCGTACACGTCTAATTTCAGCTGCAATACACTACTGGAGTGAAATATTTATTTATAATCCTCTGAAAAGACAGTTTCTCAAAATTAGATAATTCCTCCAAGACCTGCACTCGGCCTTGCTTGGAGTTTATGAACTGCCAGTATCTCCGTAATGCTTTCGTGCCGACAAAAAACTCCTCAAAATCCTTGTATATCATCGAACTTTTTCATGCTTTTCGGTCCACTGTGTCTACTCCACGCGTACGAGCGGCCGACCTACTCACTGATAGGTTCCACGACCGCCTCGTGAGCTACTTCCATCGTAAGGTACCGCAGTACCAGGTGAAGTGGTACAGTAAAGAGATTGCAGTCATGTTTCGAAGGAGCGGGATACAAAAAAAAAGTCCGACTATCCTGGTTTCGATTAATTCTGTGTTCCTTAATCACTTGAGATGAATGCCGAAATGGACCCTTAACTACCTACAGGGTGGCGCACGAAATGTGCTAACATTTTGTTTTTGAATATAAACTTTATTGTCAATACAATCTGAAAGGAACATATACTACTATGAGATTTGTTCTAACTCAGCACATGCTCAATATGTCCACCATTTCGTCTCCTAACTTCCTTCAAACGAACACTGAAGTTAGTGATTACCCTACGCCACATATCTTCCGTAATTTCACTGCAAACTTGAAGAATAAGTCTTCTGAGCTCCATTAAATCACGTGGACGTTTCGGGAATTTTTTTTCCTTTTGGTACCCCCAAAGAAAAAAGTCACATGGATAGAGGTCTGGACTATTGGGGGGCCAATTTTGTCCGTCACTGAAGCGACCTGGAAACCTAAGTGAAATGATCCGCATGTCGAAATGCTCGTGTAAAAACTCCAACACAGTGTTTGCAGTATGTGGCCTTGCTCCATCTTGCATGAACAACTGCGTGTTGAAGGGCAAGGCAGTAGCAAAAAGCTGTGGAATAAAGCTATTGCGAAGCATACTCAAATAACGCTCGCTGTTCACAGTTTCTTCAAAGAAAAAGGGTCCAATAAGTCCGTGATAGGAAATTGCTGCCCACGCTGTTATCCTCGGAGCATAACGTTGTCGTTCATGAAGCACTTGTGGGTTTTCAGTGGCCCAAAAGCGTACATTTTGTTTGTTAACCACACCGTCTAAATGAAAATGCGCCTCGTCTGAAAACCAAACATTGTTGAGAGTTTCTTCCCTATCCTCCGCCCACTGAGCAATCAGTAGTCCGTGCTGCTTGTGTTCTTCAGTGAGTTTCTGTGCAATGGTCATCTTGTATGGGTACATATGGAGGTCTCTTTTAAGAATGCGTTGAACGGAGCGTCTGGATACTCCCAGTTGCACTGCTGTCTTTCCACATGATTTCCCGGGACTTCTCTGTAAAGCAACTCGTACCGCTTCAATATTCTCCGGCGAACAAACAGGCTTAGGTCGAGGTCGCTTCGCTTCCAATACTGTTCCTTCCTGTACAAATTTATGGTACAACCTGTGGATGGTCTTCTTGCAAGGGACCAATCGTGTGTTAAACTGTTGTCGAAAACGCCTCTGAGTCACAACAAGACTTTTCGCTTCATGAAAAAGTAACACAATTGCCGATCGTTGCTCTGTCGTCAGTCTTCCATTGTCAGCCATTGCTGCTTACTAGTCTCCTAGCGGCAATATCGTGAATTACACGTCATTTCGTAACTCATTTGTTTTTCCAAGCTCTGCTGGTACTGCTGTAGAGATCCCAGCGGGATATCTAATGTGCGTCGTAAATTGTGAAAGAAACAATTGGTAACATATTTCGTGCGCCACCATGTATTTGTTAACTGCGAGTGGACTATCTCCCATTCAATCGTAGGATTACTGAATCAGAGACATAACACTCGCAATTCAGGCAGTAGTCAGCGTTATAGACGGTGTCCCAAGAGGAACGGTCAGTTTTCGGGGATATGACAGGAACGATCATTTGAAACCAAAATTGTCTACCACACATGGGCTCTACAATGTTTACCTTAAGAGCTACGAGCCCTTGTTCATTTTCGCTAATGTGAAAAGCATCTCTTCTACTGCAAGTTCTCTGTTTTCTATATTTTGGGAGGAGTATGTGGACCAAAATAAGAAAAAATTGTCTAGTAAACACTGGCTCTAAAATGCGTGTTTCGTGGCAGCGAAGGTGGACAAGTGCTAGTAGCTCTTTAAGATTTGCGCTTCAGAGACCGAGAAAGCAAAGAGTTTGCAGTAGAAGAGATTTGTTTCGCAGCACCTAAGACAAAGATAGTGCTCATGCTATTAAGTTATGCATTTTAAAGCCCACGTTCACCAAACTTTTTTTCTTCGAATGATCGTTCCTATCACATCCATAGTGACCATTACTCCTGGGATACACACACAGAGAGTATAATTATATTGTGGATGCTACTCCTAGGACACACAGCCAGAGAGTATAATTACACTCCTGGAAATTGAAATACGAACACCATGAATTCATTGTCCCAGGAAGGGGAAACTTTATTGACACATTCCTGGGGTCAGATACATCACATGATCACACTGACAGAACCACAGGCACATAGACACAGGCAACAGAGCATGCACAATGTCGGCACTAGTACAGTGTATATCCACCTTTCGCAGCAATGCAGGCTGCTATTCTCCCATGGAGACGATCGTAGAGATGCTGGATGTAGTCCTGTGGAACGGCTTGCCATGCCATTTCCACCTGGCGCCTCAGTTGGACCAGCGTTCGTGCTGGACGTGCAGACCGCGTGAGACGACACTTCATCCAGTCCCAAACATGCTCAATGGGGGACAGATCCGGAGATCTTGCTGGCCAGGGTAGTTGACTTACACCTTCTAGAGCACGTTGGGTGGCACGGGATACATGCGGACGTGCATTGTCCTGTTGGAACAGCAAGTTCCCTTGCCGGTCTAGGAATGGTAGAACGATGGGTTCGATGACGGTTTGGATGTACCGTGCACTATTCAGTGTCCCCTCGACGATCACCAGTGGTGTACGGCCAGTGTAGGAGATCGCTCCCCACACCATGATGCCGGGTGTTGGCCCTGTGTGCCTCGGTCGTACGCAGTCCTGATTGTGGCGCTCACCTGCACGGCGCCAAACACGCATACGACCATCATTGGCACCAAGGCAGAAGCGACTCTCATCGCTGAAGACGACACGTCTCCATTCGTCCCTCCATTCACGCCTGTCGCGACACCACTGGAGGCGGGCTGCACGATGTTGGGGCGTGAGCGGAAGACGGCCTAACGGTGTGCGGGACCGTAGCCCAGCTTCATGGAGACGGTTGCGAATGGTCCTCGCCGATACCCCAGGAGCAACAGTGTCCCTAATTTGCTGGGAAGTGGCGGTGCGGTCCCCTACGGCACTGCGTAGGATCCTACGGTCTTGGCGTGCATCCGTGCGTCGCTGCGGTCCGGTCCCAGGTCGACGAGCACGTGCACCTTCCGCCGACCACTGGCGACAACATCGATGTACTGTGGAGACCTCACGCCCCACGTGTTGAGCAATTCGGCGGTACGTCCACCCGGCCTCCCGCATGCCCACTATACGCCCTCGCTCAAAGTCCGTCAACTGCACATACGGTTCACGTCCACGCTGTCGCGGCATGCTACCAGTGTTGAAGACTGCGATGGAGCTCCGTATGCCACGGCAAACTGGCTGACACTGACGGCGGCGGTGCACAAATGCTGCGCAGCTAGCGCCATTCGACGGCCAACACCGCGGTTCCTGGTGTGTCCGCTGCGCCGTGCGTGTGATCATTGCTTGTACAGCCCTCTCGCAGTGTCCGGAGCAAGTACGGTGGGTCTGACACACCGGTGTCAATGTGTTCTTTTTTCCATTTCCAGGAGTGTATATTGTGGATGTAGTCGAATGTGTGTGTCCCCCTTGGACGCCAGTCGGGCAGAGCCACTGAGGTGCTGCATGCATGCAGATACGGGAGCCGTCGTACGGCGCTGTTGTAACCATCGGTTTTCCATTACAGTCGCGGGCTCCCGTCTGACGACAAGAGCAGCGGTATCGTATAGCGATAAGCCGCAGCCTCGACAGTTCACGATCCTGCCGCTATCGAATTCCGACAGGACCTAGTAGCCGTTCCTCCTTACGTGATGCATAACAGCATCTTCTCACAAACAACGTTGAAATCTGATTTCTGAGTGAGAAACACGGTGCATAATTTGTCCTCATATACAGAATGTCCGCCTCGATGGCTGAATGGTTGCCGGCACGGTAGCTCAGCGTGTTCGGTCAGAGGGTTAGCTACCCTCCGTAATAAAAAAGCAGAGTGAACGGTTCAACGAACACCCTGAAGGGGGGTCATGTGACGTCCGCCTCGAACATACAAAACTAGCAATATAGAACAAAAAATGAGATCAAGAAAGAAAAAATAAATGGCCAGCGCGGCAGAATGTCACGCAAGGGGCCCGGATTCGATTCCGGCAGGGTCGGAGATTTTCTCCTCTCGTGGACTGGGTGTTGTCTTATCCTCATCATCATTTCATCTTCATCGACACGCAAGTCGCCGAAATGGCGTCAACTAAAGGGACTTGCATCAGACGACCAGTCTACCCGACGGGAGGCCCTAGCCACACGGCATTTCATTTCATTTCATATACAGAACGCAGATGATGTTAGTCCTACTTAGAGTGGGATCCACATAAAACCTAACTACTTTAATGAGTCATAACATTTGGACCAATAACTGGACACATTTGTAATTTTGGGAGATGATAATACGCAGTTGGGAGATTACATACGTACAAGGTCCTCACAGCAAATGCTGGAAGTACTCTCCACCAGCTTCGATGCTCAACTGTACTCGTTTCACCATATTCTCCGACGTTCTATCCTCGCCCATGTTTCTTATTTAGTGTGTTTTGGCGTCACGGAGTTTTGCAGTTGTCCGTGGTCTATGCTTGTACACTCTGCTATTAAGGTACCTCCACAAGAAAATAATCAGGGACGATAAGTCAGTTTGTCGGGAGGAGGGGGGAAACGATTTTTTTTTTTTTTTTGAGATTATTCGATCACCAAAGAAAATGGCTACAAATTGCGGATGTGCGACGCGTTGCTCTATCTTGGAAATAGCCGTCAGTAAGTTCGACAACATCCAGATGCTTTACAAATATATTGAAGATGCCCGTGCAAACTGTAGAGTCTTGTGCCGTATCAAAGAAAATGGGGCCAAAAGTACTGGAAGCTGACAGCGCGCATCACATTCCAACCTTCTCATCATGCAGTGGTGTTTCGTGGCTAATAGGAAATTTTGCGTCAGCCCAATATCTGCAGTTTCGTGTGTCGATGTAGCCTGAGAGATGGAACTATGCTTCATCTGTGAACGAAGTTATGAAGAGAATGTACGGGCGTTGAATAAGAAAACCTTGAAACCACCGACACTAACGCATTCTTTTTTCAAGGTTTGTTTCTTGTAATGCTTGCATCGTGTGCGGTCTGTATGGTCGCAATGCTGATTTTTCCGCAGCTTTCTGACATGTGCCATATGAAACGTCTGCCTGCTTGCTCAATCGGCGCAATGATTTCCATGGAGAGCTCTCCAAGCGTCTTCCAACATTATGAATAACCTCTGCACTCAATGATGATCTGTGTTTACCAGTGTCCCTATTTAGTGCACCAGTAGTCTCTAGCTTCCTTACAATAGGTAAAATTGTTGCCTTTGTTGGAACATAGCGCACATTGAATTTTCTCCGGGATGCTCGTTGTGTTTACCCAATGAGTCTGTCTTCCAGTATGTTTCCACAATAAAAATCAACTGTCGAAGTATGTACTGCATGTTTCTGCCAGCTAAAGACTGCGAACAAATCACTAATTTCCTCGTTATTGTCACACGGCCCCAATTACACACTCACAGACTTCACCGCAACGAACGAGGCTACGAGTGAACTAACACGAGCCGAGCAAGCGGGCATTATACCGGACAAGGACCTCAAGAGCAAAAACAAAATGCCCTGTACTTTATGTGGCGCTGAAATGTTAATCATTTGCATACCAAAGCCTTTAGTACACTTCATGCCAATTTCATGTTTGTTGCACGCCGTCTTCATTGTGCTGCAGTGTTAATGGCCAGTGATGTATTCTTCATGTCTTGTGGCTATCCGCTTCACAAATGGATCCTTCGCGTTTTTATAATGATACACAGGGTGTGAACGATTTGACTTCTGCCAGATAATTTGCCATCCAAACTTTAAACCGAAATCAAATACACAACATAAACTTCACACAATACACTTCGAGATAGTACGCACTATTTACGCTCCAGAGCAGTTTACGTTACAACGAAATTGGAGAAAGCAAACATGGAGAAATAAACTTGTGCAAGTTTTTGTTCTAATGTAAACACCGCAGTAAGTGATAGCAGACGTTGGGGAATTTACTTGCTAGTGGACACTAGCCTATAGATCTAACGGAGAAAATCATTTGAACAAATGCGGTTCCTGTCTAGTTAACCATTCCATCATAATTTTAATAAGTGTCGAGTAATACACGTTTTCTGCAATTTCGGTTGTTGCATGTAGAGAAACTAATATGAGCTTTGCACAGTAGAGCAGCAGTTAAGACACTTCCATGCGTGAATCCTTCAGAAAATGCGTGATACGCGTCATATAGGATTTGTCGAACTGGAAAAAGCGTTAGACAATGTAATATGGTGCAAGATGTTCGGAATTCTGAGAAAAATAGGGGTAAGCTATAGCGAGTGACCGATAATATACAATACGTACAAGATCCAAGAGGGAATCATAAGAGCGGACGACCAAGAACGAAGAGCCCGGATTTAAAAGGGTGTCAGACAGGAATGTAGTCTTTCACCCCAACCGCTCAATCCGTATATCGAAGAAGCAGCGATGGAAATAAAAGAAAGGTTCAGCAATGGGGTTAAAATTCAAGGTGAAAAGATGTCGATTGATACGATTCGCTGATGACATTGCTATACTGAGTGCAAGTGAAGAGGAATTACGTGATCTGCTGAATGGTATGAGCAGTGTAATGAGTACAGAATATGCATTGAGAGTAAATCGAAGAAAGACGAAAGTATTGAGAAGTAGCAGAAATGGCAACAGCGTGAAACTTAACATCAGGGTTGATGGTCACGAAGCAGATGAAGTTAAGGAATTCTGCTACCTAGGCAGGAAAATAACCGATGACAGACGGAGCAAGAGGACGTCAAAAACCAGACTAACACTGCCAAGAGAAATCTACTAGTATCAAACATAGGCCTCAATTTGAGAAGAAATTTCAAGAATGTACTTTCGGAGCACAGCATTGTATGATAATGAAACATGGACTGTGGTAAAACCGGAAGAGAAGAGAATCGAAGCATTTGAGATGTGGTACTACAGACGAAAGTTGAAAATTAGGACTGATAAAGTAAGCAGTGAGGAGGTTCTGCGCAGAATCGGAGAGGAAAGGAATATGCTGAAAACACTGACAAGAAGAAGGAACAGGATGACAGAACATCTGTTAAGACATCAGGGAATGACTTCCATGGTCTAGAGGGAGCTGTAGAGGGCAAAATTCGTAAATGAAGACAGAGATTGGTATACATCCAGCAAATAATTGAGGACGTAGGTTGAAAGTGCTACTCTGATCCGCCAGGGTAGCCGAGAGCACTAACGCGCTGCTTCCTGGACTCGGGTACGCGCGCCGGCCCCGGATCGAATCCGCCCGGCGGATTAACGACGACGGCCGGTGTGCCGGCCAGCCTGAATGTGGTTTTCAGGCGGTTTTCCGCATCCTCCTAGGTGAATACCGGGCTCGTCCCCACGTCCGCCTCAGTTACACGACTCACAGACATTTGAAACTCATTCGCACTATTTCACGATTTACACTAGACGCCAACAGCTGGGGTACACTAATTCCGTCCCGGGGGCTATGGGGTGGCGGCAGGAAGGGCATCCAGCCACCCCTTAAAATTCACCATGCCAACTCCGTACTTAACCTGCGACCCTGCGCACAAAGCGGGATAAAGGCAGTAGTGAAAGAAAGTTGAAAGTGCTACTCTGAGATGAAGACGTTGGCACAGGAGAGGGATTCGTGGCAGCCCGCTTCAAACCAAACGGAAGATTGATGACCCCAATAAAAGAAGCGTCACATTGTCTATGCATTTTTTTCGCTGAGTTTATTGCGATAAAATACATACGATGGAAAATTTTAGTAAGTGTTAATGAACGGAACTGTGTTTACCCGTAGTAAACGCGTTCCGACGGAAACACCCATCAGCGCCGAAGCCGAGTATACAATTTGGCCTACTGGAGGATGGGGCAGTCAGTTATCACGAAACTAAGTCTAGCTACTGCAAGCACAGTACCTAAAGAGATGGGAGTTTTTCCGCGAACGTATTAAATGGTTCAAATGGCTCTGAGCACTATGCGACTCAACTGCTGAGGTTATCAATCGCCTAGAACTTAGAACTAATTAAACCTAACTAACCTAAGGACAGCACACAACACCCAGCCATCACGAACGTATTAAACTATTGCTGAAATATTGTGTGAAAACGTACCGGTCGATCACGATCGGTAAGATAATGTTAAATTGTTTATGCTATATAGTATATTGAAAATACATTTAACTCGTTATTCTGTTAAACAATTGCATCTATATCGTCAGTAGATATCAGCCGAAACCTTCTATATTAATTTTCTAGTCAGAAATATTAATTTGTTTAAAGCGAACATGTAGTGGACATCAGCACAAACAGACATACTTAAGAAATGCTGCAAGGATTCCACTGCTGTATTACCGTGGATTAATGACGATTTGTTAATGTTCGCCAAATTTTTGCACGAAGTCTAGCGGAATGCAGCTTTCCGAATTGATAATTTCGTCGCTAACGAAACCCGTTCTACGTAAGGAAGTCGGCTTTTTCTATGGTAAATTACGATTAGTGCACGCACCGACAAGGACAACAGAAGAGGGAAGTAACCATGGAGATGACAGGCGCTCGCTTACCGTGAGCTCATGGCCAGCATGCGCAAACACCAGACTCCGATGCGTGGCACCTCGCAATGCCGCCGCACCTGGCAAGAGCTATGACGGGGTAAGTACGGGCTACCGACATGTGTGATTGAGTCAATAATAGCGCGGCGTGCGGGGGTACAAATTGCCTATCGAAGTTGGAGGGCTCCAAACGATACGTATCCAACGTGCGATAGTAAATCGATTATGGAAGTCTCGTGGCGCACATTATGAACAATTATTTGGGATCGTCATTCTTATCAGCTTTCCGTTTTTTCTTCAGTTCGTGTACGTTACATTCCCGCCGTAATTATTCGTGATTCCATTGGGAAATCGACACGGTTTCTCTTGATAGCGAGTGTAATGTCTGCTGCTTCTCACGTTTCTCCTGCGGATTGCCTGACATGGGAAACTATAATTCCATGCATATCCAGCATAGACAAATGTTTGACTTTTTCCCGGAAATATGGACTTCTGCCGGACGAGAAAAAGAGGGACTGTGTTCACTGTGGTGCTGCGAAGATTGTAAAACTTCGTAAGAGGAATGTGGACACCGAGATTCTGTTGCAATTTCATTGCGGACTTTACGGAAAGCGAACCAGCATCAGGAAAAATACGTGGTTTGAGTCCTCCAAATTATCGATTCAGACGAGCGTAATTCTTGCGTCGTGCTGGATTCGAGATTACACGTTGCAAGCCACAGCATCAAAAACTGAGTTTTCGGCAAATACCGTGTGTGACTACTCGGGTTTTGCCGAGAAGTGTGCTTCGTGGTCGTGACAAATGACAGTGTGCCAATTGGTGGACCGAATAAAACAGTAGAAGTAGACGAATCTCTTATTGCCAGACGAAAGAATCAGAGAGGACGACCTTCTAAAAGTGAAGTAGATCATATCTGGGTTTTCGGTGTGATAGAAAGAGGGTCCCGGAAGTGTTTCAAAAAAATGGTTCAAATGGCTCTGAGCACTATGGGACTCAACATCTGAGGTCATCAGTCCCCTAGAACTTAGAACTACTTAAACCTAACTAACCTAAGGACATCACACACACCATGCCCGAGGCAGGATTCGAACCTGCGACCGTAGCAGTCGCGCGGTTCAGGATTGAAGCGCCTAGAACCGCTGGGCCACCGCGGCCGGCGGAAGTGTTTCGTTGTGAGGGTATTGTCCCGAGACAAGGTGACTTTAGTGGGTCACATAAAACGTTTCATACTCCCCGGAACAAAAGTCATCACAGACGGGTATGAGTCGTACCAGACTCTGAAAGCTGAAGGTTTCGACCCAGAATTCGTGAACCACTCTGTGGAGTTCGGAGTGGGCGAACGGTTCTAGGCGCTACAGTCTGGAACCGCGCGACCGTTACGGTCGCAGGTTCGAATCCTGCCTCGGGCATGGATGTGTGTGATGTCCATAGGTTAGTTAGGTTTAAGTAGTTCTAAGTTCTAGGAGACTGATGACCTCAGAAGTTAAGTCGCATAGTGCTCAGAGCCATTTGAATTGAACTCTACGGAGTTCGTCTCTTCAGATGACGCCAGTGTCCATACCAAGAATATAGAACGGCTGTGGAAGTCTGTAAAGTCAACCATAAAAAGAGAAGGGCGTCCAGGACAGAGGGACGATCTGTACTTGTTCCAGTACCTGTACTTGCACAACTTGCGTTTGCAGGGGAAAATCGACGCATGCGACACTCTGCCGATATTCCTGCGTGATACTGGCAGTTTACCCTGGGTACGGGAAAAAAGGAATTGCCCCTGTAGCTTATAAATCACGCGGACTGTCACAAGACGATAACACCGACGACGAGTAAGGTAAGTTGACTCCTCTGAATTTACAAGTGCTTCGCTAACGCTTTTGTTTTTTCGTTGCTGTAGTGACAACTTGAAACATACTCGTAACGCGCGCCACGATACTTCCATAATCGATTTAGTATCGCACGTTCGATATGTATCGTTTGGAGCCCTTCGACTTCGATAGGTAAACATTCTTGGAAATTACCCAATAATAGCGCGGAGGGCGGGGGTACAAATTCTCAGATACCCACTTAGGTTTCCGTTGTCTTCGAGACACTTCAGATGAATGATGGGATGGTTCCCCCCACAAGGAGGTCATCGTTTGAGCTAGTGCTCCGCCGCTAATGAGTACGGCAGGGACGAGACGTTAAGCTCCATCCTCTGATATTTGCTCCTCACGTTATTAGATTTGCGTGGTTGTTTTATTTTACTTTCACTCTTTATGTCGCACAAGGTACGTCTTTTCTTTTTTTCTTTTTTTTTAAGTAGGGTGCTTCATATTCTTAAAGGAGATGGCACTAGTCAAAGGTAGAAAAAAAATACAAACATACGCCCAAAATTGAGTACTTGTTGAGATACGGGTAATTCTGCTTGCGTCGGTAGTCAGTGGTCCATTCTGTCTTCCTGTTGACGTTCGTTAGCCATTTCCTATTGATTTAATGTCACTTGCATTAGCGATGGGTTCGGTGTGATACAGAGAACACAATTTTACTGTCAATATGTATGACTTCAGAATTATTACCACAGTTAATAGTGAGACAGTTAGCCTTGAATTAACTGGCGATCTTGTTATTCTAGCTCATCATACTCGTATACGGGGAGCTCTGTTTGTTAGTCCAACAGAATGGAATGAGCGTACGGCAACGGTGCCGGGAGGCCCCATCCGGGGAAGTTCGGACGCCAAGTGCAGGTCTTATTTCAGTAGACGGCCCATTGGGCGGCTTGCGCGCCGATGATGAGGATGAAATGATGATGAGGACAACACAACACCCAGTCCCTGAGTGGAGAAAATCTCCAATCCGGCCGGGAATTTGCACGGGAGGTGAGCACGCTACCACCCAGCCAAGCAGGCGCGCGGGATTAGCCGAGCGGTCTCAGGCGCTGCAGTCATGGACTGTGCGGCTGGTCCCGGCGGAGGTTCGAGTCCTCCCTCGGGCATGGGTGTGTGTGTTTGTCCTTAGGATAATTTAGGTTAAGTAGTGTGTAAGCTTAGGGACTGATGACCTTAGCAATAAAGTTCCATAAGATTTCACTCACATTGGAACATTTTTTGAGCTAAGCAGGCGGACTAGTCCAAGAGAATCTGGCGACCAGTCGTTTCGTGGAGAATGGAGAAATGCCTAAAACAGCTCAACTATTTTAAACAAAAGTTTAGCACTAAATGCAATATTGTTAATTTAGAAACTTAAGGAATCAATCTGAGACATTGTCACGTAGCAGCAGGGGGCCACAATAATGCCTTTTGCGAATTATAAATCTATGTGTGTATGTACGTGCCTTCGAATGATGGCAAAAATCAGCAGTAAGGACACACTGTTCCAGTACATACTAAGTAGTAAACTTAAAAGAGTCAGCACCTTATTATCCATTTATTATTGATTGTGTTTCTCTCTGCTTTGACCTCTGATACCGAGCGAGATAGTCCAGTGGCAACGCGCTGGATTTGTATCTATTCAAAGCCTTATCCGATCACACAGATTCTGGTTTCCAGTAATTTTGCTTAAAGCAACAACTGCGATGGTTGCTTTGAAAGATAGTTGCCGATTTCTTTCCCTAATCCGAGCATGCTTCCGTCTCTAACGACCTCGACGTCGACAGGATGTTAAAACCTAATCTCCCTTCCCTTTGACTGTGATTCTGTTGTCAGACACAGCACTTAAGGCTACATTTGACGTCATTCAGTCAGTACCTACTGTTTCAAGGTTGTTCTGGCATCAGAATAAGATTGGTGATTTCGTGGGTGTAAACTACGTGAACACTTAAACAGAGCCTTGTTAGTCCATGCAAGAAACTGCACACATTGTTTTCTGCTCTGGCTTTGCCAACGGTGTTAATCGACAGACACATGACAAGTACGCTGAACGACACACTCAGCGCCGCATTCCACCTGAACATACAGGGTGTTTCAAAAATGACCGGTATATTTGAAACGGCAATAAAAACTAAACGAGCAGCGATAGAATTACACCGTTTGTTGCAATATGCTTGGGACAACAGTACATTTTCAGGCGGACAAACTTTCGAAATTACAGTAGTTACAATTTTCAACAACAGATGGCGCTGCAAGTGATGTGCAAGATATAGAAGACAACGCAGTCTGTGGGTGCGCCATTCTGTACGTCGTCTTTCTGCTGTAAGCGTGTGCTGTTCACAACGTGCACGTGTGCTGTGGACAACATGGTTTATTCCTTAGAACAGAGGATTTTTCTGGTGTTGGAATTCCACCGCCTAGAACACAGTGTTGTTGCAACAAGACGAAGTTTTCAACGGAGGTTTAATGTAACCAAAGGACCGAAAAGCGATACAATAAAGGATCTGTTTGAAAAATTTCAACGGACTGGGAATGCGACGGATGAACGTGCTGGAAAGGTAGGGCGACCGCGTACGGCAACCACAGAGGGCAACGCGCAGCTAGTGTAGCAGGTGATTCAACAGCGGCCTCGGGTTTCCGTTCGCCGTGTTGCAGCTGCGGTCCAAATGACGCCAACGTCCACGTATCGTCTCATGCGCCAGAGTTTACACCTCTATCCATACAAAATTCAAACGCGGCAACCCCTCAGCGCCACTACCATTGCTGCACGAGAGACATTCGCTAACGATATAGTGCACAGGATTGATGACGGCGATATGCATGTGGGCAGCATTTGGTTTACTGACGAAGCTTATTTTTACCTGGACGGCTTCGTCAATAAACAGAACTGGCGCATATGGGGAACCGAAAAGCCCCATGTTGCAGTCCCATCGTCCCTGCATCCTCAAAAAGTACTGGTCTGGGCCGCCATTTCTTCCAAAGGAATCATTGGCCCATTTTTCAGATCCGAAACGATTACTGCATCACGCTATCTGGACATTCTTCGTGAATTTGTGGCGGTACAAACTGCCTTAGACGACACTGCGAACACCTCGTGGTTTATGCAAGATGGTGCCCGGCCACATCGCACGGCCGACGTCTTTAATTTCCTGAATGAATATTTCGATGATCGTGTGATTGCTTTGGGCTATCCGAAACATACAGGAGGCGGCGTGGATTGGCCTCCCTATTCGCCAGACATGAACCCCTGTGACTTCTTTCTGTGGGGACACTTGAAAGACCAGGTGTACCGCCAGAATCCAGAAACAATTGAACAGCTGAAGCAGTACATCTCATCTGCATGTGAAGCCATTCCGCCAGACACGTTGTCAAAGGTTTCGGGTAATTTCATTCAGAGACTACGCCATATTATTGCTACGCATGGTGGATATGTGGAAAATATCGTACTATAGAGTTTCCCAGACCGCAGTGCCATCTGTTGTTGAAAATTGTAACTACTGTAATTTCGAAAGTTTGTCTGCCTGAAAATGTACTGTTGTCCCAAGCATATTGCAACAAACGGTGTATTTCTATCGCTGCTCGTTTAGTTTTTATTGCCGTTTCAAATATACCGGTCATTTTTGAAACACCCTATAAATGTTCGCAAGATCGTTCCAGCGAGTTGCAGACGTAGGATCGCTAGCAACCAGGACAGTGGATCGTGGTAAACTCATACAGCTTTCCGACGCGTACATGATCATCCGGAAACAAATAAGCGAAAAACTGTAGCATCTGAAGGTGTAAAACAAGCTCTTGCGTCGTCACTTCAGCCCGAGCAGTCACTTCATGCATATCACTTACAGCGCGTCAAAGCTCGCAGGCCACAAGACTACCATGACAGGCTAAAATTCTCCCAATAGATTCTGAGAGGGAGCATTGAAGGTCGATAGTTCACAACTTGTACACACACACACACACACACAAAAAAAGTTTTGCACCACCTCGGTTCAGAGAGTTCCGGAACCTCTACAGAAAATTGGAATAGAGATCAACATAAACATCATTTCCCCCCTTTTTATTGCTCATGAAAACCACACATTGCATGTTGTACCACCATACTGCGAGACCTTCAGAGATGGTGGTCCAGATTGTTGTACACACCGGTACCTCTAATACCCAGTAGCACGTCCTCTTGCATTGATGCATGCCTGTATTCGTTGAGGCATACTATCCACAAGTTCATCAAGGCACTGTTTGTCCAGATTGTCCCACTCATCAACAACGATTCGGCGTAGACCCCTCAGAGTGGTTGGTGGATCACGTAGTCCATAAACAGCCCTTTTTCAATCTATCCCAGGCATGTTCGATAGGATTCATGTCTGGAGAACGTGCTGGTCACTCTAGTCGAGCGATGTCGTTATCCTGAAGGAAGTCATTCACAAGATGTGCACGATATGGTTGCACTATCAGTCGGAGGATGGCATTCACGTATCGTACAGCCGTTACGGCGCCTTCCATGACCACCAGCGGCGTACGGCGGCCCCACATAATGCCACCCCAAAACAGCAGGGAACCTCCACCTTGCTGCACTCGCTGAACAGTGTGTCTAAGGCGTTCAGCCTGGCCCGGTTGCCTCCAAACACGTCTCCGACGATTGTCTGGTTGAAGGCGTATGCGACGCACATCCGTGAGGAGAACGTGATGCCAATCCTGAGCGGTCCATTCGGCATGTTTATGGGCCCATCTGTACCGCACTGCATGGTGTCGTGGTTGCAAAGATGGGCCTCGCCATGGACGTCGGGAGTGAAGTTACGCATCATGCAGCCTATTGTGCACAGTTTGAGTCGTAACAGAACGTACTCTGGCTCCACGAAAAGCATTATTCAACATGGTGGCGTTGCTGTCAGGGTTCCTCCGAGCCATAATCCGCAGGTAGCGGTCATCCACTGCAGTAGCAGCCCTGGGGCGGCCTGAGCAAGGCATGTCATCGACAGTTCCTGTCCGTCTGCATCTCCTCCATGTCCGAGCAGCATCGCCTTGGTTCACTCCGAGACGCCAGGACACTTCCCTTGTTGAGAGCCCTTCCTGGCACAAAGGAAGGGGGAGGAAGCCGTCCGACCACCCTAGTCATTAACACAGCCAAATCTAAAATAACATGCCGACCCCGTGAAGACGAAGAATAAGGCCAGAAAGGAAGAAAAAGTTAGAACTAATTTAAGAATTATTCATCTGATTTTGTGCGCCAGTTTCTTATTGTGTTAACCGATACCTTGAAAAGATCAATGTAATTAGTGCTGAATATTACGCAAGTCTTAGAGAAAAAAATGAATGAAGAAACTCATGATAATAGGCCTGGAAGCGAAAAGATAAAAAAAAGAGATTTCTTGAAGTCTATCAAAGTTCCTCCAGCACAGGAAATACTGAGACACTTTAAGCACGAAAGATTGAAATGTCCTCCATAGACACCGTATTTCGTTCCCTTTGACATTCACTCATAACGACATCAACAGAAGTACATGGCTGAGAAGCGTTTTGAGTACAAAGAGGTGGTTATGGCAGTCATACACTCCTGGAAATGGAAAAAAGAACACATTGACACCGGTGTGTCAGACCCACCATACTTGCTCCGGACACTGCGAGAGGGCTGTACAAGCAATGATCACACGCACGGCACAGCGGACACACCAGGAACCGCGGTGTTGGCCGTCGAATGGCGCTAGCTGCGCAGCATTTGTGCACCGCCGCCGTCACTGTCTGCCAGTTTGCCGTGGCATACGGAGCTCCATCGCAGTCTTTAACACTGGTAGCATGCCACGACAGCGTGGACGTGAACCGTATGTGCAGTTGACGGACTTTGAGCGAGGGCGTATAGTGGGCATGCGGGAGGCCGGGTGGACGTACCGCCGAATTGCTCAACACGTGGGGCGTGAGGTCTCCACAGTACATCGATGTTGTCGCCAGTGGTCGGCGGAAGGTGCACGTGCCCGTCGACCTGGGACCGGACCGCAGCGACGCACGGATGCACGCCAAGACCGTAGGATCCTACGCAGTGCCGTAGGGGACCGCACCGCCACTTCCCAGCAAATTAGGGACACTGTTGCTCCTGGGGTATCGGCGAGGACCATTCGCAACCGTCTCCATGAAGCTGGGCTACGGTCCCGCACACCGTTAGGCCGTCTTCCGCTCACGCCCCAACATCGTGCACCCCGCCTCCAGTGGTGTCGCGACAGGCGTGAATGGAGGGACGAATGGAGACGTGTCGTCTTCAGCGATGAGAGTCGCTTCTGCCTTGGTGCCAATGATGGTCGTATGCGTGTTTGGCGCCGTGCAGGTGAGCGCCACAATCAGGACTGCATACGACCGAGGCACACAGGGCCAACACCCGGCATCATGGTGTGGGGAGTGATCTCCTACACTGGCCGTACACCACTGGTGATCGTCGAGGGGACACTGAATAGTGCACGGTACATCCAAACCGTCATCGAACCCATCGTTCTACCATTCCTAGACCGGCAAGGGAACTTGCTGTTCCAACAGGACAATGCACGTCCGCATGTATCCCGTGCCACCCAACGTGCTCTAGAAGGTGTAAGTCAACTACCCTGGCAAGCAAGATCTCCGGATCTGTCCCCCATTGAGCATGTTTGGGACTGGATGAAGCGTCGTCTCACGCGGTCTGCACGTCCAGCACGAACGCTGGTCCAACTGAGGCGCCAGGTGGAAATGGCATGGCAAGCCGTTCCACAGGACTACATCCAGCATCTCTACGATCGTCTCCATGGGAGAATAGCAGCCTGCATTGCTGCGAAAGGTGGATATACACTGTACTAGTGCCGACATTGTGCATGCTCTGTTGCCTGTGTCTATGTGCCTGTGGTTATGTCAGTGTGATCATGTGATGTATCTGACCCCAGGAATGTGTCAATAAAGTTTCCCCTTCCTGGGACAATGAATTCACGGTGTTCTTATTTCAATTTCCAGGAGTGTATATTCTTGTTCTGCAGACCTTTTAGAAACGCTCTTCAGGGACATTGCTTACTTGCTGGAACAATGTTGGAATAAGTGCGCTGGCCTGAACGGGGACTACACTGAAAGACAACCCCGTCAGGATATGAACATTTCACCTTGCACTCATACAAAAGTAATCTGCAATCCGTTAGACTATGATAATGACTGGTGGCTTTCACTAACTGTACCATAGTTTGACATGGAGTACGATTGACGTTCATTCAAAAGGTCATCTTGATTTTGACAGCGACCATTTTTTCCACCGTTGTCGAATCAGAGCTGTAACCAATTACTGCAGTGTCCATGCGACGTTGATCTCCGACAGTCTGTCTTCCTTATTACATACTGGCGCATCTACAGCACTATTAAATAGCCCACTCTCCCAAGGACAAGCGTAATATCTGGGAGTAGAAAAAGAACACAGACCTTATAAATAGAGTTTATTGAATTCGAATATATACTTGGCACCATGTTCTAACTAACGTTTAAAAAATTCTTTTTCTTCATCATTAAAGAGGTTTCCACGTTAGGAGGTTCCTTTTCTTGGGATGCCACTTATCTGGATACGTTGCGTCTAAAGGTGAACGATCTTCATGTATTTTGATGACGTTCCAGTTGACGTTATTGGTGCAATGATCAAGCAGGTAAACGACCATTATAAAACTCTGCATACACACGTCCATAGCATGAAGATTTCTTTCACTGATCCCTGTAATTGGTCAGCGCTCATTGTCAGAAAACGTTACAGGGCGAACGACCAACTTCAATAACTCCACCTCCAAACATATTGGCATTTGAAACTTCCTAGTAGACTCAAAATATGTGCCGCTCCAGGAGTCGAAACTGGAACCTTGCGTTACCCCGGAAATTCACTTTCCATTTGAGCTATCCAGGCACGACTCACGCCCCATCCTCACAGCTTTAAGTCCCCCAGTACCTTATCTCCTACGTTCCAAACTCCACAGAAGGTCTCCCGAACACCTTGCTGAAGCAGCATTCCTAGAAGAAAGGATATTGCGGAGACATTAGTTGCGGGACTGTCTCTAGGATGAATCTTGATTTTGACAGCGACCATTTTTTCCACCGTTGTCGAATCAGAGCTGTAACCAATTACTGAAGTGTCCATGGGACGTTGATCTCAGACAGTCTGTCTTCCTTATTACATACTGGCACATCTGTAGCTAGGCTCAATACCGTTTCTTCCAAATCCACCAGAAACAAACGCAAAACAATTTTATTTAAAAAAGCGGATAAAGTGTCACTAGAAGCCTACCAAGAGACAATCTCCATTCCTTCGGAGCAGACTATGCAAATGTAGAGGAGATGTGGCTCAAATTCAAAGATATAGTAGCAACAGCAATTGAGAGATTCATACCTCATAAATTGGTCAGAGATGGAACTGATCCCCCATGGTACACAAAACAGGTCCGAACGCTGTTGCAGAGGCAACGGAAAAAGCATGCGAACTTCAGAAGAACGCGAAATCCCGAAGATTGGCTAAAATTTACAGACGCGAGAAATTTGGCACGGACTTCAGTGCGATATGCCTTTAATAGGTTCCACAACGAAACATTGTCTCGAAATTTGGTAGAAAATTCGAAGAAATTCTGGTCGTATGTAAAGTACACAAGTGGCAAGACGCAGTCAATACCTTCGCTTGCGCAGTGCCGATGGTACTGTTACCGACGACTGTGCCGCTAAAGCGGAGTTATTGAACGCAGTTTTTCGAAATTCCTTCCCCAGGGAAGACGAATGGTATATTCCAGAATTTGAAACACGAACAGCTGCTAGCATGAGTTTCTTAGAAGTAGATACCTTAGGGGTTGCGAAGCAACTCAAATCGCTTGATACAGGCAGGTCTTCAGGTCGAGATTGTATACTGATTAGGTTCCTTTCAGATTACGCTGATACAATAGCTCCCTACTTAGCAATCATATACAACCGCTCGCTCACGGATAGATCTGTACCTACAGATTGGAAAATTGTGCAGGTCGCACCGGTGTTTAAGAAGGGTAGAAGGAGTAATCCATCGAACTACAGACCTATATCATTGACGTCGGTTTGCAGTAGGGTTTTGGAGCATATACTGTATTCAAACATTATGAATCACGTCGAAGGGAACGATCTATTGATACGTAATCAGCATGGTTTCATAAAACATCGTTCTTGTGCAACATAGCTAGCTCTTTATTCGCACGAAGTAATGGCCGCTATCGACAGGGGACCTCAAGTTGATTCCGCATTTCTAGATTTCCGGAAAGCTTTTGACACCGTTCCTCACAAGCGACTTCTAATCAAGCTGCGGGTCTATGGGGTATCGTCTCAGTTGTGCGACTGGATTCGTGATATCCTGTCAGGAAGGTCGCAGTTCGTATTAATAGACGGCAAACCATCGAGTAAAACTGAAGTGATATCAGGTGTTCCCCAGGGAAGCGTCCTGGGGCCTCTGCTGTTCTTGATCTATATAAATGACCTGGGTGACAATCTGAGCAGTTATCTTAGGTTTTTCGCAGATGATGCTGTAATTTACCGTCTAGTAAGGTCATCCGAAGACCAGAATCAGTTGCCAGCACATTCTCCAGATCTCTCGCCAACTGAAAACGTCTGGTCAATGGTGGTCGAGCAACTGGCTCGTCACAATATGCCAGTCACTACTCTTGATGAACTGTGGTATCGTGTTGAAGCTTCATGGGCAGCTGTACCTGTACACGCCATCCAAGCTCTGTTTGACTCAATGCCCAGGCGTATCAAGGCCGTTATTACGGCCAGAGGTGGTTGTTCTGGGTACTGATTTCTCAGGATCTATGCACCCAAATTGCGTGAAAATCTAATCACATGTCAGTTCTAGTATAACATATTTGTCCAATGAATACCTGTTTATCATCTGCATTTCTTCTTGGTGTACCAATTTTAATGGCCAGTAGTGTATGTGTTGAAATGGGGCTCGAACGCAGAGCTTTATAACGTTTTAAAATTTCAACAACTGAGTAAAATGTAAAATAAAGCCAAAAAATAAGAAAAGCTCCACCAGATCTATAAATATTCACCCAACATGGTGGAGGTTGCTGCGAGTAACTGGCTGCAAAGAATGCAAAATTGCAAGAAAAAGTTCGCAAGTCTCACAAGAGGAGCAACACTAATCGAAGAAAAGAATAAGTATGAAGAGAATTCTGAATTGTCCGCACGTCTGCAAAATAACAGGCAAAAGCGTAACTGAAATAAAAATGAGAGAAAGTAATACTGGTTCAGAACTGATACAGCACCGATGAATAGCGACAAGAGCCCATTCAAAACTTAATCAGGTACTTTCAATAGCTGCCGGCATTGACTACTGAAATAAAAAAAAAAAAACGGAGAGATAATGGGCCGGTTTTTCTCATCCCAGAGAATCTAATCTGTCTAAATGATAAACAAAGATCGCCGCTACTGAATTCTCAATTGAGGAAAATCCGACAGATAACCCTATCGCTCTGAAAGTAAGCTACAGACAATTCATCGTAATAACGACGCTATCTGCGTAGATCTCCACAGCTACTGGAAGTGTAATCGCTTGGATTTATATTAACCACTATTGCCCCTAGAACCCCATTGATCAATAAAATGGGACGCGTTGCGAAGAAGAACAGAAAGAAAACAGGACTATGAAAAAACTGGAATAAATCAGAAAGTGTCAAGAATCAAACCGTGCGGCGTACAACTCTGTAACAACTGTAACGAATGACCCCAATTCTCAAGGAATCAGCCTTAAATTTAAAAGAAACAAATGCTCCTACAAGGTCTTTGCATCATTTCTGCTACTTCTAATTACCTTCGTCTTTCTTCAGTTTACGCTCAGTCGATATACTGTACTCATTAGATTGCTCATTCATTCAGAAGAACCTGTGATTCTTCTTTAATTTCAGTGAGGATAGCAATGTCATCAGCGAATCTTATTATTGACATCCTTTCACCTTGAATTTTAATTCGACTCTTGAACCATTGTTTTACTTCCTGGGTACATTTCTATTCTGAAAGCTTGACAGCGAACCAAATTTGATTTAGGCAAGACCACATCTACATTATAACTACACAGCCGAGAGACGTTTAGTAATAAACAAACCTGAACCTATTTCCCCTTCTTTTTGTTTTTTCAATGCCGTCAGTATTTTGCTTTGATCACCTGACGAAAGAAAAATCCTTGGCAGGACTGGAGATCAAACTCTGGTCCTCCACTCATGGCTCTAACACGTAATAAAAATGCCTAAGTATTAAAACTATTTATGTCTCACCTCTTTTGCACCAAACAAATCAAAGGTAACCAAGGAGTTATTATCTGGAACGACCTTGAGTCGAACTAGCACATAAACTGTAGGTAAAGCGGTGCCACTAATAGTTCTTCGGAGAAAAGTTCAGCTGTCATCAACCCGAAAGTGCATTACTAGTCATTGTCCTATTGGAGATGGTATGACGTTGCCTATGTCAGACTTTCAAACTGCGTGTGTACGGGGTGCTGCAGCTTTAACGTGTGTCCGAACTACGGCGCAACTAGGCATTTGTCACATTAACAAACAAAAAATCTTACGAAAACGTAATCCATACACGAAAGAGGTGGCTTGCAAAACACTTGCTCGATGGATTCTTGAATATTGCTAATCAGCCTCGGACCCTCATCTAGTTGGATTAATAGAACGGACTATTCACGTCAGTGTGTAGAATGTATGAGACTGTCGATGTACCACCAGACTTTCGGAAAAGCATCATCCACACGATTCCCAAGATTGCAAGGGCTGACAAGTGCGAGAATTATCGCACAATCAGCTTAACAGCTCATGCATCCAAGTTGCTGTCAAGAATAATATACAGAAGAATGGAAAAGAAAATTGAGGATGTGTTTGATGACGATTATTTTGGCGTTAGGAAATGTAAAGGCATCAGAGAGGGTGTTATGACATTGCGGCTGATAACGGATGCGAGACTAAAGAAATATCAAGACACATTCATACGATTTGTCAACCATTAGAAACGTTCGACAATGTAAAATGGTGCAAGATGTTCGAAATTCTGAGGAAAATAGGAATAAGCTATAGGGAGGGACGGGTAACATATAACATGTAAAAGACCCAACAAAGAACTAATAGAAGGCCAAGAAGGAAGTGCTCAGATTAAAAAGGGTGTAAGACAGGAATGTAGTCTTTTGAATCTATTGTTCAATCTATACATCGTCCGCCCCGATAGCTAAGTGGTCAGCGTGACGGATTGCCGTCCTACGGGCCCGGGTTCGATTCCCGGCTGGGTCGGGGATTTTCGCCGCTCAGGGACTGGGTGTTGTGTTGTCTTCATCATCATTTCATCCCCATCCGGTACACAGGTCGCCCAATGTGGCGTCGAAAGTTATAAGACCTGCAACAAGGCGGCCGGACCTGCCCCGTAAGGGGCCTCCCGGCCAATGACGCCAAACGCTCATTTCCAATCTACACTCCTGGAAATGGAAAAAAGAACACATTGAAACCGGTGTGTCAGACCCACCATACTTGCTCCGGACACTGCGAGAGGGCTGTACAAGCAATGATCACACGCACGGCACAGCGGACACACCAGGAACCGCGGTGTTGGCCGTCGAATGGCGCTAGCTGCGCAGCATTTGTGCACCGCCGCCGTCAGTGTCAGCCAGTTTGCCGTGGCATACGGAGCTCCATCGCAGTATTTAACACTGGTAGCATGCCGCGACAGCGTGGACGTGAACCGTATGTGCAGTTGACGGACTTTGAGCGAGGGCGTATAGTGGGCATGCGGGAGGCCGGGTGGACGTACCGCCGAATTGCTCAACACGTGGGGCGTGAGGTCTCCACAGTACATCGATGTTGTCGCCAGTGGTCGGCGGAAGGTGCACGTGCCCGTCGACCTGGGACCGGACCGCAACGACGCACGGATGCACGCCAAGACCGTAGGATCCTACGCAGTGCCGTAGGGGACCGCACCGCCACTTCCCAGCAAATTAGGGACACTGTTGCTCCTGGGGTATCGGCGAGGACCATTCGCAACCGTCTCCATGAAGCTGGGCTACGGTCCCGCACACCGTTAGGCCGTCTTCAGCTCACGCCCCAACATCGTGCAGCCCGCCTCCAGTGGTGTCGCGACAGGCGTGAATGGAGGGACGAATGGAGACGTGTCGTCTTCAGCGATGAGAGTCGCTTCTGCCTTGGTGCCAATGATGGTCGTATGCGTGTTTGGCGCTGTGCAGGTGAGCGCCACAATCAGGACTGCATACGACCGAGGCACACAGGGCCAACACCCGGCATCATGGTGTGGGGAGCGATCTCCTACACTGGCCGTACACCACTGGTGATCGTCGAGGGGACACTGAATAGTGCACGGTACATCCAAACCATCATCGAACCCATCGTTCTACCATTCCTAGACCGGCAAGGGAACTTGTTGTTCCAACAGGACAATGCACGTCCGCATGTATCCCGTGCCACCCAACGTGCTCTAGAAGGTGCAAGTCAACTACCCTGGCCAGCGAGATCTCCGGATCTGTCCCCCATTGAGCATGTTTGGGACTGGATGAAGCGTCGTCTCACGCGGTCTGCACGTCCAGCACGAACGCTGGTCCAACTGAGGCGCCAGGTGGAAATGGCATGGCAAGCCGTTCCACAGGACTACATCTAGCATCTCTACGATCGTCTCCATGGGAGAATAGCAGCCTGCATTGCTGCGAAAGGTGGATATACACTGTACTAGTGCCGACATTGTGCATGCTCTGTTGCCTGTGTCTATGTGCCTGTGGTTCTGTCAGTGTGATCATGTGATGTATCTGACCTCAGGAATGTGTCAATAAAGTTTCCCCTTCCTGGGACAATGAATTCACGGTGTTCTTATTTCAATTTCCAGGAGTGTATATATCGACGAAGCAATGATGGAAATACAACAAAGGTTCACGAGCGGAATTAAAATTCAAGGTGAAAGGATGTCAATAATAAGATTCGATGATGACACTGCTATCCTCAGTGAAAGTGAAGAAGAATCACAGGATCTGCTGAATGAATGAACAATCTAATGAGTACAGTTTATGGACTGAGCGTAAACTGCAGAAAGACGAAGATAATTAGAAGTAGCAGAAATGAGAACAGCGAGAAACTTAACTTCAGGATTGATGATCACGAAGTAGATGAAATTAAGTAGATTCTGCTACCTAGGCTGCAAAATAACCCATGAAGGACTCAGCAAGGAGGACAGACACAGCAGACAAGCACTGGAAAAAAGGCATCCCTGTCCGAAAGAAGTCACTAGTGCCAACACAGCCCTTAATTTGAGGAAGAAATGTCTGAGAATCATTTTATAGTAGTGAAACATGGAATGTGGGAAAGTCAGAAAAGAGCAGAATCGAAAAATTTGAGATGTTGAAAATTAGGTGGACTGATACGGTAAGGAATGAGCAGGTTCTCTGCAGAATCGGCAAGGAAAGAAATACTTGGAAAACATTGACAAGAAGAAGGAACAGGGCGGTAGCACATCTCTTAAGACATCAGGAAATAACTTCCATGGTACTAGAGAGAGCTGTTGAAGGATCGTGCAGTCGACGCGACAGCGTTTCGGAAATTCCTGCGCCAGACGCTACAAGAGAGATGAGCACAGCAGAACGGTGTACTGTTGAAATTCCAACAGCGTCTGTTACACGAAGAGTCGAGCAAAATATCACTTCCTATCGCGTACGAGTTGCAAAATGACCACGACAAAAATACCAGAGGAATAAGAGCTCATAAGGAGGTTTACAAGCATTCCTCTGTAACATATAAGTTTATTTCCGTCTCGATTTTATATTTAATCACGGCGCATAAAGAAGTGAAACCGGCCATGTGTTAAATGAAACACTTTTCGATCCAGATGGAATTAAACTTTTACATTACTAACAGTACTGCGATCGCTACATCGCAGTGACAATATCACCAATGCAATCATTCTTCCCAACACCATTCATGAACGGAAAAGCGAAAACTAGAAAATGTAGTGGTACCAGAAGTACCATCCGCCGCACTCCCTGAGGTGAAAACGTGAATTTTCCAGAAAATATGATTGCATATCAGTGTAACTTCGTATACATACACGACATCGGAGGGCATCAAAGTGATTAGAGTTGCTATTTCTTGTTACAGGTAGGACGGCTACCAGGTTTCATTAATTTTGTTTGTGCTTTGTGTTATTCCCAGGCCTAGTAGCATACGTATGGGGCGCGAAAAGCGTCAGATGTTGAGTAATCACTGTAAATGACACGGAAATGCTGTGTACGCATGTGAGACAGCATTATCAGCAACTGAGAGAGTTTAAAAGGGGCATCATTGCGTGTCTCTTTTTGGCTAGCTGGTCGAAAAGTGCAGTTTCCAGATCTGTGAGGCTTTAGGATGTGAGTGTCCCGATGTTAGGCTGCACGGGAACGAAGGGGGCAGTCACACTTGTCATCAAGATTCTGGTCGACCAAGTCCGACCACGACAAGGGAGGATCGCTATATCGTGCACCAAGCACATTGTAACCCCTTCATATCCGCACCTAACAACCGAGAGCACGTAATGGGCTCCCTGCAAATCTTGGCTCATCCCACATCATTGATCGAAGACTAGGAGCAGCTGACTAGGAAATTACCATCCAATGCGTAGACTGCCACTAGGATCACAACCCGAAGGTTGCCTTTGGTGTGGTGTCTTGACCGGGAAGCATGAAATTCTGATGAGTGGGTCACGTTGTTTTCAGCAATGAATTACAGTTCTGCACTATTCCGGATGTCCATCGTCGGTGAGTATGACAGCGATATGGGGAGATAGGTCCTGTTCTTCCAGTGTTTAGGAGAGGCCCAGCGGTCTTAACACATGGAGTCATGTTGTGGGGAGCCAGTGGGCGTTTCTTCAGGTCATTGCTAGTAATGATTGAGGGAACTCTTACAGCACAACAGTATGGCTCTGAGCACTATGGGACTCAACTGCTGAGGTCATTAGTCCCCTAGAACTTAGAACTAGTTAAACCTAACTAACCTAAGGACATCACAAACATCCATGCCCGAGGCAGGATTCGAACCTGCGACCGTAGCGGTCTTGCGGTTCCAGACTGCAGCGCCTTTAACCGCACGGCCACTTCGGCCGGCCACAACAGTCTGTCACAGACATTCTGCATTCCCAAGTGTTACCTCTGATGCGACAGTATCATGGTGCCATTTTTCAACAGGACAATGCTCATTCGCACATGACACGTGTCACTATGAACTATCTGGGTGATGCTGAGGTCCTCCTGTAGCCAGATAGATCCTCAGATCTGTCTCTGTTAGAAAATGTGTGGGACTAGAGCAGATGTCAACTCCGCATAAGTCATCAAGGACCAGTTACAACAGCTGCAGGCCACCTAGTCTCAGGAGAGGATACGATGGCTTTATGACACACATCCTGTGTTACCGTAAGCTGTCGCCAGCGCACCGGTCGGCAAAGATGAGGCGCGGAGATCGATAGTAGGTGCTGGATCGAGTGCGCCTATCACGAATGAGGCCAGAAACACACCGACAAGCAGCACGTCGTCAACGCCCTCTCAACAGCATGTATTTAGGCCGCTGCCGCTGACCAGAGGGCTCAGTCGCTCGGCCTCAACACACAGACTCACTCCTTCAGATTGGCGTCTGTCAGGCCACGCGCGAAACGGGTAAAGTTCATCGCAGACTATGACAGTACATAGGGAACAGATTAGTGCCTATAGTGGGAGTAGCAGTGAAACTAAAGTTTGTAATAACCAGATTAACAATATTGTCTGCAAGAGGACTATAACTGATGAGCTTATACCACAACACATGGATTTTATACCAGTTAAGTAAATGTTCATGTAAATAAAAAAAGCACTCCGTCTTCAGGCCACAAGTGGCCCATTGGGACCATCCGACCGCCGTGCCATCCTCAGCTGAGGATGCGGATAGGAGGGACGCGTGGTCAGCACACTGCTCTCCCGGTCGTTATGATGGTTGTCTGTGACCGGAGCCGCTACTATTCGGTCGAGTAGCTCCTCAATTGGCAACACGAGGCTGAGTGCACTCCGAAAAATGGCAACAGCACATGGCGGCCCAGATGGTCACCTATCCAAGTGCTGGCCACGCCCGACAGCGCTTACGAGAACCGGTGTATCCAATGCGGCAAGGCCGTTGCCACTCACGTAAATAAAGAACCATATTAATCCATGTGTGTATTTATGTTGTAGAAAGAGAATACCGGCCACCCATAACAACGTCCTCTCCCTTCCTTCGTTGTGCTACAAGACTCTACACATCCCAACAGAATTAGTGCGTGCATACTGATAAGTGGGCAGAAATTGCAAAGTTCTTTGTTAAGTCGACTCGAATTTGTAATCACTGAGATAACATCACATACCCTCTCAACCCATGAAGTTTCATTTCGTTTCTTCCTCCCCTTCTGGGTGCTTCGTTTTTTTTCCAGGCAGTATCCATGCAGATCTTAGCGTTAACTGTACCTCTACAGTCGACAACAGCATAGATATACCAGTGAAACGAAGAGCTGTGTTGGCTCACTAAACTTTGCCAATGCTATCAAGAGAGATGTTGATGCAGAGGAACCACACGCTCAATTACTATGAAAACAAAAAAATGGTTCAAATGGCTCTGAGCACTATGGAACTTAACTGCTGAGGTCTCCAGTCCCCTAGAACTTAGAACTACTTAAACCTAACTAACCTAAAGACATCACACACATCCATGCCCGAGGCAGGATTCGAATCTGCGACCGTAGCGGTCGCGCGGTTCCAGACTGTGGCGCCTAGAACCGCTCAGACACTCCGGCCGGCACTATGAAAACAGCTTACGGAGCTGCCATTATGAACAAGTCATCTTAGAATTCAGTTAGTGTAGTGTAAGCAATTGGCTTTATATCGTGACGTCTGAAAACGCAAAAGTAAATGAAACGTTTATGGTCTCCCGTGATTAACAGCCAAAACTTGACAGAGTCTGTGGGTCTTTCTATTGCTGTGGTCTCAGCTGGTACAGTATATCAGTTAAAATCCTGAATACTATTAGTAGTGAAGAGTTATTTTGTCTCTGTAATGCAGACTGATGAGTAATTGAGTTAGAGGCAGCTGCCACTTTACAGGGATGCTTTGGTATAGCATGCGACTGCGACATCACCATCGTTGCCGTGGCTGAAGCCGCTAGTACATGCCCCTGTGGCAGAGATAAATTAGTAGGTAACTGGTCCGAAAACCTTTGGTGGAACAAATTTTCATCACTAGAATTTGGCCAGCAGGGGAAGGAGAACTTGTTACATAAAGTTAACTGATTACCAGAGTCTGCGCCAACGTCATAGTATTTTATCGGTGGAAGTTACGATACACTGTATGAGATCACTTTTCAATTCGGTACTCAACAGCGAGAACAAATGAATAGCAATCTTCTCCCCGCGGGGTACAGAAGTCAATAACTTTCCATACCGTAGGGCCTAGACATTAGCACAAACTTTGGAACGCCATCACCGGGTGTAAGAAGCACGGAAAAAAGTCGCTGCGAGGGACGAGCCGTAATGTTTGTTGATGCATTGTGATTGATGAGTAAAGCTGCGTCGAAAAGTACACATGCGATTGGTACTTCTTTCCCACTAACTACAGGTCAAGCTGATAGTGGTATTAGTACATGATGGTTGTTTGTATGGGATGAAGTAGATCCCCTGATACATCCGGACGAGGTTGAGACACTAGTTCCGGATTTTCTTGGTTCTCCCAAATCAATTGTGAGGAATGTTTCGTTGCATTGCTTTAAGTTCACAGCAGATTTCATGCCCAATTTTTTTCAGTCCCAGCTAGTGCATTATCTCTAATGATATCCGCTATTTTAACCACAGTTGCAGGTTCGACGTCCACAATGATAAAGATAAATATAACGAGCTCATAGTCGACGGGAAGTTAAAGGCTGGTTTCCTTTTTCCCTTACCTTACCTGTCGGTCTTTCTCATAGGTGAGTCATACAGATACTAGAGACAGACGATATAACTTGCGAGACAGTGCATCATTTTGTCAACCTCTAAATCTCGTGGATGGTTGTTGAACGTCCGTTGATCAGTATTAGCAGCTGTCATGACTTTCCCCTTACGTACATCGCGAGACTGAATTCCAACTGGTGGCGTTGCTCGTACGTGACGCGGTTAGGAAATATACAAAGATAGTTTGATAAGACTGGTAAATTTCAATGAAAGAATGGAACATATTTGTTGTGTCTTCATGGTTGGCAAGCTTGGTTATTCCAAGAATCGTATAAAGAATTCCAACAATGTACTGTATATAATTCATCGTCTGAATTGTTCAGTATGTCCACTTGATTGAAAATGGAGAAAACCAAGTTTCGTGCTGTTACTAAACATTTTCGTTTGAAGGGTTGGACTACTGCACAAACCAAAACAGAATTGGATGACGCTCACGCGAGCTCTGTACCATTACTAACGACCACTTACTTTTTAATTAATGAATTTCAACGTGGTCAGAGAAACATCGAAGACGATACGCACTCCAGTCGTCCAGTTAAGGTCTTTACGAAAGAAACCGTTGACGACATCCATGCTAAAGGAATGCAAGTTCACCAAATAAAAATTCGTGAGATTGCTGAAACTGCAGTCATCTCAACCGAATGGATGCGTAATATGCTGGATGGAGAATTGGCTATGAAGAAGCTGTGTGCAAGGTGGGTGCCGCGATTGCTCATAGTCGACCAAAAATGCATCCGGCACAACATAATCAACACGATGTCCGGCGATGTTTAATCGCACTCTGCAAGACATTTTGCACAGATTTGTGACTATTGATGAAACCTTGATCCCTCATTACAATCCAGAATGATAATGGCAGTCAAAACAATGGACAAAGGCTGATGAAAGAGCACTGAAGAAGGCAAAAAGCATTTTGATTGCCTAGGATTACTCCTCGCAGATTACTTGGAGAAAGGCTGAACCATAACTGGACGCTATTATGCTTCATTATTCGATCATCTGAAACTTGCGTTGGCTGAAAACAGTCCAAAGTGCTCCTTAGTCAGGATAATGCAGCATCACACGCGTCAGCGATAACAATGGCGAAAGTGTGTGAATTGGGTTTGAGTTGGTTCCTCATCCGCCCTATTTTCCACACTTAGTCCCAAACAACTTCGTTCTGTTCCCTACCTTGAAACTTCGGCTTTCTGGGAAGAAATTTTCATCAAATGAGAAAATAATTTGCAGTCAACGAGTATTTTGCAGAGTTTCCCGATGGGATGAAAAAGTTGGAGAATCGATGGACAAACTGTATATCCCTCAATGGAGACCATGTCAAGCAGAAGGTGAGTTGTTCACGAAACAAACTTTTTTCTTAGTCTTTTACAAGACTTATCAAATCACCATCATAGAACCAGAGACAAATAGGTTATCATTCTTCATCGTAAGCAACAAATGGTACATTGTTATAATCTAGCACCTCGGAACGACTATCTCGGAAACAGCGAAACTGCTCGACTGTTCACCTGCTGCTGTCACGAGCAGCGATGGAAACTGAGTGAAGGACGGTGGAATCACGAATAGGTGGCAAGGTGTTGGACGTCCACGCTTCATCACAGGAATTGGTGGTCAGGGGCTTGTCAGCTCTTTAAAGCACAGGATACGTACTGGCGATCTGTGGCAGATCTGATGACTGAATATAACGCTGGTGGAGGCACAAGTGTTTTGGAACACACTTTTCAGTGCACATTGTTGATCATGGGACTCCACAGCAGATGACCTATATGTATTTCCATGTTGACCCAACGACATCGTCAATTACGATTGTATTGGTCACGGGACTATCGAGAATGGACCATGAGAAAAGGAAACATTTCACTTGGTCTGATGAAGCACATTTCTTGTTACATCAGATCGATGGTAGTATCCGGATACGTCATTATCCAAGTGAACAACTGCTTGAAACGTGGATGCAATCTGGTGGAAGCAGCTTTATGTTATGGGAGACATTCACCTGCGCTTCTACTGGATTTGTGGCAGTAATAAAAGGTACCATGACAGATGTGGTCCGCTGAACATCATTGCAGACCACCTGCTTGACGTCTTACCTAAAGGCGGTGACATCTTCCAGCTGGATAACTCCCCATGTCACAACGTTAGAAACGTGTTACACTGGTTTGAGACGCATGACAGTGAACTCAAGCTGATATATTGGCCGCAACATTCTCTGGCCTGAACTCGACGGAACACATCTGAGTTGCTACCACTTGCAGTTCTGCATCCACACACCACTGATCCGTAATGAACAGGAAATGTGAAACCTGTGCGTACACATCTGGTGCCACATACTTCCGAAAACCTGCCAAGTACTTGTCGAATCTATGCCACGCAGAATGGCTTGAATGTTGCCTTCCAAAGGTGGACCAAGGAGCCATTAAGCAGGGGGCCGCAATGTTTTTGCTCATCGGTGTATATCAGTTCCAAAACTCTGACCGAAGTTTCGGATAATGAAGTAGCATGAATACTAAGAGTGTAGAAAATGGAAAGAATCTCTAGAAAATTACAAGCTGTATTTAACACAGGATACTTTTCAGTTTCTTCCCATGTGGATGGGTTTTTGGCCTGATCAGTGGGAGAGAACGTTCAAGCCTGGAAAGGTGCCAATTCACGGGCTGATCATACCTGTTGTCACTAACAAACTTGATAATACTCGTGGGTCCACAGATAGTACTGGTAAACTACAGGAAGTTGAGTAAGGTAAGACAGAAAGGGAAACTTACGGAAAGACTGAATTCCAAGATGCAGGCGGAAGCGACTCAAAGAAAGAGTACTAACACCTCCACAATTACACGACTGAATAGCCACAATCTGTAGATTTGTCTTCACAATCGTAAGGCCCAGTCAAACACTGATAATGGGGCGTGTACACTTTTACATCTAAATCAATACTCCGCAAGCCACCATACTACGTGTATCGGAGGGTACCCTGTACCATTACGAGTGATTTCCTTTCCCGTTCCACTCGCAAATAGATCGAGGGAGAAATGACCGTCTGTATGCCACTGTATGAGCCCTAATTTCTCTTATCTTACCTTCCTGGCCTTTAAGTGAAGTGTGTGTTGGCAGCAGAAGAATCGTCCTGCAGTCAGCTTCAAATGCCGGTCTTCTAAATTTTCTCAGTGGGGTTCCTTGAAAAGAACGTCGTCTTCCCTCCAAAGATTCCCATTTGAGTTCCCGAAGCATCTCCGTAATACTTGCATGTTGATCGAACCTACTGGTAAAAGATCTATGTAGCCTCTGAATTGCTTCACTGTCTTTCTTTAATCCGTCCGATTGGGGATCCCATACACTTGATAAATAGTCAAGAATGGGTCGCACTATTGTTCTGTACACAGTCTTCTTTTTAGATAAACCACACTTTTTTAAAATCATTCTAGTAAACTGAAGCTGACCATTCGTCCTCCCTACTACAAACGTTACATTGTTCTATTTATTATTGCTTTGCAATGTTACACCTAGATATTTAATCGCCATGACTGTGCCAAACAGCGCACTACTGATGCTGAATCAAACATTATGGGATTGTTCATTCTACTCATTTGCATTTATCCTCCGTTGCTGGCGCGGATGACACTCGTCATCCACATGACTTCCCCGCTCCATTTTGTTCGCCAGGGCTGTATTGAGTTCGCGCCATTTTCAGTATCTTTCTGTTAACTCTTCGGCCGTTAGCTCCAATCATTGTTGTCTCTCAGTTACGAAAGACACGTTGTTTATGAAACATTATTATAGTCTGGAGGACACTTGTCATCCGCGCGAGCTCTGCTGCCACAATCTGAAACTAAGTAATTCTGTATTACTTTATTGCTTTCCTATATTCAATCGATCTTTCGTGTGCGTAAATTTAGACGTACTGAAACTGATTGCAATTACCTTCCATGTTACCTAGTATTCTCTTTATTTTTACATTGTGGAAGAAATCTCAAAGGCAAAAAACCTCGGACAGAGTTTAGTAGAGATCCTAATGTATGGTTGGAATGGTTCAATGAGCTGATGATGAAGATGCTCACAGTGATAGCGCTGACTCTGAGACTAAGGATTCTGTTCATGAAACCCGTCATGATTCAGGAACAGAACAAGAAGAGTCAGAAAATGATGAATATGAATCACAGGAAGAAGTAACTCAAGAGGATGCATTTTTTACGGAAAGATGGAATAACTAAACGGGGGAAAAATAAATATCCTACCAGTGTTAGAAGCAGATCTTGTAATTTTATTACCGATTTGCCTGGACCAAAAAATCAAGCTCTTATAAAAAAGGCGAAATAGAAATTCTGAATTTGTTCTTGGATGAAAACATAATAAGCATTAACGCAACATGCACTAATATGTACATCAATTAAGTTCGTGGTAACTTCTCTAGGGAAAGGGACGCTAAAGAAACAGATGCGATAGATATCAAAGCTTTCATTGGTTTGTTATATCTATGTGGATCTTTGAGATGAGAAGTTCTGGTAACAGTATATCGAAATTGTGTGATAACACAAAGGGAAACGGATTTGAATCATGTTATTTATGCATAAGTGAAAACCGATTCAGGTTTCTGTTGAGATGTCTGAGGTTTGATAATATCCGTGATAGAGGTGTTCGCAGAGAGATTGACTAGTTGGCTGCTATCAGAGCTCTCAGAGAGGTACTTGAACTATTCACGAAGAATTGCCAAAAATATTTTTCACCTAGTGAATATCTTACTGTTGACGAACAGCTTTTGGCCTTCAGAGGGAACTGCCCGTTCAGGCAATATGTTCCTAGCAAACCAGCAAAGTATGGGTTAAAAGTGCTTGCTTTGGTTGACGTAAAACCATCTTACACTTTGAATTTAGAACCGTACGTCGGTAAGCAACAAGAGGGACCATGTAATGCCAGTAATTCAGCTGAAGACATTGTTTTTCGAATGGTCAAACTGTTTCAAACGTTAGAATATATTATACTGTGTACAAATATTAAATGCATTATATTTAGAGTTAATAAAAAAATCATAAAATCAGTCATAAAGACCGTTCAAAGTGTACAAATAGACCGCTTGCTTTGTGGATGACACCAATTATCCGCGCGAGTGACGACGTCACGAAATTTCGCGTGAGTAACGGAGGATTAGCTTGCATTTTTCTGCGTTTTCAGCTAGCTGCCATTCATCAAACCAACTGGAAGTTTTGTCTAAATCATCCTGTATCCTCCTACAGTCACTCAGCGACGACTTCTTCCCGTACACCCCAGCATCATCAGAAAACGGCCGCCGATTGCTGCCCGCCCTGTCTATCACATCATTAATGTGTCTAGAGACTCTTAATGATACCTTTGTCTCTGATGAACACTCGCCGTCGAGGACAACATATTGTGTTCCATTACTTAAAAAGTCTTCAAGGCACTCACACGTCTGGGAACTATTCCGAATGCTCCTAGCTTCGGTAACAGTCGTCGCTGCGGCACCATGTAAATGCTTCCCAGAAATATGGGATCTGCCTGTTTCCATCCACAGTTCGCAGTATATCATGTGAAAAAGGGAAAGCTGAGCTGCGCACGAGCAATGCTTTCTAAAACCGTGTTCATTCGTGAACATTAGCTTCTCGGTCTCAAGAAAATTTATTACATTCTAACTTAGAATATGTTCAAAGACTGTGCAGCAAACCAACGTTACGTATACCGGTTTGTAATTTTGCGGGTCCGTTCTTTTACCCTTCCTATGTACAGGAGTCACTTTGACTTCATACTGTGTAAATTATGACGTTGTCAGGGTTGTGAGAGATTGTTGTTATTATGGTTGTTTGAAAGTCATACTAAAGGTATTTAATAATCACTGATGTGTACAAATTATTATTATTATTATTATATTAAAATTTTTATAAATGTTCTTGTTACTAATGAAAATATTACTACATCAAACCGTTTTTTTGTTATTATTTAGAAAACAATAGCCATCTGCGGCACGTTAAAAGCGGAAGCGAGTGACAGATGACGGAAAATTATATTTCGGGCTTGGGGGAGAGGAAGGAAATAACACAATGGGAAAGCCCCTCTCCACCCAGAACCAAACCCTGGAACCATGCCACGGGTTCAGGTCCTCAACTCTCCAGATATCTTGTAGACCCCACGTCACAATGAGTCGGCAACGTTATCACCTCCTTCACAACGCATGCAGTGTGTAAACTGCTTCTTGATCGCTAAAACAGGAGGAGAGCAGAGCACACGGCACAATGACTCCTAGGATGAGAGCATAGCATACGAATATCTATGGAGTGAGCTTAGGGTACTAAATCGAAACGAAACAGTCATGTCATCTTGTTAAGAAATAATTGTTTACATTTTCCGCTAAGACCAGAACTTAATATTACACATAATTATATGTCCTGTTTTCATACTTCCATTTATTGATAACGGCAATGGTGCTGAATTGTTGCAGCTACAGATGCAAATGGAAATTCGTCTAGGAGGAAAAATTACTTTTCGTAGGTAAGTAGCACAGAAGTCTAATAATAGTCATCATACAAGTAAGGAGCCCTTTACATGTTGATTAATGTCGGGAGATTCTGTAATGAAGGCATTAAATCATACGGCTAACTTATGTCACTCTATGGACTTTGGTGCCCACATATTTATGAGGCAAGTGGTGGATAAATTTTGTAGTGCGGGATTGTACAGACAATCAATATGTTTGAATGTACAGTCAGTCTCACAAGAAAGTGTACACCGTTATCTGTATGAAATAAAAGACCCTATTATATGTTTGCATGAAAATACATGTTATTACTAATTGCACAATTACCTAATAGTTAATCCAGTCACCGCCATTATCGATTACAGCTTAGCACCTTAGCCCTGTCCGCCCCGATATCTGAGTGGTCAGCGTGACAGATTGCCGTCCTACGGGCCCGAGTTCAATTCCCGGCTGGGTAGGGGATTTTCTCCGCTCAGGGATTGGGGTTTTCTGTCTTCATCATCGTTTCACCCTCATCCGGCGAACAGGTCGCCCATGTGGCGTCGAATGAATACCTGCGCCAAGACGGCCAGAGCTGCCCCGCAAGGGACCTCCCGGTCAATGACGCCAAACGTTCATCTCCATTACCTTAGCCCTCTCTCCGGTAAATCATCCATGTTTCCAACCTCTAAATATGGATTGACCCGCTTCGCAACGAATGTCTTTGACTTTCTAAGAATTTTAGCAGCAGCTCCATATGAAAGCTTTGGTCCCTTTGGATGATTTACGACGAACATTGGCTCGTGACGCTTCAGTTATTTTGCACTCATTTTAAACTGCAACTGACAAAACAAAGCATTCAACTCTCACACTGTATAAAAGCGCATTGATAACAGATTCGAGATGCTGCCAGAGATGTCGCGGCGGACGTTACATTTAAAATTATGGCGTACACTTATTTGTGGAACTGTCCATATAGACTTATTAGAGCATTAGTCACCTGTAACTCAGATTTATATATGATCATCTGAGTCATTTCATCCGTATTACACAGTTTTACAAACCACTGTACTTATTTTATAGTAATCACAAAGGTCCTATGACTTGATGAATGATTATGTGTGATTAATGTAATTACTCGAAGGATGTACAAAGACTGAAAAGATTGTATCAGAAAATAAAAACAGAAGACTTTCATCCTTGAAAATATTGCAGATTGTGGTAACTCGCCAATCTGACGTGTGTCATAGCTCCAAGTTCGAAGTTTTCTGGCCACTTTCACTTTGGTGTCTAACTCAGCCATTTCGCAATGCCACCACAGCAGAATTCATTAAAAGAGACACAGAACAACAGTTAAACGTAATGCGAAACCAAAAAATGGTTGTGGCTATCCTTTCTTTCCGTATTAAAAAAAAAGCTACACATTACCTTGATGCAAAAAAGGAGAAATACCCTCACTCCACCATCATTTCAATTCTCAAAAGTTCATTTTTGCTACGTAAGTCAGTAGAATTCCAATTTTTTTGCTTATTATCACTGTTCGTCATACATGATAGACATACACATTAAAGACGTATAGTAACTATTATGTGCTCATGAAGGTTTTATATACTGAAGTCTGATTTCCTGCCATTGTAGCATGACAAATTGTAGTTAAAACGATGCATTTTGGAGAGGTCCTTCATGCGGTGCAAAACTGAAACTGCATTTTCGTGATATGCAGGCATAAATACAGAAAATAGCAAATATGACAATACCTTCGGAAACCTTGATATCAAGTTGGGGGCTGTGTATTTTATTTCTGATGCTAATTGTCGAGGAGGGAAGGAAAGTGGCGTCACAAAGTTAGAACGACTTTAACTTTCGTGGCGTGGGAAAGTGACGTCATAGTGTGTTACCACAGGAATCTGGGTTTTTACACACACAATTTTGGTGGCGCCACTCTAGTGGCTACCAAGTGGCGTCACTTTTGTTGCATGTAGGAACTCAGCTTTAAGCCATCCTCACACAGGACATATTGCTCATCACAATGCATGCCAAATGTGGTGTCAATCGTAGATGCTGCATTCTCTGAAATGAACTGCTACATCTCATACAACATGGTTCTCATCATATTTGCAGCCACTGCACTCTCTAGAGGCAGTTCCCGACAGCATCCCATGCGCAAGATTCTGGACTCGTCGATGGGATGAATAGCTAATTGCTGGTAGAGGAAAACTTTGTACTTCGAAATAATGTCTCTGTTATATTTTCTTTGCACCTAGTAGTTTTCAGACGCCATCTTTGTTTAAAAAGTGTGACAATTTATGTGTGATGTATTGCGATAGAGAAAGGAGTCTGCGACCACTAGAGGTATTCTATTTCAGTTGTTTTATTTTCACAGTTACATTCACATTTAGTTTTTAGTCAAAACCTCCCCAAAAACCATCTCTGATATAGTATTTTGTTTTTCCACTAGACACTGTCACAGGTTACCCCAAAGTCGTAACACAACACACACACGTCACATTAACACATACAAATCCACTTGACAGTGAAGGTTTAAACCTTTGAAACATATAGTGTATATAAATAAACAGAGACTGGTAACAGTAATCTTGTTTCTTTATTCAGCACTACATAATGTTGTGAAGTGATCTGAGATTCATAGTAGTAGAACTTATTCGATAACTCGATTAAATCTCCATCTCATTTTCGGTTTTAAACTTAATATACAATGAGGTGATAAAAAGGTATGGAATACTTCCTAATATAATGTCAGACCTCCTTTTGACTGGCGTAGTGCAGCAACTTGACATTGCAAGGTCTCAACGAGTCGTTCGAAGTCTGAACAGAAATACTGAACCATGCTGCCTCTGCACTGCCCATAATTGCGAAAGCATTGCTGGTGCATGATTTTGTTCATGAACTGACCTCTTGATTACATCTCAGATATGTGTTGGGTAACCTGGATGAGCAAACCATTTGCTCGAACTGTACAGAATGCTCTTCAAACCACTGGCGATTTATCTGCTAATAAACATGCAAGCAGTCGCTTTTTTTATGATTCACTGAACTGTAAATATGTTTTCGAGCCACTGCAGGCAAATCATCAGACGAAGTGTATCTAGATGCTAGTAGCATCAGCACTGCATCTAGCTACACTTGGTCCACAACATAATGTTCTTGTAACACCGCCATTTGATGATGATCCTGTAGGGGCTCGAAAACATGTTCATGGTTGGATAAATCGTAAAAAAGAGACTGGTTGCATGTTTATTACCAGATAAAACGCCAATTTAAATCACAGTTGCTGTTCGTCATACACAACGGATACATGGAAATTCTTCAAACCAATCGTGAACAATGTTGCCCCAGTGACATGGCACGTTGTCATCCATAAAAATTCCATCGTCATTTGGGAACATGAAGTCCATGGATGGGTGGACATGGTCTCCAGGTAGCCAAACATAGCCATTTCCAGCCAGTTATCGTTTCAGCTGGACCATAGGATGCAGTCCATTCACAGCCCATACTATCATGGAGCCACCACCAACTTGCACAGTGTCTTTCTGAAAACTTGGGTCCATGGCTTTGTGGTGTCTGCACCACACTGGAACCCTACCATCAGCTCTTACCACCTTAAATCGGGACTCATCTGACATGCCACAGTTTCCCACTAGTCTAGGGTCCAATCGATATGGTCACGAGACCAGGAGAGGGCTGCAGGTGATGTCATGCTACTAGCAAAGGCACTCACATTGGTCGTCTGCTGCTCCCGGCGGTTAAGCCGAATTTCGCCGCACTGTCCTAACGGATACATTCATCATACGACCCACATCGATTTCTGCAGTTATTTACGCAGTGTTGCTTGTCTGTTAGCACTGACAATGCTACGCAAAGGCCACTGCTATTGGTCGTTAAGTGAAGTCCATCAGTCAGTGCGTTGGTAATATTGCGAGAGGTAATATTTGAAATTTGGTATTCTTGGCACTCTCTTGACATCGCGGATCTCGAAATATTGAATTCCCTAACGATTTTCGAAATGGTATGCCCCTTTGTCTAGCTCCAACTGTCATTCCACGTTCAAAGTCTGGTAGTTTCTGTGTTACAGCCATAATGGTCAGAAATCTTTTCATGTAAATCACCAGAGTACAAAATGCTTCGCCAATGCACTGGCCTTTTATACCCTGAGTACACGATAGTACCGCCATATGTATATGTGCATATCGCTATCCCATACCTTTCCTCACCAGAGTGCAGTTAAAGAATCGCATCTAATGTCACTTTACAGACGTTAATATCCCTATTCTCATTGTTGTATTGGCCACCAGCTCTCCAAAGTTACGTACTTAATCATACAGATTTCAAGATCGAAATTTGTTTCGTAATTTCATTTTAATGGAAGAGGAGATTTTTTCAGTGCTGCTCAGCATCACTAAGAAAGATATTTACCGGCATAAGAAAGAAATTTACCGGCAAGATACAAACATAAGGCAGTCCATAAAACAAAGAGATATGTATATTTATTTCACTGTAAGTTTCATTGTATCAAAATCTTCGGCCGGTCGTTGTGACCGCGCGGCTCTAGGCGCTTCAGTCTGGAACCGCGTGACCGCTACGGTCGCAGGTTCGAATCCTGCCTCGGGCATGGATGTGTGTAACGTCCTTAGGTTAGTTAGGTTTAAATAGTTCTAAGTTCTAGGGGACTGATGACCACAGATGTTGAGTCCTATAGTGCTCAGAGCCATTTGAACCATTTTGAACCACCAAAAACTTCCAGTGTATAACTTTTGTTTACTTCCTGATATAGAATAGAAGTAACGTTAAAATTTCGGGCCACTGGAGAAACATTCCAATCGTTGGAACAAGAATTGCAGCAAATACATTATTTATAATAAATAACATAGCTTACTGCATATAATACTTCTGTTAAATTAATAAGAAAAAACCGAAACGTGTAAAAAAGGTAAAAATACTGGAATGAGCTTGACACGAACTACTACCTTTCTCTATACAGCTCACGTAACTACCCTGTGGCTTCGACATGACAGTCCGCGTCTCAGTACATGGTACGTACTATGTAATGGATGCATCTGGAACTGTCATATTTGATATTTAATTACAACAAATTGTACCAAAAGGACGAGCTTCTAATAGATCATCACTGTCCCATAGCACGGAAGTGGTATATTTTATAGCACACAAGTTATAACACTAAAATCATCAAATAGGGGAAGCCTTTAACTACTGGTATATAGTCACCTATCATTTTGTTATAACAGATCCTACCTAAAACGACGCGATTTTGAGAAATCCTCCATTTTTCTGATGCTTTGAAATAGCTAATATTCATAACACGTACACTATACTGAAGAAAAACACAAAATATGGAAGTTAATTGCAAACGATATGGCGGCAACTAAATTCTGCTTCTAACGTAAAGCCAACGTTGTGTCTCATTGGCCATGTTCTTCTCCACGAGGCAAAAATCTGACATGCCAGATTCTTCATTGCGCGCTTTGCAGTGTAGTCGAACGCGGAAATCCACGCTGTCGCGTCACCAGCTCCTTGTCCAATTGCGTTTTCACGCCCCGTGAGAGGACAGCTTAGACTGTATTTCGAGTGGCACCGACAACTGTCGGCAGACTCAGTTGCCAGAGGCCGCAAGATAACATCGGCCGACAGCTTGGTCTCAAGGCATCTGACCTCCTCCATCAGTTTTTGGAGGGATCAAGGAGGTCAGCTTAGAATCTGGTCTACTAAGTAGTTTAGAATCTATGTTAACCTCCTTGGGCCGGATGGATGACACGACGCCTCTGTGCTAGGAGACCACCGGTGCATTGCAGCTATTAAAAAGACGGCGAATGCATGTGAATGAGCTATATCTATCTCGAAAAGAACTTACTAGAATAAATTAGAACAAATTAGAATAAACAGACAAGTTTTACGAATATGTGAGATGAAGACAGATACGCTCTATTACATACCAGAAATGATTTGTGGTGATATTGAAGAGCAAGATTACAAACACTCCGCAACACGGACATGTCAATTAGTGCATATAAGGCAAACATACATTTTTAGAATAAGATACTCTAAAAATCTAAATCAATGAAAAGCGGAAACACACACCACGTTCGCAAACCACCCCATATAACACAATCACCATCTTACTGGCATAAAAAGATCAATAAGCAGGAATAATAGTTTGTAGACAGTTAATACCCACCTACCAGGACCCAAAAAGGATCCACTATAGACAGTACCTAACTTTAAGCACAAGATACGTCACCATATTCACTTGAACAAATTACTGTCGAGATTCTGTTATAATTTACGTGTAAAATTTCCAATACAGATTTTTGCCTACTTTGCTGCGATTTCAGTTCACAGATTCGGTGGTGTATCCCAATTACGGTATTTCTCACACCTAGGATGCCACAGACTACTCCTTTCTTGGACTAAGCGCATCTGTTTCTCTCAGTCTATATTTCTTGTATGAGGAAATCTGCTGATGCCACCGAAGAAACTGATATTGACATCACCGATTGTCATCCGAAGTATCTCCGTTCGGGCAATGAGACTGGCTGGGTTGTGGCGGCCGATGTCGGTCGTCGGTGAAATCCGCCAATGCCGGTGCCCATGTGACCAGAACTTAACAGCTGACACGACGGGACGTACCGTTTTCCATGTATTCCACGGTGTTTTGCACAAAATGGATGCAGATACAACCAAAACAGTTTGTTAATTAAGCGAAAAGCATCGTTCCAATGGCCTTTGCGTTAAGCAGACACCTAGTTACATTGACAACAATGACTTATTCTTACTTGCTAGCAGTAGCCCCTAAATTTTATAAGTTTAGAATTGCGCAGGCGCCAGTTCGAACCTTAAAAAGCACTGATTATCTTTTACGAACAGCGTTCCTCCGAATTAATATAATGCATACCAAGCAGCATATACAAAATTGTAATTAAACACGTAAGCTTTATTAATGAACTGTGGCTGATTTTCGGATTTTGGAACTCATTGAACCTTATGAACGATAGATGCAAGTACATTCAGATATGTTTCTGATGTGATCAGTTCACATCGACGATTGTAGAAAAACTGTTCGGAAAAATTCATATATTTTAGCAACTATTTCATTAGTACTTGTTCTAATTCTTCAAAAACTACCCAATTCCCCCTTCCTTTACAGAAATATTTAACAATGACCGTGTAGCACATAGTGTAGTTTCTCGCTCGTACTGCATGTTTCATTTTCTGCCTCTGATCGTCTAAAACTGTATTAAGTGCCGTACGTGAAGCGTCGTGCAAAAAGCATGTATAAATAATTTACTCATAATCAGCAGAGTAAATTTCCGTTCTTACCATCCTTGCCGTCCTTACGAGACCCCTTTCCGTAATGAATTGGTACAGCCTTTAAGAGGACTGTGTTTTATATACATGCATTTAACGCACTGATAGTACTGAAGGTCACAGTGGAGTGTAAACAACTTCTTCCCAACTGATAAATGCCGATGTTGTACCTACCTACGGAAAAGACTAGCAATAAAATAATTGTATTTGAACAATACTCAGCCTAGTTGTTATTCGAAAATGACAAGTTACACACTGCTATAGAACGGCACGCGGCGAACTTGTGTAAAAACATCGTCGTACACGCACAACATCCAGTCAGAGATTTTGTTTGAGTGCGCATGGTGCTCGTTCTTATGCTTGTGGTGTGTCTGGTGACGAAATAGTTTTACTTTCCACCCGGACTTTTAACTCCATCGAAGTACTGTATAATATAATCCCTGAAGTCTTCTGTCTCTAGCTTGCAGAGATTCTACACAAAAAACTACTATTTCATCAAATATGAGACTGAAATAAAGCCGTAGGAAAATTACAGTATTTAAAATGAACACAAATCGGTAGAGTATGAATAATTCGCATTTGAATTGTTCTACGGACGGTACTATATAGCAGCCTTTGATACGAGCGGAAATCAATGTTAAAGTAATTTAGACTGATGGTAAAGCTCTGCGTTTGCGTGCTATAGTGCGCCTGAACTTTGTCGGTATTTATTACCAGTTCCTCGTCATTCAGCAGCCATGGCTGAGCAGACACCGCCACTTTAAAACATATATCTTTTTAAGTACTAGATTACAATATACATTACAATAATAAGACAATCATGTTGCAAAGTAACAGAGTTGCTGCTGTTTTCATTGGCACTGAGTTGCAGCTCAGGTAGACACCGTTCTATCACCAAAAAAGTATTCTTCTGTACTGTACCAGTGTTGGTCTTTTGGTATAAACAATAATTGAATCCTAAATTGTTCAACTGGTTATGACTGAATATCCTTAGGTAGAACATTAAATAATTTTTAGGCCACCTTTCAGAAACTGCCCTGTGTCTTAATTAATTGATAACTTGGCCTGTCTTTATAGTGAGTGATGTATTGATGAACTTCATTTCTCTTTCTGTAGGTCTTATGATCTGTAAGCCCAGAAGCTTAACAGCTGCTGTGTCACCCAGTGCTTCAGTCTCACTTAGACTCCATATCATCCTCTTTGTTTTGTCATCATCAATTTCCATCTAGTTCTTGGCCTCACTGAATGGGACGTCTGCTTGTCGAACAGCTTGAAGTATATTCTCCCCTTTTGAGAACGAAGTTGTGTCGTCTGCAAACTGCCAGGTGTGCCCATTGGAGCCTATGTCATTAACGAAAATTAAGAACAACAAGGCCCCTATTATGTAACCCTATGGCACATGATGTTTCTCTCTTCATTTCAACTGATTCTGCTACTTGTACTGATACAGCGAGTCATCTGTTATTTAGGTGGGATTTGAGAGTATGTAGAACAGCTGCACCAGTACCATATGATTTTAGCTTGCTGAGCAGGGCCATATGTGGGATACAATCAAATGCCATACAAAGGTCATGGAGTACCAGTGCTAAGAACTCAATTTCAGCAAAACCCTGACTTTTTTTGTAAGCGTCAAGTACTGTTGTTGTAGTCAACTTACACTTCCGAAAGCCATGCTGTGTTTCGTAAGGTTATTTCCTTCAAAACAACTTAATAGCTGCTCTCTCATTATGGACTCTGTCACCTTTAGTACATGACATGGATGAAATTCAATGCTTGTTTGTGACTCCATAGTTAAAGAATAACACTGCTGTGGGTGAGTAGTCAGTACACCATCATACACAGTATCTGTTCATGTTTTGTAATTGTATTAGTAATGATGTGTTGGAATTTTAAATAAAATCATGATTATTATACCCAGAAAGGGCAGCCTTTTACTATTATTGCCACATATGTTGTAGCATATGAATTGAATAATTGATCTGACTCTTTGCAACGTCAATACATTTCACATAGTTTTCAGCACTTTAATGTGCTGATTGCATTATCGTACGCAAGGTGACCATAAAAAGGCTCAACATTAACATACTTATTATCAAACATAGTGCATATGAGCATGAGTTGTTGAGCACTCGTAGTTTTCACATATAAACAGTTTTGATGTTTTTACTGCTCTCAGTGTGTGTATTATTTTAAAGTAGCAGTACCTATTATTTTTATTGAGGCAATTGTAAATATTGTTAGATAGAGGGATGGTACCTGTGTACCCAAACCAACTAGCGAGTTTAAAAATTTTGGAGAGAACTAACCTCCAGTGACAGATTTGCTCAATGTTCTTATAAGTAAAGTGATTCAAACTCAACATAACAGTGTGCTAATGTCCCCATTGCTATCTGCCTCTAAATCTAAGTTGTGGTGACGGTCTGATATTTAGCATAACCTGAGGTCTAGGTTAGGTTGGAAGCCAAGTTTCATTGATAAAATCAACTAATGTGATTACAAAATAAAGACTGTGGTAACCGACTGATCTGGAACTTAGCCAAAGGCCTACATTCATTCCATATTCAATGCACTTTTGGTTATAAATAATGAAAACTGTGAGACACATTCAGACCACTGTATTACATAATAGACAAATCTCAGATTCCTATTTTGGTTCGCGTATTGTGCATCAAATATGAAAAATGAAAAGGGGGGATGGGCCACTATGTAATTCTTACCAAATAACCTAGAGGATAACTGAAGTAAAGACTGAAGGAGAAAAACCCCAAGAGAAATGAATGGTGCATGACAAAAGGGAAAAGTTCTAGTAATAACTAACAACAGACTATCTTTCAGAAACGCAATGAAATGCAACTTTGAGATTATCAAAATGTATGAATGGCCCCTGTCTGGCTCAAAAATATAACAATTTAAGATATCAGCTTACTCTGCTCTTGGTAAATTATACATAGTGACAAGCTAAAATCATATGCCAGATCTGATACTTGTGCTTGCAACCAGTGCCCAAGGATGCCTCATGAACCAACTGAAAGCTACATACTGCTCCCCATATATTCCAAGACTAGAAGAATTTGATCTGAAAATAATCCTGCTGCTGTAGGGGAGCCAGAACATCTTGTTGTATCCCCATTTCAAGAAGTACTAGTATTGTCCATCATGGAAGAACCTCTGCAAAGTTGGAAGGAATGGAGTCAAGAAAATGTCAAGCTGAAGCTTTGAGATCGTTTAAGAGATATGCTCAGATTGTGCACGTGGCAGCATACTGCCCATGAAATCCAGGTTCAAGTCCTGGTGTCTCACGGAGTTTTAATTTTGTGATAAATAATAGCCACAAGAGAACATCATAAAGGATAAGAAAGACGTTTGTAGCTAAAACAAGCAACAAAAGAGGGCTACAATCACACATAGGAAATTAGAAGAACATTTAGAGAAGCAGAAAGTGTACAAGTTATGTAATGCTACAAATCCTCTTTGGAGCGCAGCGAAATGTGAGAGGGAAAGGGAGAGGGAGTGTTAGTGACATTGAGAAACAGCTGAAATTGTTAAAATTGAAAAAAGCCCCAATGGAATCCTTACCAGATTGTATTCCCGATTCGTGGCTCAGTTAGCCCCTCTCCTACTATAATCCATTGTAGATCTCTTGAACAAAAAACTGTGCCTAGTAGCTGGAAGAAAGCACAGGTCACATCTGCCTACAAGAAGTTATCAATAAAACTACCATCCAATGTCCTTGACATCTGTCTGTTGTAGAAACTTAGAACATATTGTAAGCTCAAACATAATGAGATAGCTGAAACGTAATACCTCCTCCATGCCATCCATCATGGATTTTGAAAACACAGGTCATGTGAAACCTAACTCACACTTTTCTGATGTGACTTAGTGAAAGCCCTGGATCAAGGCAGTCGGGTAGCTACAGTATTTCTTGATTTCCAAAAAGCATTTGATTCAGTACACACACCTACGCTAATTACCAAAAGTACAATCATGTGAGGTATCAGACTGCATTGAGGATTTCTTGATAGGAAGGATGCAGCATGTTGTCTTGGTTGGAGATTAATCAACATATGTAGCAGTAACATCATGTGAACCCCGGGGAAGTGTGTTGGGTACTCTGATTTCATGTTGTATATTAATCATCTCATGGGCAATATCAATAGTAACCTCAAACGTTTTGCAGGTGATGCAATTATGTACATAGAATTACAGTCTAAATGAAGCTGTACAAATATTCAGTCAGAGCTTGATAAGATTTCATAGTGGTGCAATGATTGGCAACTTGCCTTAAATGCTCAAAAATGTAAAATTGTGTATTTCACAAAGCACAAGAACATAGTATACTGTAAATATACCATTACTGAATCACAGTTGGAATCTGTAAACTCAAACAAATACTTAGGTGTAACATTTATTAGGGACATGAAATTAAAGGATCATATAGGCTCAGTCGTGGCCGACCACTGCCCTTCCCTCTACATGTGCAACTGACTTCCAACAATTTTGTCTGACACTCATAAATCTACTTCTTCAAGGCAGCTTCTTGCTGAAATTGTGGAAGGATGCTCATTGCACTTGAACAGTTGACTTTGTGCAAATTCCAACATACAAAATGATTTCTCTTGTGGTGTAGTCACCTTGTTGCTACAAACAAAGAACAGCACAGCTGTGTGTAAACTTTGAATCTTCCTCTATCCAGTTACATGCATAATATCTTTCTATCTTTTATAATTTGGCTGTAATAAGCAAATGATATCTGTTCTTTCTTTTTGAATCACCTGGCATTGATGTAGACAAAGAGAGAAAGAGAGGGAGACGGCAGAAAATGTAGGAGTTGTATTGAACAACACTGTTTACAGTTCGGTGAATCTATCTAACTTTTAAGAACTAGTTTAGCTTCTTGTGTCTGTTGTGCGAATATTAAATATTGCTTGTATAATCTTTTAAAATAAAAAGTCTCGGTATATCCGTCACCCTAACCATTTCTCTTTTTAAATTCTTTATCCTACCTACCCAATTAGTAGTTCTAACTTTCTGCACCATGACCTGTAGAACCAGTTTTGGTTTTCCTTGTAATTAGTTTCTGTCCACAGATCCAAAGAGAAACTATCTTACCTTCAGAATATTTTACCCAAGTGGATGCCATCTTCATGAAACCATGTCCCATAGAGCTGCATCCCCTTGACAACAGGGGGTAGGATAGGGAGGGGAGGAGGGGAGGGCAACCAACTGTAGTTTCCCCTTGCTTTTAGCTGTTCATAGTACCAGTACAGCAAGATTATGTTGACTAATGTTAATAGGGCCAGATCAGTTAATGCTCCAGGCTGTCACCTCTGCAACTGCTGAAAAGGCTGCTGTCTTTCTTCAGGTTCCACGAGTTTGCGTGTCCTCTCCACGACACCCAGCCTCTCTATAGATACTCATCACTTGTAGTTGCACTTACAGTGTGGCTTTCTGTATCATTGAGGTACACAAGCCCCCACAACTTGGCGAGGATCGTGGGACATGGAGGAATACATTCCCTTACGAACAACAAAACATTTAACAGTAGAAACTTATCTGCAAAAAAAATTATAAAATAGAGGGAAACATTCCATGTGGGAAAAATGTATCTAAAAGCAAAGATTCTGTGACTTACCAAACGAAAGTGTTGGTATGTTGATAGAAACAATAACAAACACAAACACACACACAAATTTCAAGCTTTTGCAACCCATGGTTGCTTCATCAGGAAAGAGGGAAGGAGGGGGAAAGATGACAGGATGTGGGTTTTAAGGGAGAGGGTAAAGAGTCATTCCAATCCCGGGAGTGGAAAGACTTACCTTGGGGGGAAAAAGGGACAGGTATACACTCACACACACACACATATCCAGCGCACTTAACAGACACAAGCAGACATCCTTCCCTCTTTCCTGATGAAGCAACCGTGGGTTGCGAAAGCTTGAAATTTGTGTGTGTGTTTGTGTTTGTTATTGTTATTGTTTCTATCAACATACCAATGCTTTCGTTTGGTAAATAGGTTAAAGAATTTAAAAAGAGAAGTGGTTAGTGTGACAGATATAGCGAGAATTTGGGAAGTGAGATGGCAGGACAAATAGGACATCCAATCAGGCGAGTACAGGGGTATAAATACAAAATGAAATACGGGTAATGCAGGAGTAGGTCTAATAATGAATGAGAAAATAGGAATTTGGGTAAGCTACTATGGACATCACAGGTAATGCATTATCATAGGAAAGATGGACACAAAGGCAACAACCGCCACAGTACTACAAGTTTATATACTAACTAAAGTGGAACAATGAAGGAGTCCCTTGTTATGGGTTGTAACTAAGTTCTCACTTCTCGACTGATGTGTCACACCAATGCTTCTTGTGCTCAGATTTTGCCTTACACTAACCTTTGGTAACCTTTTTGAATTTTCTTGAAGCTGTGGATCTGCTACTTAGTTCCACTAATTATACTGTACAGACTTTTTCATCATCTGCAGAGGGTTGAGGGCTGGAAGAGAGCTGACAACTATGCCAACTCACTGCACAATGGCATAACCAATTTTGAAAGAACTCTTCTGTACTTTTTTTGTTCAAATAAAACCATTGCACAATTGGCTGACCAGATCTCACATTAATACGAGCAACATATATGGAGTGAATCTTATGACATAATTTCAAAGAGTATGTTGGGTCAAGTTACATATCAGACTTAAAACATTTTCAGTTGTTTTCTGGGACATTTACATTATAGACACCAACCATTTCTCTCTGCCATTCAAAACACTACCAAGCCACAATGCCAAAACATAAGTGACCCTTTCACATTAGGTGAAGGGAGATCTCCTGTAATACTACACAACCAGTTCTGCAGATGACAAAGAGAGTGAAACAATGTATGATGAGATAAAGAAAATTATTCAAGTAGTAATGGGAAACAAAAATTTAATTGTGATGAGTGACTGGAATTCAATAGCAAGAAAAGGAACAGATGGAAAATTAGTAGGATAATATGGACTGGGGGAAAGGAATGAAAGAGGAAGCTGTCTGGTAGAATTTTGCATACAGCATAATTTAATCATTGCTAACACTTAGTGTATGAATCATGAAAAAAGGCTGTATAGGTGAAAGAGACTTAGGCCACTGGAATATTTAAGACTGTTACATGATTGTAAGACACAGATTTCAAAACCAGATTTTAAACTGTGAGACATGTCCGGTGTTGGTGTACATTCTTGTCATAATTTATTGGTTAATAACTGTACATCACAACTGAAGAAATTACAAAAAGCTAGGAAATTGAGACGAGACCTGGATAAATTGAAGAAAATAGAGCTTGTTTAGAGTTTAAGAGCGAGAATTAGACAACTTTTGACTGAAACAGGGGAAAGGAATAGAATACAATAGAAGACAAATGGGTAGCTTTGAGAGATGAAATAGGGAAGGCTGCCAAGGATCACATAGGTAGAAAGACAAGGTCTAGTAAAGGTCCCTGAATAACACTAGAGATATTGAATTCAACTGACAAAGGAAGAAAATATAAAAATGCAGCAAATGAAGCAAGCAAAATGAAATACAGTAGTCTGAAAGTCAGAATGACAGAAATAGCAAAATGGCTAAACAGAAATGGCTAGAGGACAAATGTAAGATTGTAGAAGCATGTGAAACAATGCAAAAGATAGCTACCACCCATAAGAAAATTAGAGAGACATTTGGAGAGAAGCAGAAATGGTTCGAGGACAAATGTAAAGCTGTAGAAGTATGTTCCCCCAGGAACATCTCACACCACACGAGTATAACCCCAAATGTTTGTGTGGTAGAGTAGTTACGGTGTAAGCATACGTGGAGACAGTGTATGCGTACCAGTCGCCGACATAGTGTAACTGAGGCGGAATAAGGGGAACCAGCCCGCATTCGCCAAGGCAGGTGGAAAACCACCTTAAAAACTATCCACAGACTGGCCTGCACACCAGACCTCGACACTAATCCACCAGGCAGATTCATGCTGGGGACCAGCATGCCTTTCCACCCAGAAAGCAGTGCATTAGACCGCACGGCTAACCAGGCAGGCATTTTAGTATGTACAAATATGGGCACTGTAATTACCAAGGAAGTGTAGACAGACTGATATACTGTTCAAAATCAATGTAATTATAAAAATACAATGGAAATAACAACAGTATGGAAAGGGTAGATTGCTAGTCACCAACCTAGATGAGGTGTTGAGTTTTAGACAGATACAATGAAAAATATTGCTAAAATATTAAGGTTTTGGATCATGTCCTTTTTCTAAAATAGAAAACCCATGCACATCATACAAGCACAATAACACACACATGGCCACAGTCTCTAGGTGTTGGAGTCTGACTACAACTGTGTTTGATGTGAGGAGCAATCTGCTGGGGTGGGTAGTGGAGTTGGGAGATGGCATGGGGCAGAGAGGAGGATGGATGGCAGGGTAAGAGTGGGGGAGATGCTATGTTGCCTGTGGGGGCATGCAGGGACATGGTGGGGACAGGATAGGTCTGCTAGGTGCAGTCTTAGGAGGACTTGCTGGTGGGGGGAGGTAGGAGGAGAGGAAAGAAGTAGAAAAGGGGGAAAGACTAGTGGAATGTTGATGACGTAGAAGGCTTGTGTAGTGGGAGCAGGGAAGGGGATAGACAAGTGGAGCAAGGGACTAGCGAAAGTTGAAGTGCTATGGGAACGAAGGATACATTGTTCCCAACAATGCAATTTGGAAAAGGGGGGTGTTGCTAGGAAGAATCCAGATGGCCAAGCTATGAAGCAATCATTAAAGTGAAGCACACTGTTGGACAGCATGTGCAGCAGCTGGGTGGTCCAGCTGTTTCTTGTCTATATTTGGCAGTGGCCATCTATGTGGCATTGTGGTTGCAGTTTAGTTTGTAGATCACATGGTTGCTTTCACAGGTAGGTAGCTCTGCCTTTCTTAGTATAGGGGACGCCTGTGACAGGACTGGAGTAGGTGGTAGTGGGAGGATGGATAGGACATTTTTTGCATCTAAGACTATTGCAGGGATATGAGCCATGAGGCAAGGGATTGGGAACAACAGTTGAGGTGAGATTGACAAGGATGTCGTGTAGGTTTGGTGTGGGGGATGGGAAGGTGCAAGGATATGTATTTGAAACCTTGGCAGAGAATGTGATTCAGCCGTTCCAATTATGGGTGGCACTGAGTCATGAGAGGAGTGCTCATTTGTGGCCAGACAGTTGATATTCAGGAGATGATAGATGACTGAAAAGACAAGGCATGGGAGATATGTTTTTGGACAAGGTTGGGAGGGTAATTTCAGTCTGTAAAGGCCTCATTGGGACCCTTGGCATGTTGGGAGAGGAACTGCTTGTAACTACAAATGCGAGGACAATGTGGGGCTAGGCTGAATGGAAAGGCTTCTTGATATGGATGGTGGCAGCTGTTGAAGTGGAGGTATATTTGGTGGTTTGAAGGTCTGATGTAGATGTAGGTACTGATTAGCCGTCCTTGAAGTGGAGGTCGTCATCGGGTAGGTGGCTTTTTGGATCGAGGAGGACCATGTGAAATAAGTGGAGGAGAAGATGTTAAGGTTCTGGAACAAAGTGTATATGGTGTCCTATACCTTAGCCCAGATTGCAGAGATGTCATCAATGAATCTGAACCAAGTGCGGGTTTTGGTATTCTGGTCAGTTAGGAAGGATTTCGCTAGATGCCCCATGGGTAGGTTGGCATAGGATAGCACCATGCAAGTGCCCATTGCTGTTCCATGGATTTGTTCGTAGGTGATGCTTCTAGAGGAGAAGTAATTGTGCATGAGAGTATAGCTGATCATGGTGAACAGGAAGGAGATTGTAGGTTTGGAGCCAGTCAAGGATTTGGAGAAGGTAGTGTTCAATACAATGATCCACTCTCCCTGGCCTTAGATCGCCCCCTAACCTCGAACCTTGTCTCTCCATCAGTCTGTAAACTCCTCAGCATAGAAATTAATCTTACATCCATAGAAAGGACCACAATCCACCCCTTCAAATCTAATCCCTACCTTGTGGATGTTTACTGTACCCCCCCCCCCCCCCCCCCCAAGAAAATCACTGCTTTCATGGACCAACAGCTTACCTTTTTATGTATAATCTACCCTCCAATATAAAAGGCACCAGCTATGGCTGAAAGTTCCACCACTGGGATTATGGACAGCTGGGATTACCAGATGTCAGATGCGCCCACCTACAAAGCCTGTGATAATGACACTACTCCAAGAGTGCAGTAGGCTCTCCAGTCCCTCCTGAAATCCTTAGGTCCACCCAGAAACTCACTCCCCGCACTCCTACCCACTACATGCTATCTAAAGTCCATAAACCCAACCACCAAGGACACCCCATTGGGGCTGGTTACTGTTCCACCCCCCTCTCTCCTCCTTCCCCCCCCCCCTCCCCCCTCACAGGGAGAATCACTTCTTTGATGAACCAACACCTTCGCTTTTTACGTATAATCTACCCTCCTATAAAAAAGTCACAACTATATCTTCCATCAATTTTCCACAACCTTGCTCCTTTACCACTTTGTGCCATGCTCCTTACTATTGATGCCACCTCCCTCTACCCTGATGTCCCCAATGCCCATGGCCTCACTGCTATTGAACACTACCTTTTCCATCACCTGACGAACTCCGAAATTGCAACCTTCTACCCGGTCACCATGACCAACTATATGCTCTCCGCAATTACTTCTTCTTTGAAAGCATCAATTATAAACAAACCCATGGTACAGAAATGGGCACCTGCATGGCATCATCCTATGCCAAATTATTCACAGGCCATGTAGAGGACTACTCCTTAACCCCCCAGAATGCCATATCTCTCACTTCCTTCAGATTCAGTGATGACATCTTAGTGATCTGGACTGAATGTGAGGACACCCTACCCACAATCCTCCAGAAGCTCAACACCTTTTTCCCCATTCACTTCACCTCCTTAACCCAACAACCACCTTCCCAATGCTGACCTCAATCTCTGTCCACATCAGCCCTACCAACCACAATGCCTCAACTTTGACCACTGCCATCCCATCCATGGCCATCACATCTGTAGTGACAAGCAGTCCCTCTCCAAATATGCCAATGATCTCTCTGAGGCCTTCACAGACTGCAATTACCCTTCTAATCTTGTCCAGAAACAGATCTCTCATGCCTTGTCTCTCCAGTCACCTATCTCTTCCCACTTACCTATTGCCTGACCACAAAGGAGCACTCCTCTCATGACTCAGTACCACCCAGCACTGGAGCAACTGAGGCAAATTCTGCCAGTGTTTTGACTACCCCTCAATGTGTCCTTAACTGAAAAAAATATCCTGCCCGTTATCCTTCCAACTCCTCCCCACAGCAGTATTCTGCTGCCCACCAGAGCTATGCGAGATGCTTTTCCATCCCCACTCCATTCCTGGTCCCAGTTCCTTGCCACATGGCTCATACACCAGTAACAGACGTAGGTGTAAAAACTGTCCTATATGTCTTCCCACTTTCACCCACTCCAGTCCTGTTATAGGCATCTCCTACCGGCCCCAGCAAAGGCAGGGCCACCTGTGAAAGCAGCCATGTTATCTACATATTAAGCTGCATCAAATGTGCTACTTTTTATATGAGCATGACAGCTAACAAGCTTTCTATATGAATGGCCACTGCCAAACTGTGGCCAAGAAACAGCCGGACCACCCAACTGAAGAACATGCTGCTTAACAAGATGTGCTTTACTTTAATAAACTGCTTCATGCCCTGCGCCATGTGGATTCTTCCTCTCAACACTAGCTTTTTTCTTCCTATTGATTTTTTGTCAGGTAGTATTATGTGAACACTTTATTGTGACAGATATAGGTAGGGTATGTTTTGAACCATGGTTGCCTAAGATATCAGTGGACGTCAGGTCTGAACTACCACATTTACAACACTGACAACCTCAGCAAACAATTGTGCTGTAACTGTTAATAAATGCTTTGTATACTCTACTTTGCTTTATGTTGTGCATTGCTCATCGCTTTCTTTTCTCACCTTGACATAAGTGAAGGGATGAACACCAAAAGGGATCAGCAATCACTATGATCATCATATCAGTTCTGCTTTTGCAGCAGCACAGAACATGAATGTAGGCTGCCAACTCTGCGGAAGAGAGAAGGGACTTGTTTCCCAGCTCCAGTCCTCTCCACTTGGGCAGTCTAAATTCTAGTTTGTTTTCACTCACACTGAATGGTGCAATACAGCGTCTGCACTCTATTGACTGGGGGTACATAAGAGTTCTTGAAGTCCAACTCTCGATTATTTGCCACAGTAAAATCCCAGTGAGGATTGAAGGATGTAGTAGAAAAGCAACTGACAACTTGTTTATAGATCCAACAACCTGGAGTGATAAAGCTGTAAAAACCAAGTCAATGGCTTAGCAGACCAAACTGTTAGCTATAAAATATACTGACTAGTTAGGTACAAATCATAAAAGTACTGTATCACAAAATTATAAACAATGCCTCATTAATTGTGTTTAGAGAGGAAATATGGAGAGGATGCTATGACGAAATTTATAAAGCAGTGTGGATGAAAAATTTAACTCTTTCTCAAATGTACTGCAGCATCACTACGAATCTTGCTTTGCCCTAAAACAAACAAAGATAAAACTAAACACATGCTTGGATAACGTTGTTGGATTAAAGTATCTTTTACTATGAAGAGAATCCAGGAAACAAGAAGTCATCAAGAGCTGAAGCTATCACCAGTATTATAAACTCATTCAGTCTCTCATTAAAAATGCAATATTCATGCACTATGCAAATATATTACTATTCCAATAATAAGGCAAAACCAATATGGAACAATATTAAACAAGGAACCAACAAAAATTATGGTCTAGATTAAATAGCATAAATGGTGATACTTTCAAATAATTGGGCTACAAATTCAATGATTTCTTTCTCATTATGGCAGTAAACATTGCACCCATTAACAAACAAGCAAATGAAAAGTTTTAGATTTGCTTGTACAGAAATTGTGTGCAACACCCGCAAAGTAGGAATATCCATGAAGTAAGCATAGAGTACTGCACCTCACTAATATCAAACTGGCATCATCATATGACTTTGGTTCACTGCTCTTTGTTTAAATTTTGCATTAAGACTGAAGCATATGCGGGATGATCCAAAATGATTGTTACAGCTTTTATCATGTACATTTGTGAAACGATGATAGGTGTAGTCTGTGGCATAATATTCACGCAATCTAAAGCTTTTTTTTTTTTTTGTGACAACAGCCACCCGCAGTAGATGGCACAGTGTGTGGAATTGTTGACAGACACCAAATCTGACACCCAAATCCAGCAGAACGTTCGGACACATTACAGAGGCACACCACCAACATTTCTGACTACCAGTCAGTTGTACATGATTCAAGGAATCTGGAAGTGTCATGAAGAGGACGAGTTCTGGGCATCTGAGCATGAGTGTTGCAGATGTGGAAAGAGTGCAATAGGCGTTTATCTGGAGCCAATGAAATGTCTCAGCCACCACCAACCAGAGTACACCAGACTGAAGCTTCATGCCTACAAGGTGCAGCTGCGGGTACAGTTTAACCTAATGATAGGCCAAAGTGCAAAGCATCTGCAGTTGATATTGTGAGTTGCATGAATGATGACTCAATACTATCTGGAAAAGGTGATGTTCACAGACAAAGCTTGCTTGCATGTGTCCAGGAAGGTAAACCATCACAATGTGAGGATCTGGGGCTATGAGAACTTCTACTTCAGCATGGAAATTGTGCACAAAAGGCCGAAACTAAACATTTTGTATGGTCTGCTTCGTGACGATGCGGTGGGACTGTTTTTCTTTGCAGAGGCATCAGTAACCTCAACTGTTTATTTGGTCACGTTGGAACAGCTTGCATTTCTGCAGTTTGTAGAACTACAACCTGACATAATGCTGTAGCAGGATGGTGCACCTCCTCATTGGGCTTGAATTGTTAAAAAACATTGGATGACACATTTGCAGTTTGTGGGACTGGCAGAGGAGAACCCATTTCCTGGCCCACAAGGTCTGCAGACATAACGCCATTAGATTTTTTTCTTTGGAGGTTTGCGGAGAATACTGTCTATCAAACTATGGAACAGGATCTCCAGGAACTCTGAACTCACATCAGACCCACAATCACAGACATTAATGAGGATGTTCTCGGCCAGACATGGGAATAACTGGAATATTGCTAAGATATCCTGGGTGCTACAAATGGCACACAGACTGAACCCTATTAAACGGCTACTAAAATTTTAGATATATGTGATCAAAATTATAAGATCACTGTGAAACACCCTGTATTTATTAATAACTGCAATGAAAGACATCAAAGCAGGAAAACGTACTTTTCAGAGGCAAGAACATTGTCAAGACTAATTATGGTTATCATGTTAGTAGTAGCATTTCATGCACTGAAAAATATTGAGACATAGTGTAACAAAGTGTTAATATTATCTGAATAATTTATTTGAATGTGTGGACATATATTTGCAAGTCAAGTGCTAGATAAATCTGGTTGAGTGGGATTGTGCTGCTTGTCAACCACTGGATGTATATCTTGTTTCAAGCAATTTCAATGAAAACCAAAAAAGGTCGAATAGGGGAAAAAATCATGCAGTCACAAATTTTTGTACAACAGTAGGAAGGCGTTTCATAAACAAACATTATAAGGATCTTGACCAAGGGGGTGTGAATGGGGTGGGGTTAAAGGCCACATTTTATATTTTTCTTGAATTACTCAAAAACTGCAGCTTCTGATGAAAATGTTTCCAGTACAAAATCAAACTACATTAAATTTCCTACAAAAAGGTCCCTTTTTTTTGCAATAATACCTGTTGTAGAGCAGAGGATAGAAAAATCATAATTATTAAAAATAGTGTTTTAGTGGTATAAAATTAATGTTTATTGTTTAATGAAATGAAGTAACAACAAACATTAATTGTCTGAAGCACATCTAAGTGCATTAGAACCATATTGATGGATAAATTGAGTTACGGGGGGGAGGGGGGGGGGGGGCGGGGGGGGGGGGGGGGGGTGATGGGCTGGAGGAGCCGGGGCAGAATGCAGACACATGAAAAAGGCAGATCACTGGAGTGTTGTTGTCATGCAGTTTCCTTGTTTGTAGATCCGCAAGCTGAAGAGTGAGACGGCGAGTTACCACTCTTATCACTGGAAGCAGCTACAGAGCATTTCACAAAGTTATACTGACCCTTCTGCAACTCACCTCATGAATCATTGGTTACACACTGTGCATACAAGCCTTTAGGGTGTTAATTTTCCACAAAATGTGTTAGCACTACATGGAATACAGGTATGAGCCATTACAAGGGGTGTTCACTAAGTGATACAACACAATTTTTTTCTTGCCCATTTGGGTTGAAAAAATGCACAATTTGTTGTGGGACATCATGGAAGATTACCACTTCAGTCCCCGTAGTTTCATTAAGTTCCGATAGTTGGAAGCACTACATGTAACCTTCAAACTGTTATCTGTAAAGGAGGTGTCCTCCAAGCAGAGAGGTGACATTGAGTTTCTTTTGGCAGAAAACCAGAGCATTGCACATATTCTTAGGCACTTGCAGAATGTCTATCAAGACCTGGCAGTGAAAGAAAGCATCATGAGGCATTGGGCAAACCTTCCCAAATTTCCTGTGTTTCGACAGTTGGGACTCTTTCAGTGTTGGGAACCTGCGGACACTCTCCTCCGAGGTGACTGACAGATCACAATCAAACACCTTGATGCTCAACCGGGTGTCTCTGTTGGTAGTGCTGAAACGATTTGGGGGGTACTGAAAGGTGTATGCCTGCTGGGTTCTTCACCGCCTAACAGAAGACCATAACGAGCAACAAAGGACCATCTGTGCAGAAGTGCTTATGCTTTACGAAGCTGATTGTGACATTTTTTGTCAAATATGGTCACAGGCGATGAAGCTTGCGTTCTTTACTTCGAACCTGAAAAGAAAGGTAATCCATGGAGTTGCACCACACCACCTCTCCTCTGAACAAAAAGTTCAAAGCCGCACCCTCAGCTGGAAATGTCATGGTGATGGTCTTCTGGGAAGTATAAGTGGTTACTGTGTATTATGTCCTCACTCATAATGCAACGATCAACTCTGAAGTGTATTGCGCTACCTTCAGGAAATTGAAGAAATGACTTCAGTATGTTCGCCGCCACAAAAATGCAAACGAACTTTTCCTTCTGCATAACAATGCAAGGCCTCACACAAGTCTCTGCACCTGAGAGGAGCTCACAAAACTTCATTAGACAATTCTTCCACATCCACCCTACACCCCAGATCTTGTACCTTCCACCTTCCATCTGTTTCGCCCAACAAAGATGCACACCACAGGGAACAGTACGTGGATGATGGGGAAATTATCAATGTCACAAGACATTAGCTCCACCATCGACCAGTGCAGTGGTACTATGCAGTCATGCACCCCCTCTCAGTAAGGTGGTCTAAGGCCGCTGCATTGAATGATGATTATGTTGAAAAATAGGTTTTGTAACCAAAAGAGTAGGAAATAATATGCTATATTGGAATCCTGAATAAAATCAATCTGTTTCAGAAAAAAATGTGTTGCATTACATATTGAATACCCCTCGTAATAATATTAATGCAAGAAATGCTAGTCCATCTAAACAGTAGATACACCTTGCAAAAGTTGGGATAGGAGATTTTATTTTTTAACTCATTCATATGTTTGGAAAGATTCCAAATCCAAGTTTTGCCAACAAAATTTATGTTGGCTAAATTTTCTATAGTCAAAAAACATAGAAAATTTTGAATTTTTTACAGTTTTTTCAAAAAATCTGTTTCCTGTGCTCCTAGCACTTTGATGTCTGTTTCTTTCTTAAAAAGAGCACAAAATTCTATACATATTTATTACTACAACTTTTTTGTGCAGGGTACAAGGTGCCAAAAAATATCAATTTTTCAAATTTTTTGCAAAATGGAAAAATTTAAGCACTTTTATTTCAGCTTCTATCTATATAGTAGAAATTTATTATATGTTATGTTGTATATTGGAAATGAACATGTCACTTTGCAATATGTAATTATTCCCAGTGCAGTCAGGTTTCCTGGGCATTTTGATTCATATATCACTAGTCGAAAGTAATATCCACAGCATTTCCGCCCTGACTCATGCACATTTATTAAAATACATGGATTACTCAATATGTTACATTTAAATAGCCAGTAACAGAAAACTGAACTATTATTAACTGAAATAGGCAAATCAAAACAGGTAGCTAATTATATGAGTATAAAGGAACTATGCAGCAGAAATGAAACATAGGTAGCTTTATTACAATTAAAAAGCCATTAACATTTACTAACACTTACTGTTATCACTTCTAGGCACATAATACTTCTGAAAGTTTACTTTGATGTTTGGTGCACTTGAGCTGAACATGTGATTCACTTCCAATCTCTTGATGGACCAAGTTCCTCGGTGTCACCAGAAACGCCTTGAATAGTTGAATAGGGTGAGTAGGTCATGTGAGTCCCAGTTCGACCCGTTCTTCTGACTGTGAGTCAGCCTCTGCTGTTTCACTGAGTTTGATATTTATTTCCTCAATCAATTCTATAAAAGCTACTCCTTCTTCACTTTTTTCATATAAAAATTCTGGTACATTTCAACAGCTGACTCCACTGCAATTCTTGCAAATGGAAGTAAATTTCAAAACTGATTTTCAGCAGCAGCACACTCCACCACAGCATCTAGGCTAGCTACAACATGCTCAGATGGTCGTTACTGTGAGTCAGCTTCATTTCTCAGAATGTTTCCAGTTTCCCATCCAACTCTGGATCTGATGGCAACTCTGTAACAAATGATGTTGCACAGCATCTTTTGTGGGTGGCAACCTTGCAACATTCAGTTTGCCTCTTGCGGCCAACTTGGCAAATAGCTGGTACCACGAACTGTCTAGTGTCTGGTCCACTTCCACTACACAATGTGATAATAAACTGTTCTCCAGCTGTTATTATTTCTTCACACGTAGTGTCTGGTTTCTTGAACGATCCGAGTGCTGAGTTTAGGTGTTCATGTTTATTAATAATGTTGCAAAACTTCATTTTTCTTTGACCAAAGAAAGTGGACATTGTGTCACATCACTAATGGCATGAGTGAGCGGAATATGTTCACTGTTGAACTTTTAGGATGCACTGTAAAAGCACTTTCCTGCTACAATTCCTCTTTCTGGCTTAAAAAATAAGTTATTGATGCCTTGTCCTAAACCTGTTATGAGCACAAGGAGGTCAACATCTTCTTCCACTATTGATCACACTTCCAAAATTGTTGGTTCTCAAAATGGCAAATGTTAGAATCATAATGTCAGCATCTTCTTGTGCCTGGCCCACCTCAATGCTACGATCTCAAAATTACTTTTTAAAAACCACGATCAAGCAACTTTTGTCTTGTTTGTCTTACAAAAACTTGTCCTGAGGGACTTGTTCACCATCTCTGTTTCAACAACTTCAACCAAAGAATGTTTTATGGTCCTACGAATTCTCTCAGCACTTTTGCTTTCCCTCACAAGAGTACCCATCAAATACAGTAGCAAACTGAAATCAAAAATGATGTTGCAGGCAAGAAATATAACTTTGGGCTATTTATTTGAAGGAAACATTTCGAGGCCAAGTTGCTTTGTGTGCAAGGTACCATCCATTAATGACAAATTTAATCGGTGAAACTAAGCTCACATTCTCATTGGACCAAAGACATTGTAGGATTATGATTTTGTTCCTATTTGCATGCTTCTTTCTGAGAACAGATACGTTGGTTAAGAAGAAAGCTCTTATTTCCCAAAGGCTATTAATACTTCTTCACTTTGTTCCTTTAAACATATCCTTTGGAAAGAGTTAAAGGATCAACAGGAGTAATTTAGTGATCCCAGCTTTTAGAACATTGACCACAGAAAGGAGTGTCACAACCTTATCTTTTCTATGGAACTTTACATTCTGAAAATTTTCCCTCTCTTTGTGACATGACACGACTACTTCCGACAGACACTATAAGAAGGACGTTCAGTAAGTAATTTAATACATTTTTTCCTCAGCCAGTTTTGGTTGAAAAAACGTGGAATTTGTTGTGAGACATCATGGAATATTTCCCGCTTTAGCCTCAACACTTTCAGGAAGTTCTGGTAGGCGGTGGCACTATACATAGCCTTTAAAATTGTGTCTATAATGGAGGTGCAATCCAAGCATGGAGCTGAAATTGAGTTTCTTTATGCAGAAAACCAAAGCATCACAGATATTCTTAAGTGCTAGTAGAATGTCTACAGAGACCTGACAGTGAAAAGAAACACAGGAGTTGATAGAGGAGGTGTCTGTCATCATCACAACTGGGTCATACAAACCTGTCCAGTCTCCCGCATGCTAGCTGCACAGCTGTGACTTCTGCAGTGTAGGAATGTGCGGACATTCTCATGCAAGACGTCAGCTCTAAAGTCAGACGGTAGAGCAGTACCATGTGGGCATACTGACCTTCCAAGTAAGGTGGCATAAGGCCATCACATTGAACGGAGATCATGTTGACAAATATGAGTTTGTAGCCAAAAGAGTGGGGAATAATATGGTGTATTGGTATCTAGAATAAAACCAATCTGGTTTTCAGAAAAAAATGCTGCATTACTTAATGTGAACACCCATGGCAAAATCACTTTCAGAAGAGAGGGGGGATGCACTGTAAACATGTATCTTTCTATCAATAAACAGAAACTGAAATAAAAGTGCTCAAAAACTTGGTATTTTGCAATTTTACACAGACTTTGAAAAACCTGTATTTTTTGACAAACTGTATGACCCTTGGTGCCGGGTGCAGGAAAAAGTTGTAGAAACCAAATTTGTAGAGAATTTTTTGGTCTTTTAAAAAGTAAAGAGATGCCAAGTTGCTAGGAGCATAAGGAAATGAGTTTTTTTTTCCAAAAAACTGAAAAAGTCAGAAATCTTCAGTTTTTTGATGTTATAAAAGTTACCTAACATAAATTTTGTTGGCAAAACTTGGTTTTCTGATCTTTCCAATCATATGGATGAGTTACAAAAATAAAATCTTCTACCCCACCTTCTGGAAGGCACAGGCTTTTTCTGACTATTTGCATACTGTTCTTCACTGCTAGAGGGTAAAATGATTCTTAGTCATGCTGTATGACAGTTGTAGTGTTCTTCTGGGAAAGGCCACTCTCCATCATCAGGACTGCTCACTTTCCAGTTTACACACAGACTGTAAGTCCCCAGCATTTTCTGTCCAGCTCTCCTATGTGAGTAGATAAAATACAAGGGTTGGAACTTAAATAGTGGCAACTATTTATTCATAACCGACACAAAAGAATTACACATTTGCATCTGTTACTGTCCTTAAAAGCAGCACTATTGCCAGCGATATGGAAGGCGTAGTATACCGTTAGCAGAACCTGTTCTGTTGATGGTGTGAATGGAGCAGTCTAAAGTTATGGTGATTCTCATGTACGACTGTGATGGTGTTATCCTAACGCATTATGTTCCTCCTCGTCAGACCATCAATGCACAGTATTACTGCTTGTTTTTTGGAGCATCACCTGCGACCAACTTTGCAAAAAAATCGGCGACACTTTCTGCGCAACCCACCCACATTTTGCACGACAATGCGCTGGCGCATACAGCGCAAGCTGAGGCTGCTCTGTTCGGTCGATGGGACTGGGAAGTACTGTACCATCCACCATAATCACTGAACTAAAGTCCTTGTAACTTTGGTTCAATTCCGAAGATGAAGGAACCACTTCGTGGCATTTGCTTCAGCCAGAGATTCGACAGGCAATAGACCACTCCATTTGCACCATCAACAGAACAGGTTCTGCTAACAGTATACTATGCCATCCACATCACTGGCAATGGGTTCTACACAACGCTGGTGACTACTTTGAAGGACAGTATCAGGTGCAAACATGTTAACTGTTTTGTATTGGTTGTGAATAAATAGTTGCCACTATTTAAGTTCCAACCCTCATAATTCACTGAGATACAGTGGAGTCATTTTCAGTTTGTTCAGTACTTATTTGCTGTTGATAAGTGAACTTTTACATAAAATATATTCCTATAAACAATGATATTTAATTTGTAGGTTTGATGATGTCAATGACCATGTGGTGTTGATGGGAAGGTGTAGCTGGTGTAAACTGAAACGCTAGTGGTAGGGGAAATTTTCTTTTCTGGAAGAATGCTACTACCGCCACACAGGATGACTAAGAATCAATTTCCCCTCTAATAGTGTGCAGTGATTTAAACAGAACATGTTCATAAATATTTCTTCCATTAATATTATTAGGAACTCCTGTCTGCATTCCGTGTAGTTTAACACTCCAGGCAAATCTGCAGTGCATCACCCGCTGACGTATGGAAGGATCGACATAACTTTGTGAAATGTCCTTTAGTTTCTTCTTGTGACACTGTGGTACGAAGAGTGGGGAATCAGCTGCTCACTTATCTGTTTGAAGCCCTCTGAAGGAGGAAACTGCATGACCACTATGCGCTGATATGCCTACCCTCCAATTCCCCTCCATCCTGCTACACACCTGGCACTCAATTTACCCCTTAATATGACACTACAACACTTAGATGTGGTACACACATTTAATATTTGTTCTGTATCCACTTAATTTAACAATAAACATTAACTTAATATCATAAAACACTATTTTTAACAATCTGCAATTATTCTATCCCCTATTAGTACTAAAGAAAAAAAGAACAGCACCTCTTTTGTAGAAAATTTAAGTAGCTTAATTTTGCACTGGGAAACATTTTCACTAGATGCTGCAGTTTTAGTGTTATTCGAGGAAAAAAACTTACACCCCAGTGGTCAGGACATTTACTACGTTATTCACGGCACTCCCTCCTAACAATGTACAAAACTTTTTGACACCAATTTTCCTTCGTTGATAGGACTAATTAGGCATTTTTTCAAGATACTTCCACTTTGGCATACTGGGAAATCATTTTATGCCTCTGCAGCATAATTTAATAAACCAGTACAAAACTTGAAAAATAGCAATAGCTTGCCCTTGTTTTCTAACTTAACAAAAAAAAAAGAAGCAATGTCTAAGCTTTGATACTTGTCACAAACCAGGAAACGCCTAAAGATGGCCTCATAAGCCGAAAACTGGTTAACACAATAAAAGTAATATTGTAACTGTAGAACAAAAGCAAACTAGCACTTTCAGTTTATTACAAACAAATGAAACAATCTTGATGCCAATTCTAGATAGCCAGTGTGAATGGTTAATATGCCTCCAAACTGCGTATACAAAATCCAAGGCTATTTTTTAACAGAATCTCTATGTTCTAATGATGTAATGATATTCAAAACCCGCTGAGTGCTTATTGGCAAACCTCATTCTGTCCCACGTGGGGATGCCAATGTGTGTTGTACACAAAAAACCTGTTCTGTCACATGCATGCTCACTCCACAGATATTAACACTTTGTGGCACCATCAAAAGACATCAGTTTAAATATAGTATATATGGAATTTACAAAAATAATCAGATCACTAAACAGTAGTAATTCTTCTGTCTATTATGGTGTTTCTAAAGAATATTAAAATATGAACTAACTTGTTAGGGCATATTTCCCAGCAGACTTAATACATTGCAGTAATAGCCACTTTGAAAACTAAATTCTGCCAACGGTACAAACTTACCCTACGTCGTCCTCAGTCGCCAAGAAGCACTGGATATGGGTGGACATGTGGTCAGCACACAGCTCTCCTGGCTGTTGTCAGTTTTTGTGACCAGAACCGCTAGTTCTTAATCAAGTAACTCCTCAATTGGCTTTGCAAGGACTGAGTGCATCCTACTTGCCAATATCGTCCGGTTGGCCCAGACGTCACCCATCCAAGTGCTAGCCAAGACCAACAACACTGAACTTCAGTGTCCCCTCTGGGGAGAGGCCGTTGGCACTTATAAAACTAGAGATTAGCAAATCACCTCTAATTACAGACAGATGTCCATCCATCCACTCTTTCAAATTTTTTTGAGAAAGAGATCTTTAATAGAATACTGCCACTCTTTTCTGAGCAGAACTTGTTGACTGTCCCTCAGTTTGGCATTTGTGAGGAATTCTCCACAAAGAAAGGAATAAAGTCCCTCACTAATGAAATCTTATTAGTATATTTTTCATACTTGCCAAAACCTTTGTTTTTCTTCATCAAAAATTTCTGCTTGGCAAAGTAAAGTGTTATGAGAACATCAGTTCACTTACCTTCATTTTATAACACAAAGTAGGTTTAATAGTAACTTAAACAGTCATAGGCATAAAAGTAACCACTGAATGGAGAACACAACATGTGGGATCCCCAAAGGATTGGTACTTGTCCCACCATTGTTCTGAACTTATGTATGTGATCTTATGGCAGCTTCCAGCTATTTCTTCACTGTGTTTGTGGGAATACATTGTACCACCTCTGCACGCTCCTGGCATGTACCAGTAGTCTGCTGCATGAGCTGTAACTTCTATTTGTTGTGAATATAGCTTTTAAAGCTGTGGGATGTATACATCCTACCAAATAATGTTGATTTAAAGGTCCTTGGGAAATATGCTCAAGACTAAAGCAGTTTCTCCAAGTGGCTTGGGAAGTATACTTACCACAAGATTAATGGGTCTTTTGTTGACCTTGGAAAGCATACTTGCCACCAACTTAGTGGTTTTGCAAGGCTTTTGGGAATACAGCTTACCATCTGTGGATGTACCTGAGATCTTGTGGTAGTAACAAATGTATAAAACTTGCTACAACAGTCAGTTTGTTTGTTGTTATATCACTACGGTGTCACTTGTGATGTCAGACAAAATTGCTATGTTTCTAGTGAGAAATACACTTACCATCAAAATAACAGCTCATGAAAGGCTTACATACCACCAAAGATTTAGGCTCTAAATTAGAAAAATAATAATATCAAAAAATATAGTCAATAGATCAAAATTCTAATATAATAAAAATTAACTTTCTAAATAATTATAAAAATGCACCTGCAAAGGGTTAAACAATGGTTAAAACTGTAGTGTTTGTTGATGATTCATCATATTACTACGAATGTGGTACATGCTTTAAGGGTTTGTGAGATTTTTGGCCCATTCCCTAGAATTTTAGGAGTTACCTTTTCATGCTTTGGGCACATTGGGACACAGCAGCTAAAGAGCAGCGAAGGAAATAATCAGTGACACAGCATGCATACATACTGGGAGGCAGTTCAGTCTTCTTTTGCCGTTTGTTCAACCTGCACAATGGAATGTTGTATAAGTTTGAAAACATTGAGTTTCTTCATTTTCTTTGGTTCTTTACTACGTCAGTGCTAAAGTAATGAGAAAATGTCCAACTAAATAGGCCCTCTGTTTGAGATGTAACTTCCTCATAATTATCAACATTTTCAATATCTTCATTGTCATTGTCATTCTGAGACACTATTCCCCAGGAGCACATGTGGCTCAAGAAGACACAGTGCTGTATCGTACCTCAATCTGCACTGTTGCATTTGCACCCATTAATCACAAAAACCTGTGCTGTGCTGCTTCGCTCTTTGTTGCCTGCATCCCAATACTTATGCCCCTGTTCTTAATGTGTTAAATAGGGGGGCTGGCTCACCCGTATTTTTTGGAAGTGATCAGCTAGCCACGTATTCCTGAGAATCTATTTTAGTTATCCTCATCTTAATAGTGTTTTTTAATTGACATTTTTAGAACATATGACCTTTTTAATGCTATCGTCTAGGATATGAGGTACTACAATTGTGCAGATGAGATTAGGTGGGGGAGGGAGAGGGTGGGAAGGAGGGGCGGGGAGGGGGAGAGGGAGAGGGAGAGAGAGAGAGACAGAGAGAGAGAGAGAGAGAGAGAGAGATATTCTATCTCAGACTGCTCCTTACTTCTTTTACAGCATTTTCTAAGTCTAACCACGATCGTTTCGAGTAATTTTCATATGGGAGCTTACAGCCTCATCAATGAGTGCCTCTAACCCCAGACACAAACAAATCTGAACTCTACCTTACCATATATATAGGACAGATGATAGCTGAACAGGCCTAATAGTATAAGTCTTAATCTCACAGATTCACATTGTTGTTGTTGTTGTGGTCTTCAGTCCTGAGACTGGTTTGATGCAGCTCTCCATGCTACTCTATCCTGTGCAAGCTTCTTCATCTCCCAATATGTACTGCAACCTACATCCTTCTGAATCTGCTTAGTGTATTCATCTCTTGGTCTCCCTCTACAATTTTTACCCTCCACGCTGCCCCCCAATACTAAATTGGTGATCCCTTGATGCCTCAGAACGTGTCCTACCAACCGATCCCTTCTTCTAGTCAAGTTGTACCACAAACTCCTCTTCTCCCCAATCCTATTCAATACCTCCTCATTAGTTATGTGATCTACCCATCTAATCTTCAGCATTCTTCTGTAGCACCACATTTCGAAAGCGTCTATTCTCTTCTTGTCCAAACTGTTTATCGTCCATGTTTCACTTCCATAAATGGCTACACTCCATACGAATACTTTCAGAAACGACTTCCTGTCACTTAAATCTATACTCGGTGTTAACAAATTTCTCTTCTTCAAAAAACGCTTTCCTTACCATTGCCAGTCTACATTTTATATCCTATACTTCGACCATCATCAGTTATTTTGCTCCCCAAATAGCAAAACTCCTTTACTACTTTAAGTGTCTCATTTCCTAACCTAATTCCCTCAGCATCACCCGACTTAATTTGACTACATTCCATTATCCTCGGTTTGCTTTTGTTGATGTTCATCTTATATCCTCCCTTCAAGACACTGTCCATCCCGTTCAACTGCTCTTCCAAGTCCTTTGCTGTCTCTGACAGAATTACAATGTGATTGGCGAACCTTAAAGTTTTTATTTCTTCTCCATGGATTTTTATACCTACTCCGAATTTTTCTTTTGTTTCCTTTACTGCTTGCTCAATATACAGATTGAATAACATTGGGGAGAGGCTACAACCCTGTCTCACTCCCTTCCCAACCACTGCTTCCCTTTCATATCGCTCGACTCTTATAACTGCCATCTGGTTTCTGTACAAATTGTAAATAGCCATTCGCTCCCTGTATTTTACCCCTGCCACCTTCAGAATTTGAGAGAGAGTATTCCACTCAACATTGTCAAAAGCTTTCTCCAAGTCTACAAAAGCTAGAAATGTAGGTTTGCCTATACTTAGTCTAGCTTCTAAGATAAGTCGTAGGGTCAGTATTGCCTCACGTGTTCCAGTATTTCTACGGAATCCAAACTGATCTTTCCCGAGGTCGGCTTCTACCAGTTTTACCATTTGTCTGTAAGGAATTCGTGTTAGTATTTTGCAGCCGTGACTTATAAAACTGATAGTTCGGTAATTTTCACATCTGTCAACGCCTGCTTTCTTTGGGATTGGAATTATTATATTCTTCTTGAAGTCTGAGGGTATTTCGCCTCTCTCATACATTTTGCTCACCAGATGGTATAGTTTTGTTGGGACTGGCTCTCCCAAGGCCGTCAGTAGTTCTAATGGAATGTTATCTACTCCTGGGGCCTTGTTTCGGCTCAGGTCTTTCAGTGCTCTGTCAAACACTTCATGCAGTATCGTATCTCCCATTTCATCTTCATCTACATGTACATTCTCTTCCCTTTCTATAACATTGCCCTCAAGTACATCGTCCTTGTATAGTCCCTCTGTATGCTCCTTCCATCTTTCTGCTTTCCCTTCTTTGCTTAGAACTGGGTTTCCATCTGAGCTCTTGATATTCATACAAGTGGTTCTCTTTTATCCAAAGGTCTCTTTAATTTTCCTGTACGCTGTATCTATCTTACCCCTAGTGAGATAAGCCTCTACATCCTTACATTTGTCCTCTAGCCATGCCTGCTTAGCCATTTTGCACTTCCTGTCGATCTCATTTTTGAGACGTTTGTATTCCTTTTTGCCTGCTTCATTTACTGCATTTTTGTATTTTCTCTTTTCATCAATTAAATTCAGTATTTCTTCTGTTACCCAAGGGTTTCTACTAGCCCTCGTCTTTTTACCTATTTGATCCGCTGCTGCCTTCACTATTTCATCCCTCAAAGCTACCCATTCTTCTTCTACTGTATTTCCTTCCCCCATTCCTGTCAATTGTTCCCTTATGCTCTCCCTGAAACCCTGTACAACCTCTGGTTTAGTCAGTTTATCCAGGTCCCATCTCCTTAAATTCCCACCTTTTGCAGTTTCTTCAGTTTTAATCTATAGTTCATAACCAATAGATTGTGGTCAGAGTCCACATCTGCCCCTGGAAATGTCTTACAATTTAAAATCTGGTTCCTAAATCTCTGTCTTACCATTATATAATCTATCTGTAACCTGTCAGTATCTCCAGGGTTCTTCCATGTATACAACCTTCTTTTATGATTCTTGAACCAAGTGTTAGCTATGATTAAGTTATGCTATGTGCAAAATTCTACCAGGCGGCTTCCTGTTTCATTTCTTAGCCCCAATCCATATTCACCTACTATGTTTCCTTCTCTCCCTTTTCCTAATATCGAATTCCAGTCACCCATGACTATTAAATTTTCGTCTCCCTTCACTGCCTGAATAATTTCTTTTATCTCATCATACATTTCTTCAATTTCTTCATCAATTGCAGAGCTAGTTAGCATATAGAGTTGTACTACTGTGGTAGGCGTGGGCTTCGTGTCTATCTTGGCCACAATACTGCGTTCACTATGTTGTTTGTAGTAGCTTACCCGAGCTCCTATTTTTTTTATTCATTATTAAACCTACTCCTGCATTACCCCTATTTGATTTTGTATTTATAAACCTGTATTCACCTGACCAAAAGTCTTGTTCCTCCTGCCACCGAACTTCGCTAATTCCCACTATATCTAACTTTAACCTATCCATTTCCCTTTTTAAATTTTCTAATCTACCTGCCCAATTAAGGGATCTGACATTCCACGCTCCGATCCGTAGAACGCCAGTTTTCTTTCTCCTGATAACGACGTCCTCTTGAGTAGTCCCCGCCCGGAGATCCGAATGGGGTACTATTTTACCCAAGAGGACGCCATCATCATTTATCCATACAGTAAAGCTGCATGCCCTCGGGAAAAATTACGGCCGTAGTTTCCCCTTGCTTTCAGCCATTCGCAGTACCAGCACAGCAAGGCCGTTTTGGGTAGTGTTACAAGGCCAGATCAGTCAATCATCCAGACTGTTGCCCCTGCAACTACTGAAAAGGCTGCTGCCGCTCTTCAGGAACCATACGTTTGTCTGGCCTCTCAACACATACCCCTCTGTTGTGGTTGCACCTACGGTATAGTTATCTGTATCGCTGAGGCACGCAAGCCTCCCCACCAACGGCAAGGTCTATGGTTCATGGGGGGGGGGGAGATTCACATTATGTGATTTCAAACAAGCAATAATGACCTGCTTGAATGAGTAGCAGACATCAATGATAATTTGCTATATGAATTGTTGTAAAAATCTCTAGGACCTAGCTGATAATTAAAACAGAATGGACAATAAGTGGAACTAATCAATATGATCCGTTCAAGTTTTGCACTTAGAAGTACCTCATTATGTGTTGACCTAAAGCCAAGACTTTTTGCTTGTTTTGTATATTGTCTTACATAGCAGAGTGTCTACAGTGAATAAAATATTTATTCAGCACAAATGATCAGTATGAATATTTTTGCAAATACATAACTACATATTTAGCAGCACACTTACAATAATTACTAAATAGTTTTCTTTATTTGCTGGTAGATAGATAACAATACATCTTGTACAAGCTTCTTTAAGCATCTTTGAATTCTTGCATCAACTTCCTATTATATTTTCTATTTGAAAAGTTCTATCAGCTACGGACACGTTTAACGGGACTAGAGGAAATAAAGTTAATTGTGGGGTGTTATTACTGGCCACCAGGTTCCATCGTGACAGTTCTAGAATCATTCAAAGGGAGTCTACATTCTGTAGTGCACAAGTACCCGGATCATGCTATATTAGTCGGAGGCGACTTCAGCCTACCTAGTATAGACTGGGATGTCTATGGATTCATTACAGGTGGTACAGACAAGCCATTGTGTGAATTACTTTTGAACACATTATCTTGAGCTGCTAAATCGACAGCCAATGCGTAATGGAAATATTTTAGATCTGGTAGCCACGAACAGACCAGACCTCATTGACTGTGTCAGTGTTGAGACAGGGATTAGTGATCATGATGTTGTCATTACAACTATGGTTACGAAAGTTAAAAAGTCAGTCAAGAAGGCTAGGAGAGTATTCTTACTAGAAAGAGCAGATAAGCAGTTGTTAGCATCCCACTTAGTAAATGAACTGACTTCATTTACTTCCAGTACAATGGACGTGGAAGAATTATGGGCAAATTTTAAACACATTGTAAATCACGCATTGGATAAGCATGTGCTGAAAAAGTGGGTTACGGACGGAAAAGACCCACCATGGTTTAACAGCACAATTCGGAGAATGCTCAGGAAGCAAAGGCAGTTGCACTCGCAGTACAAGAAAGATCGGGAGAATGAGGACAGGCAAAAGTTAGTAGAGATTCGTGCTGCTGTAAAAAGAGTGATGCGTGAAGAATTCAACCACTACCACCATCATACCTTAGCAAAAGATCTTGCTGAAAACCCAAGGAAATTCTGGTCTTACGCAAAATCGTTAAGTGGGTCGAAAGCTTCCATCCAGTCACTCACTGATCAGTCTGGCCTGGCAACAGAAGACAGCAAAATGAAAGATGAAATTTGAAATTTAACATTTGAGAAATCTTTCTTGCAGGAGGATCGTACAAACATACCGCCGTTTGAGTCTCCTACAGATTCCTGTATGGAGGACATAGTGATAGACATCCCTGGGGTTGTGAAGCAGCTGAATGGGTTGAAAATAAATAAATCACCAGGACCTGATGGGATTCCAATTCGGTTTTACAGAGAGTACTCTACTGCATTGGCTCCTTACTTAGCATGCATTCATCGCGAATCTCTTGCCCAACGTAAAGTCCCGAGTGACTGGAAAAAAGCGCAGGTGACGCCTGTATATAAGAAGGGTAGAAGGATGGATCCTCAAAATTATAGACCAATATCCTTAACATAGGTTTGTTGCAGGATTCTTGAACATATTCTCAGTTCGAATATAATGAACTTCCTTGAGACAGAGAAGTTGCTGTCCATGCATCAGTACAGCTTTAGAAAGCATCGCTCCTGCGAAACGCAACTCGCCCTTTTTTCACATGATAACTTGCAAACCATGGATGAAGGGTATCAGATGGATGCCATATTCCTTGACTTCCGGAAAGCGTTTGACTCGGTGCCCCACTGCAGACTCCTAACTAAGGTACGGGGATTGGTTCCCAAGTATGTGAGTGGCTCGAAGACTTCTTAAGTAATAGAACCCAGTACGTTGTCCTCGATGGTGAGTGTTCATCGGAGGTGAGGGAATCATCTGGAGTGCCCCAGGGAAGTGTTGTAGGTCCGCTGTTGTTTTCTATCTACATAAATGATCTTTTGGATAGGGTGGATAGCAATGTGCGACTGTTTGCTGATGATGCTGTGGTGCACGGGAAGGTGTCATCGTTGAGTGACTGTAGGATGATACAAGATGACTTGGACAGGATTTGTGATTGGTGTAAAGAATGGCAGCTAACTCTAAATATATATAAATGTAAATTAATGCAGATGAATAGGAAAAAGAATTCTGTAATGTTTGAATACTCCATTAGTAGTGTAGCGCTTGACACAGTCACATCGATTAAATATTTGGGTGTAACATTGCAGAGCGATATGAAGTGGGACAAGCGTGTAATGGCAGTTGTGGGGAAGGCGGATAGTCGTCTTCGGTTCATTGGTAGAATTTGGGAAGATGTGGTTTGTCTGTAAAGGAGACTGCTTATAAAACACTAATACGACCTATTCTTGAGTACTGCTCGAGCGTTTGGGATCCCTATCACGTCGGATTGAGGGAGGACATAGAAGCAATTCAGAGGCGGGCTGCTAGATTTGTTACTGGTAGGTTTGATCATCACGCGAGTGTTACGGAAATGCTTCAGGAGTTCGGGTGGGAGTCTCTAGAGGAAAGGAGGCATTCTTTTCATGAATCGCTACTGAGGAAATTTAGAGAACCAGCATTTGAGGCTGACTGCAGCACAGTTTTACTGCCGCCAACTTACATTTTGAGGAAAGACCACAAAGATAAGATAAGAGAGATTAGGGCTCGTACAGAGGCATATACACAGTCATTTTTCCCTTGTTCTGTTTGGGAGTGGAACAGGGAGAGAAGATGCTAGTTGTGGTACGAGGTACCCTCCGCCACGCACCGTATGGTGGATTGCGGAGTATGTATGTAGATGTAGATATGAAACAGAATAGTTTGTTGCAAAGCTGTATGACAATTAGTGATGTATTGTACAAGACCTGTTTATACATATTAAATGTGAAGTTTCTACCAATAGCAGGCTTTTTTTCTTTTTCTTTTGTATTGTTAATGTACACCAGGACCAGCTAAATGCTGCACACTGTGCTAAAGTGCAACAGTGCGGCACAGGTGCGCACATCACAGAAAGCAGACAAAGCAAAACAGCAACATCTGTGGCCAGGCACATATATCAAATGAGCAGTGGCAGTTCCGCTTCCTTGTTTGTGTGGTACCAGGAGACCAAAGCATATCCAGTCTTGCTTCCCTCTGGAGACCGTAGCCTTACATGAGGTGTACTGAGAAATTGCGAGTATTGCAAAAAAGCAAAGAATGGGAGATTTGTGTTTTTAGTCATTTAAACACGACTGGGAACTACAACTCTTCTCAACAGCAGTAAGTGAAAACACAGTGTTTCCTATGCCACTGAATAATAGGTGGCCAGCACAAGTTCACAATTGAAACAGAAAGACACTATGATTCATTTCATAAAGAGACTATTGTACTGAACAGTGAAGAACGGCAAATGCGCTTAAGAAAATGGATGAGGCACATCAACATGTTATAATTTATACATCTTGAACTCTTCATTTCTTGTGTTAACATTTGCATCTATTTTGCTGTATAACATACTATTTTCAATTTTCCAGAATGACAATCATAGTACATCTGCACTGCGATTAAGTTTCAAAACTGCATTAAGAATAGAAAGGTCTGGGGAACTGTTTTCTGAAGGGGGTTTTGTGTGTGTGTGCGTGTGCGAGTGTATACCGTCCTTTTCCCCCCCTGAGGTAAGTCTTTCCTCTTCCGGGATTGAAATGACTCCTTACCCTCTCCCTTAAAACCCACATCCTTTCGTCTTTCCGTCTCCTTGCCTCTTTCCTGATGAAGCAACCTTGGGTTGCGAAAGCTCGAAATTTGTGTGTGTGTTTTTTACTGTCTCCTATCAACATACCAACGCTTTCGTTTGGTAAGTTACAGCATCTTTGTTTTTAGATATAAATATCTTACACGCACATACAAAAATCTAACATGATATCAGGCAATCTCGGAAGCCACTGATGCAATGTGAGAGCTGCACATCTCGAACTGCCAGAGAAGTAGTGCTGCACTCTTAGATGAAAATCATGCCATGCAGTTGCAATTGAACTGCACCTGTTGAATGGAAGTACACTAAATGCCTATTGGTGCAGTGTTATCACCATCTCACTACAGTGCACAGTAGTAACATATGGGCAAGCAAGTGAGCTAGTTGCAATAGGGAGACTCGAGTTGGTAGGCAGATGAACCAGCAATTTGCAGCTGACACCAAGATAAGATTTTAGTTTCAATGTGTGATCCCCAGTTTCTATCTTCATTCATGTAGATTTTATCTTGTGAAATTGGATTAATGGTTTTGAAACACAATGCGAACTGTTTAGTAAATAAAATAATACTGGCTGAGAGCTCTAAGATAGTCAAAATTATATATTTAATGCAAAATATCATGAAATTTTAAAATTTCATCTTTTGGGTGTTGATCGTTTAAAAAATATGAAATGACATGAGTGAGTTTTTCATATTTGCTCATAGTTACATAACTACGAATAGCTATTTGTAAGTGAAAGCATCATTCCACAATGATGGGATGACAAATTAAATTAAAAAACTATAGAAGATATAACAAAGTAGTATTCTAAATTAGAATGTCTTTTCAAAGAAAATTTAATCTCAATAGCTCAGAATCACTCATCGAAAGTAAGTGCTTATGTGATTTTCATACTAAATAGATAATGGCATCTAGTTAGCATTTAATTCTTCATTTATTTATACGTGATTTCATGTAGATTTAACGGGAATTACATATTATATACAATCAGATGCATCAGGCAACTCGCACTGCTGGTCAGAGATGAAAATATCTCCCTTCTTTAGTGTTCTAAGTGCAATTTTTGTTTTCTCACAGGCTTGCCATGAAAACATTTAGGGAATTTTCCACCCAAGTTATAGACAAAATTGTAATGTTAGACAATACTTACCTATTAGAAGCACTGAATGATTACAATAAAGGACATTTCAGGAAAGAAACAACAAACAAGTGAGGAAATGCAAGCACATAACAGCATAGAAATATGACTAGTTTTTAAACTACAACATATTTTCCAGTTGAAGTATGTGCTCTTACTTGAACCACATACACAAATTATGATCCACTGCTAGTGTGGCACGTCCACCGTATGTGGGTGCATTTGGTTGTCTGTGCGAGAATGCATAATTTACCCAGATAAAAAGTGGTAGCCCAAAAGCTAATGATAACTGTGCTGTGAAGTGCTCCACCCATCAATCAAGTTCAGGTGAGTGGCTGGGCATCTTTTCTCACTTTTGTTTACTGAAGTGAACAGTTTCTATTTTTACAATACTATTAGTGACTTTATGAGCATTGTGATAAATGTTAAAAATTCAATTCTCCCGTGCAGTATTCAGATGGATGGTAGCTGGGACTGTTACTATGATTCTCCCGTGCAGTATTCAGATGGATGGTAGCTGGGACTGTTACTATGACTCTCCCTGCCATGTGGCAGGCACCGCTGACCTATTTGACGAACTGTATTGCCTTAAACAACAAACAAGTGGATATGGTATTTTGTTCTGCTGGTAGAATGGGTGGATCTTGGATAGCAGGCCCAACAAAGGACTCCACATTCAGGTGAACAAATCTGTCAGAATGCACTCACTCATCGGTCTGTGAAAAGCTGCTTTATGATAATCACTTGCAGCATACTCTACAATGAAAATGACTACATTAGGCATTGAAATTCTATGCTGAAAAATGGAGAAGTCAACATGGCTGGACACCCAAAAATATCTCTCTCAATTGTGCTGAGAAAACTAAAGCAATCACTGTGCTGAGAAAACTAAAGCAATCACAAGTATCAATACTTTCTTTCAACATTTTAAAATGAACTTTTAACATGTAGAAAAACACAGGTTACATCAAACACAGCCAATCTAGTCTAGTGGGCAAGAATAATTTTTTTCTAGATTTTCTGCATTTATGACAAGGAACAATGCTTAAGATTGTACGCAGCTCGTAGGTAACAATCTCTTGCTGGTGTGCCAATGATTATATTCCCAGTATCATGGAAATAACTTCCATCTCCGTACTTTAGGGGACTCACATAATTATTCAGTGATTCAGTGTATGTATTTTCCTCCAACTGTCAAAAAACACTGGAAAATATTCAAGTCTCTTGCAATACCAGCCATTACAGAGAAATCAAGCATTGTGCAGTACATCTCTGAAAGATTCTAGAAAAGAAATTTTTTACAGTTTAATAAGCCACAGAACCAGGTTATATGGTGTACTAAAAGTTTAATGTGCTTAAACTGAAAAGCTTCCGCCTTTTGTGAAATTCAAGTTAATGATAATATAATGATTATACTCACTGGATTATTTTAGAAGAACAAATGTGGCTTCTAAGATTTCTTGGAAAAAAGAAAAATATGTCTATTCAAATATGAAATGAGCAGAAAATGATTTGTATTTCTTTCCTTTGACACATGGTACTGGTAAATTACAGTGATAACAAACAAAGCGTGGTAAAAATTGCTCCATCATTGACAAATCGAAATTTATCCAAATGTAATTGACTAGTATATCATATGCAAGTCTATTTCAAAACCACTTTGCTAATTAGGAGTTCGAAGAGAAAGCACAACATATGACAAATTTCTGACCTTCAGAAAATAATGTGGAGAAGCTCCATGTCAAAAATAGAAGAACACTCTTTTAAATGACTGACATATGCTCAGAAAATTGTTCATTTGATTACGAACAATTCACATCCTTAAGGCATCATCATTTAGAAGATATAATACAAAACTAAGTTACATACTGTTCATAATTCTTGTATATTACAGCACTTTCTTTATGCACGCAGATCATTACTATATGTTACTGTTGTCTTTGGTCTAGTTTCTTATTTTCTTTAATCAACAAATATAACATGTGCTTATTTCATTTTGCTCATGCCTTGTTATGATAATATCATTGGGAAAAAATTTAAGAGATGGTATCAACAAGATAAATGCTCAAATTCACTTTCATGCGTATGTTTTATACACTGTAGACAAGAAAAGACAAGTTCAGTGTTGAAAAATTGCTATGTAATTACAAATCAAATTGTCCATTTGCTGTACACTGATTGTAAGATGTATTCTATAATCAAATCTCAGCCTTTTTCATAAAAATTCTTTACTAATCTATTTAACTGTACACAATATTGGCCAGTGCTACTTTGTTACTGCTTGGTGTGAAGTCCCAAATATTAAAGCTTGCACAAAATTTACAAATATGAAAACCACTATATTTTAAACAACAATGAGGTAACAACAATTACAATTCTGAAGTCATTAAAAAGATGTAAAAAACAACATAATTTTTGCAACCCAATTACACCTATTTATTAATTAGCCTTTGTACATGCTCGTTTTATAAGCTTCTACCTCCAAGCTTACACTGGCCAATGTGATCTCCAAATTTATACATTAGCTCCTTAAATCAGCCATCAGCTTGGAAATATTTATGGGCCTACAGAGATCACACAGGTTCTCAAATAGTAATATTGTCCATACAACTTGCACCAAAAATATAGTGAATGGCCATTAGTATATCTTTCTTTCCCCCCTTAATTGAAAAATGAGCAACAGCAGCCACTGTTGTATAAACCACAAAATGGAATACAAAATACAGAAAGAAAATATTAAATATTTATATTAATTTGATAAGTTATTTATCATCTCTTATCATACTTACAAAACAACTAAGCTACTCATATAATACACAGGGTTGAGATATAGCTTTCTTTGAACACTACAAGTACACTACAAGTTTATCGAACTCTAATACGTGACAGGATGCGTAAGCCCATGAGGGCTAGCAACAGTTTGTCTCTCTGTGACACATTCTGAACAAGAGAGAAAAATAAAGTCAGAAAGCAAACCAAACAGTCTTTTTAGAGATCACTCAGCTTGTGCCTAAGTGTGTAAGCGGGCTCATCCCATCCAAATGCCACAGCAATTGCTTTGGTAGAGGTTTTTTTCCGGATCATGCAATGAAATAACAAAAATATAGAAATGAATATTAATTTAATTCACTTTAATTCTTCACAAATAAAAACATTCTATACAAGAAAGGGGATGGTACCGCTATTCAATCATTTACAAATGTATGAGGTTTCCTATACACTTTAAGCTAACAAAAATACAATGCAATTTAATCTGTGAACTGTTACTGGAGACCATGAATCCTATTAACAGAAGAAACAATACAAACAACTACTTTAAGTCTTAGAACATGCGCTGCAAAATATTAATACAATGAAAATGAGTGAAATCTTAAGTCATGATCCAACATTTTCTTGCCTTAGGAAATGGCTCTATAATTTGGACAGATTGCATATTAAATTTAAAACAAGGGATGAAAAACTGAACACATTAACAGTGTTTAATTTGGAAAACAGTGAGCCATGTTGTACCATTACGAAGCACCTGTTAAAGACTATGGCAGTGGTACTCAGACTCTCAGTATGGAGCCGGTAAGATGGTCTTTAAGTTTGCTTGGCACTGGACTTGTTGGGTTGAGCTGATGTCTGTGACCACTGGTTTCGACCACTGCCGTTGTCCTGAAGCAAAAAGAGATACATTGTGAGTATAGTAACCAAGCTCATTTTTTTTCCCTTTTTTTGGTGTGTGTGTGTGTGTGTGTGTGTGTGTGTGTGTGTGTGTGTGTGTGTGTGTGTGTGTGTGTGTGTGTGGAGGGGAGGGGGGGGGGGGGGGAGGGGGGGAGGAGGAGGAGGAGGAACAGTCGTACAGGTATTATGAACATTAAAAAGAAAAATGAATCCATAGCAACATTTCAAAGGCATTGAAGAGATCTCTCTTTAAATGCTCACCAAATTCATTAAGTATTGATTTACTACAAGTCATTCTTAACAAGGCATTGTTTTTTACTTCAAAAGCTTCAAACAACTTTTCTTTAAATATCTGGAAAAACAATTTTTCCACCAATAATCATTTGTTTAACAATTATGCAGGTGAATACCATAGTTTTACTTTCCAGTTTTTCCATGTCCGTGATGGACATTTTCTCTTCAGCCACTGAACAACTGTCTGGTAATATAATTTGCATAACTATAATTTTTTTGCAGCAATATTGGCTTATCACAGAATTGCTTTTTTTTCTGGCTTTGTTTCCACTAAACTCACAACTAAGAGCTTGCTAAAAATATTGGAAGACAGAATGCTTTCAGCATAAATAGTGAGCTTCTGAAGTCAGCAATTTTGTGACTGACTGCACAGTATTTTCTTACATTTTTGTGTGTGTTTTCATTAACATTTAAACAAATTTATGCAAAGTTACCAGTATATTTTAGCTCTATCTTCCTGATACTACACACATCCACGCAAACTGGCTGGAAATGTGAGTGAAGGGTAACAATTATTGGAAAAACTATTTTGTTCTACCTACCCTTCTTTTCTTGTTACTGAAATTCTGTACTAGTACAAAATACTTCACACATGTGAAAACTTCCTCTCATCCTTCCTCCTTACAAAAAATGTACACAGCTGATATGATTCAGGCTGGACACTTAAGTATTAGCTACATTCAACAGTGTTCTATTTCCACATTCTGTCCACTTTAGTTTCAAATCAACCTGAAACTGAACATTCTTTTAAAGGTATCCAATATCTAGAAATTGTGGCCTGTTTTTGCTGTGGTCTTCAGTCCAAAGACTGGTTTTATGCAGCTCTCCATACTACTCTCTTCATGCAAGCCTCTTCATCTCCGAGTAACTACTGCAACCTACAACCCTCGGAATCTGCTTACTGTATTCATCTCTTGGTCTCCCTCTACGATTTTTAACCTCCCATGCTTCCCTCCAGTACTAAATTGGTGATCCCTTGATGCCTCAGAATGCGTCCTAACAACCAATTCCTTCTTCTGGTAAGATTGTATTACAGATTTCTCATCTCCCCAATTTTATTCAGTACCTCCTCGTTAGTTACATGGTCTACCCATTTAATCTTCAGTATTCTTCTGCAGCACCACATTACATTTCAAAAGCTTCTACTCTCTTCTTGTCTAAACTGTTTATCGTCCATGTTTCACTTCCATACATGGCTACACGACTTCCTGATGCTTAAGTCTATACTACATGTTAACAACTTTCTCTTCTTCCAGAAGGCTTGTCTTGCCATTGTCAATCTAAATTTTGTATCCTCCCTACTTTGACTATCAACAGTTATCTTGCTATCTTGCTTCCCTCATAATAAAACTCATCTACTACTTTAAGAGTCTCATTTCCTAACCTAATTCCCTCAGCATCACCTGATTTAATTTGACTACATTCCATTATCCTTGTTTTGCTTTTGTTGATGTACATCTTAAATCCTCATTTCAAGATACTGTTCAGCCATTTACTGTGTATGACAACTTTGCAATGCCAAACCTCAAAGTTTTTATTTCTTCTTCCTGGACTTTAATTCTACTCCAAATTTTTCTTTTGTTTCCTTTACTGCTTGCTCAATATACAAATTGAATAACATCAGCGATAGGCTACATCCCTGTCTCATTCCCTTCTCAACCACTGCCTCCCTTTCCTGCCCGTCGACTCATAACTGCCATCTGGTTTCTGTACAAATTGTAAATAGCCTTTTGCTCCCTGTATTTTACCCCCGTCACCTTTAGAATTTCAAAGAGAGTATTCCAGTCAACGTTGTCAAACGCTGTCTCTAAAAGTCTATCTGACCTATCTTCTATGAGAAGTCATAGGGTCAGTATTGGCTTCTATGAGTTTTACCATTCTTCTGTAAAAGATTTGTGCTAGTATTTTGCAGCCATGACTTAAACTGATAGTTTGGCAATTTTCACACCTGACAGCACCTGTTTTCTTTGGAACTGGGATTATTATATTCTTCTTGATGTCTGAGGCTATTTCGCCTGTCTCATACATCACGCTCACCAAATAGAAGAGTTTTGTCATGGCTGGCTCTCCCAAGGCTATCGGTAGCTCTAATGGAAAGTTGTCTACTCCCAGGACCTTGTTTTGATTTAGGTCTTTCAGTCTTTGTTAAATTCTTCATGCAGTATCATATCTCCCTTCTCTTCTTCCTCTATGCCCTCTTCCATTTCCATAATATTGCCCTAAAGTGCATTTCCCTTGTATAGACCCTCTATATACTCCTGCTTACCTTCTTTGCTTAGGACTGGTTTTCCATCTGAGCTCTTGATATCAATACAGGTGCTTCTCTTTTCTCCAAAGGTCTCTCTAAGTTTCCTGTAGGCAGTATCTATCTTACCCCTAGTGATATACACTTCTACATCCTTACATTTGCCCTCTAGCCATTCCTGATTAGCCATTTTACCCTTTCTGTCAATCTAATTTTTTTAGACATTTGTATTCCCTTTCAACTGCATCGTTTATTACGTTTTTATGTTTTCTCCTTCAGCATTTCTTGAGTTACCGAAGGGTATCTACTAACCCTTTTCTTTTTACCTACTCGATCCTCTGCTGCCTTCACTTATCATATTCCCTTTCCCTGTTCTTGGCGATTGCTCCCTAATACTCACTCAAACCAACATCTGGTTCTTTCAGTTTATCCAGGTCCCATCTCCTTAAATTGCTGCCTTTTTGCAGTTTCTTTAGTTTTAATCTGCAGTTCATAACTAATAAATTGTGGCCAGAGTCCACAACTGCCCCTGGAAATGTCTCACAATTTAAAACCTGGTTCCTAAATCTCTGTCTTACCATAATATAATCTATCTGAAACTTTCTGGTGTCTCCAGGTCTCATATGACACCAATTGCGCAACTTTCAACAATGATCACACTTATATTTCAATATCTCTGATTACATCCAGGAATGCTAACAGATCCTTAAAAGTACATGCTATCTTTGTGTAAATTGATGATCTCTGAGAAAGATCAATTGTTGTCTTATCATCAATCCATAACATATTCCTTAAGAACATTTCTGGATACTAATGGCATCATATAAATTACCTACTGAAGTTAATGTGATCTGTCTGTACATAATTTCTAGCCATCTCTCCTGATTTTGTGACAACCTGCGTTATCAACTGTTTTTTCCAACACACACACACACACACACACACACACACACACACACACACACGTACGTCAAGATTTCCTACTCTCCACTCCAGAACTTTCAATGTATCTATCTATCTACTTCTGTGTAGGCAATGTCAAATGATATTGTTGATATTCCAGCCTGAACTTTCCACTGTTTTATTTTCTGTGTTGCTATTCTCACATTGCTGCAAGTTATTTACATTCAAGAACTTTGCAAAATAAGTCATCTATATGTGTCTTCACCATATCTTCAATGATTAGGTAGCCACTGACACCCATCACACCCTGTCATACACCATTTATGTGACATGTTCATTTTCCCTATCTTTTCTGAGACACTATATGTACTGCTGCTAACATCTGCTGCAGAGCTGTCATTTCTCTTCTATTCTCTAAATACTTTAGCATTTCTCTCCTGTTTGGATTATGGAATATGAAAAAAGGCAGCCATCAGTGCACTGCATGAATAGTTCAAAAGCACAGCAAAAATTACAACAAAAAAGTGAAAATACTAGACATGAAAGGTACGGGAAATACAGACATGGAGTTCTAAAAGCAGTAGAAGACCATATTGTAAGTTGAACAAATTAAGTATTTCTCTCAGTTTTGGCATTAGGCATTTATACAAATTTTAGCTTCTTTGTGTCGTCACTCAAAATAGGTTTTAAGTCTTCAGCCAAAATAAAAGCAACCATTTCATTACCAAACAAAATGCATTCTACCATAATTGCATACTTACGTGCATAAACCACAACTACTGGATTTTGGAAGGCTGTCTTACTGAAGGACCTTTTACAACAGAGAGCAATGCCCTATTCAGAGGTGTGTTACAATTTTTTCACCTTGTTTAACTTACTGAAGAGAGAGATGTCAATGTCTGGACCACCTACCAGTGTTTTGTCCTTCACCCTTAACTGCATAGAGAACTAAACCACTGTCTACGGCTGGTCCATCTCACAATCTATTTCACTAATATGAGCTATGATACACAGCAGAATGATACCTATTCCCCAGTCATTTGTAAGATGAGAAGAGACATTTCTCTGTTTGATATGCTATATTATTTACATGCACCACAACTTCGGGAAAATAAAAACTGAATGTAAATGTACCGGAATGTTCTCAGGGAGTTTGAGCAGATAAAATGTTCTATAAAATAGATGTTCCACACGTGCTCAAAGACCTCAAAGATCACATGTAGTTCTGCACTAAATACATTACGTAATTTTATGAGCCGATCTTCAGAATACTAGCCGGGAAGGCTGTCTCCTTGTTCAGATGCACCAATATAAATGGTAATGCAACTGCGATGTTCACATAAAATTTATAAAATGGATATCTCAAAAAACAATGTGGAGTGAAATCCACTTTTCACTTTCAAAATAATCCATACATTTATACTTCATATTACAAACTACGTAACTGTTCCTAAGCAATTTACTGAACACAGTTGCTAGTGTTTGTCAAGCCATATGGAACATCAATAATCTTAGAACACACAAAAACTTGTATTTCTGAGCAGCAGCTGCCAAGTGGGCAAGTAACTGCTACCAGCTTCAGCATGGTGGCTGGTTGCAGAGGTACTTTTGGCCAATGGAAATCTCTTCATGAATAGATTGTATCAACGACTTTCAGATATAAGCTCAATGTATAACATTCACAGCTACACCTTCTGCATTTTTACTTCGCTTTCAGTTCCTATTTATCCAGCAGAAGTCTAGAAGCTTCAGAAGGTTTTGTATTAGTGACAATCTTTAAGGTGAGAAACTGCTTACACAGAAGTGTCAAAAGTTGAATTATTGAAAAAAGTCTCACTTTAATTTCATATATTTTGAGTACTGATCTTTCTATTGTACAAGGGTCGCCCAGAAAGTAATGAACGTTTTTTTCTCAGCTGAAAATGCTACGAATGCAAAACATTACGTATGTATTATTTGAAATCTACTGAGTGAGTACACACCCAGTTTTCGTCACTTCCGACAGATAGCATAGCTACAGGACAGATTAAAAATGGCGTCTGTAAATGCTTGTGCAAAGTCTACAGATAATCTGTTGTTGACAGAAGAAGGTTTAGTCTCTGGGCACAGAGGGTGAGGTCATCAGAAGGCAGTTCGGCAGAGCTCCACGATTTGCAACGGTTGGGGAGACCATTCACGGCTGTCACACCTGACATGTTGTAGCGAGCTGATGTTGTCATTCATGAGGACATACGCATTACGATTCGGCATTTGGCACTGCACCTGTCAATCAGCAAGGAAGTGTGGATGCAATTATCTGCACTCTTGTATATTAGTACCGAAAGGCCTTACACACCCTTGTTTCACACTGGAGGAAGGCCATAGAATGGGATGGAGATTATGTGGAAAAATAGGGTGTGTAGATAAAACACCATTCTTTCGTGTGTGTAATTCTCATTATATTCAATAAAGAATTGTTGTACAGGGCAACCTTAGTATTAAAATATGCCTACAGATACAAATATTAAGTTATAAGGCTATTAGAGCTTTGGATCTGCCTTTCTGTACATTAGCATACTTTCACACATTTTCCACGCTTCCAATAAAAGTTGCCAAGTAAATGATAGCATATAATACTGTTTTGGATCCATGCAACGTAGTCTCCACAGTATCTCACTGTAAGTGGATTACTGAATTTTTAATGTTTTAAAATAATAATCCACCACATGGCAAAACAAATTATTTAGCACCAGTTTATTATTCATTATGTGAACTGTGAAAGGGTGTAGAAAATCTAAGTAACTGTAGAAGACATGATTCCAAGGTGGTTGTAATTTATAGAAGAATAAGAATTCTCACCCAAAATAACTGGTTCAGTGGGCACTTTCTTCCACACTATTATCAATTTTTTAATTTCTGTGACTTCAACCACTTCACAGAGTGTTATATTTTGGGACACTTCTTATGCAGCTGGTGGATTCCCCATTACTCCTCTGAACACTTGCCAGATGTTGCATTCGAGATGCTGCAACTCACATATTTGTTTTGTACAAGCTGTGAGTGTACAATTTGATTGATAGTGCAGGTATTGCTCCATGTGCACTGATTTTCAATACATGCTATGTCACAGGTTCCCGCCATCTCTCGTAACCAGCATATCTAGAAATGGTGCTTGATCCTACCTCCACAGCAAATTTTATGTTAACATGGAGACTGTTCAGGTGTCTTAGGACGTTTCAGAGCTGTTCATCGCCATGATGTACAGAGGAACCTGTGCAACGCAGAAGCTCTACAACTTCAGCTGTATGGACTACCAAAAATTCACAAAGATGACGAACCGTTAATACTGATCATATATGCACAAAGCTCATCGATGTACAAACTGGTGAAATACTTTGCCCCTCTGCTTCACCCACACATGGGGCAGACTGGCACATACATAAATGACAACAAAGCTAAATAATACTTCAGAAAGGGCTATTTACAAGGAATCTGTCAAAGCATTTCCTCAATTTAGATAATAAAAAATAACTAACCATGTCACTGATCAGTAACAGTTGCAGGTGTTCTATCTAACAGCTTCCAGGATCAATTAAAATTTGATTTTCATCATTTCACATGATTACTGACCAACTTTGAAAGTTCAAAATGCTGTCATAATGATTAAGAGGTATAATCTTATATTAAAAGCTTAACAGAATAAGGCAAGTATTACTTTCAGAAACTTGTTTTTGTCTTGAGACAGAGTAACTGGTGGTGCGCTAAAATCTGGACTTGATTCATCCAGTATTTGAGAATGTGAGCACTTAATATCTTCCAACAAACTTTACACACAATTTATATCACTGAAAGTATCTGCAAAATTATATCACTGTACAGTTCATAAGATATGATATCATGAACATTGAGATGTCTTAAAAACTTGCTTTTGCTTAAAATGGTGCACAAATTGTCCAGGCTACTCTCATCCAGTGTTTCATAATCAGGGCACTTTCCGACTTCCAACAAACTTCAAGCATAATTTCAAACCCTTACTAAACTTTTTTCTCACTCACAATGTCAGTCCCCTTTATACTTGTGTAGTCAACACAACCTAACCTAGTCTTGATATTTGATGTAGTGCCAGTTAAATCATGCAAGGAAAAATCTTTCATTGAAACAATCTAAAATTTAGCTAACTCAGTAACATTACATATAACATACCCCTGCTTTTTCTGTAATATAAGTATTGTGGACCAGTTCTTGTTTTATTGAATAAATAGCAATCAACATAACTGCAATTTTTTGTTGAAAAAAGGCTACTAAATAATCTCTCTGGACTAAAAAAATGTCAGAATGGAAAACTGTGAAAATTGCCATAGAATGGAGTGAAATAGTCAACAGTGTGAAGACTGTATGCTTTTATCATCTTTGGTGCTATGAAGCAATCAACCTGAATGGAGAAGTGGCTTGCCTTTGATGCCATAGTGTTTCACATGTTAGTCCACAGCTATGGAGTAGCACCAGTTGATCTTAAACTTGTTGCTGATTTGGCAGGTGTTAGAATAATAACAGTTGAGAGCTGCAGTAAGGTCATGAATAGGGTAGGTATTGTGGCCAAACCTGCCAAATTAGTTAAGACCTTCAAGATACGTTTCTAGTACACTAGCTTTAGTATAGACATCTGTCAGACTCACTGCTCTGGTTATTACGGACAAAATTGTGCAGGGAACACAGGAGTTTAGGAACATCCTGCAAACCAGAGAAAAAGTGCAATTGAGGCTAGTAGTACTCACCAGGACACCATGAGAGGGGAACATCTGAGTTGTACACAGGTCCTGGGGTATGAAATACCAAGTAACTAGCATTTTAAATCCACCTACATGGCCTAGCTATGTCACCTTGTGTATTACGTTCTTAGGGAAAACATTTTGGTAAAAATCTTGCAGTGACTAGTACGGATATTGAGAATAGGTTGGCCAACATTATCCTCAACCACACAACTGAGGATGATGACAAGCACGTCATTGGCAACACACTACACAGCAATGCTAAGGTTGTGTCACTTGGTTATACATACCCAGGATGTGGTGTACTGTGAATAAGTAAATACTAAGAACTCACTCAATAGAGTGCGGTGACAACATGAATGTGACTGAAGTGTCATTCCCATCAAAGCCACATTACACACAGCATGGTCTCCATCTGAATGTTCTGAGTAACAGTCTTGTATGGATCAGCGGCCTGGTGCAAATCTTTCAACTTGATGAGGATACTTGCATAACTAAATTCCAGAAACATTCAATATAACCAGAGCACTGTCTGTCCAATTCATATGATTTTTAAAAACTTTCGTTACGGCTTTTCTAGAGTAAATTTCTAAAAAGACAGAGCTGCTGAATAAGAGGAGACACAGTATTGCCAGTAAGAAACAATAAACAGAAGCTATGACAGTACAAATGTTAACTTTTCCGTCAAAACATAAGAAGCTTATTCAATAAGAAAAATGAGCTGCTTGTATCGATATAGGGCACTCAAAAATCTACAGCTCTTTCTACAGATGTGCTATGCATACCAGATAATTGTATGGATATGCAGTAAGTGAACAATTGACTTAGATGGATACACGTACCTCATTACTGTAGGCATAATACACTCCTGGAAATGGAAAAAAGAACACATTGACACCGGTGTGTCAGACCCACCATACTTGCTCCGGACACTGCGAGAGGGCTGTACAAGCAATGATCACACGCACGGCACAGCGGACACACCAGGAACCGCGGTGTTGGCCGTCGAATGGCGCTAGCTCCGCAGCATTTGTGCACCGCCGCCGTCAGTGTCAGCCAGTTTGCCGTGGCATACGGAGCTCCATCGCAGTCTTTAACACTGGTAGCATGCCGCGACAGCGTGGACGTGAACCGTATGTGCAGTTGACGGACTTTGAGCGAGGGCGTATAGTGGGCATGCGGGAGGCCGGGTGGACGTACCGCCGAATTGCTCAACACGTGGGGCGTGAGGTCTCCACAGTACATCGATGTTGTCGCCAGTGGTCGGCGGAAGGTGCACGTGCCCGTCGACCTGGGACCGGACCGCAGCGACGCACGGATGCACGCCAAGACCGTAGGATCCTACGCAGTGCCGTAGGGGACCGCACCGCCACTTCCCAGCAAATTAGGGACACTGTTGCTCCTGGGGTATCGGCGAGGACCATTCGCAACCGTCTCCATGAAGCTGGGCTACGGTCCCGCACACCGTTAGGCCGTCTTCCGCTCACGCCCCAACATCGTGCAGCCCGCCTCCACTGGTGTCGCGACAGGCGTGAATGGAGGGACGAATGGAGACGTGTCGTCTTCAGCGATGAGAGTCGCTTCTGCCTTGGTGCCAATGATGGTCGTATGCGTGTTTGGCGCCGTGCAGGTGAGTGCCACAATCAGGACTGCATACGACCGAGGCACACAGGGCCAACACCCGGCATCATGGTGTGGGGAGCGATCTCCTACACTGGCCGTACACCACTGGTGATCGTCGAGGGGACACTGAATAGTGCACGGTACATCCAAACCGTCATCGAACTCATCGTTCTACCATTCCTAGACCGGCAAGGGAACTTGCTGTTCCAACAGGACAATGCACGCCCGCATGTATCCCGTGCCACACAACGTGCTCTAGAAGGTGTAAGTCAACTACCCTGGCCAGCAAGATCTCCGGATCTGTCCCCCATTGAGCATGTTTGGGACTGGATGAAGCGTCGTCTCACGAGGTCTGCACGTCCAGCACGAACGGTGGTCCAACTGAGGCGCCAGGTGGAAATGGCATGGCAAGCCGTTCCACAGGACTACATCCAGCATCTCTACGATCGTCTCCATGGGAGAATAGCAGCCTGCATTGCTGCGAAAGGTGGATATACACTGTACTAGTGCCGACATTGTGCATGCTCTGTTGCCTGTGTCTATGTGCCTGTGGTTCTGTCAGTGTGATCATGTGATGTATCTGACCCCTGGAATGTGTCAATAAAGTTTCCCCTTCCTGGGACAATGAATTCATGGTGTTCTTATTTCAATTTCCAGGAGTGTATAAGGAAAGGGGGCAAGGCTATCTACACAAAAAGTAGAATAAGGTTCCAGGCCATGGCCCTTAAAGAGTATTGTACCGAACAGCTCTTTAGATGGTTTATTACCTGGCCAGGAAGACAGCACCATTGTATTTACATCTGAGAAGTAGGGAGGGGTGGTAGCAATAGCATACACTCCAGTACTCAAAGTGAAGGACTGTCACATGCTACACGTTATGCACCACTGAATAAAGTGCCCATTTACAATAAGAACAGAGACAGGCTACACGGTACATCAGACCTCAGCTTCTCACAAGTGCTTCAATGACAGAATCCATATAACTTTTCCCCTGCTGTCACTTTTTCCACAGAAGTGTGTGTTTATTAGTCTGCTGTTTCAATTCTTTCTAACTCTTTGTTAGAGTATATGATGACTTATTTCAGTTTCCCCAGCTTTCAAAAGAAAAACTGGAAATTCATAGTAAGGTCTTACAGGACCAAACTGCTAAGATCATCAGTCTCTAAACTTACAGGCCACTTAATCTAACTTAAACTTACTCTAAGGATGACACACACACACACACACACACACACACACACACACACACCCATGCCCGAGGGAGGACTCTAACCTCTGACGGGGAGGGGGGCTGCGCAGACCATTACAAGACGCCTCAGACCACGCAGCTACCCTGTGCGGCCTGTCGAAAGAGCTCACACTTTTACGGTGTGTTATACGGACCTTCAAGTCTTCCAATATCAAAGCAATAGAAGCTAATGTCACAGCAGCAAGGGTAAACTGACCATATGGTCTAGTGGTTACAGTTTTTGGCAAGTAATGCAGATGTGCTGGGTTTGATTCCCGTTGGCTATCTCACATTTTTCTCCGGTGGAAAGATCTCGAAAGAGCTCCCCCCAGAGTCTTGTGAGGTCAAATGAAAAGCTATTGGAATATGAAAGAAGCAAAATGAAGCGGATGTTGTCTAAGTAGTGTTGCAACGAAAGGCCTGCACCCGGTCAGGTGACATATGATATTTATTTATTATCAGCAAAAGCAAAAGTTGTTATTTTTTCTGGTTAAAGAGCAAGATGCTTGATGTGTGGTGACTAGATCTTATTCTTTGCAAGATTCCCAATCACTTCTACAGGATTTCTGCATGGCAGCAGTATCAAGGGAATCATTTTCTTGCAAAATTTTGTCAATGGAATAAGAAGTCACGGGTTGGTGCTCCTCAATGCCAAAAATTTGGCTTCCCTTGTGTCTTCATATTTTTAATTTTGTTCTGTCTGTTTCTACATGGTAGTCTGACTTTTCTTGTTTTTGAGAAGTGAACATGAAAAGAAACTCTGTATACACAAAATGAAGTGTTGCCTGGCACTGTTGTTTGACAATACTTCACACATGCAGTCACTTTGCAACATTTATGCACAATGTTCCATATACAAATCCAGGGTTCATCACCACTGGCCACTTTAATTATGATACTTCTTTTTTTTCGTAAAAAACCTAACAGAACACAGTACACACTTCTCTTGTCCACAAACAATTACTTTTTTTTATTTTTGCACCTTTATATTCAAATTTCATATGTGCAACTTCTTTTCTCAGTTTCCTTCCTAGCCTGGAAGTTCCCATTCTGTAGGACAAAAGCTGTGACTTTTTTGAAAAGACAGTATTGCATTGTATTGTTCATAGCATTACAGAAATTGCTATCTATAGCACATCTATCTGCATCATAAATGAAATTATCACTGTGTACATTTTACTTATTCTGTTCTGGGGCAGGTAATTCATTCCTGCTCCACTCAGCATTGTGTTGTTGTTTCTTTAGTTTGCAGATCACTGACTTAAATTTAGCTTGTCAACATTTGCTTAAAACTGCTATTGCCTTCCCTGTCGGCACTATCTCACCTTTTTGTTCTCATTGTCTCTAAAATTAACTGCAACTACTTTTCGTGGTTGCACTGTGAGGTAACAAAGCATTCTACTCGGACTCTGACTATGACTATATATAGCTGCAGAATCAGGTTAGTCACTGCTATGGCCAGGTAACCACCTCGCCTTGCCGAGTAATAATGTGGAAACAGACTTGGATAACATGCAAGATATAGATTCTGACAATGTACAAGACAACCAAACAGCAAATATTTTAAATTTCTACACAGCAAATGTTTTAAATTTCTACACACCCATACTCTGCAAGCCTCCTTATGATGTATGGTCGATGGTACTTCTCGTACTACTTTTCGTGTTCTGGTGAAGCATGGTTCACAGGAAGAACCATCACTGGTAGGTCTCCATGCAGTCCATGATCTCTCTACTTTTATCTTCATAGTCTTTTTGCAAAATAAACTTAGGAGTTACTGGCCGGCACTTTTACGAATGTACACTCTCAAAATTTTAACAGTAGAGCATACTGTGATGCAGAGTGTCTCTCTGACACTTACACAATTACTAAATGAACCTGTAAAAAAAGTGGTGCTCTTTTTTGGATCGTCTCTATTTTCTCGATCAGCCCTTTCTGGTGTGGAGCCCAGACTGGAGAGCAATATTGAAGTACTTGATGAGAAAGTGTATTGCAAGCTGCTACTTTCATTTTGGATTACATTTCCCAAGGATTCTTCCAATGGATCTCAGTACAGCATCTGCCTTACCCGTGGTTAATTTTATGTGGTTGTTCCACTTCAAATTGCTCCATACGTGTACTTCTACATATTTTATGGAGGTAATAACTTCCAGTGATAGTTCTGCAATCATGTGATCATTCAATAAAGGGTCTTTCTTTCTACGTATGTATTTGCAATATGTTACATTCATTTACATTGAGGGTCAATTGCCACCTCTTGCCCCAATCATCGAACGTATGCTGGTCTGCCTGCATTTTGCAACAATATTCTAGCATTGCAACTTTTCTGCGTACAATAGAATTATTCGGGAAAAGCCTCATGGAACTTCTGATGAAATGCTGTGTTCTGTTTACTATAAACTCTTCAATCCAGTCACACAGTCATTAAGCAATCAGAGAGTGCACTAATAAGACTTACTAGAAATGACTGAGAAGTAACTGTACATGGGGATCTCAATGCTGATGTAATCTTAGAAAGAAATACTGCAACAGCAATTGATAATCTACTTCTAAATCCAATCGTCTTTCATGAAATAGAAGCGAGCCCTTTAATAAATGGTTTATTTGATCATGATAATCAAATGGTTGCAAAAAAGCATAAGCAATCAATTACGTTTAACTAAGATCATATACAATTCACAGAATCACAAATGCTGACTCACTCACACAGTGCAGTGAGGATTTATAGAAAGAACTATGGGGAGACATTTTCATTTTCAAAGGACAAACAATAGATGAAAAATTTAATTATTTTCTAAAAAACAGTCCTACAGCACTATTATGCCAGTTTTCTTTTACAAGGCCAAGGAACGATTATAGTGGAAGCTGTGATAAAAGGTAGCTAACATCTGGGACCAGTATATTGTGACAGGAAGAGAGCTTTACTTAATGCAGAGGACTAACTCCAAGAATTAAAGAGGTACTACAAGCAGTACAGCAAAATTCTTTACTGTATAATGACGAATGATGTTATATGAAGATCATTGACTACTCAATTAAATGAATTCTTCCCAATAGTAGCTAAAACTGTAAGAACGAGAAAGAAACATGAAAGCATTACATTACACTTCCTTCTACAGATATTGCATAATTCACTACCAAACATCAGTCTGCCAAATCATTTGCTAGAGAGATAAGAAAATTTTAACCAAGATGGTATTTCTACTATGTACTAAAATCTTATGCTCACTTTGCAGCAGGCCCATGGGTTACATCTGTAATCAGCCAATTAATTCAGAGTTAGTAACACCTGTTTAGCTACAGAAATCTAAACCTGTGACTGACCTCTAATCATAAATGCATTTCCCTCCTTCCTGTGTTCTCAAATATTTTCGAAAATGTAGCTTATAACACGATATTGAGATACTACTTCCATAAACATCTACTTTTGAAGTTTCCAGAAATGGCACTACAAATCATCTCTCAGACCACTACAAGTTTTTGTCTCAAGATATCCACATCCCCCTGTGAAGTGAACTGGACTGTTCTGTGTACCTTTCTATTGGATGGTACGTTACACATGCCAGAACTCTTACATTGTTACTGCACTGTTTCTTATTTTTCAGCCTTGAGAGGTCTCTTAGACATACTATAACATCTGGATGTCTTATTTTTGGTGAATGTTACCATTTTTTCCATGATGGGGAAAGCTAGATCATCTACATAACATTTTTTTTATGTGGTACTGTTGTTCCACACTGAATCGGTGAATTCTCTGATGAAGGCTCTGACAACAGCAGTAATGTCCCAGATTTAGAGGTTTTTAGCACTCTAATTTGGACCAGGAAACAAAGTGAAGCCGATTTGACACTGATGGCAATGGAGGAGCTTACTACATTAAGAACAGATGTTTTCAATGGAGAATACAGAAGCCACCAGCTAATGAAAGAAATGGAGAAAGTATCAGAAAAATTCCTGCTGCTTCGAAGGTATGGAATCTGTTCTCTAGTCAAGATAGTTCATATGAAATCATTCTATGAACAAACCTGAAAAACACTTAGAGCACAGTAAATTAATTATCACTTACTGTATCTACAAGATGATTTCATTGAAGACACTTGTCGGACTGGTAGTGTTTTTAGCCAATTTAGCCACTAGGATAGCTTTGCGCATTAACAACCTGCTTCCAGGATAGGAAGATGCACTGGACTTCTGATCGAATCCGCCACATGGATTAATGGTGAGGGTTCGTGTGCCTGCCACCCTGGTTCTGGTTTTACGCAGTTTCCTACATTCAACTACATGAATACTGGACTGGTACTTAAATCCTACCTCAGCTACAAGTTCCGCAAACATTCAGGAAAGCTTTCGTACACATTCACATGAATACCATTATACACACGCAGTACTGGAAGTAACAGGGTGGCAACAGGAAGGCCATGGCCATCCCATAAATTACCATGCCAAGTCAATTTCTTAATATGCTGACCATGCACAGATGCAAGAACAGGAAGAAAAAGAAGAGTGTATTCATCCATTTTCAAATCAGGGAACAAATCGGTTTACAGCAGATGGAACAAGCAGAAACCTTTTCACATAAAGATTTATTATTGTATTATCTGCATTAAGATTCAAAAATCCAGATGATCAGGAGGAAAGAAAGGAAGTATACACATCAGCAGCAATTTCAAAAATCTTTCTGTGCTGAACTGAAAACGACCCTGACTCAGGTAAACCCAAGATGATCATGTTTTATAGTACAACCAAAGGTGTGCAACTTATTCATCAAGTTGCAAAAGTCATGAAAATATATATTCAGCAAAACAATGATTTCAGATATAGCAAATAAAAAGGTTGTCTGAAAGACATCTCAATAGTAATCTTGTTCATGTCCGCATCCACAGTACTTCGGGGTTAACGGAAGAATCTGAAGATATTCTTCTTCCAGCACAGAGACTGAGACAAGTTTAATTACAGTACACACAGACATTTAATCAATCATTCTTCCCACACTCCATACATCATTGAAATGGGAAGCATGACTGAAATGGGAAGAAACCATAACATGTTGTTCCACAGTAAGTACAACCTGGCATGCACTTCATAATTGTTTGTAGAATACGGATGTAGATGTAGAATAGCCTTTTAATAGTAGTTCAAAATTGGCTTATGTAAAGTCATCTTTATTGTGAAAGCAATAAATTTTATCTCATGAACTTTGTTCAGTTTGAAGTGAACAAGAAAAAATACCATGCTGAAATTTTCTGTGAACTTAAAAAAGTTCTAATACAGAAGGTCACAAACAGTAAAGACTTAATTCAGAGGGAGGAAACACTAAATATTGCGTCTTACAGACTTTTGTGCTCAGGCTGCTAGATAAATGGTTTATCTGTGCATTAAAGGGCTCTTCACAAACTGTGATGTTTGCTGATAACAGGTCAAATCACATCAATACCAGACACAGCCAGACCAACAATTGGTTTCACAGAGAACAGCTTACATCTTTAATCTTACAGAGTCCCATATTATGCAACTCTAAAACAAATCACAATGGCTTAAAGGCCCCAGAAACACACACCATTAGTGGGCACATAATTGATGAGATTCCACGTGCGATGTTCTTAGATATTCAGACTGAGGTGGCACCTGCATGTGAGTAAGTTAACCGGAATACTTATTTGTGCCTGCTTTGGATTTAGAAATAACTTCCATTTTGTTGCTTGGAAATGTGGTTGCTAGCATACCTTTGTGTAATTTTGACTAATATGCCGTTTTCAAGCAGTAGTTGATGTTCATGACAAAGCACCAAGTTGTCCAACCAAGGTCTGAAAACAAGAAACTTTGGAAGAAATGACATCATATTGAAGACAAAGTGACCGACTTATGTCCTTATTTTTATATTTTTTCCTACAGATTCACAAGAGAATGTCACAGTGTAGTTGAAAGTTTCGACAAGCGTCATTATCTTCGGACTGTCAATTTATAAAAAAAGGATACAGAGAATCAGGTCTGTCAAACAATTATCTACATAATGATAAATTTCTTTCTTATATTTACATGGTAAGGGAGTCAGAAGTGGTAACTGCATTGTGAATTCCTCGTGTGTGCCAAACTTGCAACAAGGAAACCTACGCACAATTGTATAAGAACAGTTTAAAAGTAGTAGCAGAAACAAGAAATCATTCAGTTTGTTGGGGGAGATAAAAATTTAATTGAGATGGGGGAATGGAACCTGACTGTAGGAAAAGGAAGACAAAAGAAAATAGTTGGAGAACGTGGGGTGAGGGAGAGGAATAAACAGAGAAGCCACCTGGTAGAATTTTGCACAGAGCACAATCTAATCATTGCTAATACTTGGTTCAAGAAACACGAGAGAAATTAAGGTGATGGAATCTGCAGTAAGTCATGAACAATGGCGGTCGAGTTTAGGCTTGTTCTGCGCACCTACATCACAAATTCTCTGACAGCCAATGAGTGTTCAATAGTTTTCAGAGTGCTTTACTGCGAATGCCGCAGTTAATGCGGACATTAAATGTGATCATAGCAAGCTGTTTAGTGAATTTTGTTTCCATTTGTTGTGAGTTGTCATCACTGATTGTCGGGGGAAATGATAAATTCAGCATACGCAAGAGAGACATAATTTGCAGGATATATGCTTTCTTCAAGCAGAAAGCAGGTGCATGTGTGTACTGCAGCTGTCACTTGGGATAAACACCAATTCAGTTCCCCAACAACAAACCTCTGATAACACATGAGAGATTTTATTTCATTGATGAAAAGATAAAACATAAAAGTGCAGCAAATGAAGTAAGCAAAAGGGAATACAAATGTTTAAAAAAGAGTGACAAAGTACAAAATGGTTATGGTGGTACAGCTGGAAGACAACATAATGCCTGGCCATACAAGCATGCATGACTGGCAAAAATGTACAAGCCACCTAAAAATCATTTAGGATACCTTTGGAGAAAAGAGAAACAGCTGTTTGAATATCAAGAACTAAGTTGAGAAGCCACTAAACAAAGACGGAAAGGCTGAAAGGCGGATGGCATATAAAGAGGAGCTATACAAAGGGAAAATACTTGATGACAATGTTATAGAAAGGGAAGATGAAATAGATGAGATGGAGGTGTGGTACTCCAAGAATCTGACACTGCACTGAAAGATCCACGTCAAAACTGAGCCCCTGGAGTAGGTAACATTTCTTCAGAATTATTGATATCTATGAGAGAACTGACAATGAACGAAGTTATGTCACCATCATCTTGTGATTGTACTGCTGAATAACAAACAGTTGTTCATGTTGTATCACCATGTCCCGCAAGTACCTAAAGGAGTCCTTTCAATGATTTTTTGATCATAGCGAATGGAGTGATAAACTAAATAGAAGACCTGCATACTCACCTATAACTATCGTGATTTCTCTCTCTCTCTCTCTCTCTCTCTCTCTCTCTCTCTCTCTCTCTCTCTCTCTCTCTCTGTGTGTGTGTGTGTGTGTGTGTGTGTGTGTGTGTGTGTGAACTATTCTTATAGTTGAAAAACTACACTACTCTTCCCCATCACCCCTCTGGTAAAAGAAGAGGTTCCCTGAGACTAACAAAATTTTAGCTCAATTTTCTTTTACTTAAATGTTGATAAAATAAACTTATATAAGATAAATTAAACAACATAATATAAATTTTAATTACCTCAATCTATTGCCATGTACAAATCTTATCTACAGTAATGACCCACTGAAAGCATTAGACAGCACAGTCACACCAGATCCCAGTCCAATGCTTATTCAATTGTTAATTATCTCATAGTTAATCGTCCCACTGTGGGGTTCTGCTGCTAGCTCGGAATCAGAGTCATTTTCTTGCACCGATCGTAAATCTTTTCCCTCAGCTAGCTTGCTATTTATATTATATTACTGCCACTCTCTTGGACATATGACAACACAACTTATCACAGTGTTGGCTGAAGCAGTAACAGTCCCTGTGTTGTACGCCTGTTACCTTCAGAATTCAAAAGAGTGTATTCAAGTCATTACAATCAGAAGCTTCCTCTAAGTTTACAAATGCTACACACATAGGTTTGCCTTTCCTTAACCCATCTTCTAACATAAGTTGTTAGGTCAGTATTGCCTCGATTGTCCGTACATTTCTCCGGAATCCAAACTGATCTTCCCCAAGGTTGGCTTCCACCAGCTTTTCTATTCTTCTGTAAAGAATGTGTGTTAGTATTTTGCAACTATAACTTAATACACTGATGGTTTGGTAATGTTGCCTGTCTCACATATCTTGAACACCAGATGGAAGACTTGCCATGGCTAGCTCTCCCAAAGATGTCAGTAGTTCTGATGGAATGTCATTTGCTGCTGAGGCCCCTTTTTGACTTAGGTCTTTCAGTGTTCTGTGAAATTCTACTCTTAGTTAGCGTATCTCCCATCCCATTTTCATCTACGCTCTATTCCATTCCTATAATATTGTCTGTATCTACCTTGTACAGACGCTCTAAATACTACTTACGTCTTTCAGCTTTCTCTTCTTTGTTTAGGACTGGTTTTCCATCTGAGCTCTTGTTATTCATACAGTTGCTTCTCTTTTCTCCAAATGCTTCTTTAATTTTCCTGTAGATGATATCTATCATTCCCCTAGTTAAATATGCTTCTAAATCCTTACATTTGTCTTGTAGCGATTCCTGCTTAGCCATTTTGCACTTCCTGTCAATCTCATTTTTTAGATGTTAGTATTCCCTTCCACCTGCTTCATTTACTGCATTTTTTATAGTTTCACCTTTCCATCAACTAAATTCAGAAGCTCATGTGCCATTGGGGATTTTTAATAGGCCTTGTCTTTCTACATATTCGATCCTCTGTCCCTTAACTATTTCCTCTCTTAAAGCTACCAATCTATCTTTTACTGTATGCCTCTCCCGTTCCAGTAAATTGTTGCTTGGCACTCCCTCTGAAGTCTCAACAACCTCTGCTTCTTTCATCTTTTCCAGGTCCCTGTACTTAATTTCCTACCTTTTTGCAGTTTCTTTAAACTGTAGGATATTTCCAGGGACATATGCGGACTTTTACCACAATCTGTTGGTTATGAACTGAATGTCTACATTTTGACAAGACAGGGAGAAATAAAATAATAGATATGAAATCCTACTGCCAGTTATTCCTTACTGACATCCTGCCATAGTACGACAGCATCCGAACCGTCCATAGCTAGAAAATGGGTTCAAGTAACCCAAAGCCAGTCTTAATAAAATACAAAGTGAATCTTGCAAAACTTTGGATGTTTCTACACAATATGGTTGACACAAGTTGCTGTCCCAGAATTAATCAAACTTGCTGGAAATGCATAGATACTTAGACAAATTAAGGTTCTGCTGCATCAATTGCATACTTTATACTATTATGCTATTTGAAAATTTACAAAACAGGTGCCCATTTAGTAGTAGTTCTGGCAACTACCACAACAATTGATCAGAGTTATCTTCTGAATGAAGAAGTATCAACTGTGTTTTATTGTGCAGGCTTTCACAAGTTGATCTGAAAAACCTTTTCAGCATGGTCCAAGCAAATAACCCAGTTCCAGATTCCCTAAGTTTTAAGGCAATTCTGTGACTTACTCTGTCACACATCCATCCCACTCAATCCAATACAATTTTCATGTTTCTTACTTCCGAAATACAAAAATATAGGTTGTTTTTGAAGAACAGAGAGACCAAAAATGCGTCAACTTTCGTACATTTTCCACCATCAGCCTTCACAAAATTCTTTTTCACTGTTATTTAAAAGCTGTAAATGTGTTTTCCATCACTAAACAACTGTTAGTATGAAAGTATGGACAGACACTAGCAACTTAGGCTAACACTCCTATAGACAAGTATAGGTTCATCTAACTCACCAGAGCTTCAGCCAATAACAAGAGCATTTTCAATCATGTGGCCAAATCTTAGAATGTAATGATTTTTTAGCTTTAAATTTCATAAAAATAACAATATATTTTGTGAGAATATTTACTGAAAATGTTATTTTAATGTGTAATCATCAATAAAAATCCATACTACACTTTTAACAAAGGAAAATAGCCTATTATTACCAGGTCTGTTTCTTTGCTACCTGATGAGATGTCCCCTTAACAGATCAAAATAAACAGACACCTGATCGATGGTGTGAATAAGTCCCAGCAAATAGTGGTACCGTTTCCTTAAACTGGTTATCTGTGTTACTAAATGGTTTCCCAGTTGCAGGTTGTGTATATAATGGCTATCAGAAGCAATAAAAGTTTTATTTTCATTACTACGTATCTTTATTGACAATTCAGTAATTTAAAATACTGTCAATCTTCTCCTGAAGACGTATTATCTTACATAAAGGATTTAACACGATAAGTCAAGTATTAAAGTTACAAACTCGTATGTGTCTTCAAGCTGCATAACTCACAGCAAGCAAATAACCCATCTAGTATTTGATAATGAGAACACTTAGTGACGTCCAACAAACTTTACACAGAATTTCAAATCTTTTCAAAACTTTTACTCACTGACATCTCCCAAAAAATCATCGAAGCAAAAAGTTTATTGACTACTACATTTCCTTTTTTACTAAAATGCTATTCCGGCACATTTTGCACACAATATCTACATATACCATTGGATGTACATGAAAATTTCTATTACTGCACGACTCATAGTTAAGGAGATGTGACATCAAACACAGAAATTCAATTCTTTAAATAGTCGAGGATGGCGCTACATTAATATACAATTTGTTTAACGTGAAATGTCACAAGAAGTTGCAGAACTAGCATTGTTCTGCCCCACCCTCCTCATCATCCTGCCGGTACTTGCTTTGAATTAAACAATACACACAGTTGGAAAATTCCTCATTCATCTTCAATGCACTCAGGTAATTTATAGATTAATTGGGAAGCCTTCATTGCATTTCTCTTGCGTGTACTGAACATTCTACTGTTCCGGTACTTAAAACCTTCCCCGCATCAGTCCCTTGAAAATTTGTTGTGTAGAATTAGCTTTATTTAATTTATTCTTTATCTGAAACCACCTATGAACATTACTTTATGTGGCACTACATTAACTTCCTGCTGCACACTAATCATGATTAGCTTAAAAATAGTACTGTATGTTTGCGTCAAACAATTGTGAACTGCAATTGTTAGGTCCACTTTTCTCTACACAGCCTTGGCTTTAATTCATATCCATTATTGATTGCTACAATTTACAACAATTTATAGTTCTTACAGTGCTGACAATACAAGCAAATTTAATGACAATACAATGTCTTCTGGGCTCCATACAGATGAATCCGCAGCAATTGATATAACAGCCAGCCTCGAAAATCAACAGTGTAGTAGAGTGGTAACAGTTCTAGAAATGTTGTTGAAGCTTGGTTTCGTTTTGCTGTGCCACGTTCCAAGTATTCAACGCAAATTTACATCTGTTAGCATTACTAGTCTCCCGTAGAAATATATACTATTGTCGGGTATTTGCATAATTTTGAAGTCAATTTTTCGACTACAAATGGATTCAAGCAAACTGTAGTTTAAACTGGTACATGTTCATAAAAAATGAATGTCCGCGATATACATTTACACAGTTGGCCACAGAATGAAACGCGGTGTCCGCTCACTCCACTTGCCATATTTGTCGTAGTGTTCGGCCAAGCTGCTCTCACTGTTCCTTCCTGCCCTTACAAACTTTTCAAATTAAATCTCTGTGTGACATCAACTGCAAAAGCTTCATCTGTAAATGTAAGATGACTCCTGTACTAATCAATCAGAGAACGTAAAAAAGTTGACCTCAGCAAGAATAGTTTAATTTGCGAATGTAAGATGGTCCTGAACTTTTTTTGAGCGAAGAATTTGGGGAAGAAACCTCGTATTATAGATGGGTATATACAGCACCTCAAACTTTTAGAAGAATGTAATACAACCCTTTCCAAAGAATACAAGTGTTAGCAGGTAAGAACATAAGTGAACCACCAGTTTAATAATACAGTTACGAAGTACCAACATAAATCATACACTGAGAATGGAAAGACTGATAGTATCTGACCTCAGTGAAGATCAGTTCAAAGTTCAGTCTCATTTGAACATACAGACGAAGTAACTATTTTTATTTTCCTCTTACATACGGGGTGATAAATCTATAATGTAACCACTATCGCAGCGTGCGGCTGGCTACTGTGTCCACAGTGTGGGTTACAGGAGATCTGCAGTAAATATAGTATGATTGTGTCAAGTTATTTAACATATATGCTTAAAAAGAAAAATAAATAACTGACTTGCATTACGCAAGGAAATGCTGGAACTGTCTTCTTTTGTTGTGCGAGTGTTTCTGACACCTGCTAAGGAAATTGGCCATTGACTCTGCAGTTACCTCTTAAGATATGACAGCAATTTTTTGACAAGCATTAGATTTAAGTTCACCTAAAGTGTGTGGATCTGATTTGTATGCTCTCTCTTTTAATGCCCCCAAGAGAGAAAATTCGCAGGGGGTTAAATCAGAGAACACTGGGGGTTAAATCAGAGAAACGCCATGTGTTGTTAGTGATAATTGTGTCTTGAACAAAGTCATGAATTATGTAAGACATTCCAGATTTTGTGAATTAATTTATCCATCTACATGGGACCATGAGTCATGCAAAAAGAAAGTTAGGTGAGAGTCAATTTCCCTGTGATGCATCTTATTCAAAATTTAGTGACAAAATGCAACCTTTTTGCAGGGTCTTGGCCTACAGTTATTTTATAAGGTTGTAACTTCATAAACTTAAATGCCATTTGAACAGATCCATAAGAAATTCCCATTTGCTAGAAAGATGTCAAACTGATTTATTTTAGATCCTTCCAGAGCATGCCCAATGTTATCCAGTTACTTCTGTGAGTACTGTAAATGGTTGCGTATGTTTCCTTCTGTGAATACTGTAAATTATTGTGTATGTTTCCTGTCAAGAACAATTCTTGTTTCTTGAAATAATGTCTTCACTGCACGTGTTGATTCTGTATGCACATATGGATCATACTGTAATACTCTTTGGTAAACAGAATACTTGTACTTCACAATTTCATTTGAAACATTTTCACTCACTAAATTATATTATGTTGGCTAACAAACAAAGGCCTTGCAGCACAGGGGAAATGTACTCCATGTCAGTGCCCGTCGGCCAACAAAATCCCTGCCAGGCAGCAGTTGCATTAAGGATTGATCACACTGTACCTTATGATAGCGTAAAGCTGAAACCAGAGCTGAATTCATAAAAGAAAAGTTTCTTTGTTGTTGCAGAGTTATGTATCTAATTCACTTAGTATCAATTCACAAGTAGCATGAAACATACCCGTTTTCAGCAGCTCCAGGTGCCTATCTCATCCTCATCTAAACCTGTAACAACACAAACATAGTTAAATCAACCACATGAAAGGCTTCTCTCTCTCTCTCTCTCTCTCTCTCTCTCTCTCTCTCTCTCTCTCTCTCACACACACACACACACACACACACACACACACACACACACACAAAATCCATGCCTTGAGAAACAGAGTGATTTTTAAAAAGTAGCTGAAACATCATGATAAGACCAAGTTGCTTTCTTCTCATGAAAATCAAATGAAAAATTTTATTTAGTTATTTCTAGTATGTAGGGGTGAGCCCTGTCTGTCTCACAGCAGTACTGACAAAAATATCGATGGTAGCCAATGAAAACCTTTTAACTCCATCTGATTGTGGAAACACTTCAATTGCAGCAACCGGTAGCTCCACAGTCAAAGGGCAATTCCATGTCAAATCAACAAGTGCTACAACCTGACCCTCTCAGTTTTTTTTAAAATTAAGTATGCATATATTACTCATAAATCATGACACAAATTAATTTTTTCACATTTTTCTGACGGAAAGTTACCGAATAATGGACCTCCAAAAATTGAAAAGATGACAAATTTCCGACTTGCAGGACAGTGTTGTTTTCTTTACAACTCGTGTTCTAATTAAGCTAGAATAATCAAATTTACTTCACTGGAAAGCTCTTTTAAAGGTCTTTTACATGATACCAAACATCACTGGTTTTTATATATATATATATATATATACAAAAACTGTAAAAAAAAAAAAAAAAACCACTGTCAGACAAGGTGACATGGTATTAGAAGGTGAAAAGTGTCACCCTCACAACATCCCCACAACGACCCCATTAAGTTTTATTTACATTCCCTCCACAAACATGCCTTCGCCCTAGCCAGATTACGCTCCCATATTTTATTTCCTCAGGCTTGTCTGACATTTGGCATTATCCCCAATGGCCTCACACTTAAAGTTCCCATCTCTGGCTGTAAACCTTCTTTTCATCAGTCCCTATACCAGTTCCAAACTGAACAATCCATTGCCCTCACCCACCTAATCCATCACCTACTCATCAACTCAGCCAATGAACACACACGACAACTTCTGTCCTTAATAAAAGTCCTCAATCTTTCCTCTCCCACATCCACACCGGCTGTTCAGAGCATCCTCCTACAGGCCAACCACAAATTAGAACAGCATGCCACCCTCCACCTCAAAAAACTATCCAATCTCCTGGTTTCCCACCTCTGGAAAGGCAACTCACTCACCCTTCACAACCTTTCCAGCAAACCTCAAACTCCTCTCATTGCACACAGACCCAGTCTCTCCCATCTACTCAATCTCCCAGTTCCAGCTCCACTCCCCCCAAAACCTCAAAATTCCAATCAACACAACCTGGAACCACAACACCCTAATTCAGTAGTTAACCTTTCCTCCAAACCTCTCTCCCAATCCGAAACCTCTGTCCTATCCAAAGGCCTCACCTTCAGCCCCACTCCCAGATTCAACCAAACAGCCCTCGTCAAAGATTTACTGTCCTACACTCTTAGTCTCTGTTGGCAATATCACTTTGCCACGAAGAAAAATGATCCTAATCCTACTCCTAATGATCCAACTCCCCAAGACACTATTCAAATTGAACCCTGCCTGGAACAGTTCCATCCTCCGTCACAGCGGGACCCACCTCCTTTTCCTCAAAATCACCCTCTCCCAACCTTCCAGGAATTTCTGACTTCCAGCCTTGCCTCTCAATCCTTCTTAAAAAATCCTTAATCCTACTCCCAACATCACCACTGCTGAAGCCCAGGCTATCCGTGATCTGAAGGCTGACCGATCCATCGTCATTCTTCCAGCGGACAAGGGTTCCACGACTGTGGTACTTGATCGTCGGGAGTATGTGGCTGAGGGACTGCATCAGCTTTCAGACAACACTACATACAAAGTTTGCCAAGGTAATCCCATTCCTGATGTCCAGGCGGAGCTTCAAGGAATCCTCAGAACCTTAGGCCCCCTGCAAAACCTTTCACTTGACTCCGTCAACCTCCTGACCCCACCGACACGCCGCACCCCTACCTTCTACCTTCTTCCTAAAATTCACAAACCCAATCAACCCGGCCGCCCCATTGTAGCTGGTTACCAAGCCCCCACAGAACGTATCTCTGCCTACGTAGATCAACACCTTCAACCCATTACATGCAGTCTCCCATCCTTCATCAAAGACACCAACCACTTTTCGAACGCCTGGAATCCTTACCCAATCTGCTACCCCCGGAAACCATCCTTATAACCATTGATGCCACTTCCTTATACACAAATATTCCGCATGTCCAGGGCCTTGCTGCGATGGAGCACTTCCTTTCACGCCGATCACCTGCCACCCTACCTAAAACCTCTTTCCTCATTACCTTAGCCAGTTTCATCCTGACGCACAACTTCTTCACTTTCGAAGGCCAGACATACCAACAATTAAAGGGAACAGCCATGGGTACCAGGATGGCCCCCTCGTACACCAACCTATTTATGGGTCGCTTAGAGGAAGCCCTCTTGGTCACCCAGGCCTGCCAACCCAAAGTTTGGTATACATTTATTGATGACATCTTCATGATCTGGACTCACAGTGAAGAAGAACTCCAGAATTTCCTCTCCAACCTCAACTCCTTTGGTTCCATCAGATTCACCTCATCCTACTCCAAATCCCATGCCACTTTCCTTGACGTGGACCTCCATCTGTCCAATGGCCAGATTCACACGTCCGTCCACATCAAATCCACCAACAAGCAATAGTACCTTCATTATGACAGCTGCCACCCATTCCACATCAAACGGTCACTCCCCTACTGCCTAGGTCTTCGTGGCAAACGAATCTGCTCCAGTCCGGAATCCCTGAACCAATACACCAACAACCTGAAAACAGCTTTCGCATCCCGCAACTACCCTCCCGACCTGGTACAGAAACAAATAACCAGAAACACTTCCTCATCCCCTCAAACCCAGAACCTCCCACAGAAGAACCCCAAAAGTGCCCCACTTGTGACAGGATACTTTCCGGGACTGGATCAGACTCTGAACGTGGCTGTCCAGCAGGGATACAGCTTCCTCAAATCCTGCCCTGAAATGAGATCCATCCTTCATGAAATCCTCCCCACTACACCAAAAGTGTCTTTCCGCCATCCACCTAACCTTCGCAACCTCTTGGTTCATCCCTATGAAATCCCCAAACCACCTCCCCTACCCTCTGGCTCCTACCCTTGTAACCGCCCCCAGTGTAAAACCTGTCCCATGCACCCTCCCACCACCACCTACTCCAGTCCTGTAACCCAGAAGGTGTACACGATCAAAGGCAGAGCCACATGTGAAAGCACCCACGTGATTTACCAACTGACCTGCCTACACTGTGAAGCTTTCTATGTGGGAATGACCAGCAACAAACTGTCCATTCGCATGAATGGACACAGGCAGACAGTGTTTGTTGGTAATGAGGATCACCCTGTGGCTAAACATGCCTTGGTGCATGGCCAGCACATGTTGGCACAGTGTTACACCATCCGGGTTATCTGGATACTTCCCACTAACACCAACCTGTCAAAACTCCGGAGATGGGAACTTGCCCTTCAGTATATCCTCTCTTCTCGTTACCCACCAGGCCTCAACCTCCGCTAATTTCAAGTTGCCGCCGCTCATACCTCACCTGTCATTCAACATCTTTGCCTCTGTACTTCCGCCTCGACTGACATCTCTGCCCAAACTCTCTGCCTTTACAAATGTCTGCTTGTGTCTGTGTATGTGCGGATGGATGTGTGTGTGTGTGTGTGTGTGTGTGTGTGTGTGTGTGTGTGTGCGCGCGCGCGAGTGTATACCTGTCCTTTTTTTCCCCTAAGGTAAGTCCTTCCGCTCCCGGGATTGGAATGACTCCTTACCCTCTCCCTTAAAACCCACATCCTTTCGTCTTTCCCTCTCCTTCCCTCTTTCCTGATGAGGCAACAGTTTGTTGCGAAAGCTTGAATTTTGTGTGTATGTTTGTGTGTCTATCGACCTGCCAGCACTTTCATTTGGTAAGTCACATCATCTTTGTTTTTAAATATATTTTTCCCGCGTGGAATGTTTCCCTCTATCATAACTATATATATATATATATATATATATATATATATATATATATATATATATATATATATATATATATATAAAAAACAAAGATGAGGTGACTTACCGAACAAAAGCGCTGGCAGGTCGATAGACACACAAACAAACACAAACATACACACAAAATTCAAGCTTTCGCAACAAACTGTTGCCTCATCAGGAAAGAGGGAAGGAGAGGGGAAGACGAAAGGAAGTGGGTTTTAAGGGAGAGGGTAAGGAGTCATTCCAATCCCGGGAGCGGAAAGACTTACCTTAGGGGGAAAAAAGGACAGGTATACACTCGCACACACGCACATATCCATCCACACATACAGACACAAGCAGACATGGTCTTTAAATATGTCTGCTTGTGTCTGTATGTGTGGATGGATATGTGCGTGTGTGCGAGTGTATACCTGTCCTTTTTTCCCCCTAAGGTAAGTCTTTCCGCTCCCGGGATTGGAATGACTCCTTACCCTCTCCCTTAAAACCCACTTCCTTTCGTCTTCCCCTCTCCTTCCCTCTTTCCTGATGAGGCAACAGTTTGTTGCGAAAGCTTGAATTTTGTGTGTATGTTTGTGTTTGTTTGTGTGTCTATCGACCTGCCAGTGCTTTTGTTCGGTAAGTCACCTCATCTTTGTTTTTATATATAATTTTTCCCACGTGGAATGTTTCCTTCCATTTGTTCGGTAAGTCACCTCATCTTTGTTTTTTTATATATATATATATATATATATATATATCAATTTTACCATCATCAGAGTTTGAATACACTTTTGTTATTATTTTGTCCTTGCTAAAAGGAATAAAAGTGTGAAGTTTTTGTGTCCCTACAATTTTGCAGCATTTCTCAAATCTCTCCTTAAGTTTCATTTCTTCATTTTTGTGATCTTCTTTAACAGCAAACTTGAAGTTCATTCCTTCTATGTTACCCTTGGCAAACATATAAAGTTGTTTTGGTGTCATTATTTGACCACTGTATGGCCGTTGCAGACTTGCTCGAGCTGCAAGTCATTTAACTGCTCCACCAACACCATCACTAGCTCCCTTCCCATGCAAGGTGGCTGAAAAATGCCATTCAGCTTCAGTTTGGAAATCATCTTCATGATGGCACAGATTGATAAAGTTCTTCCTGTTTTTAGAATGAGCTGCTGCTCCATCAGAGAAATAATATATTTCTCTTAGTTTTCTACCGAATTTAACAATCAGGAAGTCCATCAAGTACGATAGGAACAAATGCACAGCAACAGTCTCATGTGTTAGGCATTCTGATATAATTACACGATTTGTGTGCTCGAGTTTGTTCCCATCCTTGTAATAAGCAACAATGGGATGAATCGTTGCTTGCATGTTTGTCCAGTGATAGCCTTGAACTTCGTCCTGGATGACAAAGGAGTAATTCTCAGAAAAGTCACAGATCGCTACGACTTCGCCTTCTTTAAGTTCATTTCTCAGTCTCTTTTGGAAAGTTGATTGTTGACTAGCAACAAATGAATGTCGTGTAAGCGATTTTAATTTATCAAAAAAACAATCAATAAAGTTGTCACGTGATTTTATGATTGTTTCTAGAGACGTGTGATCAACGGAAACCCATTGCTGGTAAGCTATATTATCAATATCATTAATATTCAACAAATCTTGTAGATATGTCTTAAATGTTTCTGGGCCAGGGCAGAATTTACATTCACAAAAATGACAAGCAGGTAATGACGGATTACATATAACTCTTGCAATGCAGTCTTTGTAAGTTTTTATTGGATTATCTTCATCCTTTGTCAGCTGAGGAATGTTACATCCAGTCAGCATGAGTTTGAAGTTTTGATGGGTAGTACACACACAGAGACACTACGTGTACCACTACATCCAGCTAAAACAAAATTTTTGGGACGTAGATCTGCAAACTTCGAAAATCCAATGTGGAGCTCTGGATGGTTGTCTTGAAAGTTCACGTAAATTACTTAAAACTAGCCGTTTTTGTACTTGCAGTTTTTCTCTGTTATCTCTCACAAGCACAAAATCTTTTTTCCCAGGCATTGCCCTGCTTATCTCATCAGAACAATAGAAGTTTCTAACAAAAGCAGCAGTTGTTTGATCAAGAGTCTTGCCAGGTTTTGGGTTTGGTGAAGACAAAATTCCCTTGGCCTTCATCAAATCTTTTACTCTTCGAGCCATGTAATTTGTTACATTAAATTCATTTTGAAGCTTCTTAACACTCAAGCTTTTAGGTAAAATGGTAAGAATTTCCATCTGTTTACTTTGAGATTTACATGTATGAAATTTATCTTTTAGCTGACTGGTCATCTCAGATTCTGCATGATCATGTACCTCTTCCTCTTTTTTGGAAGGAAGCAGCAATACCTTTGTTGGAATTGTTGAAGTTAATTTAATTAGTTTTTCCTTAGGATATTTTGCTTCACACAGTTGTTTCTTCTTAATTGGCAATTCACCAACAGACTGCAAAGAAGCATTCAACCTTTCCAAGGCCTCACTTGCTGCAATGTCTTGTACGTCACTATCACATAAAACCTTTTCACTTTCTTGTTTCACCCCAGAATACAGTAGATCATCATCATTTTCTGAGCTAGACGTATCACAAATTTCTACTCGTGCAATTTTTTTTACAGCAGTTGTCACACACTTTTTGATTTAAAGTTAAGAAAGGTTTTCTTGCTATCATCCATTGTGAAACAGGCCGTAAGCTTTTCTTGTGGCCCTTTTCATTAAATGGATTACAGCACAAAGCTGAAATTTTAGGCATTTTATACTTCTCAAGTGAACAAACTAATTTAAAAACATGTTTTTGAAGTTGAATGCCCCAGCTTTCTATATTCAATACTACAGAATATTACTTCTCTATTATTTCACTTCCTGTAAAAAAAAAAAAATGTTAATAGTATGCAAACATTAACTGGTTGTAGGCATACAAACTTACAGACTCTTGTGAGATTTGTACAAAAGTACCTTTAAGCTAGATTCAAAACACATTTCAGAGTTAATCACATAATTTCACTACACCTGCCTCACAACAAAAGAATGTGTGGGTCACTTTCAACAATAGGTGAAAGTTGCTGACCATATTAACCAGAAATAAAATACTGAATAGATTGCAGATAGTAACACTAAAGAATAATTTTACATATAATCTTTAAAATGAGAGATAGCTTCTTTTTCTTCCCCCGTGGTTTTACAGCTATTAATAAATAGTTAGCACTAAAGTTTAATAAGCAGTTATTCGTTTCAAAAGTACAATTTGTGGATCATGTAACAAAATCTAACACTGTAATATTGTCATGTGTAGCAAAATAATAGAAATTCACCAATCTGACTGATTTTGGAGAATCATGGTACACATAGAATTGCTTTTGATAGTGATCCCATGCTCATCCCAAGTTGAAACTTTCAGAATATGTAGATGTAAAGTGTATCTTTCACATATTTTTTTTGAGAATTTTAAAAATACAGTTTTTCAAAATTCGATAATTTCATCAATGTTGTTTTTATAAACAATGTGTGTATATATATATATTAAACTAATGATGTTTGGTATCATATAAAATCTCTTTAAAAGAGCTTTCCAATGAAGTAAATTTTATGGTTCTAGCTTAATTAGAACTAGAGTTATAAAGAAAACAACATTGTTCCACGAGTCAAAAATTTGTCATTTTTTCAATATTTGAAAGTCCATTACTCGGTAACTTTTTCTCAGAAAAATGTGAAAAAATTAATTTGTGGTGCTATTTATGAGTACTATAGGCATACTTAATTTCATTTAAATCCAAGAGGGTAAGGTTGAAAATGACAGTTTCATTTGTTGATTTGATGTGGAATGACCCCAAAACGACATTTGAAAGTGCATGGATTTCTATAATATATCAATAATTAGGCTTCTACTACACAGTTATTCATGTAGCAAGCTTTGGAATCACTTTATATTGTTTCTTAAGAAACAATTTTTGCTTCACCAGCATGATTTTTTACTAAATGGAGTTATGCAGTATTTATTGCCAACTATCAATATGGAAACACCATGAAAAATACATGCTTGAACTGCAGTGCAGATGCTAGCCAAGCCTGTAGATGGCACTGTTGTATTTAGTCATTAATCGCACCCGTGAAATGCCCTCAATATGTTGTAAGTATTAGATGTGGTCAGAACAGTGTTTGGTGTGGCTGTGGGTGCATTATGTCAATGCTCATGTGGTGGGTGCTTCCATATTCAAGGGAGCCAAAGCGTTTGGGATTTCAAAGGGAACTGTAGTGGCGATTTATAATGTATATAGAGAAATCTGAAAGATTTCATCCACTCTGTCAAAATGTTGACAAAAGTATGTGTTGAGTGAAAACAGTCATTAAAGGGGATTGTGACAAATAAGGGGAAGTCACTCATGAACATTATCAGCACCAAAACAGCATGAATATCAAGCTTCATACGCTGGGAATGGTAGGGCAAGCTGGAATTCCAGAGCCATTTATCTGTGATGCACATGCCAATAACAGAACAGCGTGGTGCTGAAGCCATAAAACCAGGACTATGATGTAATCAAGGAATATAATTTGGCTGGATGATACTTTTTTCACATTGTTTCCACCATTGGGCAGCCAGATCATGGTATTCCACAGTTACTCTGCAATACTGCCAAGGATTATGTCAGCAGTTTGGCTGACCGGATCTGGCCCATGGTACAATGTTCTCCAATGGTGATGCTGTTTTCAAAGACAACAGGTTCCCTGTCCACACATCTCTCATCACCCAGGACTTGTTCTGTGAGCACAACCATGCCGTGTCTCTCCTGGCCACCAGTCACTAGACCTCAATATTATTGAGCCTCTGTGGTTTACTCTGGAGAGAAGGGTGCATAATTGTTAACCACCTCGATCAGCATTACCTGAGGTTGTCACTATTTTGCAGGAAGAATGGTGCAAGTCATACAAGACCTGTATTTATCCATTCCAAGACAACTGGAATCTTGGAATGCCAATAGTTTTCCTACGCTAGACATGGTAATGCGTTTTTCATATCTCCATAATTTTCTCCACAAACCGACCCCCCCCCCCCCCTTTTATGCCTACACACAATATCTACAGCATTTTTTTAATGGTACAAATGTTGCTGATAAAATTTATTTTGTTTTTACTTGTGGCCAGCATTCAAAAAATGTGGCACATTTCTTCCAAAATACAATCACACTTAAATTCTTTAAGTGAAACATACTGCAACTTTCATCTGAGATGTGAACTGCATGGACTGTTTTATACATCACTAATCACACATTACAATATTGTAAATTTTCTTAATGAGGTCATTTATAGTTGATGTTCTGAGATGTACTTCAGAAGGATAACTAAGCCACATTTGAATCAAGTTCCCTGTTTTAAGAACTGAAAATGAAGGAGCACGTTTCACACAGTCTGTTCTCCAATTTTATAATATCAATGCTAACTTGTGTCAGACAAAAAATGTCACCTTGCCCACTCACGACTTTACCATACAATTCTAGAATCTGCCTCCTTGAACATCACACTGAATCACATGTAGAGTAACTTAATCCCAATCCCTTGGAAATAATCCTCACAGGTATTCTCATTTGTGCAATCAACATAATTTTGTTATTGTACATTAAGTACCATAACATCTGCAACTCTTGCTGTATCAGTACCGAAAGCTTGTTAAAATCCAATCTCCATTGCATTGCACATCTACAATTTTTGTATGTTAGCCTCTTTCTCAAAATACTGTACTCATACAGCTCTATGCTTTTCTATGGGTCTCACTTTCTTACCCAAGAAGCTTAAAAGTACACTTTTTGTGAAAGCAAATATTGCCCCACTTCTAATTAAGGCTGTTCTGAAAGGATTTATACTTCTAGTCCTATGACAAATTGTGAAATTGTCCTTACCTGATGCAATGGCTGGTGCATTAGAGTAGTTGAGTGATGTTGCTGATGTGGTGGTATAGCAGGAATAAACAGATGAGGTGTGTACGCTCCACTAGGAGCTATTGGTGTGCTCTGACTGCCAGGCAAGTTGAATGGCGGTGGTGTACCAGAATGGAATCCTTGTTTATCATATGACTACAAAACAAAAATCAGATCATCAAACCAACTGACACACTGGTTTTTAAAAGAGTAAAGGAATTTTTTTATTTCATACAAAAAAATAAAAACTTGTCTTTGACTTACATTAACTTTCCCTATAGCAACATGTGATTTGCCATACATTGTTGCACTCAGATCTGCACCAGAGGACCCTGTTGAACCAGTGTTTGCACCCACTCCAGTCTTACTCTGCGACTGACTACCAGCAACATAGCCAGTTTTACTATAGTCTTGATTCTGCGTCAACCCATCATAGCCAGATGCATAACCAGACCCGTATGTACCAGGCTTAGGATACTGTGATGTCGTCGTCGTACCATGTGCATTTGTGGCAGGTGGCATCTGTTCAAGCACAATGAAAGCAAAAAGTGTCACAATGTGTTTCAACTTTCCAAGAATGTTTCAGAACATTGGTAGATGACAGAAAATTACCAGACAGTGTCCACGAACATACAATATTAAAGTGTGTTTAATGACAGTATAATAATAAACCACAATCTTAAAAATGAAAATGAGTGAATAAAAGTCACAAGAGTGCTAAAGGAAGATGCTCAGAACTGTGTTCAAATCACGCATGCAACACTATGGAGACATTTTCCTTAAATAATTTATTAATCATGTATGGAATATTACTAACGATGGCCTGAGACTGTACTAGGTAGCAAGCCTGCTAGGTTTTCAAATTAACTATTCCACTATCATAAAGAAACTTGATTTTTACAGAGGTCTTCTGACAAGTCACATTAACTACTTTTATCTTTAGTTTGCAACTATCATCAACTGCATAAATTTCCGTCATCTGCAATACTGAATGAAGCAGTTATCCGGAACCAAAACTAAAGTTTACAACGAAGGATCACACCAGGAAAAAGCAGACATTCACTTTGCAGATCAGTTTGTTCTACAAATTTCATTGTGCCACAATAAAACTCACAAGCTCAAAATTTACTTTATTTATTGTAACTGTATCAGTGTTTCTCTTTCCTGTATTCTATACAATGTTTAAAAAATTAGGAACAGAAATAATAATACAGACCTGATATATGGCAGGAGTCCCGTACTGGAAGCTGCCAGGCATCATGCCACCACCATAGAAGTATGCATAACCAGGAGGCAGGGCAGATGGGTTTAACATCGGCTGCTGATGTGCCTGTGTTGCATTCTGCAAAATTAGTAACTCAAAATTGCCTATTTCACACGTTACGACACGTCAATTCACACAAATATTAGGAAATTTATTTTGATAAACATGGCAGTTTTCCAGGATAATATAAGTTTAATAATTCTTTAATGTGTTCATCACTGTACTTAAGTTACATTTAAATAGGAACCAAATAATTGCTTAACCAATATTTAGGACGATAATTTAATTTCTCCAAATTAAAAAGGAGTATCTATGGACTACAATATCAATAAAAAGAGAGAACCAAAACACTGTACACAAAAGGGAAAAAAGACATAATTGTAGCAGAAGTGCCTAGTCACTAATGGCATACTTACGAGACACATAACATGTGCATTTATGAATGAACAATACTGTTGTGAAGTGTGATAAAACTGCCTTTCAATTATACAAAAAGAAGCACACACAACCATAAAAAGCAAGCAACAAGTTAATAAAAGGAATACAATGGTGTATGAAATTTTTCTTGCTGGTACTTTTCTCAAAAACATTAATTATTTAGGGTCTCTGAAATAAATCTAATGAACCATCCCCCTAAATTTGTTAATAGTAAAGTATTGATACAGAACACAAACACTTAATAAAAATTTCATTCTTCCCAGAAACAAGACCATCACTTCTCCCCACTCCAAGGTAAGCTGCAAAGTGTAGTACGTAAAAAAAATTACACAATGAGACAAGTACACCATCAAATCTGCATAGTGATTAGTTCTCCACCTTGAAAAGTAAAACTTGAACCACAGAGTAATGTAATACATGGAACCAAATCAGTGTTTCATCTTAAATGTGGATGCACATGCAATAACCAAAATATATTCTGTCCAAACTGTAACTTACTAACTTGCATTTCTCCACTTGCTCCTCTAGTGAAGGAACATATATACCAGTGTTCTACAAACAATGTGAAAATGCAGGAAGTTGTATAATGCATGCAAGTAGTAACACAAACTAAGCTAGTCATACTAGGATGAACTTGCATATGAAATAGCATTAGGAGAATTGGTTTGTTGTTAAGTGAAGCACAAAAGGATGCACAGCAACATATCATCAATACTCCGGCCAAGGCAAAGTGAATGACAAGTCTGGGAAATCAGTTACTGTGATAATGTTGCAAAAGTGAGTGAACGTACGTGTGTGTGTGTGTGTGTGTGTGTGTGTGTGTGTGTGTGTGTGTGTGTGTGTGGTGGGGGTGGGGGGGGGGGTGTTCTTGTGAAAAAACAAGGACTATGCAGAGCTGCACAGCTTTTACAAAGCCTTCATTGCTTAATGAATTAATTACTTCTACGTAATGCTATTCGTAAGTGCTTACTTCAACAAAGTCATTAATGGATTCAAAGTTTGTGGTTGTTACATTAGTCAGGCAAAGTGAAAAAGCAATCAAAAAACCATCACAAAATGACCTTTGAGACAATTTTTGTTGTAACATAGATAAGAGAAATTGAACTGGAAGGGAAGTAACAAGTTAGGCAACTCTCATGGTGCCATTTGTTGTGTGCACTGAAAAGTATCAATTTGAGACAAAGTTGTTTACAAAAATCTTAGGTGATTATTCCCTTATATTGTGTGTGAGAGTACCTACATATATTACTCTTCACGAATGGCATACTGCGAGCCTTCTCCCACTGAGTGGTTTGGCAAATATATAGCACATGGATCCAAAATAGATTACACATTAGATTGTAGCTCATCATGACTCATTCTTATCTAAATATTCCCAATAACTGTTAACTGCACACGCAATCTTCCTGTGCCCAAATCCTAAAGCTGGAAGTGTGTACTGCACAGTTACTTTTAACTCTGATGTATCTATAATTTTAAAGCATTGATTGCCAAATAGGGTTTGTCATATATTCTTGAGTTCTACACACAGCGTTTCTCATTTGTAGGGTATTAACTGTCATGAAATGAGACACTGTGCATTCTCAGTCTAAAGTACCAACAAGCTTGAAACACAAAAGGAAACCTTATCGATCTAATTTATAATGAAACTATTAGTTATTAAATGTTTTCTAAAGCTCCTCATTATTTCATTCTGGATTGTGAAGCTGGATAGTACATTTTCAAAACAAGATGACAGCAACTTTTAAGTGGGAGAATGAGTAAACAGTTGCAAATAGCACACAGTTTGTATAAACCTCCGGTGTTTTGATTTTGTCATGAACAACTACAAAGTAATTTGGTCCATGCCGGAAGTAACTTTCATATCTGGTGTACCAGACTTTACCTACAAAACCTCCAAATTTTCACTACAACCTTTACTGTTCTATTGCACAGAAAGCCAAACAGACTGAGCACAAGCTATAAAAACCATATCAAGTTAACTACTAGTGTTTTCTTGAAACATAACAGCATAAAACAATTAAGGAGGTATTATTTTGCTGCTTACCTGCTGTGAAAGTGTTGAAGGTACAGGTGACGCATTGTTGTCACCTCGTGTGTACCTGCCATCTGACATTGAATACGCTACACTAGCAAGGCCACCTTCCCTCCCCGTAGAGAGGCTCGTCGGCGCCTGGAAGCTCATGTCATAATAGCCAGGGGCCTATAAAAAGTACACCTTTATTTACACACAGTCTCCTTCCAAAATGTCTACACGAAGGAACATTAAAACGTGAAAACTACAAACATCTGGAAAGTGAGGGGGAGGGAGAAATATTTCTCCCACCAGTGCACAGAAGATTGGCACAAATTTATGGAAATGACCTACAAATATCTGAAATCAAATGGACATAAAATCTGGAAAGTATTAAAGGGGTCATATTATCCTGTACTAAATTATGTGGCAATATTTGAACCGATATCAGCTTGTTGAGTTTATTTCCAAAATATTCTCTTCTTGTTTTCACAATTTACAACTATAAATCTTTCATTGTCTGGTCATTCTACAATTTTAATATGAAAAACACTGTTTAATATGCAAGGTAAATTAAGTTAAGTAGTTTCTATTTATGTTGCCGAGTTACCTTGTCAATTTCTTACAAAAACAAATGGTACTGATAAAAAAAATGAAATAAGTGAACAGCATTGTCATCATTGTGTTGGATAAAGAATGAGCTTGTTGGAATGGAACAACTGTGCAATTGTGACAACAAAACTTACAAGCAAAATTTGAAGTTTCAAGTTATGTAACAACCCTGAATGTATATTAAAGGAAATAATATGAAGTGGAAGATGCATAGTGATGAACTTCAGGTTTTGATGTCTTGAGAATGTCAGCATTTTATGATATGCAAAATGCTTGGCTTTACCCTAGTTGTTGCTTTTTTATCAGCAGACATACAGATGATTTACACCAGTGGTCACCTAACTTTGGTCCACAGGCCGCATATGGCACAAACCAAGTATTTTTGGTTCTCAGCTATACTTTATACTGTAATAATGTTCACCTAACAGCCATCGGTTGAATCCAAAAACTCGAACTTGTGTTGAGGGCTTCCAAAGAGTTAACCTTTATGCTCAGTTGTTGTTGTTGTGGTCTTCAGTCCTGAGACTGGTTTGATGCAGCTCTCCATGCTACTCTATCCTGTGCAAGCTGCTTCATCTCCCAGTACCTACTGCAGCCTACATCCTTCTGAATCTGCTTAGTGTATCCACCTCTTGGTCTCCCTCTATGATTTTTACCCTCCACGCTGCCCTCCAACGCTAAATTTGTGATCCCTTGATGCCTCAAAACATGTCCTACCATCCCTTCTTCTAGTCAAGTTGTACCACAAACTCCTCTTCTCCCCAATTCTATTCAATACCTCCTCATTAGTTATGTGATCTACCCATCTAATCTTCAGCATTCTTCTGTAGCACCACATTTCGAAAGCTTCTACTCTCTTCTTGCGTAAACTATTTATCGTCCATGTTTCACTTCCATGCATGGCTACACTCCATACAAATACTTTCAGAAACGACTTCCTGACACTCGATGTTAACAAATTTCTCTTCTTCAGAAACGCTTTCCTTCCCATTGCCAGTCTACATTTTATATCCTCTCTACTTTAACCATCATCAGTTATTTTGCTCCCCAAATAGCAAAACTCCTTTACTACTTTAAGTGTCTCATTTCCTAATCTAATTCCCTCAGCATCACCTGACTTAATTCGAATACATTCCATTATCCTCGTTTTGTTTTTGTTGATGTTCAGTAACAAATAAAAATACTTGCAGAAATAGTGATATTTTAATATGTACTTAATAAAATTAAGGTTGAGGATGTGTGAGGGGAAATATTTTATTGTTTGACTGAGTCACTCAAATGAGTACAGTACAACTGACATTTGGCTGAAACTGGCCAATTTGGTTGTGGTGACACATGCACCTGTAGCATGACTTGACGTCTAGGTTATGTTGAAGTGCAGCAGTTTGGTTGTAATTTGGCAAAGCAGACAAATGTAAATACCAAATAAAGGTTGTGGTAATTGACTGACATGTATGGTAGCCTAATATTTACATTTGCATCACAGTACTTACTTGTGGCAAGGAACATAAAATTAAATCAAGGTGGTGATAATCCAACAAAATGAGTAGAAGATAAATGACATTTGTGACTGTTGCATACCACAAAGTGCCTTTAAATGTAAATACAGTTACTGTTATTGATCAATTAATCATCTGCTCACAGAGAAAACACAACATTTCGTCACACAACTACAGTATCACGACTTTGGGGTTGCTGAAGGTGGCAGCAGTGTGAAACCCTTAACATAGCTGGTATATTGGGAACCAATAACATACTAATTTATCTAAGTTATCAACTGATACCAAGGTTGCTACCTACGTGGCCTGAGGCGCTGACACTCGTCAGTATTGGCTCTCAAGCAAAAATGTTTGACGACCACTGTTTTACACTGTCAAGAAAAATATATCTATTGCACTGTGTTTTGTGTTAGCCTGAAGCAATAAAAAGAAACAATTTTTGAAAAACACATTCTCTTGTGTAAAATCTTGGTTAAATAGAAGAAAAAAAACCTAATTTTCTCTCTTATATTAAAAAAAAAAAGATCCTTAAGGAATGGAGAAACAAAGTGTGTCCTTGTGAAGCAGCTACACCTTTGCATAACTGGATGTTCTGTAACATATTTGTGAAAGGTCACACTGAATGAGATGTCAAGACAATTATCATAGTTCTTTTGCTATTTAAACAGCTGCTCCCTTTATTTAGTGTAGAGTATGTGTGGCATGAAAATAGTTCTTTCTCTCTTTCATTGTTTCATGTATTACAGTTCCCATCAGAAATTCTGTACGTGTACCTCCGGGAAGGAAATCTGTTTAGACCAATTGTAGCTGAAGAAAATCAATTTTTGTCCTCATGGGTTAGATAAAGCTGAGGAAAATATTAATTCAATAGTAGTAATCTGCGAGTGTTTGTTGCAAAGTTCAAAGTTAGTCTTAGTTAACAACAGCAATAAAGCTCAAAGGATTAGGCATAGGAAACCTGGAGAAGCCTGATGGTAACAGCTATAAAATTATCAGTTAAAAAAAGTAAAGACACAAAAGAAGAAAACTAATAGACATGTCTATTGCCAAGATAAGTACAATTTTACTGCACACAAAACACTATTCATTCTATGAGTATCAATACACGCCGGTCAATAAATAATACTGAGACAGTAAACGGTGGGTACAGTGGAGGGAGGAGGGAGGAAGGAGTCAGAACTAATTGATGATACTGCCACAAGGAGAAGGCAAAAGCACTACTTCTAGCTTACCTGTAAATGTATGTGTACCCTAACACCAAGACTTCTGTTTGATGCATTATGGTCTTCAGTGTAGCCTTATGTATCCACCTTCTGGATATTTTCTGTTGTCTACCCACCTTCAGTTAGGTCATTGTTTCAATCTTTTCTTATCTTGGAATCCAAGGAAGAACTTCCTTGATTCACCTACTGCCCATTCCACCAGGCTAAATGCTGTCCAACACCCCCTCCCCCCCAAAAAATTCTTTGCTGTTACAATCACATCTTTAACCGAAGTCAGTTCCTTGAACCATTTGCTTGTTTTCCTGGCCCTCTTTCAAAATTTCCCAACATTCATTATTCTACTCCTTGCTGAACAACCCTCATGTTTTGAAAGTTATGCACATTAAAAATGTATGTCTCACTGCCACAACTTTTCAGACACACCAAAATCTTGGACCTGAAAATTCTACATAGTTTACTAAAAAAATAACCCAGAAATTTCTATTCTTCTGTTTATTTCTTTTTATGTTCATGCAGCAGCCAAATTCAACTAAAAACAAAAACTTATCACGGACAATTTCCTTTTCATTATTATTACAGTTGATTCACAGTCCAGCTTTCAAAATAACTATATTAAGTTCACCCATTTGTTGCTGAGGTGAATAACTAATAAGTGATGCAGACTATACTTCTTGCTGTATGAACATTAATATTTCATCCCATTCATTTCAGAAGTATGTGGGAAATGCTTTTACAATTCTGTGGGAGCTCCAATATGCATAATTTTATCTGCTCATCGTTTGGGATAGATACATATGGGAATATTAGTAGTTTGTCGAAAGGTGATTATTGAAATTTTCTAAGACTGGTCTTGTGAGATGTATTGCACCTTTCTTGGGATGTTTGCCAGTTAAGATTTTTTAAACATTTTTGTACAGAAGCATAGGTCATCCTCATGTTTCATATGCCAAACTGCAGTTTCTTAGTGTCCTAACAACGAATCAGAATATTTTCAAAGTTGTCTCAAACCCAGTTAGATATCTAATAGGAATGAATCTTGTTTAGGAAGTGTTGATGTGACAGTGAATTAAACACCTTTCAAAATTCTAGGCATTTTGTATCAAACTGGCACTGATGACATAGTGTGTGAAGAACGAGATACAAGTTTTGTATAAGTGAAATTTTCGGTAGCCATGATGATTTGTACGGAGAAGTTTAAATCATCTTTTCTCTTTCAAATCTAAATTTCTCACTGTTCTAATGAAGTGTAACAGAAGCTGTAGGTTTGATGCCTATATTCTTCAGTATGCTAATGTATGCCAGATGTTCTGTCTCTTTAGGACTGTTAGTAAAGATTTCGCTGAAAGAGTAAAAAGTTACTTGTTATCCATCACTGCTGCCAGTTGTCAGGAAATTTTACTGAATGGATTATAGCAAGTTTTCAAAGTTCCCAAACCATCAATAAAACAAGTTTTGCAAAAATTGTGAAATATACACTGACGGCAATGATCACTTAATTTTGAGTTGTAGATGAAGAAAATTTTGTGTGAAGGATGAAACAATTGTGCACTTTATCATTTATAACTTGTGGACTGTCCTGGTGGTGGGGTCAACTTCTGAATTCCTACACTGCTTGGCGTTTTCAACTCATCTTTTAAACAATAAAAAAACTAAGAACAATAGGCGCAAATTACGGGCCTGCCACTTTTCAAGTAATGTATGAGGATTATATCCTCAGATCTCCCCCCCCCCCCCCCCCCCAACACACACACACACACACACACACACACACACACACACACACACACACACACACACACACACACACACACACACAAAAAGGGTGGCCACTTACAACTAACCAGCTGAAAAAAATTCTATGCCATCTTCTTCCCTGTCTAACTGAACTGTCACCATTATTATGACTATGTTTCAACTACGATGAGTAATGGCAAAAGCATATTTCCTTCACAGCCATGAAACAGTCCAGTACTACAGATTGTGATTAATTACCACCAAACACTATGATTTTGCTCAACATCCAACAATTTGGAATCAACTGTAAACACGGTTCTTTTCCATTTCCAGTTTTTCACACACAGTTTTGTGTACTAATTTGAGCTTCCCTCACATGTAACTGGCAGCCCCATATACATACATTTATTTCTTCAACAATCTCATTTACAATGGTATTAATGGAGTAGTTGGAGAGTTTTTCATCAATGGTGATGTGTATATTTGTTAATCCAAAGTAAACGCTCTTCATAAAATTCAATTCTGATCCATACAACAGTCCAATCCTTTAAATGGATGTGGTTAACAAAAGCATGAGACACCATATTTACGCGACTGTAAGATGATGTTTTTTCCCCAAATTTGTCAACTGAAAAATACAGGTTTCTCCTAAATTTGAAAATTCTTGCTAAGTCCAATGTTTTTACTTTGTGTTGTAGATTACTACAACAGTAATCTTATATTTACAGATGAAGCTTTGACCATTTATCATCCTGTGTGCACTTAATTTGAAGAATTCGTGAGGGTTGAAGGGCGAACAGTGACAGCAACAGCTTGGCCGAGCACAAAGACAAATGCGGGGAGGGAGTGATGAGTGGAAACATTTCAATGTGCTGCCAAACATGGGAACGTATACAATGGAACTTCACTTTTTATGAACATCTACTATGTTTAAACTGCAGTATCTCTGAATTCCTTTGTAGTCTAAACTGAATTGACTTCAAAATTGGACAAATACTCAACAACAGTATATATTTTTACAAGAGACACATTAATGCTAACAAAAATATGTTTGCACAGAACACTAGGAAAGTGACACAACAAATGAAACACGAACTTCAACAACAGTGCTGCAGCTGCTTTGCTATACAGCACTGCTGACTTTCGAGGTTTGTTACAGTGTTGGATCTGGAGTGGTACAATTTCTGTCAAGTCACCTGTATAGAGCCAATGTATTGTTGTCATTCAGTTTGCTGATATTGTCAAGCACTGTAAGAACTGTAAATTATGGCAATTGATAAGGGACACAAATTACAGCCATGCATGTTGAGGAACATGCACCCACAAGTTCACGATTCACAACTGGTTCATATAGACAATACAACACTAACTTTAAGTTAATGGTGATTCTTGAAGCAGAGGGCACAAAGTAATGTGCAACAGGAACAAAATTTGGCATCACAAAAGCAAATAATAATAATAGGTGATTTCAGTTAAAGACAAACTTAAAGAACACGAGTTCTACACAACGAATTTTCACGTGGCCGAAGCAAAGAAGGTTACACAAATTGGAGCAACATGTTGCGCAGTACTTGCAACAGAGATACATTGAAGGCATCCCAATTACTTGAGAAAATATCCGAATCAAGGCATTCGAGCTGTGTGTCATGTAATACAGAGCAAGTACTGGCTGCTGTGTGAGGATGATGTATAGAGCAAGGTTTACATTACAACGTAGAACAATGTTAGCTCAGTGACTTCCAGTGGCATTCAACGAAAAACTACTTGCTTTCAGTGTCATATTAACAATTTAAAGAAACGGCATGACTACTTGCTATGTCATATGATCAGTACAAATCAAAAACCTGTTTACTTTGATATTCTGTTAAGTATTAATGTTGATGTGAAGGGTGTTAAAAGTGTAATTAAGAAGCTCTGGCAATGAGAGAGACACAACAATTATACTGGCTGCACTAGCAGATGGAAAGAAGCTCCTCTCATATGCAATTCTTCACAGGAAAACTTACTGAAAGAAAATCTGCCTGCAGGACTTCAAGAAAAGGAATGGATGACAAATGGGCTGGTGCTAGGTTCGTTGAAGATTGCTTGGAATGGAATACTAGGCTCTTTGCTTAAGAGAAGGAATATGTTACATGCTGCGGTTTTTTCATTAGCCTCCTCACCCAACCCAAAACTGGTAATGATTCTTGGCAGCATGATCCCACAATTTTAAGTAAGGGATATTGTTGTGACACTTAAGGTTCACCTGCAACAGCTTTACAGTGTGTGGCTTCTTCAAGGAGGCAATGAATCCTTACTATCTGGAGCAGAACCTCTATTCAGGATTCAAGAAAGTGCTGCATATCCAAAGATATGGATGGCTCAAAAGACTTCATGCTATGGGAAGAGGATCAGGAAGCAAGAAATGTCAATAGGCTTGCAAATGAACATGTTGATGCCAGTGATTATGATTAAAAAGAGTGACACCACAATCAACTGGCTTAAATAGTAATCAAAATAAGGAAATCAATGTAAATATTGGTGCAAATCATATCTTTTAGTTTATAATATGTATTATGTTATCTTTTTAAGTACATATCAATAAAACACCATGAAATTTTGATTACCCAAAATATGTTACAGATAAAAAAATTATCAAGGAGCCTCTTAAGAAAAAGGGGGTCATCTTCATTTTCAGTCACCTTCTGGTCAGGTAAATATGGCAATCTTTGTTTCACAGCTGCTGCTGTAATGGTCACTTCAGATGGGTATCAGCTTTTAACTGCCTGATACATCTGGTTGAAACTTTGTTTATAACTGCTCCAAAAATCACACACACTGATAGCAATTCTATTTGACAAAATTTTCTCCCATTTCACAGAAATTTACCTTCTTTAAATATTGAAATTTTGAATTACTCACCATGTGTGGTATCCTCTGTTGCAGCAATTGGATTTCTTCAAAACTATATACAGGCTGCTGGAAGTAAGGTAAGCCACCTTGGCTCATTATGTATTGTGGAGTACTAAGCATAGGAGGAACACCAGGAGGTATGTTAGGCACAACACTGCTCTTTCCAGTAATTAAAGACACACCTGTGGAAAATAATATCAACATGACAATAGCAAAAATCTAAATTTTAATTTTACAAACACACATTTATGCTTTTAGAAAAGTATACTGGAAACCAACCAGTTGAGCTGGTAACTTTGGTAGATGTGGTGTTTACAGTCTGGTTAGTACTAACCAGCCCCAAGGCTGGTGCTGCATTAACACTGGATGACAGACCACTGTTGGCAGTGGTTACATTTGTACTACTAAGGCTGGAGCTTGAAGTAGTAGTTGCATCATACTGAAAAAAGAAAAGAATAAAATATAGTCTTACACACACACACACACACACGGGTTAACAAGTAATAGACAAAACTTTCATACCCAAACTAACTTTCATTACATTCAGCAGTATTTGACAACTAACACACTGGGAGCTTTCCTAATGATGCCTGAAGTTACTAATTCTGTTACTTGCTATTTGTGATTGTCTGCTGCCCCTTGTCCAGCAAAAGACTTTTATCTCTTCATACGAGTGTAGTTTAACTACAATGATTATCTTTTTTGTAAGAAAGATGTGAGTTTGTAAATACTTTAGGAGTAAAGAAGACAACTAACTCACTGGAAAGCAGAAGCATGAGTCATTGTCAGGTGCACACAAAAAAAAGGGTCAGAAAACTTGCAATCCTATCTGAGGCTAGAGTGCAAATACACCCACAGAAGTGGCACCCACCCAACACAACTCTCAATCTACCCTAGTCCTCTTGCCAAACTGCACTCCTGGCATTGTAACCAACCTGCACTATGCAGGGACACAGGTGTGTGTGTGTGTGTGTGTGTGTGGAGGGGGGTTGGCGGTAGTGGCATGCATGGTGCCTGTCTACAACTGCTTGGAAAAGAATCACTCCAAAATCTAGAAAGTTCTCTGTCTTTTTTTTGTGCACGTCCATCACCGGTTCAATGCTTCGGCTTTTTGGAGAGTGGTCTTTACGTCTATAGTGTTTACATTCTACCTGCATGTTTCTACATAATTAAAGATTTCAGTTTTTTATTTGCAAGGAAGTGTACAGTATTAACTACTAACTTCCATTCTAAAATAGATGCTACATTTAACAATGTAATTTAAACTGGAGAATTTCACAAAATTATGTTTTCATGGATTTTTAATCTTGTTAGAATTTATGTCAGTATCTTCAGTGATTGCGCTTGGCATTTAAGGCATATTTCATTTCCTTCTGGTGGTTAAATTCTAACAAATATTTCTTTTGGAGGGGGAAAAAAGGTTTCTTTAGTCACCCATTAACAGAAAATTATTAAGAAAAATTAGTTATGAATTTCACAATCACTATCAAATTAATAATGTCTTTGGACTTGTCATTTCTACGTCTTATGAAGGATTTTTTACAGCAGAAACACATTTCTGTCTATGGATACGACAATAACACATCCATAAACAGTACACTCAATATCAAGATTGTCAACAGATGCTTCCAGGAATTAAACCCATCATGTCAAAATGTATTACCCATATTGCAGTTCTCGATGAAACCTGACTCAATTTGACTTTCATCTAAAATGTCACTTCCTGTTTTAAAGACACACTGTTCCTCAGGTGAAAATACACTATAACCTAGTGAAAGTACATTTTTTTTCCGTGTTAGGTGACAATATTCATTCCCTTGGAGCTATAAAACTTGTCAATCCATTTCAATGTTGAAGGCTTTATAATCTGGCCTAGAATTTCCCTGCACTTAAAAAAAAAGTTTTGGAAAGATCTTTGATGAGTGGAAATACTGGCACTGCATATTTTCGTATTACAAAAGTATAAACACGAATTCCACCAAATACCACACATTAACTTTCAACACACATTAACTTTCAAAGCATTATAATCGAGATAGCGATGCGCTTTGGTCAGCCAATCATAACTCATGTCACGTGATCTCGTGAGCCAGTGACAGCAGATATTCAGAGCATAGGACACACGATATAATCAGCCAATAGCCAACATCATTGTTAAGTAGTGCAAACAATAAAGAGAAGTTAACAGTCTAAATTAATATACATACACTAGAGCTCCAAGAAAAACTAAGCTTTCACATATAATATTGGTCGTCAAAATTTTTTTGATTAAATTGCAGCAGCTGAATATTTCTGACAAGCACAATCATAAATTTCATTGCTGTGCACCAAACATTTTGTGGATTACCTGGTTGAGTAAACATTCCATCAACCACTTTGAATTTTCCACAGAAAAGTCAATTACAGGAGAAACTGCTCAAAGACTCACTATGCATTTCTTATGGGTACTTATACTTTTGCCGTATTTTTCATACTAAATATGAAAAACCTTGACACTTGGTCTTTTTTTTGGCGTGTGTTACCCTTTATGATATAACAAACACAAATTTGCCAGAAAAATTTAAAATAATGGCATAAGTGGCTGGTCTTCTGGAGCCGAATTTTTCTAAGTGGCTGGTCCTCAGCGTTCAGTTTTGAATGACAGTCTAACATTCTGTTATTTAAGAAATTCATCGCACATTCTCACATGTAACATAATTCATCCTGCGTAAAAGGAAATTTACTCAAAGTAATGCTTCCCAAACTACAACTTGCAGTATTTTCCAGCAACCTGTTAGAAATGTAAACAGTTATGATGTCACATGGGTTGGGAAGTCTCCCCTGACTTGGGGTTCTGGGTAACTTTTCCAAGGTCTACCCCTTTTCCTAAACCTCAATGGTCCTTTTCCATCACCCCTCTTTGTTCCCCTTCAAACCCTTCTGGCAGAAGGAGCCACTGGTTCTGTAAGGCTGCAAACTGCAATACCTTTTTATATGTGTGTTTTTCTGCTGCCACTTGGTGAGCAGATTTTATTATTCATCACATTACATTACATAAAAACGATAAATATCAAGGTGGCACACCAAAAGCATCATATGCCCAAAATTTATTTACTACACATTACTACAATAGCAAAACACAGTAAGCAGCTGTATAGCTGTCTTTGTCACTTGACCAATTGATGAACATTTCTTGCTGTGAACAGCCAATAAGAGAGACTTATTTCAACCAATCATGGTCAGCTTGTTTCATAGGTGTACTCAACCTGCAGTGTACAGTTGCTGTAGCATTTGGTACTAGTTCGTAAAAAAATGGATTTCAAGACAAAATTGTGTTCTTGCAATCCATTTGAAGGAGGAGGTCACACAAGAACACAGAAGAATTCAAAAAGTGGATGATAAAGAAAGTGTCCTAACCTAATGTTAGGTGGAACACTTTGCAGTGAAAGTAAGAAAGCATTTTAGGTGGAACACTTTGCAGTGAAAGTAAGAAAGCATGTATAATGAAACCCATCAATCCCTGTAAATGTTGCCTCAGCAGTGCTAGGTACTTCACAGAAAATTTAGGTGAATATGAAATAGCATCAGGTGACACTTGATTCTTTAAAGTATTGCCCTTCAGTATTTAGGTGAATCCCCTGTGAAGAAAAAGAGGCTTCAGAGTAAAAGAAAGCACCCACCGCAAAAACTGAAAAATGTTGCTTCAGTGTTGGAGCATGCTTACATGGCACAACTGGAAAGAGAACAGAGTGTGAGAAAACAGTTCAACGAGTTCATGATTTTTTTAATGTGATTATAAAGTAAGCCATGTGATGCAAGGAAGAAAAGACTGCCTGTGAAAGAAAATTGAATTAAAGTACATAAGCAGAAGCAGCTAGTGGTGAACAATCTTACGGAATTATAAGCATATTTCAAAGGCACATACCCAAATGTAAATAATGGATTCTCAACATTTTGAGAGATGCAATCAAAGCACTGTGTTCTTACAAATGGCAGTGGGTCCCAAGCAGTTTTAACTCTCACTTCAGAATTTTAAGTAATTGTTGAAGGGTGTAAACTGAAAGTACTAATTAACTGTGAAGAACATACATTCATGTCATACAAGCACTGTGAAGTATTTGTATATGCAATCTTACACTTCCAGTATGTTTATTAAATGTGTGTCCCTATTGTTCAAGTGCGACAAGACTGACTGATTACCTGTTTGAACTGTGTGGTACGAATTGCACTGACAAAATTACAAGTAAGTGTTGGTTAACAACAGGTAGGGTAGTTCTAGTGACTGTAACAAAATCAATAGATGACTTCACTGAGGTATCAAGTGTACAACAGCTCATACCACACTCATTTATCATCGAGCATCATTCATAGTTCTGTAAAATCAATACAGAAGAACTCTCACAGTATGTGAATATCTTGCTGTTTGTGATTTTGCAGAGAATGGCTCCTTCACCATTCGGGATGAAGCACAGAGATTTCAATGGAATAATTCACAGGTTACAATTAACCCATCTGTTGCAACAGTTGTTTCAGTGGGACAGAGAAAATAGTCCTCCTTGTGTCTTCCATTATACATTAACTTCCCACCATAAAGACACTGCCAAGCTGAAGCAATGTTTCAAGAATACAAGAATAATTCCAGGCACCCAGAAGTTTCATTGTGTAATAACTTTTAACAAACATATAGTACAAACAAGGACATATTTTGCTTCTTTATTGAGCACAGACGAGACAGTGACTGTCCTGCTTCTTTAGTGAGCAGAGACGAGGCAGTGACTGTCATAGTGAATTAAATGCTGTTAACAGACATACATGGAGTTTTTGCCTGTATGTACAACAGTCATTGGTGGGTCACACAAGTGTTGCAGACTTACGAAGAAACAGGTGAAGTACGGACCAGTTTCTTGCATCCACAAGGACCATCTCCATCATTTGTGTTTCCTGCCAAACCTGACACTTCTATTATCAGAAGTGACATTCTCGCTAGAACCAGTGACACCAACTGGAAGGAGATACAGTCTCCCTGCATCAGATCTGGTGAACATTAACTACTTAACTGGAGACTTGTGAGACAATATTTTACCATATTTTATTACCTTTTCATACAAGTTGTACTCTACGTGCTTCATAATACCACTACAATAATATAATCCATATTTTTTGTACAACATTAATTAATTGAAATTTTTAATAACTTGGGTTTCATATTTATATGCTATCTTCTGCATTTTGACAACATACTGATACGGTCAGAAAAATTTTTCGGGCATGATACCTTTGGTGTGCCATCTTGATGTTTACCATGTTACACATTGGAACAATACATTTTTTTTTTCAATAAACCAAAGATGTGGTGTTTTGAGACATTCAAGTTCAAATTGTGAAGTCAATGATATAGAATGTGAAAATTCTTGGAAACCTGCCATGTTGCATATCAATGTAAAGATCTACTTATGAGCTTTTCAACAATACAAGTTTCATTGCTATATATGGACTACAACCAGAATTATAGTCATTTATGTTCAGGCACACACATGTAATTTTCACACAATTTGCAAACTACGCAGACCTGTAACTATCTTCACAACTGTCATAAAGCTCTGCAAATTGAGTTTCCATCTCTTACCTAGATCATTGAATGCAACAAATATGAAAGAAATCTGAAATGGTTAGGCTGAAAATGTCACTTTCTATATTGGATTGACATGGAATTACTCATTTTATTAATTTCTGTTTATACCAACTATACTGAATTGAGAAAATATTTGAGTCCTTTACGTGAGTAATTGCTGGTTGGGTAATTTCTACCTGATATATTAATTTTCTGCAGCTGAGAAAGTCATTTGGAAATGTATGTAAAGTTTAACTTATGCATTACAATTAATTTCCTTATGCATTCACAAACATAAGCAAATATTTGTGCTGCATCTGTAATAATATGCATATCTGTAATACTGTTTACAATTTTGTCTCCTTAGTATAACAAGTTTTTATTATAATTGCTTTTTTTAGCTTTATTCAGTTTGCATAGGCACTGACATTGTTATGTTCTATGCTTTAAGGAAAAATTTGATTACTTATATAAGGTTCTCAGAACAGTTTTATAGTTTGTACCTGAAAATGTATGGACTAATTTATACTTTACTACAGGGCTATTACAAATGATTGAAGCGATTTCATAAATTCACTGTAGCTCCATTCATTGACATATGGTCACGACACACTACAGATACGTAGAAAAACTCAAAGTTTTGTTCGGCTGAAGCCGCGCTTCAGGTTTCTACCGCCAGAGCGCTCGAGAGCGCAGTGAGACAAAATGGCGACAGGAGACGAGAAAGCGTATGTCGTGCTTGAAATGCACTCACATCAGTCATAACAGTGCAACGACACTTCAGGACGAAGTTCAACAAAGATCCACCAACTGATAACTCCATTTGGCGATGGTATGCGCAGTTTAAAGCTTCTGGATGCCTCTGTAAGGGGAAATCAACGGGTCGGCCTGCAGTGAGCGAAGAAACGGTTGAACGCGTGTGGGCAAGTTTCACGCGTAGCCTGCGGAAGTCGACGAATAAAGCAAGCAGGGAGCTAAACGTACCACAGCCGAAGGTTTGGAAAATCTTACGGAAAAGGTTAAAGCAGAAGCCTTACCGTTTCAAACTCATTGATGGGGACATGCTGCGCCGAGTGTGGGAGGAACTTTATTATCGGCTTGATGTCTGCCGAATCACTAAAGGGGCACATATCGAACATTTGTGAATGCCCAAAAAAACTTTTTGAGTTTTTGTATGTGTGTGCAAAGCATTGTGAAAATATCTCAAATAATAAAGTTATTGTAGAGCTGTGAAATCGCTTCAATCATTTGTAATAACCCTGTATTTATTACCATGTTACTAGATTTAAAGTTCGGCAATATCAATATCGTTAGCATTCTAATTGCAACTAATGTATTATTCAGTAATTTTTGTGTTCTTAATTATGGTTTATGCTCTGATGCTTGTAAAAATTGTGTCTGTGAGACACAGTTTTATTAATACAAACGTGATACACTCTCCCACCTCACACGCAGCTATAAGTGAAAAGTGGAACTGTGTATCAGTAGTACTGCAAAAATTTCTGACTGTACTCTTTTTAACAATTCTGTACTTAACCATATGCACTAGTGCATGTAAGGCCGAACTACAAATGACTGTATATGTATGTTTCGTAGATACCTGATCTGCTTTTGGCTATATGAGGTTTTTTTATTGTCTATTATTACTGTTGCTCTCACACTTACTATTAATCCATGCATATGACATTTTTGTCGTGTCCACCGGTGACCAAGCAATGTATAAAAATTATAAATAAATGATTTCCATTTTATACTATTTACAAGGATGATGTATCTACAACCACTGGAAGTAATCACGGTCTTACTGAGAAAATACTACATTCATTGCAATTGTGGAGACATATATTTTGGCTTCCATTTAATTCTGGTGTATTATCCATTGTTGTGGATCCTACAAAGTGACCTTTCACAATATCTTATAAAATTCTGCTGTTCTGCGCAGGGAGGGAAAACATATGCCTGCGCACGCTGTCTTTCATACATTTTAGCAAGCCAGTAAAGATACATCAATCATAATGTTCCAGATCTTCGTTTATGGCTATTTGATAAGTTAAGCAAAGGTAAAACACCACGTCTGCAAAACCTATGGTGAAAACTTACTAGAACCTGAATGAATACTACTGTTGTTTAGTCGTGCATGCCTCATCACTGTCTCTTAGCCATGTTTTTGCTGTAACTACCAATTTTGTGTGTGCACTACTTCATAGTTTGTGCATGGACTTTGCGCTCGATTCAGCCACTAGAGGCCACCCAGCCTGCTGATACGACAGCAGTTGTGTGCGCAGCCTGCTGGCTGTGCCCCTGTTGGAACTAATGTCTACATAGGCCAGAGCACAAGACTCCATCGACCACTTTTGTATTGCTAATTGTATTGCACCTTGTCTTTCATGTGTTTGTACTGTTCAAGCAATAAAGTACAGCGTTCTTGGGTTAGAACACTTTGGCAACTAATACTTCAGTCATTGGTTCTCCGAGTTTAATTTCCATTGAGGCAGTGCTTAAATCTCTTCCCAAGAAACAGCAGGCACTGACAGTTGCTATTTCTAGTTTAACAACTACAATGGCACAACCTGCAGCTCCGCCAACAACATATCTGCCACCATTCCCTGTGTATAGCGATGCAGCAGAAGACTTGGACACTTAATACAAAAGCGACTGCTGCAACATTTCCAGGCACTTGGGGTAATAGACTTAAACTTGTGCAAAGAACCTTTTTTTGTCATGGATTTCACCTCATATTTATCAGTTGTGTCAGCTCACCCCCTTACAAGAATCTGAAAGTCTTTCTTTTGATCAGACATGTGAGCAACTTTCTACCTATCACCGTAAACATACCCCGAGTTATTGCTGCTCATATGGAGTTTTACCACTGCCAAAAACAGCCAAAACACTCATACAGGGAATGGGCAGCAGAACTACGTGAATTTAGCCGTAGTTGCAATTTTGTGACAAATATTCATAAGGAATTCTGTGCAGATCAACTGGTCTGTGATGCAATCATATGTTTTGCTCTTGATAGACAAGTTCAAGAGCGAGCTCTACTGTATGAAAATCCTACGCTTTAAGAAATATTGAACATAGCTCACCGATTTGAAGTTTCACACGCTGCAGGCAGGCAGTCAGTCAGTAGCCTGTATCAGTTCCTCTCAATACTCTCACCCTACAGTTCGCAAGGGAACACAGACACTATTGCAGCAGTCCAGCAGACATCTCGGCATTGTTAGGTAGCCACAACAACAACAGTCTGGGTCGCAACAACAACAGCCTTATGCTCCACTGCCTTCATACCCATACTGCTTCATTCAATATGAACGGACTGTGTGTCCTACATACAGGCAACGTGTAATAGTTGCCACAAAACAAAACAAAAAATATTGCTTCTGTATATAACTCCTTTCTAAACCTGAGTGGGAATGAAATGAACATGCATGTGGAAAGTGTTTCAGCAGTGACAGTGTTCAAAGCAAGTTATACAATGACACGTGTGTGTGTGTGTGTGTGTGTGTGTGTGTGTGTGTGTGTGTGTGTGGACACAGGTGCAGCAGTAATGTTGGTGAATTCTCCTCAGACTTATATGGATTTGGGTTCTCCCCCTCTGAATCCAGTGTCACGTAGGCTAGTGAGTTGTAACTAACAACCAAGTCTCGTTTTTGGACAGTTTTCTGCAGTTTTAGTCACTTGGGCACCCATCCTTGCTAATAAGACGCTGTCTTTGAAATTCAGTTATTTTTATGTCAACTGTGAAATAAAATTTTCAGGACGAGGTAGTGGTGGGCGAGGACAGAACTGATTGCTGGCACTCTCATTAGCTCATAATGTAAAGCAAAAATCACATTAAATGATCAAACCTGGGGTTCCTTCGACGATGTGCCCAGGGCTGATGCTAACTTAACATGACCCTGTCCTTGGGTTCCTGTGGGTGTACCATAATTGTTCTGGTACTGAGAAGATGCACCTGTTCCAGCATATGCTGCTGACGCCAAAGCTGAAGTACCATATGGTGCAGGCTGATACGCTGGTTGAGCAGGAAACGCAGCTGCAGCAGCTGTCTGTTGTGCCACAACTCCTGGATATGGTGCAGGCTGGTAAGCAGCTGCAGCCACAGCAGCTGCTGATGCTTGCTGGTGTAAAAGAGGCATATCACAAAATTGCATTGTAATAAAACATATGCAGTTCCTTCAACATATATATGATAATCATACTTAAAAATTCTGATCAATAAATTAGAATACGTGAAAGGTAAACACTCAGCTATAGCAGATTGGTGCATGGAGCACAGAAACACACAATAAAAAACAGCATTCACACTAGCTTACGAGCATTACATTCTTTTTAAGCATACAGAACCTGCACAGACACCCAAACCCACACCTCCAAGGCTACGGAAGTGTGTGTTTGCATGTCTGTGTGGCTGCATGTGTGACTGTGTGTATCACTGCTTGAAAAAGTTCTAGTGCTCGAAAGCTAGTGTGAACACTGTTTTCTGTTACACATTCTGTGCTACACACACTGATCTACTATAGGTGAGTTATTGCCTTCAGCTTATTTTATGTACTGCTCCATTCAGGTATTTCCAATATCATTATAAATAAACTAGTTCCATGGCACATGAAGTATGAGATTAGAGGAAACGTATCCTCCACAAATAACATTTGGGCACGAGATTAACACATATTTGGGCATGTGAAATTGTTATAATATTCATGCTATAGGGAATTATAAAAATGTGTAATTAATTACCATATTTTACAATTTCATCAAATCACTTTAGGGGAGATGACTGCAAAAATCATGAAAAAATTTTTTGAAAATATTTTATTTGCTTATTTGGAAGTTCTTATAATTGGGATAATTATCTCATATTTTTACTTTGAAATTCTAACAACAAACGATAAAAAGAATATACAATCCAAAACACTGTAATGCACAACACCAACTTTTTAAGGTTTCCAGTGGAGGAACAACTTGCTTGTTCAATTCTGCCTGTGAACCTTGGATCATAGCTTTAGAACCCAGTTTCTCTCTCTCTCTCTCTCTCTCTCTCTCTTTCTTTCTTTCGCGCGCGCGCGCGCGTGCGCTGCACACGCCATTTTGTGGTGAGAGTAGTGCTTTAAAGAAGGCAATTCTGCTTGATGAACAAGTTTTGTGGTGTTTAGAGGAATCTGAGTGAAGTCTGAGTTACTGTGTCATTCTTTATGCAAGGTGAATATACTGAAACTTGCTTGAAGTGTCAAGGCCAGGTCAAGTATTTAAAATGTATAAGAAATCTCATCTTACCAATATAAAGAGGCAAAAGGTGTTGAGATTAGGGTTGGGCCTGCAGTTGCAAACATCAGCTTGTCCCTAAGTGCATCTGAAGTAAAACTTGAGATAGTTGTCGTGCCAGGAGGAGCAAATCACGACATAAATGCAGGTTTCAGAATTGTCAATCTGGAATTCGTAGCAGAAGCACTTAGGAAAACCTGCAAGTGCTCTGTTTGTGGAGCAAATTTGAATATGGTGGATGATGGAAAGAGAGAAGGTTTGGTTTGTACACTACACATTTTATGTCAAACCAATGATGGTGACATACCATTCAAGACACCAAAGGGCAATAACAGAATGTATGAAGCCAATATGAGGTTTGCTTATGGACCAAGATGTGTAGGACTTGAAAGAGAGAATAGAAACCTTTTATGTGGCATGATTAAGATGCCTGGTTCTCCATTAAAATTTCCTGCAATGAGCACTATTCTCCTCAATGCAGTTGCAAATTTAAGTTAAAATGGCTCTGAGAACTATGGGACTTAACATCTGTGGTCATCAGTCCCCTAGAACTTAGAACTACTTAAACCTAACCAACCTAAGGATATCACACGCATCCATACCCGAGGTAGGATTCGAACCTGCGACCGTAGCAGTCATGCGGTTCCGGACTGATGCGCCCACAACTGCTCAGTCACCGCGGCCGGCGCAAATTTAAATGAAGAGAATATGAAAATGACAGTTCATATGGCTAATCAAGAAAATTCTGATGTGCAAATAAGTACCTGTTTCCTGTGACAGTTACTTGACGAAGAGGGGACAAAGCAATGCGTGGAGTTTCAAAAGTCATTAGTGCTGACCAGGAAAATTATTACACTTGCTGGTAATGTCCAAATATTGTTCAGCACGTTCATTACACAAGAAATTTAACAATGCAGCAAGTAACACAATTGCAAAAAGCATGCAAAGCTGTTTGTAGCAGGAATTATTTAGGCTCCAGTGGTGAGACGAAGCCGCAGGCATGAAACTCAATTTTACATAGGTCTCTGCAAAAAGTTTGGAGCGTAATACATAAAGTATTTAGGAGATGGAGTCTCTAGTGCTTTCAAGACTGTAGCTGAAAGTAGGCCTTATGGAAAAGACTACAGTACCAAAAAACTGGAATGCTTAGGCCATATTCAGAAGAGGATGGAGGGGCGATTCAGAAGACTTGTTGCACACAATAAAGGTAAACTGCAGGAGGATAGAAACCCGCTGGGAGAAAGGCTAACAAAGAAGGGAATCGACAGCGGGTATATTGCAATGAGGTGACAAAATCCATGGGATACTACCAATATGCACGTATACAAATTATGCTAGTATTACATACACAAATTATAAAAGGACAGTACTTTGACGGATCTGTCATTTGTACTCAATGACTCTTGCGAAAAGGCTTCCGATGGGATTATGCCCACACGACGGGAATTAACAGACTATGAATGCGGAATGGTAGTTGGAGCTAGACACAAGGGATATTCCATTTAGAAAATCATTAGAGAATTCAATATTCCGCAATCCACAATCTCGAGCATGTGCTGAGAATACCACATTTCAGGCATTATCTCTCACCACGCACAATGCAGTGGTAGACAGCCTTCACTTGACAAGCTAGAGCAACAGCATTTGCATAGAGTTGTAAGTTCCAACATAAAAGCAACAATGTCTGAAAAAACTGCAGAAATCACTGTGGGACATACAACAAACGTATTTGCTAGGACAGTGCAGTGAAACTTGGCGTTAATGGGCTATGGCAGCAGACAACCTAAGAGAGTGGCTTTGCTAACATCACGACATCCACAGCAGTGCCTTGCCTGGGCTCATGACCATATCAGTTGGCCCCCCAACAACTGGAAAACAGTGGCCTGGTCAGATGAGTCCCGATTTCAGTTGGTAAGAGCTGATGGTAGGGTTCAAGTATGGCACAGACTCAAGTTGTCATCAAGACACCACGCAATCTGGTGGCAGCTTGCTGGCTCCATAAAGGTGTGGGCTTTGTTTACTTGGAATGGATTACGTCCTCTGGCCCAGAGTTCCCGGTTAAAAACACACTTTCTCCTGGGTGAAAACAAACTTTTTCCCTGTTAGCTGACAGTATATTTTCTCTTGCAAATGTATAACTTATCAGTCCCTTGAATGTTTTATACACGGGTATAGAATTTCCCGGTGCTTTAGAAAACTAAACACAGGGGAAAAAAACATGTTTTGAGAAGATCTTTGATGTGCAGCAACATATATCCTGTATATTTTCATATTACTACAGTGTAAATTCAAATTCCACCAAACAGCGCATGTTACTTTCCAAAGCATTGAAATTGAGATTGTGATGCACTTTTGTAAGCTAGTTATAGCTCATGTCATGTGATTTCGCCAGTCATTGACAGTGGGTATTCAGAGCGTAGGACACTTGCTGTAGTCAGCCAATGGCAACATTACTGTTAAGTAGCGCGAACACACGAACAGAAAAAGTTAATGGTTTAAATTAATATACATAGTATTGCTACACGAAAAGCAAAGCTTTCACATATAATATTGGTCTAGAAGATTAATACGCTGCAAGAGAAGCTAAGCTTTCACATATGTTTTCTTTTGTGCGCGTATTACAATTTAAGAGGTATCACACAAATGTGCAGGTAAAATTTTTAATAACAATATATAAGTCTGATCTTCTGGGCTCATCTAAATGGCTTGTCACCGAAGAGTTGATTTTTAAATGAGAGTCAAATGCTCTGTGATTTAAGAAATTCATCATACATTCTCGCACATAGTTTAACTTGCGTAAAGGGAAATTTACTTTGATGGTAACGCTTTTCAAACCATCAGTCGGAATATTTTCCCGTGACCTGTTAGAAATAGGTTCGCTTCTGCAGTTGCCAGAGAGCGTCAGATGACAGGTGCCACCACGCTTGCGCAGCTACAATGTCGTAGGGAGACCGTGCGTTCGCACATCTAAAACATTAAAGGATCATACATTATGTCATTAAAGAAACAAGGCATCAGAGGATACTCCAAGAGCATCGGAATTTTTTGACCCATACTAAAATGTGCACTTTTAAAGTGCACGTTTGTATGTCCAGATTGCCAATGAAGTAGGCCACAACCTGATATTAAGCTTTTCAATGTGGTTTTTGGGATGTAAATTTTCATGGAGTACCAGTACTGTGTTATCTCATTTTTGGTTCTTCATTATGGCATAATGCCATACGTGCTAGAAGTTGAAAACATGCACTTGAAATGCAGCGAACAATGTGTGGAATTAAACACTTCATTTAGAATATATTGTCTGCCTCAGTGGAAAAGATTAATAAAAGAAAATTTCTTTAGCAAACCAACAAAAATAACTTAATTGTTCTGCAAGGCAATTAATGCTTGACTGTCAATGGTGGAAATAAAATAAAATCTGCAACTAACAACACATTTTAGCCTTCCATAATTATGCGAATGTATTTTAATTGACTTGATAGTTTTTGACAGTTCCCAGCCACAGAAATCTGTTTTGTATTTATTTGATGTGAGAGCAGTAAACGAAGAGGAAACAGCAAAGTCACTAAATGTAAACACGGGTCACTTCCCCACTATAACTCAGACTGCTCTGCACATCAGCCCCGGATCCAAGATATTTCAGAACCGCGGCAATACCCCGCTACTCCCTCGAGTGTTTGAGATAGGACGTCTAAAATTTTTAAAAAAATCAAATTTTCAAAAATATGTTCATTTGGTAGCACACATCGTTCTGAAGAATCTGATGCATAAAACGTGTGTTCGAGGAAATGTAAGACATGTTAATTGGTCGTAAGTGTGTCAAAATGCAGTGCCACACCTCTTCACACAGCATTCTCCTATTGCATGTCACTGTATTTCGTTCTGTGGAATTGAAATGTGTATATTTTGTAATGGATGCCATCAAACCATATTCCGGACAATGGAAATTAAAATGTCCTGTGGCATCTCTCCTGCTTACAGTCGGCTGGTTTGACATCCTGCCGACTCTTCAGAAAATTTGCATTCTTTATTCCATATCAGTTAACAACTTGCTGCTTTGTGTGACATAAAATTAAATATAGGATACATAAACCCAGTAACACATTTCTTCAATCCTTAGCTCCTAGGATTTTTTTGTCTCTAATCTTGCTACAGCTTTACATGGTGAGCTTTCCTTTCTGCGAAAAAAATCTATTACCTCATCAAAGTTTGTCAAACGTTTTGCTACATGAAAAATCGAAATGTCATTGTCTAATACTGAAAAATCTGTTAATACAAATAGGACCCAAGATTGGTGTAATTTCCCAATCTGATTACGTCTATTTTGTCACTGTCTGCTAGATAAATAAAATAGGCCTTTCCAATACTGCAACAGTAGTAACACACACCAAATAAGATAGACTGTTTTGGCGCAAACAGTCTTTTTTGTAACGTCAGACTATAATTCACAAAGCACCAATATCAAATGCCTATTGGGCCTACTACAAGCAAAAAGCTTTACGTTACGAAATAGTTTCACACTTCATTCATATGCTCCAGTTTCTCAAGCATGAGATCGAAAAGTAGTACGAAATTTTTATACAAACTTGGAATCATCGTATTGTTCCATAATTTGTGTGATGTTCCAGTTTCTTCTCCTTCCTCGTTCTCACAAACAGTCTTGTTATCACTAATTCTGTAACTATTCCTGCCAATGTCAAAGCTTATTCGCAGGTTAATTTCACTAACTCTGCCAGAATCACCAGTTTACTTATCCCGCAATTATTCTCTGGTTAGGCATTGTTACATGTTCGTACAATGCATTTTCTGCGCTTCTTCCAGAATAGAACTTAAAGCAGCTGCTAGCTGGGGACTGCACAACTGGCCCTTACAAGTATAGCGATCTGGCCAGATATTTTCTGTCAAAATTTCATTTTCTTCGATACACCAAGAAGTTAATACATAATCTTTCTTGCCCATTAGTCATTTAATTCCACTCCTGTAGTCTGAATCTGTGGATTTCACTAGTAATTATAATAACACTCATTATTCACAAACCCAATCAATCACACAATCAGATAGCGGTTGGCATTCACCCGTTCAACCTTCCTCCGCTCAAGTCGTATAGCCCCTTTTGTCCGCAGGAAAGTTTGTTTCTACATGTGATGAGGATTCCCCTGACAGACACATCATGTACACTATGCACACATTCACAAATCAACTTACAATTAATTCAGAAATCAACTTAGAATGTGTTCAAAAATGTTCGAAAACTGACAAGGGATGTGTTTCAAAGTCATATGAATAATGAATAGACCAACGTGCGCTGGATGCTAGGCGCTTTGTGAAATGAGGTTTTCTCCCTCAAGAATATGAATTTGCCGCCGCCACCACCACCACCACCACCACCACCACCACCACAAAGATATAGCACAAGAAAATAAATAATAAAAGTCTGTCGTTGCAAACATGTTTTACTGTCAACTGCAACAGTACATTACAAACTACGTGCATTCCGTGGTATCAGGAATCTCCCCAAAAATTCTCAGTAACATTATGTGACACAAGGATAATGCTTTCGAACACGTGAAGACATTGCCATAGCAGTGACATGCAAGATATAATGGTTGGGTCATGGTGAGGCCACGAGTACTCAGTGTCTTCCACAGCATTGGCAGCGCGTGATGGATTCATTGGGAGACTGTTTTGATGGACTCTTTGGTGTCACAGGTCCGTGTTCCTGCCCTGTACTATTGTGTGCTGTTGTAACTGGCAGTAAAACATGTTTAAAAAAAACAAAATTTGCTATGTCTATTTTCTCATGCCATATCTTTATGGCGGTGTATGTATGTTCATCTATCTCCCTATACATAATGTTTACATTTGAACTAACCTTCCATTCCCGTATTTCAGATTTTTTAAAAATTCATTACCACTTTCAAGACAAAAAGCAGTTGTCATGACTTTTGCAATAACACTCATTTTTACACTGACCTGTGTTACTTTATGAGCATTACATTCCTCCAAATAGCAACTACAGACACCATCATATTCTGAGAGTGGAGAATCATGAATAAACAACAAAAGTGAGATGACACACAGCTGTTCAATTTTAAAACAGTCCCAAGTGACAGTAATTTTATGTGCATATCCAAAACTTGCACACTATTTTTACAGCAACAATATAACAATCACTCTGTACCTGTGAGTATGAGCTGGCAGCAGCCGGGTATGGGTTTGCAGCTGCAGCAGCCGCTGCGGCTGCTGCAGCAGCTGCAGCAGACTGACTGCTGTAACTGGTGCTGCTGCCTGCACTATTACTGCTGGAGGTGTAGCTCAGCTGGGGTGGTTGCTGATGCTGAGATGAATATGTAGTTGTCGATGATGTAACCTTAAACACAAACAAACTCTGCATGAAAACTCGTCCCATTGATTAATAAAAACACTTAACAGAATTAGGCAGAGCAGAATTATTGTCAGCATCTTGTATGAACAATGTATACGTATGAATGAAGATTGCTGACAGGCAAAATATTCTTATTTACAAAAATCTGACTGCAGCTCAGATACAAAGGGTTTGAAAGTCACTGGAAACTCTGCACCAATACAACAGTATTTATAGCCTTATAAGCAATTAATAATCAAGGGGCCACTGCCCATCTTTGGCCCAGCTATATAAATGAAGTATTAACCTATTGCTCAATTGTTTTGAATGCGCATTCGCCTACCCAGAGAGTAAGTATTTTAGGGTGCACTGGACGTAACATCTGTTTCTCGACTTTCATCCACGATGTACCACAATTTCACCAAATCTGTACACTGTTGAATACAGAATATGTAGCAAGAGTAATAATTAAGCAGAGCTAAATGAGAGTGGATGATGATGATGACGACGAACCCGGCATGGTCTTCAGTCCGAAGACTGGTTTGATGAAATTTTCCATTATACTACACACTTTGCAAACTTCTTCACCTCTCTAGAAATACTGTAATCTACATACAATTAACTGTACAATTTAAAACCGCTACACATCGCTCCATTACCAAATTTATTATTCATTGGTGCTGTACAATGTGTCCTACCTACAGACCACTTTCTTTCAAAGAGGATGTGCTCTTCTCTCTACAGTTCAACTATGTAGCCTGCCATAAGCTGTCTCATCAACCCATCAAATTGTCTGCATTATGCTGTTGCACTGTATTTCAAAAACTTCTACTTGCTCCTTGTCTGTACTCCTTATCACCCATGCTTCACTTCAGTATAAGGCTACACTCCTGACAAACATCTGAAAAGAATTCTTAACACTGGAATTTATATTCAGCATTAAAATACCTCTCTTTTTCAGAAATTAGTTTCTTGCTACTGGCAGTCTGCATTTTTTTTTTCAGCCATCAGTTATTTTGTTGCCCAGATAACAAAACTAATCTACTATGTTTGGTCTCTCATTTTCTAACCCAAGTCCATCAACATTGCCTGACTTAATTAAACTATATTCCACTACTATTGTTTTAGTTCTATTGATGTGTATTTTATAACCATATTTTCAACATAGTATTCATTCCATTCAACTGATCATCTAGATTTTTTGGCACCTCTGGTGTGGGGGGGGGGGGGGGGGGGGGGTGAGAAGGAGAAAGAAGTGACACTGCTGATGGTAACAGGGTGGAACCTGCAAGCAAAATCTTAAAATGGTTGAATACGTTGATAGTATGCAAAGTGAAGGAGAGGTATGATGCTGATTGAAAGGATGCTGAGGTATCTACTTACCAGAAGAACAAGCAAAGTGTGCACAATTAATATTCCATTGGCAGTATTTTTAATATCTATATAACTAGGCAGCAAATTCTGTAATATCACAAACATCACAAGGAATTTTAATAGGTCACTAGGCCAATTACTTAGACGGAAAACGTAAATGAGAACATAAGTGGTTAAAAAAGGGCAGTCCATCAGGAAATGGTGAATTGTCAAGAGGTTGAGGGCAATCGCATATAGTTGGGGGAGCACCACTTAACAAATGGTGATGGCTAAAAGACAGTGCCCAATACACAACCTAGCTAAAATGATCACCTCGTGGCAAGAGGGCTGAGAGGTAGTCATCCAAGCCACTGGGAGAGGCTTAATTCCCCAGAGCTTGTTTTGTGGTAAGATTCTATGGGACCGACCTGCTGAGGTCATTGGCCCCTAGGATTACAAACTAATTAATCTAACTTACTCCATGCGTGAGGGAAGACTCAAACCTTCAACGGGGTGGGGGGCGGGGTGGGGGGGGGGAGGGTGGGGGGGGGGGCAACACCACATAATCATCATAGAACTCCATCAAAAATGAGCAAGTGAAAGCTTTCCTGGACCCGTTGCACTAAGGGATGGATGGTATACAGCACACAGAGGCTCTGAAGTGCACTGAGAGAAAGTCTGAGCACATGACGCAATTGAAAAGCTGGTGTCTCCGGATGTACTCCGTGGCCTGATACAGTACAAATTGTCAGTGTCAATGACGAAGGCACACCTGACACTACGGTCAGTCGAAGAACCATCAGTGTACACAAACATACTATTTTGAAGTACCTTGTGAAGGTCGTGAATCTTGCGGTGATAGAGTGAGGCTGGAGTAGGGTCCTTAGGAAGCGAATGAAGGCCCAGATGAAAACGGGCCGCCGCACAAAGCTAAGGTGGTGAAGGGTTCACACCCATTGGGAGAGTTGCAGGTTGTGTTAAGTTAAGCTGCCAGAGCAAGAACAGAAAGTGAACTCCAGGAGGTAACACAGAAGAGGGATGTGCCCCATACTGGCGTTCGAAGGAGGTATAGGATGGATAGCCAAACATGGCAGACAAACAGAATGCATATCTGCTGAGGAGAAAGTCATGGCAGTGCAGCAGCAGCATTTCAGCAGCTTCTGCATACAGATTCACTACTGGGTTAGGGTAAAAGGCACCAGTGGCCGAACGTATGCCCCGATGGTTGATAGTATTGAGGCAGCGTACGAGGGATGGATGTGCAGATGCATAAACAAACACCCATAGCCTAGTTTCGAATTGACAAGGGACGGGTACAAACACCCATAGCCTAGTTTCGAATTGACAAGGGATAGGTACAAACTGAGAAGGGTGATCTGATTTGCTCCCCATGAAGTACTGCTGAGGACACGTATGACATTGAGGGACTACATACACTGGGCACACAGGTAATGCACATGGGAGGACCACAGAAGTTTCCTATCAAGCTTGAGGCACAGGAATTTCGTAGTGAACTGGGCTGGAAGAGCAACAGGCCCAAGATGTAAAGATGATGGAAGAAACCAACTGCACTGCCAGAAATTCGTACAAACTGTTTTGTCAGTGGAAAAGCAAAAGCCACTGTCGACGCTCCACAAGTAAAAGACAATTGAGACATCACTGAAGATGCCACCCAAGGAGATGAGTCTGCGGAGAACTGCAACAGATCACAAAATCGTCAACAAAAAGGAGCCAGAAATGCACAGTGGGAGACAGGCCATAATTGGGTTAATGGCAATAGCAAAGAGGACCATGCTCAGCATGAAACCCTGAGGCACACCATTTTCCTGGATAAAAGTGTCCAACAAGGCAGAACCCAAACGTACATTGAAAACTCTGTCTTTTACAAATCCTTGAAGTAAATGGGGCATGCAGCCATGGAAGCCACACATGTCGAGAGCACGGGGAATACCAGTCTTCCAGCACATGTCATAGGCTTTCTCCAAATTGAAAAACACGGCCAGTCTAGTATTTCCACAGAAAAATGGTCAACTGCAGAACGGTGCACCCTAAATCCACTCTGTGCAGTGGTTAGTGAATTGTGATACTCTAGCAACCATCCCAGCCGGACATGAATCATATGTTTCATCACGTTGCAAACATAGCTCATAAGACAAATGGAGCAATAACTAGAAGGAATTTGCTTGTCCTTACCAGGCTTAGGTATGGGTCTGCCAATGGCTTCACGCCAGCATCTGGGAAACCTGCCCTCTGCACAGATGCAATTGTATGTATAAAGGAGAAAGTGCTTGCCAGCAAGAGAAAGGTTCTGCATCATCTGAATGAACATCTTCTGGCCCTCGGGCGGAAGATCAGAACGAAGTGAGAGCATGACCTAGTAAAGGTGACACTGTAGCACTCCCGATTAAAGGCGACACTGTAGCAATCCCAATTCTGAGAAGAGAAGGGTATCACCTGAGCCTCTTCCACTTGTTTCCTATGGAGGAAGGCAGGGTGATAGTGGCTGGAGCTCGAAATCTTCGCAAAAAAGAGACCCAAGGTGTTGGAGATAGCAATAGGGTCCACTATGACATCATCTGCTACGGTCAGGCTGGAAACTGAGGAATGGACCTTGGTCCCAGAGAGCTGTAGGAGGTTGGCCCACATGATGGAAGAGGGAGGGGGAACTGTTAAAAGAACTAGTAAAGAAAATCCAGCTGGCCTTTCTTCTATCCCGAAGAAAGTGACAACACTGTGCATGTAACTGTTTATAATGAATACCGTTTGCCATCGTAGGATGAATGTTAAAAATATAGAGCACATATCCACGTGTGAATTGCGCGATGGCACACCTCAGTCCCCCAAGGGACCACGACACGGCACAGTAAAGAGGAAATGCAAAGAATTGAACGTTCTACAGCGGCAAGGATAAACGTTTGTAAGATATTCTACCTGGTCATCACAACTGGGGAAAGTTCGTCACAGGTCGCCAGGGAGGAGCAAAGCCCCCAGCCGGCCTTAGAAAGCTGCTATTTGAATGTGTGTGTAGATTGGGTAGGAGTCAGCAAACGGATAGCACACAGGAAATGGTCGCTCAAGCACGCATCGGAGATAACGGACCACCTGAGACGATGGGCAAGCTGGGTAGTGCAGAAGGAGAGGTCTAAACCTGAATATGTGCCCATAGAGTGAAAGGAACATGGGTGCTCCGGTGTTAAGGCAGATGAGGTTAAACTGAATGTCAGCCAAGAGGGTACCTCTGTGACAGGTGCTGGGAGAGACCCAAAGGGGATGATTTGCATTAAAGTCACTGAGCAGCAGAAAGGGGTGAGGGAGTTGCCCAATAATCTGGATACAGTCTGCCCTGGTGACACCGAATGATGGAGGGATGTAAACGATACAAAGCAGAAAGGTCAAGTGAGGAAGGAAAATGTGGACTGCAACAGCTGAAGCCAGGTAGTCAGGGAGAGAGAGTTGACTATGAATGTCATCCCAGATGAGGAGCATAAAACCTCCATGAGATGGAAAGCTGGCCTCGGCGGGTAGGTCAAAGTGGACCGGGAAGAAATGTGAGAGCTCAAAGCACTCATGAGGATGCAATTTTGTTTCCTGGAGCAGAGAACAAGAGGATGCTGCAATTCCAAGAGCATCCATAAGTGCTCTTTGTTGGATCGAAGGCCGTGAACATCCCATTGGAGTAGCGTCATGACAAGGAAAAGAAAGGATAGAAAAAATGAAGCTGTTTCACCTCGGTGAATGCCGAGTGTCGGCCTTCGAAGAGTCACTGCTGTAGGGTGCAGAGGCTGGAGGATCCTGCTCCATGAGATCTATAGAGGCACTGGCATTCACCTTCTGTCAGTCTGTGGAATCCAGGGCAGAAGAATGGGTGGCAGTGCGCACTGGTGAACGGAAGTCGGCCGGGTGAGAGTATCACATGGTGACACCGTCAAAGAGGATCTCTGAGTCAGTGAACGAGAAGACCTTTTGCCAGTGTTTGATTTCTTGGAGCCTTTCTGGCTGGCAGAGGAAGACTCAGATGTTTGTTGGCTGGAAGGACGTAATAAATCTTCGTGGAAGTATTCTTCTCTCCTTTCCGGCCTGCTTATTGTGTAGAAGGTTACTTTGCCCCGTGGGGCAGAAGTCTGGTGACTTGTTGCACAGATGGAGTGGGAGACAGGAATGCTACCATGACACTGGCGATTTTACAACCACAGTGCTGAATTTGAGGTCGCATGTCTGCATGGCCATGTCCTTCATGAGCAAGATGTAGCAGGAACAGTACTGTTTAAGTGCCGGATGGTAGAATGCAGTTTCCTACTAGCCAACAACTAGATACAGTGGGGAGAAGGGGGGCAGACAATTGCCCTCGTGAGCATCCCTACCACAAGTTACACATCTGGCCAGCTGTCGACAGGACATTTGAGTTTGGGTGTAACAATGTCACTACTAGGAGTGCATCAGATTCGTAATGTACGGTGGGACTATGATAACTTCATAGCCTGCTTTGATCTTTGATGGAAGCACCACAATCAAAAGAAAGAAAAACAGGGCTTCTAGGCACTAACAATGCATCAACCTTTTTCATCACCCGATGGACTGCAAAAAAATGTGTGTGAAATCTTATGGGACTTAACTGCTAAGGTCATCAGTCCCTAAGCTTACACACTACTTAACCTAAATTATCCTAAGGACAAACACACACACACCCATGCCCGAGGGAGGACTCGAACCTCCACCGGGACCAGCCGCACAGTCCATGACTGCAGCGCCTTAGACCGCTCGGCTAATCCCATGCGGCGATGGACTGCAACAACATACTGATCAGAGATGTATGTTTGGTTTCTGCAGGAGTCAGACCTTTGAGCAGTGTAGTGTAAATAACACCAGGGGAAGAATTCAGCATTCGACGGGCCTCAACACCAACATGATAGCCATGGAGGAGAGAAATTGCAAGCAACTACTCAGGCAATCACCCCTCCCTCGACCTGGCTTGTACGTGCGAAACCTCCCTTTGCCCCGAGGCTTGGAATTACGCGTTATTCAGTCACCTCTTACACATCAGATGCATGGGTTGGCTTTTAGGAGTGCACATGGAGGAAGAAGAAAAGGAGGAACCTCAAATGCTGAAGTGGAGGAAGGATAGAAGAAAGGGAACGAACAAAGGAAGAAGGAACAAAAAACAATGGAGAGACTGTTCTGATATTGGCTACTGAAAATGAAGAACACATTTCCAAAAACATCCCAGACATGTTCCTCAAGGAATAGCTAGAGGACAGACATGCAACAAATAAGGGAAAAGACGCTGCAAAGGTGGGGACTCATGGTAGCCAAGCACAAACCCGCCATTAGGTCTCCAGTCACCCACCATCTCTGAATGTCTCACCATCCAGTCACAGAGGAGCATTCCCCCTCGTAACTCAGTATCATCCACGACTGTAGCAACCAAATCACATTATTTGTCAAGGATCTGACTACCTTTCCTTGTGCCCTGAAATGAGAAAGGTCCTGCCCCCTATCCTTCCCACCTCTCCTACAAAATATTCCGCCATCCACCGAACCTACACAATATCCCATCGCTCATAGCCTTGTAACAGACATAGATGCAAGACCTGTCCCATATACCCTTCCATCATCACCTACTCCAGTCCATTCACAAGATTCACCTATCCCATCGAAGGCAAGGCTACCTGTGAAACCAGTCATGTGATCTAAAGGCTAAGTTGCAACTACTGTGCTGCAGCCTACATGGGCATGACAACTAACAAGCTCACTGTCCGCATGAATGGACACTGACAAACTGTGGCCACAAATAGCTGAATCACCCCGTTGCACAGCACCCCACTTGACATGGCGTTCTTCATTTCAATGACTGCTTTACATCCTGTGCCATCGGGAACCTCCCCACCAACACCAGTTTTTCTGAACTGCGCAGATGAGAACTCCCCTGCAATATCATATCACATGTTCCCGTATCCCTCCTGGCCTCAACCTTCGTCGGTCACTGTCCTTACCCATCTAGCCCCTTCCCCATTACCATTCCAACAATACACTGCCTTCTATTCCACCAACGCACCCACAGTCTTTTTACTTCTCTTGTTTTCCAGTATCTCTCCACCCCCTTCCCGCCCTTCATCTAACCTCCCAACTGCACCCAGTTGCCCTACCATCTCTCCACTTCATCCCTGTACATTCCCACAAGCAGCACTTTACCATTCCCCATCCCTAACTTGCTATCCCTCCCCCACCCCCACCAGCCTCCTCCTCACCCCCATCACCCAGTTGCCCCTCCCATTATGTGCTATGTGCTGCTGCTCCCAGTCTGGCCTCAGCAGCTAGACAATGTGGACAAGTGTGTGTGTGTGTGTGTGTGTGTGTGTGTGTGTGTGTGTGTGTGTGTGCGCGTGCGCGTGCGCGCATTGTCTATTTCCGAAGTAGACCCTACTAGCCAAAAACTCACTTCCTGACAATTTTTCTGTTGTGCCTACCTGCTCAGCGTCTCCTCTATATGGCGAGTAGCAACTACCCTTTTCATAATATTGTTACCTTTTTTAAATAAATAGAGAGCCAGGTTATTCCAGCATTAGCTCTTAGAGGTATAGTTTGTTTACATAATGCTTCTTATCGAAACAAGCAGGACAATTAATTACCTTCCTTTAGTTCACTAAAAAGTATAATCAGGTCCTGGCTGAGCAGTAATCATATACATTATGAGCCAGATTTAAGAAAAATCTAACTTTGGTGCTCCGTAATAAATGCCAAAGCGCCTGTTTTTCATTGACAAAATTTTCCAAAAAAATGGATTTGTTCCCTCTAACTGGCCATACCATCTATATGCAGCTCATCTTCAATCTTACACAGAGTAACATCCATAGATGCACAAGGGTCATTGAAATATAAACTAGAACTTTGTTCGTTTGGCTAGCAAAGTGGCAAGAGCAACACGATGCAAAAATGAATTATTTGTGGGCTACTGGAAATGCCTTGCACACAGCCAACATGCTCAATTCCACCACATCAGTATCGCTATGAGTGAACAGGAAATACCAAATTTCTTTTTTGCCAACACAGGTGCAAAATCAAGAAGCATTTTGGAGAATCTCCAAGAACAGCTTGGCGATGCTACGATGAGAAGAATCTAGGTGTTCAATTAGGCCAAGAAGTTCTGAAATAGTCATGATAATGTTGAAAATCAACCCACAATCATCATCTGGCAACCACAGTAAATGAAGTCAATATGTGGAAGACCACTGCCAAATCACTGTTGATGAGATTGCATCATAGGTGGTGGGTGTTTACTGCAGGAAGTGTCCATACCATTTTATCACACACACTTTCGTAAGGAAAAATACCGACAAGATGGGTTAAATAACTTATCACCGACCCACAAAAGAGTGAGCAGAAAGGTATCTGTCAATGAGGTCTGAATTGTTTTGAAAAACAAGAGCCTTTTCTGGACCATATTGTTCTCTGTGATTAAATGTGGGTCCATCATTGTAACCCGTAGAACAAGAGGATGAGCATAGCATCTAGGAAAGTTGGAGAAGAGGCACCAATTAAGGCCAAGAATTGACTGTCAGCCAGGAAAGATTTGACAGCTGTTTTGGGTATTGGTGCTCGACTACATGCATGAAAGAAAGACAGTAAATACGGTCTACTACTACAAGCTTCTGTATGATGACAAGATCACTTATCGCAACAAATGACACAAGCAACTAATTGATATTGTCCTCCCTGTGCAAGGATATGCAAGGTAACATGAAAAGCGCACTAAATTGCACTTCCAGTTTCTTGGACAACTACCTCACTAACAAGATTAGTCTCCACGTGACAATGGCCCTAGGAGTGAAAGTTCTGAAGACTACATCACAATCAAACAGTACATGTGCATTTGGCTACTGGGCAGCCAATTTGTTTCTTCCATGAAAGGATCTGACAGAATCCTGTGTAATGATGAAAATTTATCTGTTGAGTAACTATTTAGAAAAATATAGCACAGCATTTTTATTGGTATGAATCAGCAATAAAGCTGGGTTACAATATTCTGGTTTATACATGAATGATCCTCATAATATGTTAAGCATCTTACTCTCCGATGTAGTGTTTTTGCTGTTGTACCATGAAAAGACTGGAAACGTTCTGTGTCGTGTTAAAAAACTGATGATAACTGGAGGAGAGTTCTTTGAGGCTCAATAAAACTGAAAAATGTGGTAATGATATTCCACACAGATTCAAGTGTTGAGATGAAATGTTATCGTGACACTGTACTCTTTCCCCAAGGGTATCTTTTCAGGGCAGCATTTGGCTCTGACTTCATTTTTATGGATGGCAATCTGCAACTGCATCCAACAGTGCAAATGGAGCAGTTCTTTGAAGAAGAGGATATTCAGTGAATGATCTGCCTGCCCATTCCGCTGACTTAAATACCATTTAGTATGTGTGGGAAGCATTGGGGAGACGTATTTTAGAACATTCATGTCCAGGTGAACGAACGACAATCCAGCAGTTGTCAGCTGCACCAGTGGTGGAATGGAATGGCCTACCACAGGAACTCCTTACCAACCTTATGGTCAGTACTGTAGCTTTTTGCAGAGCACCCACTGCCCTCCATGGTGATCACACACCCTATTTAGAATCGCATCCCATCATTTGTAATGTCAACGGGATGACAACGAAATGTGGTGACTCCTGTTCAATTATTGTCTTCGAATAGACTTGTCATTTCCGCTTATCTCATTGTGTATTTCTTTCATCTCCTTGCACATTTCTTTTGGTTATCTTCTATACTATACCATAGCAGTTTTATGCCTGGTCCAGGTTTCATCAAGTTACGTTACTTGTCAGCGACACATCATGTGAAAATTACTTTCGTCCTTAAGTTTCCCACACCAGTATATAATGCACATCCTGTTCCTGCTCTTTCTACTCAAAAGCAATAAGTGACTCCTGTACCTCCAGCAAGAGCTCAGTCAACATCATAATGGGAATTAATATATAGAAGCATAGCATTTGATACCGTTCTACTTTTAGGAGTGTACAGTATACTATAGTCTGTCTAAAATTACTTCAGGATTGACAGCGAGGACAGAAGTGGTAGTGGGGAAAGTCCACTTGGCAGGCTCAGGCCAGTTTCTGCTGATACCACATTACCTACAGCAGCAGCAAACCCTTTAAGCTGCCACATTTTCACCCTACACAACAACACTTCCTGTTTCCAGTGAGCTTCAGTAGCAATCGGCTAGCTGTCCTATGCAATCAGTGCACCCGGTGACTTTCCGTGCATTTGTTTTCACAGTTGCAGGAGTTATTCTTTTATTTGTTGTTACTGTTATTTGTTGTGTGGACTCAACAATGTTAGCACAAAGTTCCTTAAAAGTTGTAAGTGGAAAAACTTGACACCATTCTTTTGGTCAGAAGACTGCTGTATAGGGCAGTCAAGAGAAACTGTTTGCATATTATGTGCCTGTTTTGAGAATGAGGAACTTAATACTGGCCTGCTACTCTCCATTAACAATAATCGACAGAACTGCTGCAGCTTTGTTTACAAACAAAAACACTGTTGCAAAGATTGGGAAGGAAATGTCTGACAAAGAAATGTATGTTGAAGAACCATCAAAACTTAATCATCCTGGGGGGGGGGGGGGGGGGGGGACCGTTGTACAGATAAGAGGATTACCAATATTTATTCGCCTACAAAGGATGCGATTCATCACCATGTGTACGATTATCATCGCAGGAAGAAACATCGACACTAATGAAGTTACTGGCAACACGTAAGGAATCAAGGCCTTTGTAGGGCAGTCGCACATCCTTGCCCACAGTTTTAAACAACCTAGGTTTGAACTATGGATATTTCTGAGGCCATAAGCTGTTGATGGAGAGAGGATATAGCTGCATGGTGATGCAGATTTTTAAGGGACATCCATAGCATAAACATAGATGAAGTGATGCGGCTTGATGAAATGTGGATCAATTCTGGTCATGTTGTCAAGCAGGGCTGGACAGATGACAGAGCTGAAGGAACAATAGCAATAGCTTCTGGCAAGGAGGGGGGGGGGCGGGGGGCAGGGAGGCTACTCTGAAGGTTTCTCCCATTCTGTCTCAATGGTCATATAATTCATGAAGTTCCAATATCAAATGCCAAGGCCTACTACAAGCAAAAAGCTTTATGCTAGGAAATAGCTTCACATTTCATTCATAGGCTGCTGTTTCTCAAGCACAAAATCAAAAATTAGTAGTACAAAGTTTTTATATGAATTTTTAATAGTCATATTCTCCCATAATTTGTGTGATGTACCCATTTCTTCAGCTTCCTTGTTCTAATAAACGATCTTGTCATCACTAATTCTGTAACTATTCATGGCAGTGTCAAAACTTATTCTCCGGTTAACCCTGTCACAATAGCCGGTTTATTTATCCCACGTTTATTCTCTGGTTAGGCGTTATTACGTGTTCGTACAACATGTTTTCTGTGCTACTCCCAGAATAGAACTTACGCGACTGTACAACTGGTCCTTACTGGTGTAGCAGTTTGGCCAAAAACTTTATCAAAATTTCAGTTTCTTTCATACAAAGAGGATAACACAATCTTTCTTACCTGTTATTCCTGTTAGTCATTTATTTTCACTCTGGTAGTCTGAATCTACAGCTTTCACTAGTAATTATAACAACGCTGATCATTTGCAAGCCTAGTCAACCACATAAACAAACAGCGATTAGCATTCATCCGTTCGGCTTTATTCCACTCAACTCGTATAGCCCCGTCACCTTTTTCCTGCAGGAAAGTTTATTTCTACATGCGATGGGGATTCCCCTGGCAGAGACATCATGTACACTACGCACACATTCAAAAATTAACTTTTGATTCATTTAGAAATCAACTTAGAATGTGTTCAAAAAGCAACAGGGATGCGTTTCAAAATCATATGAATAATCATATATAAAAACAAAGATGAGGTGACTTACCGAACGAAAGCGCTGGCAGGTCGATAGACACACAAACAAACACAAACATACACACAAAATTCAAGCTTTCGCAACAAACTGTTGCCTCATCAGGAAAGAGGGAAGGAGAGGGGAAGACGAAAGGAAGTGGGTTCCTTTCGTCTTCCCCTCTCCTTCCCTCTTTCCTGATGAGGCAACAGTTTGTTGCGAAAGCTTGAATTTTGTGTGTATGTTTGTGTTTGTTTGTGTGTCTATCGACCTGCCAGCGCTTTCGTTCGGTAAATCACCTCATCTTTGTTTTTATATATAATTTTTCCCACGTGGAATGTTTCCCTCTATTATATTGATATCATATGAATAATCGGTAGACCAATGTGCAATGGATGCTAGGCGCTTTGTGAAAAAGGTTTTTTCTCAAGAATATGAATTCAACAACAGTGACACTGACAGTGACACAAAGGGCCCAGTACAGCGATGAGGGTGATATCAGCGGAGTCTTTATATTTTCTCTTTAGAAATGGAGAAAAGGCGAACTCAGCTACATGTTTGGCACGTGCCGTTTATATCTGTATGTAAAATGTAAACTTTCACGGCCAGAAATGTCATAATTAAATACCTACAATAATATTACATCATCGTAAGGTACGAAATTTTAGCAAGAAGGAATTAATAGCAACTAATTCCATAGGAAGTTCATCTCAGAAAGTCAGTTTGTATCACACAAGATAATTATTACTGTTTACAGTATAATAGAAATGCCATGTTATTTGTACCACTTTTGTTCTTTCTCAACAATAGAGGTTAACCATTTAGGTATGTTTTATTTTTTGTTGTATCAAAATTAAGTAGGTGCATTAGAAAAATTAATAACAATTTCATTGCAAACCTACAGTGATCTGTTTCTTGTGTCCAAACCGTACCCCCCCCCAATTGGTAGTCAATGCGCAAGTGGACCATCATGCGTCGTATGTATCTCAAATTACCTCACATTAGAGATCTCCAACAGAGTTCTGCTTTCAAACACCTGCAAATTTGATATATTCTTAAGATTTCCTTCGCATAATGTGTTCAGTTAACTTCAATAATGTTACCAACGTGTTAAAAATTAGGTAAGGCTGTAAGAAAATATGTTTCTGTTAACTGTCCATTTTGTCTTAATTTGTTGCCACAGATAAAACTCAATCAAAAATATTGCAGATCTTACAGAACACACGTATGCAATTTCCATATTTATAAAAGTGAAGAGTTTGCCTGTCTGAGCAAGTTGAACAAAATTTAAGATTACACGCATGTCTCATGTGAGATGCAGCAACTCTGTTCCACGGCTGCATGTCTTACAGCCAAAGTGTCAATCCTAAAGCAATTTTGGGCAGTTTCTTGTATATAGAGATGGCAGTGCTGCTACAGCGGTCAGTTTCTAGTTTGCTTTGCTGGATAATAAAAGTTATCAGTCTGTTAACATTGAGTGGCATTAAATAATGGGCAAAAGTACAGTAGAACCTCACTAACCCATTCCCTACAGGACCGGGATCATGGTCAGATTGCAAAATAGGTTGGATTATCAGAGGAACACTTACTGACCCATATCATCATCACAATGAAGTACAGTGAAACGTTAATTTTCAACTGGAAATACTGTCCGAAATATTATTCCATGTTAAAACAGTAACAAAACAAAAGTAAAATGTTGACATACTAAAAAATCTTACATGAAAGTGTAATGCAGAGTAGTGCCTGTACTATAAAAAAATGTTTGTATCATACAGTAAGATAGTTACGGTGAGTGAAAGTTTAATATTTGTACATACCTTATTACAGTGTTACATTGAAACAACTGATTTGTACTTAATTGTTTAAAATGTGAGAAATACTGTAAAAAAAAAAGTTCTGTTCTTCAGCAGGACGAATAATGTCTGTAATGTTGTTCTGCTTAGCAGATGACAACCTTGATTTTGTCATGATGTTCTGCCATTTCCTAGACCACAAAATGTTGTTGGGATAAATGTAGAGCTTGTTCAATGTATTGAAGGGTTATATCAAATGAATTTTTAGCAACTGTATGTGATCCTCGAGCCATAGGTTCATTGCCTTCATTGTTGTCACCTCATTCTCATTCTCGTCACTTGTTCAAGTTACATAGTCAATGATTTGGTCGTCGATTAATTCTGCTTCTGTTAAGTAGTCACCTTACATCACCGGCCTCAATGTCCGGTTGAAAAGATAGCATCACACATTTACATTTAGTTGGTGTCATAATTTAGTTTCACACACTTAAACATGCAAGAAGAACACAGTCACTAATTTCGCACCTAGCACTGGTCAACTGCCTACTGATCCGTATCTGTGACAATGAGTCATCAGCAAGTCCTGTAGCAGCAGCTCATATACATAACAAGTAACAGAAAGGGATGGTCGGACTAGGTGGGTAGTCGGACCATCAGAAGTTTGACTGGTGAGTTTCTACAGTATGTGGAATGAATCTGGCTATTTTGAATACCGTATTTACTCAAATCTAAGCCACAATTGAAAAATGAGACTCGAAATCAAGGAAAAAAAAATTACCGAATCTAAGCCGCTCCTGAAATTTGAGACTCGAAATTCAAGGGGAGAGAAAAGTTTTAGACCGCCCCTCCAAATAGAAACAAAGTTGGTCCATTGTAACACAAGATACAATTGAGGTCAAATGGATGAAGATACAGCTACAGTAGTTTGGTTCGAGTCATAAGATTAACAGTTATGCTTTACCAAGTAGCCACTGCTACGTGTCAGGTGCTCCGTCCGTATTTATACGGGTACCCTTCCTTTTTCACGTGCTTCGTCTGGTTTGAATCAATTGCTTATTTTGCTTTGATCCGATAAGTGCCATTCTCTTTGCTATAGGTCTTTACGTCACTCTAAGCTGAAAATGCATTATTAAGGTGTCATGCATTGTTTGTCGCATTCTGATAATGAGTGTTTACGACCTGTCACCGTTCGCGGTATGGCTTGCTTTTGTGCGCACTACCGCAGCTTACAACTAAAAAATAAGAGAGGAATTGTCTTATAACCGAAACAACAGCAAGAGACTGCTATTTGTTGTTACTTACACTGCTGCTTTCCTTGATAATGATCAACAAGAAAAAAATAATAGACTGCGTATGATAGAATTGTTCCTAACGAGAGTTTAGCAAAAATTTTTCTCCGTTTGAAAATCTTTGCACATGCCTCTTTACTACATTACATTCTGTACAGAAATTAGAGTCATCTTAGATTTGTGCTTCATTTCTGACTGTATCAATATTCAGCATAAGAATAATATGAATATAAACATGACATTATATGTATATTCTTCCGTGTTTGCTGTTGTCTCACTCTAGTTTCGTAGTTTATTAGGCAGACAGGATTTAAATGAGATAGCAGCAAACACGAAAGAATACATGGCATAATGTTTACATACTTCTAACTTTTCTTTTAATTTAATTACTGACGCATAGGTTTTGGCGCCAGTATTTATCTTTGTGCCTGCAAAGCACGCATGTGTAGTGCTACATATATTAGATGGCAGAAGTTAGTTGCGGCGGCATCTACCAACACTTTTCAGAACTTCCGCTTACTTTGCACTCAATTCTAAGCCGCACGCGGTTTTTTGGATTACAAAAATCAGAAAAAAAGTGTGGCTTAGATTCGAGTAAATACAGTACAATATATCGGAAGTTACAAAGTGAACCACACATCTGTATGTCTACCACTGACTATTGCAAATCTTCACTTGGTTTTAAGTGAAAGTACCTAACCTGGCAATGATTAATAACTGTTAAATAAGTATGGGAATTGGATACACATTCTAATCTTCTTCTCCACCTCTCTCTGTTAATGTCTTATCCCCCACTCTGTCCATCACTCCCCCCCCCCCAAATCACCCATCTCCTCTTCCCCTGCTCGACCCTCCTCTGTGCCTCTTCTACTTTCCCCCTCCCCTCTTACACACATCTCCCCCCCCCCCCATTCCATCTCCTCTCAGCCTTTTCTCTGACTAAGCCTTGGTTACCACAACTTTTCTGCTTTCTATGAAAACCAAATGATAGGAAAACAGCACATTGTTATTTATAGACTGTTTGTTTAAAAATATCTATAATGAGATTGAATATACTTTGGAGAGCATTTTATCTAATAGTTTAAATGTTCGTTATTGTAGCTGAAACTGACTGCAAGAAAGAAAATAGAACAGCGCACTTTTGCAGCATAACAGGACACATAATTTTCTATCTTGCAATCTATTTTTCGGAGAAACCCTGCACACGGCTGTTTAAAAAGTATACAATACAACCACGCTTTTAAGTTCCCCGATTTAATTTTTCCTGCCATTTACAAAATTTTTTATATCTCCCATGAAATTTCCAATGTTTACAATGCTAATTCACATCCAATTTTATGTTAACATATCTACGATTTTTCTGTGATTTATGTTTTACAAAAAAATGTTCACGCAAAACAAAAAAAAGTAATTGATATAAAATACAGGCATGGCACTGGCCTTGAAGAAGTGTTGACAAACATTATGCGATTTAGTCTCTTGACACCATGACACACTACTCAAAAGGTCTGAATCGGTAAAGTTGTAAGAATTCGTGTTTTATTTCCTTCCTCTGACAACCTCTACTTCGCATGGTGGCTGCTGGGAATACCTAGGTTCTTTTGAATAATGACTGATCACAAAAGTTTTCAGTGTATTGTGCATACGCAACTTCATAATTTTTGGACACCACGTTAGCAAAAGCTTTCGACTTTGAACAAGTCCCGCCCATTTACCACCCTCCATATATACCTGCGACCCGCACATGGTCTGCTGCTTTTGCTCTCATCATGACAACTCCATAGCACATTTGTGTGTTCTGTTGTTCGGTTGCTTGTAGCCCTAGCTGACACCTTTGCATTGCTCAAATGTTTCTGGTTTGAATAATGAAATACTGCACCAGTTAATATTTTTTCAGTGTGTGAGTGGTGTGTGTAATGGAGGGTGAGCAGTACCTTATAACCTCAAAATGACAATGGGAATAAATTCATGGAATGCATCATTCCAAGTGTGGAAAAAAAGAGAGAAAGAGAGAGAGAGAGAGAGAGAGAGAGAGAGAGAGAGAGAAATAACTGATGTGATGTTTCATTACTTAAATAATGAATGAAACAACTGCACGCTTTCCAAAAACATCGATTATGATGAACGAAACAAAGTCAAACGTTTCTACTTTCCAAACAGTTAAACAGTGCCAGTTACACCAGTGGGTAAACAGTAGAAAATTCAGGTAACATTTATTGGATAATAACCAAGTCCCTAGCGAGTATTTGAAGTCTGTTATGTACATATATCACACACAAACTATGAAAATGCTAGCGGGATTACAAATGTAACTTTTACCGCTTAAAATGTTATTTCCCACTTCTTACACCACTTTTTGAAGTACTACCTTGAAAAGTGTAAAAGCAGAGTTTCAGTGCACAGCCCATGTCCATATGACTTTATTAGAGTATCATGGAAATATTTGAAGTAAATCGATCAAGAACTTTTCAAGACTTTTACATATACCACATATCGCCTACGTCCATCCAAATCTTTATTAGAGCAACATGTAAAAATCTGAAGTAAATCAGTCAAGAGCCTTTCAAGATTTTTGCTAATCACTTTTCCCTATTATATGCACGTTTATATACAGGGTCTCTCTTAGGAGAGTCATCAGGTGCACATTCTATGGTGTTTCAGCAAACATTCACAATTTTGTTTTTGCGGCGTGTAGATGGAATCAACCCAAACAAAGACTGCTCATTATGTCTTTCATGCAACACATAGCACCAAGGGAAGTATTGGTTTGTTTCCTGTAACAAACAAAATGCTTTTTGAAGTGGAATTTTATGTGCCTACTCGACAGAAAGGTTCCAAATTATCCTAGGGGGATGTTTGTTTTATTGATGTGTATAAATAGGGACAGTAAAACACGAAGAAAAACTAGTACTCCAGCAGTGATAGCACTGCTAGGGCCTGCACAGACTGCTACTGCCATCACAAATGCTACTTCGTCGCTACTAGGGTACTGGTTATTCTTCGTACTTTACTATTCACGTTAATACATACTGGTAAAGCAAGTAACACACTGAACTAATTTGGGTCTGCTCTATTGAATGTTCACAAAAATTCCACTTTCAAAATAATTTTATTAGTACCGGGAAACAAACAGATTTTCCGTTGACATTGGGCATTGTACGAAAGATGCGATGAGCAGGATTTAAACTGTAAGGCTGCACACTTTTGGTGAACCTAGAATGTGCTGGATGATATCGTGAAAATTCTCTGTTACCCAATATCACACATTTTGCCTATTCACTGCAACATTCACAAAAATTTGCTTAAAAAATTGTAAATATCTGCTGAAACACCAGAGACAATACGCTTGACAACCCACAGGAGAGAGACCCGGTATATTAAAAAATATATAACCTCTGTCCATCCAAACATTTATTATTAGAGCAACATGGATCACACACACACGCGCGCGCGCTGCAGCCTCTGGCATCTTAAGTCACACAGTAGTGTATGATGGGAGCAGCAATTTGGGTAGGGGAAGGAGGATGCTGAGGCGGGGAGGCTGAGGCAGAAGGATAGCAGGGTGGGGGTGGGAGACAGTGAAGTATTGCTGGATATCACGCAAAGATGAGGTGACGGCAGCTAGGTGCAGCCAGGAGGTTAGACGAGAGGAGAGGTTTGGGTGGGGGGAGGGTGGGGGGGGGGGGGGGAGGGGAGTGGGGGCTGGATGGATGAGAAAAATTACTAACAAAGGTTGATGCCAGGGGGGCTACGAGAATGTAGGATATATTGCAGGGAAAGCTCCCACCTGCGCAATTCAAAAAAGCTGGTGGTGATGGGAAGAACCCACATGGCACAAGCTGTGAAGCAGCAGCATGCTTAGCAACAGGGTGGTCCACTTGTTTCTTCGCCACAGTTTTTCAGTGGCCATTCATATGGACAGACAGTTTGTTGGTTGCCACGCTCACATAGAATGCAGTACAGTGGTTACAGCTTAACTTTTAGATTACATGGCTGGTTTCACAGGTATCCCTGCCACTGCTGGGATAGATGATGTTTGTGAACGGACTGGAGTAAGTGGTGGGGGAGGATGTATGGGACAGGTCTTGCACCTAGATCTACTACAGGAATATGAGCCATGATGTAAAGAGTTAGGAGCAGGGGTTAGGATGTAAGGGGTAGGGATGTCCAAGTAAATTCTGCAGGTTCGATGGACAGCGGAACACCACTGTAGGAGGGGTGGGAAGGATAGTGGGCAGGAGATTTTCCTTTCAAGGCACAACGAGAGGTAGTCGAAACCCTGGCAGAGAATGTAATTCAGTTGCTCCAGTCCTGAGTGATACTGAGTTATGAGGGGAATGCTCCTCTGTGGCTGGAGAGTGAGACTTTGGAAGGTTGTGGGAGACTGGAAAGATAAGGCACTGAGTATTTGTTTTTGTACAAGGTTAGGAGGACAATTACAGTCTGCGAAAGCCTCAGAGAGACAGACGGTATATTTTAAGAGGAACCGATAATCACTGCAGATGTGATGACCATGGGTGGCTAGGCTGTATGGAAAGGACTTCTTGGTATGGAATGGGTGGAAGCTGTCGAAGTGAGATATTGCATGTGGTTAGTAGGTCTGATATGGACAAACATACTGATGTAGCCATTTTTGAGGTGGAGATCAAAATCTAGGTAGGTAGTTTGTTGGGTTGAGTAGGAAGAGGTGAAGCAAGAGGCTGTTGAGGTTATGGAGGAATGCGGATAGGGCATCCTCATCCTCGATCCAGATGGCAAAGATGTCATCAATGAATCTGAATCAGGTGACAGGTTCAGGATTCTGGGTGTTTAGGAAGGATTCCTCTAGATGGCCCATGAATACGCTGGCATAGGATAGTGCCATGCGGGTTCCCATAGCCGTACCCTGGATTTGTTTGTAGGTAATGCTTTGAGAATCAACAACAATGACAGACAACAGCTTACCAAAAAGATGATTGCTGAGCCGCAGACAGGCACATAGAAAAAAACTATCACACTTTCACAACTAAATTTTCTGCCATAGCTTTTGTCAGGAAACGAGAGCACACACACACACACACACACATTAACGTAATCACTTAGACACAACCCATGAACACATGACAGCCATCTCTGGTCGCAGTGTCCACAGTCTCTGAGAATCAGATCCAAACAAACCACTCCTTGTCTCCCCCTGCCTCTCATCGGCAGCTGCTAGGCTAGCTGTTAGAAGTGGTGGCAGCACTGACTGCAAGCTGAGGGGAGTGGTAAGAAGGGGAGAAGCAGTAGGAATGAGGGAGTGGGGAAGTGGCTCTAGTACTCAGCTGCACCCAGTCAACTACGGTGCATGACAGCCCAGCAAACAAAGCATTTCATCTATTGAGACAAAAACAAGATTTTTCGAGTGTAATTTTCAAATTTCTCAGAAATGTTTGAAATTCCCTGATATCCAGAACCTGTGGCAACACTGAACACATGTGTTAAAAGTAGGATTATCAAAAATACCTTTTTTTGAAGTATGGCAGTAAATGGAGGGAAAACAGCGGGTACATATTACAAAAACATTATAGCAGAAATGTGATGATATGCTTGGGAGCGCTTTCAAACATTTTGATTGATTAAATTGTAGAAGCAACAGCAGCATGTAAAGAGTGTCAGTACACGAAGATACATGTGTTGGTTTTTCCTTTTTTATCAAACATGCAGATAGTACATGTGCAAACAGCAGTACATCAGTAATAACCCAATGACAGTATCAAAATGCATCACTTAATCCCTTATGTTAAAACTAACCAAATTTAAATAAGTAATAGAAAGCATTTTAGACTAACACACACATCTGATAAATGGTCAAATGATTATAAAGCTAAGTACAGAATTTGCATTTTGGCTTTCATGTAAACCAAGAGAGATTATATCAAATACCTGTACAGACGAGTAGTTTGATGGCGTATAGCTGGAGGCAGTTGGATAGACGGAAGATGACGACTTCTGATTCTGGTAAGTGGATTGATATGTGACTGTACTGGGTGCGGAGTAAGATAGGCCCACTTCGCTTTTATCTACATCCAAAGCAGATGCAGTCGATGACCTTGTTTGTGTGAAACTGGACTGGCTAACTTTGTGGTCTGATGTAGACAGAATAGATTCAGAACCTGGAAGCTAGAAACAAAGTTTATACATACAGTACCAAACTTTTAACTTTTTTTTACTAAATTATGCAGAAATCCTTAACAGTACCTTCTGACTTTGACTGAGTGATGAAGCAATACTGTTTTGACTCGATTTTTGAGTTGAGGATGCCGTGTATGCATCTAATGCAGATGTTTGACTCGTACTCAGGTCAAGATTCGTGGAAGCTCTAGGCGATGGTAAGGAATCCAGAACTGAGTTTGATACACTGTTGGAAAACTTGTTCTGTTCAGAATTTGTTTCAAAAGAGTTCGTTTCACTTCCGAATTCTAGAGCACCAAACTGAACATCTAGATATCCTATACTGCTGTTAATAGCATCACCAGGCATTTCAACTGCTGTTGCTGGAATCTGAAAGTTTCCAATTAGTGCTTTCCTCCGTTCAAGAAGTATATTTACAATTAAATGTTAACAACACACTAAATACATGAATGCACAAGATTACACAAGTATTTACTTTTGAGGGAGGAGGAACTCTTGGCCGCTGTGTTTTCGTCCGCGTTGGTATGGATTGTGACTGGGTGGTGGTTGATGGAGATTCTGCAGGCTGCTCTTGTATCTGCGGGCTGTAGGTACTAGAGGAACTTACGTAACTGGATGTAGAAAATGGCGCTGTAACACAAGTTGCGTAGTTACAGTGTTTTGAAAAGCATGTAAAATTTACATCAGTCAAGTTTAAAATTATATCAAGTAACACATACACTCATGCGCATGCCTTACACTACATGCACAGTATTGGTCTTAAAGACCGAGGTTTTACACATATCCTTAGTGGCTACATCAGCTAATCTGATACAAATAGACCATATGCGCTTAAGTTTACAGTTTATATACACACAACCCATTTCCTTCAGATCATCATCAAAGACAGCAAAAGACCCTGAGCACACGTCACAGGTGTGACATTCATACAGGTGGAAAACTATAAAGGTTTTCAGAAGGAATTGTGCGTCAATATAAAAAAACCTATTCTGAATCCAGCAGACACCAAAAATGTGCAGTCCTAAGTATCAACTGCATGCCAACCAGCACAGTGCCACAAAATGGCATCAAGACTGCACTAACCCACACGCTAATGATATGAGCAGGCAATGCCACACCACCACGAAGACACAGTTCAGCAGCCCCTGGCAACACTGTTTTTAGCCACCCGCCCTTCACTGGTTGGCCCAGTTAAGTCGCAGTCTTCGATAGCATTAGTACTGACTAATAGGAAGATGTTACTTAGCCAGCATTCTGCTAATAGTAATGGAGATTGAAGAACTATTATATAGGAGACACAGGAAGCACTGAAAGTTAAGTGCTGTTTCTTCCCTTAATAGAAACAAAGTTTTCTGTTAACTAGAAAGTGTTTTGTACAGATGATTTTAGATTCCTGCCACCAGCCATTGATACTTCTCTTCTTCCTTATTTGTGTCAACACTGACTCCGATAGTAGCCGACACAACAAACAATGTATGGGTACAACACCATCTCTTTAAGTTGTTGCAGAACCATTTCCTAGATGTAGGTATTATGCTACCAAATGGTTTGAGTGAAATATGTTCATCAGGACAAATAAAATAACTTCACTGAGTTTGTTGACAAAGTCTTCAGCGCACTGAATTCTTGAGATTTCCAAAAGATGAATGTTAACTTGCACATAGTGAATCCGGAATAAAGACCAGTATGTGCTTTTTCAAATCTACATGGTTACTTTGCAGTTCACACGGAAGTGCCTGGCAGAGGATCCATCAAACCATTTCCATATTACTTCTCTACCATTCCACTCTCGAATGGCGCGTGTTAAAAAAGGAACACCTAAATCTTTCCGTTCGAGTTCTGATTTCTGTTGTTTTATTATGATGATCATTTCTCCTTACATAAGTGGGTTTCAACAAAATATTTTCACATTTAGAAGAGAGAGCTGGTGATTAAAATTTCGTAAATAGATCTCGCCGCAAAGAAAACTGCCTTTGCTTCAGTGACTGCCACTAAAACGAGCTGCCCTTCTTTGCACTTTTTCAGTGTCCTCCACCAATCCTACCTGGTAAGGATTCCCTCCATCAATCCTACCTGGTAAGGATCTCACACCGCGCAGCAATATTCTCCAGCAGAGGACAGACAAGTGTAATGTAGGCTGTCTCTTTAGTGAGCGTTCTGTCAACAAAGTGCAGTCTGTTTCGTCTTCCCCACAATATTATCTATATGGTCTCCCCAATTTAAGTTGCTTGTAACTGTAATTCCTAGGTATTCAGTTGAATTGACAGCCCTTAGATTTGTGCGATTTATCATATACCCAAAATGTATCGGATTTCTTTTAGTACCCATGTGCACGACCTCGCACTTTTTTAGTTTAGTGCCAATTGCCACTTTTCACACCATACAGAAATTCTCTCTATATCATTTTGTAATTGGAATTGATCATCTGACGATTTCACTAGAAGGTAAATTACAGTGTCATCTGCAAACAATCTAAGGGGGCTGCTTAGATTATCACCTAGACCATTTATGTAAATCAGGAACAGCAGAAGGCCTATGAAACTACCTCGCGGAATGCCAGATATCACTTCTGTTCTACTCGATGATTTACTATCTATCACTACAAACTGTGACCTCTCTGAGAGGAAATCACGAATCCAGTCACATAACTGAGGCGATACTCCATATGCACGCAATTTGATTAATAGTCGCTTGTGAGGAATGGTATCAAAAGCCTTCTGGAAATCTAGGAATATGTAATTGATCTGAGATGCCTTGTCGACAGCACTCATTACTTCATGGGAATAAAGAGCTAGCTGTGTTCCACAAGAACGATATATTCTGAATCCATGTTGGTTATGTATCAATAAGTCATTTTCTTCAAGGTGATTCATAATGTTCAAGTACAGTATATGCTCCAAAATCCTACTGCAAATTGAAGCCAGTGATATGGGTATGTAATTCAATGGGTTACTCCAATTTCCTTTCTTGAATATTGGTGTGACCTGTGCTACTTTCCAGTCTTTAGGAACAAACATTTCGTCAAGATAGCGGTTGCATATGATTGCTAAGAAAGGTGTTACTGTGTCTGCATACTCTGAAAGGAACCTGATTGGAATACCATATGGACCGGAAGACTTGCCTTTCTTGAGTTGTTTCGCAACACCGAAGATATCTATTTTTATGTCACTCATGCTTCTGTTCTTGTTTCAAATTCTGGAATATTTACTACTTGTTCTTTCGTGAAGGAATTACAGAAAACTGTATTTAGTAACCCCGCTTTGGTGGCACCATCATTGGTAACATTTCCATCATCATCGTGAAGTGATGGTATTGACTATTTTTTGCCACTGGTGTACTTTACATACGACCAGAATCTCTTTGGGTTTTCTACCATATTTTGAGACAATGTTTCATTGTGGAAAAGGCTTTGTTGCGCAAATAAAATCTCTTTATGGCCTTTTGAAGGGACTAAAAATGATTGAAGTCAATTACATATCAACATCTATTGAAATTTTTTCTTCTAGGGTACCAGAACTAGATATTTTTTGTAACAAGTAAGGAACATAGTGGTTTTCCCTTATACTGATGGGTAACAAGTGGTTATTGTTTCTGTGGACACTTTACTGAAGAATTAAACACAGGGTTTTCTCAGTATGACAATGATTCAGATTCTGCATCCCTCTGCACTATCACCATTGATATCAGTGTAAATAACATTGAATCACCATCAGCATAAATACTAGAGGCTGTCAACTTCAAAGAAAATTTGTCAACAGATGTGGCAACAGTGTGCAATGACACTAATCTATGATAATCTTCCAGATGTGGTGAAGTACACTGCATCTATAAGTTTTCCTGCAGCAAAAGGCAAAGTAGAAGTGCCTAATGCAGATTGGATACGAATTATATCTCTTGTGGTCTTTACTCTTCCAACACCATCATGGAAACCTAGTACGCAAACAAACAAATTTCCTAAAATATCTGTGCTCAGTTTCAAAACAAAAGGTTCCAAAGTTAAAGACAGTTATTGATCTGCATGTAAGACTAAGAAAATTTATAAAGATTAGCTACCTCAATCACAAAGCTAAGTTGGAAGCAATGAAGAAATGCACCATCAAGGAGGAAGTAGCTATGAAGTGCGTCTTCATCTGGCAAAGTAAATAAAAAACTGTAACAGGCTACATTAACATCTACTTCCCCATCAGATTAGTGTTTCTCTCCCCCCCCCCCCCCCCCCACACCAATGTTAACCCTTTTGCTGCTGTGGACATGTATTTACTGCCTGCTACACTCTTCCTCAGGTGCTGTATATGTGTACATGTGCACCTCCTACAGTGGTGTGTGTGTGTGTGTGTGTGTGTGTGTGTGTGTGTGTGTGTGTGTGTGTGTGTCCTGACCTGCCGACCTCCCACTGCCATGAACAGCTTACTTCCAAATTTCGGTGAGTAAAAAAGTTTCAAGTATTTATCATACAACATAAATACCTCATTGTGTGCTATCATTTGCGAGAAACCTCATTTCAATATCTTGAACTGCTTATGAGATATGATGATTGTTATGACAACAAGATTCACTGTGCACAAGGACACAAATGGGCACATTGCACACAACTGTATCGGATATAAAATCTAATAACTTCAAAACTGAATGAGATATCGTTCTGCCCTCAATTTTAAATAAAATTTGGTATCTTACGTACATATTGTTTGCCGCAATATAACAGCTAAAATCAATCATATGCAAAGTGTTGCAACCTGTTGTAATCGCGGGGCGGAACAGTCACGGGGTGGCCGAGAAAACGCGGCGGGACCAAACAGAGAGAGGCCCGCGAATAAACAAACAAACGGAAAGGACAGACACGAAACAACGACAGACGATCGAGAGAAATCTTACGACAACAACATGCAAGAAGCAACGGAGTGACAGAGACAACCAAACGAACCCAAGACGTCCACTAGCAATGAAGACAAAGAATGGTAAACGCGCCATTTGTTATCGAGGCGATATGTCAAGACACATGCAACAATTAGACTCACTGGCTGAGTGAGAGGCAGGATCTTAAACACATGATTGGGGGCGCCGCTATGGGCCGCTGGAACCACGTTCCACTATGGTGCCTCACACTAAATGTGGGCCAGGAGGCACACACTGCCACGGCTTACGGCACGATAGTGAGGAGACCTCTTGGGGTCTTCAACGTCCATGACGTCCAGCGGGGATTCAACTTCCATGGTGCGTGGTACCAGACAAAGTTTACACAGTGCATTTTTACCTCTTCCAAAAAATATCAAACCATAAGATGTGCAAAAATCAAATTTTTCACCTAATACTTTCTGAAAGATCAGATGAAAAGTATTTCAAATTGGTTGGAATGTGTATTTCAGGCACCAGAATCTGGGGAGCAGTGCAGCCATAACAAAAGCCACCCTCAACATGGACTGCAGAGAGCACATCTGTAGCATTGAAAAGGATAACTATTATTTAGTTAGTCCTAAGGTAAAGTAGCCCTAAATCCGCCATGCCAAAAAATTTGACTTCTCTAATGTCTACTGAACTGAACGTATAATGAACTAGTAGTATGTGGTGCATTCAAGTTGTAATGCCTCCAATTTTTCTCACGTTGAAACTTATATTACTTCTTGACCTTATCTTCCTGCAGCTGTCCACACTTTTCAAAATATCAGTGCCATGATTCCACAGCCACTGTGAATGCTTTACAAGTCTGGTTTGAGCACTGGAAAATCATTTGACGCAATAGCAGCATTACTAGTGAATGGGCATCCAGGTAGTGTCTTTCGTTGTTGGAAACAACCAAAGTGACTAGGAACCTGGTCATGCGAGTGGGGAGCATTAGAAATCATTTCAGTCATTATGAAAAAGAAACTGCAGTATCGCATTCACCCGATATGCTGGTGAGTTGCCTTGGTGAGAAACTACACCTGGTGCTTTTCTGGCAGTTTTTCATGCAATGCAGGAAGGAGCTTGTTCTTCCAAATATCTTGGTATGATGCACCTGTCACTATAGAGTCCCCTGGAAAACAATAAATAAGGATTACACCACTGCTGTCTCAACATGGGCACCATCACTTTTTCAGCACTGGCGCTTAGCCAAATTTTTTTTGGCAGTGGCTAGTGCGTGTACGTATTGGCACATACACACGCTTCCGCTGGGCTGATTGGCACTTCATTTAAGGACTGAAAAAGGACATTAATGTTTCATCCCTTATCACAATCAATGAAAAGGAAGTCGCATTCATGCAATCACTGTGTGAACATTGTCCAACAATATGCTACACGCATGGCATTGTGGTCATCCATCTGGATTCATGACACCCACATGAAAGATTCACATTTTCATGTCTTCATGCAGGACTGTGTGCACAGATCACACGGAAATTTCAACATTGGGGGTGGTGTGTTCCATACACATTCGGCAATCACCCAAAACAAAGTTCTGCACTCACTCGATCATGTGGTCAAACTGGCTGGTGCGAGGCTGAGATTGTCTTGGTTTGTTAACACAAGATCTTCTACCTTCTTGAACTGTCACACCCATATAACCACATTAGACTCATCCACGACACCATCACCACCTCTCAATTAACTAGTGATTAATTTCAATCGATGTTGCACTGTGTAAATGAAGAAAACGTATGATTGTATGCTGTTCTTATAAAGAAAATGCCGCCATTTTAAGTATGGAAAACATTCCTCACTCTCCATGCAGTCACTTTAGTTCTGTATGGTGTACAGGGCAGCCATCTCTTTCATGCATTCACAAATGCATGCTTTTTTTAAAACAAATTGCATGTTTTTATCTGTTTTCAGTTCTGAGAGAAAAGTCTGAAGTTTCATAGCCTGAATGCACCTTCTACATCACAGCATCTGGAGTGAAGCACCTTTGCCTTATAACTACACTGCCACATCACATGTCCTCAGTGTGGCATAAGGATTCCAGCCAATAGCAAGAATTTTCATGTGCCTTTCACTACTGGTACACAAGAATATGAATGCCATTAGTAGTCAAAGGGAACCACAGAAATTAGATTCTAATAAAGCAACCTTGTAGTGAGTGTGTATCCGTGTCCAAGTTGGCCCGATCTATCCATGCCTGGCCAAAGTTACCTCCGCATCTCAGCCAGTTCTCATTAAAACACTTGACAACCACACCAGAGTCCTTTTGTTGGTGAAATGTCACCATGTTTAATGAATTGCCTCTGAGGATACTTATGTATAAACTCTATTGCAAATCTTTGAAGTCAATGTGTATCCACTGGCCTCATACAAGATATTTGGTAGTTCAGAAAACTTTGTTGTCCTAAAGCTGCAAAGCATGCCTAGAGACAGGCCATTATGGCTCATTTTTCGCATTTGCTGGACATTATATAGGATGTGAACTTTGCTTTCAAGCGGGCTTCTAGCCAACACACAAGATGCTAAAGAGAAGGATTAAATTTTTGCATGGATCATAAATTTGTCTTTTCACACGAACAGCATGGAGAAAACAAAGTATAATTTGTGAAAATTAATTACCTGCTGAAGATGTGAACCCTGATGGAGGACTAGGAGGCTGGTAAGATGATGCTGACGATGATGAGACAGTGTAACTGCTACTACTTGTTGTCCCAAAGGAAGTTCCTGCAGACGTACTTGTGCCAATACCAACAGCAGATTTTAGGTTTTCTGTTGCTTGTGATAATTGATTCAGGTACTCAGACTGTGTTGAATTTAATTGGTTGACACCTACAGGAACTGGACTCTAAAAACATACCATACACAAATTATTTTCAGATGAACGACTCTGACAATAAAAAAAGAAGCAGTTTCACAAATTATATACAATATCAAAACAGTAACATTTTGTCCAGGAAGCATGAGAAGGGCCAAAGTATGGTTCCACATAACCATATATTGCAAAGGAGTACTTTTCGCAAGGAAGATGTTTAAAACATTTAAGTAAGGCTCATCAAAGAATTTCATGAAAAAAGAACTAAATGAGCTCAAACTGAAAGTAGGTCCAAACAATATGTATTTCTGGTACACTGTTCTTACTTGCGACAGCTGATTTGTTGTTGACTGATGTATTTCAAGGTTCTGAGACATCTGGCTTGAACTAGATGCCACACTGCTTGAAAGAGTCTGCGACGTCAATGCAGACGACAACTCTGTAGTTGGTTCCTGTGTGGGAATAACTGGTTCAGAGTTGACTACAGGTTCCACTGTACCACCACTGGGCGTGAATACCTTGCTGTCTGCTAGTGAACCAGTGTATTCTTCATTGTCCCAATCTTCCGGTGAAGGGAATTCGCCCCATTTTTCTGTGCCAAACCAGAGAAAATGCACTAATAAAGAAGTAGTGATATGAAATTATTGTACCTATACTAAAGTTAACAAAAACAAAATGTATACAATTTGTAATATGATACTGCAATTTATTTTCATCCTATTTAACAGTGTATATTCCATATTTATGCAATGCTGAAAGAAGAGGGAGGGAAAGGAGGCAAGTATGAATTTAGAAATTTAAATGGTGCAACACTACTCCTATTTTATGGCAAATTTGATACTTTTAAGAAGCACAGTCATTTTACCACACACAACCCACAGTAGTGTGATCCTTCTTAAAGCACTGAATTGCATGATTTTACATCATCATATGCCAAATACGGATGCTTCAGTGCTCAACAGAGGAGCAAACATATCTTCTTGTACTTAACGAACATGACAAAAACCAGATAAGGAAAGACTTGCAATGATAAAGGATACTACCACTTTCCCGTGTTTATATCTGCAATTCACTTATTTCTTAATAAAAAAATAATTAGCATGGCCTAAGTACTCGTCTTTGCTTCTCTTTTCACATAGTTTACCATTTTTCCAATCCTTATGAACTGATGTCACTTCTTACCATCCTTGTCTTTCTGCCTTCATTTGGCTTCCAATAATTACACACTATTTCTGGAAACATGTGATGTTCCCTGAAATTTCTAGGGTGTTCACTGATGCTTATATGAATTCAGTTGATGGTCCTATCTCTCCCTCTTTTTTCACTCATTCTTCTGACTGGTTCAATGCAGTCTACAATGATTTCCTCTCTTGTGACAATCTCTTCATCTCAAAGTAGTACTTGCACCCTGCATCAATTATTTGTCAGGTGTATTCCAATCTCTGTTTCACCTACAGTTTCTACCCTCTAGTAGCATTCCCTGCTGTCTTAATACATGACATTTCAATCATATCCTCCTCCTTGTCAGTGTTTTCCACATGTTCCTCTCTTCACTGATTCTGCAGAGAACCTCTCATTCTGAATCTGTCCACCTTTATTTTCAACTTTCTTCTACAGCACATAACAGTTTGATTCTCTTCCTTTCCAATATTCCAACACTCCACAATTCGCTACCATACAACACTGTGCTCCAAACAAACATTTTCCGAAATTTCTTCCTCAAAATAACCAACCATTGTATGGTGTTGCTATTTGTTGAAAAGTAAATTCAAAAATAATGCCAAGAAAACCATTCGCATATGCACAAGAATGATGATGTGTAGCAATGCACTTATTCTGGCAGCAAGCACTTGTAGCGTCGACAAGTAGGAATGGCATATCTCCGTCATCGCAAGTTATTTGACTCTGTAACTTAATGGCCCAAACCATCTTGCTAGTTCTGTTTGCTGTAAGACTTCTTGTAATGTGGACATCTGTATTAAATATACTGAGTCAAGGCTGGGTCACACTAGACTGGTTTTGTCATCATTTTATGAAGTATGTAAAATGATGCTTAATGGAAGCACAGATTATGTTTTCATGTTTCTGGAAATGAAGGAAGAATAATATTTTCAGTTTGTTGGCATATGTCAACATTATGATCGGGGGAAGGGGAGGCTCCCTGCCCCAGCCTCCTACTTACCCCCACCCAGTCACCACTCCCTTCATGCACTGTTGCTGCTGCTGCTGCTCACAATGCAGTTTCAGTAATCTGAGACTGCAGACTGTGTGTGTGTGTGTGTGTGTGTGTGTGTGTGTGTGTGTGTGTGTGTGTGTGTGAACACCCCCCCCCCCCCCCTGCTCTCAAGGAAAGAAAGAAAAACTGGAACTTTTTGTGGCTACATACAAGTCACCATTCATCTTCCAAGATGTTGAGTTTCAAATTATTGATAGTGGGTCAAGGACACAGAATGACTTTCTTTGGATACAGCTTGGAACCATTCCAGCTCCTGCTTGAACTATTTTCGAAAATGATGGAAAGTCCAAAATAATACTTTGATGTGTATCTATATTCTTTTAAAATTTCTCTTATCTCACAAATATAGCTACAACTTGTTTACCACAAGTTGGTCAGTTCCAATCTGGAAGAAGCTACCGTGGAGACATTGCTTTTGATTGATAGCACACAGCACAAATATTAGGCTTGACAGTCTACACTGAGCAACCACAAATCAAATGCACTTTCAATCTAGAATGTTCTTACACAGAAGTATCAACAAAGTAGGAAAAGATAGATTGCTTCTTACTGTAAAGATAAAATGTTAAGTGCACACAGATACAATTGAAAGACACTTACACATAAGTTTTCGGCTTCAGCCTTTGTCAGAAAAAGAAAGTGAAACACACAACATTCATTCTCACAAGCAAGCACATTTCACATACACGAGACTGCCAACTCTGGCGTCTCTGACACTAATAATAAATAGTTATTGGCAGATATATCACAACAGTAAATATTGACCTACCCATTTTTAGCGGATCTCCACCAGAACTGTCATCTGCAGTGGGGTTGTTCCACGTATCTATAGACCTTGGGAAACCAGTCTTGTCACGGCTCTGGAATGTACGAGGACCTAGGCGACCTCCACCTCGTCCACCTCTACCAGATCGACCTGGGCCATTCAGCACTCGTCCTCCACCTCCACCACGATAAAAGCCCTCCCCTCGACTCTCCTCTAAATTTTTCTCATTTTCTTTATTTTCACGTCCACGCCCTAAAAAAAAGGCACACAAATTGTAATTTTAACTTGTAGAAGTAATGTAAATAATGTGTATCAAATAAGGTTTGAATGAGCATTTATTTACAACTCTACTATTCTAATTTCCACCTTAAGGCCACCTGCAACAACATGAACAGTAAAAATACAGCTGCACAGAGGAAAACAAAAATAATACAAATGAGTACAACATTAAAATACAGTGAAACCTCACTCGTACACTTTTCAAGGGACTTACAAAAAATGGTGTAAAATGTGGGAAATAAAGTTTTAAGCTGTAAAATTTACATATAGGATACCCCCTTGCACTTTATGTATGATATATGTACATAACAAGCGTCAGAAGACCTGTCAGGGATTTGTTTATAATCTAATGATGGTTTATTATCTAATAAAAACCGCTTATGTAACTAGAACTGATAGCTGTCTGGGAAGTAGGGACGTTTGATTCAATTTAATATGTCATAATCAATGTTTTTGAAAGCCTGCAGTTGTCAGTAATTATTTAAATAATGAAATACTGCACTAGTTACGTATTTTTCTCATGCTTAGCATCATGCATTTCAAGAATTTTTTTTCTCATTGTCAAGTGCAGATATGTAAATAAGTATTTTGTATGCTGTTTGAATAGGAAGTGGAATAAAATCAAGAAAACTTTCCTAAAGTGGAGTGAGAAGGTATTAGGATTCCAGGACACCAGAAGAAAGCCATGGATATCTGATCATATATGGCAGAAGATTGAAGGAAGGAGAGAAATAAAGGCCTTGATCAATCAGCGTAGGGACGAAGAAGAAAAACAACGCCTTAGGGCAAGGTACAATGAAGTTCACTGGCAAGTGAAGAGAAACACTAGATCTCATAGAAGAAATTGGGTAGAACAGCTTGCAGAAAGAGCTTAAGAGGCAGCAGGAAAGGGCGATTTGAAATAGCTATATAATATCTCCAAACAGCTGCCCCAGGAAAGCATTAAAGAAAGTAAGCCAGTGAAGTCTAAAGATGGTGAACTGTTGACCAATAGTGAGGAGCAGCTAAAGCGATGGAAGGAATATTTCAGTGAGATATTCAACATGACCCTAATCCATCAAGAAGAACAAGAGCAGGAGGAACTAGACCTTGTGATGAAGCAAGCTGGGAAAATTTTAATTCCCCTCTTGTTTTGCCATCTGCCTCCTTAATTCATTTTCTCACTTAATTTACCACCAGATCTAATTGTGTGCCTAGTTTTATTTATGTAATTTTTTTTTTTACTAGTTAGCATCTTTTGTTATAGGGTGAAATCAGTGATTTTTTCATAACAAATTCTACTGTTGACGTATAAACAAATATAAATTCTGCACTAATTATAAACATTTGGAAGACGAACTAATAGTATTCTTAAAGTATTTATTTGGCTCTATTCGATAACATGTTAGCAAAGCCAGTCTTTAATTAATTCCAAAGTAATTAATAGTTTTGTCAAAAGTATTGTTTGTGTGACTACACATGTTAATTTCACGATTTAAACAAATAATTCGGCTTAACCCTTGTAGTGGAAGAAACTTTTATAAGAGACGCAATTTTTCGATGTATTCGGTCAATTTAACAAGTTAAGTTTTAATTGTAATTTCTGTAAACTGAACTTCGAACAGTGTGTAGTTTCAGCACCTGTTATTGCAAGGATATAAAAGGGCCCCATTTTTGGTCACGGCCGAGTTTCAGATGAGAAACCTGTGCTGGTTAGAATAACAACAATGCTTCAACTTAACTGTGGAATAAGTGTTAAAAAATTAGGCCATGCGTAAAAACAATGACAGTGTCTGCTCCATATGTACCTGTTTATTCTTCAAGAACTGTGAACTATGTGGTTATGTTTTTATTGCTCACAGATGTTCAACAGTGAACTATTGTAGCAGTATGTGGAGCTTCGTCTGAGAACTATTAATGAGGCTTATGGAAAGTTTAAACGATAGTGCACTGCCATTCACATATAACTGTTTATTGCTGGGTGGTTGTGCAAAGTGAAAGTAAACTACCGTGAAACGCAAATGTGTACCTGTCAACTACATTATTTACAGTAGTCAGTACCCAAATTACAAACCCCATTTTTCAGCCAGTGTAGCAACGCAGTACGTTGACACTTAGGACAACAAATGAATAAATGAAGCAGGTGGAACCACCACAACCAACAGGAAATGCCTGCACTGCAAATCAATACTCACCCTACCAACAAGAGCGAAATTATCAAGGCTCTTAAAAGCTGCAAGAATAACAAGGCAACTGGTGTAGATAGTTTGGTGACGGAAATGCTCAAGGCAGACTATGAAGTAACAGCAGATGTGTTACTGCCCCTGTTCCAAGAAATCTGGAACACAGAAACCATCTCGGAAGATTGGAGGAAGGGAATCCTTATCAAGTTGCCCAAGAAAGGAGACCTGGCAAAGTGCAACAACTGGTGTGACATCGCATTTTTGTCTATACCCAGTAAAGTATTTTCAAGGATTGTTTTAAATCGTCCCAGAGTGTCCATGGATTGTAAGCTCAGGAAAGAACTGGCTGGTTTCAGAGAAAGCATACCATGCACAGACCAAATCAACACCTTAAGCATCATTATTGAGCAAACCACGGAATACTGGTCTCCTTCGTCGACTTTGAAAAAGCCTTTGATAGGGTGGAGTGTGAAGCCATCTGGAAAACAACGCAAAGTTATGGAGTATCTCCAAAGATCATCAGTATCGTGAAGATGATGTACAGAGAATATACTTGCCAGGTGAAATATGATGGAAATCTCTCAGAACCATTTACTTTAAATTCTGAAGTAAGGCAGGGTTGTTTGTTTTCACCACTGCTGTTTTTGCTGACATTAGATGGCATGAAGGTAAACCGAGAGAAAAGGAGAGGTATACAGTGGACTCTATATGATCGCCTGGAGGACCTTGACTTTGCGGACGACATCTGCCTTCTGTCCCACATTTTCAAGGATATGAGTGAGAAACTTAAGGAATTGGAAACAGAAGCTCAGAGAGTTGGATTAAAAATAAACATGGCTAAGACTAAATAACTTAGTATATCTAAAAACAAAGATGATGTCAATTACCGAACGAAAGTGCTGGCAGGTTGATAGACACACAAACAAACACAAACACACACACAAAATTCAAGCTTTCGCAACAAACTGTTGCCTCATCAGGAAAGAGGGAAGGAGAGGGAGAGACGAAAGGATGTGGGTTTTAAGGGAGATGACGCAACAGTTAGTTGCGAAAGCTCGAATTTTGTGTGTGTGTGTGTGTTTGTGTTTGTTTGTGTGTCTATCGACCTGCCAGCGCTTTCGTTCGGTAAGTCACACCATCTTTGTTTTTAGATATATTTTTCCCACGTGGAATGTTTCCCTCTATTATATTGATATCAGTAATTTGAACCCAACAATTACGTTTGTTATTGTCACTGTTGCATTTCGAAATCTTTTCTGTCGTTTTATTTTCTCTGTCTGTTTTTGCCAGTAGTTTCACTTTGCATTCACCTTCTCCTTTTTACCGTAATCTGCTATATAATTTTATCCCGCCTATATATACTCTGGTGAGCAAGATGTATGAGACAGGCGAAATACCCACAGACTTCAAGAAGAATATAATAATTCCAATCCCAAAGAAAGCAGGTGTTGACAGATGTGAAAATTACCGAACTATCAGTTTAATAAGTCACAACTGCAAAATACTAACGCGAATTCTTTACAGACGAATGGAAAAACTGGTAGAAGCGGACTTCGGGGAAGATCAGTTTGGATTCCGTAGAAATGTTGGAACACGTGAGGCAATACTAACCTTACGACTTATCTTAGAAGAAAGATTAAGGAAAGGCAAACCTACGTTTCTAGCCTTTGTAGACTTAGAGAAAGCTTTTGACAACGTTAACTGGAATACTCTCTTTCAAATTCTGAAGGTGGCAGGGGTAAAATACAAGGAGCGAAAGGCTATTTACAATTTGTACAGAAACCAGATGGCAGTTATAAGAGTCGAGGGGCATGAAAGGGAAGCAGTGGTTGGGAAGGGAGTGAGACAGGGTTGTAGCCTCTCCCCGATGTTATTCAATCTGTATATTGAGCAAGCAGTAAAGGAAACAAAAGAAAAATTCGGAATAGGTATTAAAATTCATGGAGAAGAAGTAAAAACTTTGAGGTTCGCCGATGACATTGTAATTCTGTCAGAGACAGCAATGGACTTGGAAGAGCAGTTGAACGGAATGGACAGTGTCTTGAAAGGAGGATATAAGATGAACATCAACAAAAGCAAAACGAGGATAATGGAATGCAGTCAAATTAAATCGAGTGATGCTGAGGGGATTAGATTAGGAAATGAGACACTTAAAGCAGTAAAGGAGTTTTGCTATTTAGGGAGTAAAATAACTGATGATGGTCGAAGTAGAGAGGATATAATGTGTAGACTGGCAATGGCAAGGAAATCGTTTCTGAAGAAGAGAAATTTGTTAACATCTAGTATAGATTTAAGTGTCAGGAAGTCGTTTCTGAAAGTATTTGTATGGAGTGTAGCCATGTATGGAAGTGAAACATGGACGATAACCAGTTTGGACAAGAAGAGAATAGAAGCTTTCGAAATGTGGTGCTACAGAAGAATGCTGAAGATAAAGTGGGTAGATCACGTAACTAATGAGGAGGTATTGAATAGGATTGGGGAGAAGTGAAGTTTGTGGCACAACTTGACTAGAAGAAGGGATCGGTTGGTAGGACATGTTTTGAGGCATCAAGGGATCACAAATTTAGCATTGGAGGGCAGCGTGGAGGGTAAAAATCGTAGAGGGAGACCAAGAGATCAATACACTAAGCAGATTCAGAAGGATGTAGGTTGCAGTAGGTACTGGGAGATGAAGAAGCTTGCACAGGATGGAGTAGCATGGAGAGCTGCATCAAACCAGTCTCAGGACTGAAGACCACAACAACAACAACAACATATATATATACTCAATAATACGTAACCCACTTCCAAACCATAACCAAAAAAATTTTTCTACCCCTTTCAACACTACCGCCGCTATAATATCCACCATTTCTGGTTCACAAACAGTTCCTTTCACCTTTTAAACAACCATTTCAACCAGTTCTAATAACTTTCGCTTTATTTCCATTTCCGTTTTCCCCACATCACTGATAATTTTTATCCGCTGCCCACAGGTTTTAACGTCATTATTTCTTCGTCAGACAATTGTTAGCCTCATTTTGATAATCTGCCACTGCAAAACCACTCCTTTTAATATATTACACGCAGTTTTTTCGAAATTTTCCCGAATATCTCCGTCCTTTAACGTGTTTTGGTGGCAACACAACCACCTAACCTTTGTGCACATCGTTGTCTACCATCCCAAGTCCAACATAGCCCAGCTGCAACCAACACCTTCTTGCCTTTTTTCACACCAGATCTGCAGTTACTTTCCAGTCCACATTTATCTCTCCCCATATATTTTTATTTTCATTTTCATTTAAGCCTCATGTCACACTTGCCACCTTCTAATACCATGTCACCCTCACAACACCCCCACAACGACCCCATTAAGTTTTATTTACATTCCCTCCGCAAACATGCCTTCGCCCTAGCCAGATTACGCTCCCATATTCTATTTTCTCAGGCTTGTCTGACACTTGGCATTACCCCCAAAGGCCTCACACTTAAAGTTCCCATCTCTGGCTGCAACCATTCTTTCCATCAGTCCCTATACCAGTTCCAAACTGAACAATCCATTGCCCTCACCCACCTAATCCTTCCCCTACACATCAACTCAGCCAATGAACACACCCGTCAACTCCTATCCAATAAAAGTCCTTAATCTTTCCTCTCCCACATCCACACCGGCTGTTCAGAGCATCCTCCTACAGGCCAACCACAAATCAGAACAGCATGCCACCCTCCACCTCAAAAAACTATCCAATCTCCTGGTTTCCCACCTCCGGAAAGGCAACTCACTCACCCCTCACAACCTTTCCAGCAAACCTGAACCTCCTCTCATTGCACACAAACCCAGTCTCTCCCATCTACTCAATCTCCCACTTCCAGCTCCACTCCCTCCAAAACCTCAAAATTCCAATCAACACAACCTGGAACCACAACACCCTAATTCAGTAGTTAACCTTTCCGCCAAACCTCTCTCCCAATCCGAAACCTCTGTCCTATCCAAAGGCCTCACCTTCAGCCCCACTCCCAGATTCAACCAAACAGCCCTCGTCAAAGATTTACTGTCCTACACTCGTACTCTCTGCTGGAAATATCACTTTGCCATGAAGAAAAATGATCCTAATCCTACTCCTAATGATCCAACTCCCCAAGACACTATCCAAATTGAACCCTGCCTGGAACAGTTCCGTCCTCCATCACAGCGGGACCCACCTCCTCTTCCTCAAAATCACCCTCTCCAAACCTTCCAGGAGTTTCTGACTTCCAGCCTTGCCTCTCAATCCTTCTTAAAAAACCTTAATCCTACTCCCAACATGACCACTGCTGAAGCCCAGGCTATCCATGATCTGAAGGCTGACCGATCCATCGTCATTCTTCCGGCGGACAAGGGTTCCACGACCGTGGTACTTGATCGTCGGGAGTATGTGGCTGAGGGACTGCATCAGCTTTCAGACAACACCACATACAAAGTTTGCCAAGGTAACCCCATTCCCGATGTCCAGGCGGAGCTTCAAGGAATCCTCAGAACCTTAGGCCCCCTGCAAAACCTTTCACCTGACTCCATCAACCTCCTGACCCCACCGACACGCCGCACCCCTACCTTCTTCCTAAAATCCACATACCCAATCATCCCGGCCGTCCCATTGTAGCTGGTTACCAAGCCCCCACAGAACGTATCTCTGCCTACGTAGATCAACACCTTCAACCCATTACATGCAGTCTCCCATCCTTCATCAAAGACACCAACCACTTTCTCGAACGCCTGGAACCTTACCCAATCTGTTACCCCCGGAAACCATCCTTGTAACCATTGATGCCACTTCCTTATACACAAATATCCCGCACGTCCAGGGCCTCGCTGCGATGGAGCACTTCCTTTCACGCCGATCACCTGCCACCCTACCTAAAACATCTTTCCACATCACCTTAGCCAGCTTCATCCTGACCCACAACTTCTTCACTTTTGAAGGCCAGACATACCAACAATTAAAGGGAACAGCCATGGGTACCAGGATGGCCCCCTCGTACGCCAACCTATTCATGAGTCGCTTAGAGGAAGCCTTCTTGGTTACCCAGGCCTGCCAACCCAAAGTTTGGTACAGATTTATTGACGACATTTTCATGATCTGGACTCACAGTGAAGAAGAACTTCAGAATTTCCTCTCCAACCTCAACTCCTTTGGTTCCATCAGATTCACCTGGTCCTACTCCAAATCCCATGCCACTTTCCTTGACGTTGACCTCCACCTGTCCAATGGCCAGCTACACACGTCAGTCCACATCAAACCCACCAACAAGCAACAGTACCTCCATTATGACAGCTGCCACTCATTCCACATCAAACGGTCCCTTCCCTACAGCCTAGGTCTTCGTGGCAAACGAATCTGCTCCAGTCCGGAATCCCTGAACCATTACACCAACAACTTGACAACTACTTTCGCATCTCGCAACTACCCTCCCGACCTGGTACAGAAGCAAATAACCAGAGCCACTTCCTCATCCCCTCGAACCCAGAATCCCCCACAGAAGAGCCACAAAAGTGCCCCACTTGTGACAGGATACTTTCCGGTACTGGATCAGACTCTGAATGTGGCTCTCCAGCAGGGATACGACTTCCTCAAATCCTGCCCTGAAATGAGATCCATCCTTCATGAAATCCTCCCCACTCCACCAAGAGTGTCTTTCCGCCGTCCACCTAAAATTCGTAACCTGTTAGTTCATCCCTATGAAATCCCCAAACCACATTCCCTACCCTCTGGCTCCTATCCGTGTAACCGCCCCCGGTGTAAAACCTGTCCCATGCACCCTCCCACCACCACCTACTCCAGTCCTGTAACCCGGAAGGTGTACACGATCAAAGGCAGAGCCACATGTGAAAGCACCCACGTGATTTACCAACTGACCTGCCTACACTGTGATGCATTCTATGTGGGAATGACCAGCAACAAACTGTCCATTCGCATGAATGGACACAGGCCGACAGTGTTTGTTGGTAATGAGGATCACCCTGTGGCTAAACATGCCTTGGTGCACGGCCAGCACATCTTGGCACAGTGTTACACCGTCCGGGTTATTTGGATACTTCCCACCAATACCAACCTATCCGAACTCCGGAGATGGGAACTTGCTCTTCAATATATCCTCTCTTCCCGTTACCCACCAGGCCTCAATCTCCGCTAATTTCAAGTTGCCGCCACTCATACCTCACCTGTCATTCAACATCATCTTTGCCTCTTCACTTCCGCTTCGACTGACATCTCTGCCCAAACTCTTTGTCTCTAAATATGTCTGCTTGTGTCTGTATATGTGTGGATGGATGTGTGTGTGTGTGTGTGTGCGCGCGCGCGCGAGTGTATACCTGTCCTTTCCCCCCCTAAGTTAAGTCTTTCCGCTCCCGGGATTGGAATGACTCCTTACCCTCTCCCTTAAAACCCACATCCTTTCGTCTTTCCCTCTCCTTCCCTCTTTCCTGATGAGGCAACAGTTTGTTGCGAAAGCTTGAATTTTGTGTGTGTGTTTGTGTTTGTTTGTGTGTGTATCAACCTGCCAGCGCTTTCGTTCGGTAAGTCACAACATCTTTGTTTTTAGATATATTTTTCCCACGTGGAATGTTTCCCTCTATTGTACTAAATAACTTAGAATGGACAGTAAGAACAAGAATGCACTAGCTGTGAAAGAAGAGGAGACTGAGCAAGTGGAGAGCCTTTGTAGTCTGGGAAGTACTGTTTCCAAAAATGGAGGAGCGACAGAAGATGTTGAAACAAGGATAAAAAAGGCAAAAGGGGCTTTGCCCAGCTGCGACCAGTTTGGACATTTCGTGAAATACTGTTGAAGGTAAAGCCTACAATCTTTGACTCAAATGTAAAATCTGTTAGCTCTTTTACAGGTGTGAGACGTGGAAGGTGACAGCACAAATTAAAACACGAGTAGGGCTACAAACCTCCAACAATAAATGTTTGAGGACTATACTGAGAGTATGCTGCCCAAATGATATCTCAAACCAAGAATTAATGCAAGACACCCAACAACGGAAAGCCGACATAACCATGAAAGAAGGGAAATGGAGATGGATTGGACACATTCTGAGAAGAGGTCTGCAACATATTCCAAAGCAGGCTTTAGAATGGAATCCACAAGGAGCAAGGAGGAGAGGCAGACCGAGGTCGACCTGGCGCAGGACTGTTGAAGCTGAGGTGGCAGCCATTGGCCAGTCCTGAAGTAACATCAAGAAGACGGCAACGAACAGGGTCAGATAGAGAGCTCTAATACAGGGTGTTTCAAAAATGACCGGTATATTTGAAACGGCAATAAAAACTAAACGAGCAGCGATAGAAATACACCGTTTGTTGCAATATGCTTGGGACAACAGTACATTTTCAGGCGGACAAACTTTCGAAATTACAGTAGTTACAATTTTCAACAACAGATGGCGCTGCAAGTGATGTGAACGATATAGAAGACAACGCAGTCTGTGGGTGCGCCATTCTGTGCGTCGTCTTTCTGCTGTAAGCGTGTGCTGTTCACAACGTGCAAGTGTGCTGTAGACAACATGGTTTATTCCTTAGAACAGAGGATTTTTCTGGTGTTGGAATTCCACCGCCTAGAACACAGTGTTGTTGCAACAAGACGAAGTTTTCAACGGAGGTTTAATGTAACCAAAGGACCGAAAAGCGATACAATAAAGGATCTGTTTGAAAAATTTCAACGGACTGGGAACGTGACGGATGAACGTGCTAGAAAGGTAGGGCGACCGCGTACGGCAACCACAGAGGGCAACGCGCAGCTAGTGCAGCAGGTGATCCAACAGCGGCCTCGGGTTTCCGTTCGCCGTGTTGCAGCTGCGGTCCAAATGACGCCAACGTCCACGTATCGTATCATGCACCAGAGTTTACACCTCTATCCATACAAAATTCAAACGCGGCAACCCCTCAGCGCCGCTACCATTGCTGCACGAGAGACATTCGCTAACGATATAGTGCACAGGATTGATGACGGCGATATGCATGTGGGCAGCATTTGGTTTACTGACGAAGCTTATTTTTACCTGGACGGCTTCGTCAATAAACAGAACTGGCGCATATGGGGAACCGAAAAGCCCCATGTTGCAGTCCCATCGTCCCTGCATCCTCAAAAAGTACTGGTCTGGGCCGCCATTTCTTCCAAAGGAATCATTGGCCCATTTTTCAGATCCGAAACGATTACTGCATCACGCTATCTGGACATTCTTCGTGAATTTGTGGCGGCACAAACTGCCTTAGACGACACTGCGAACACCTCGTGGTTTATGCAAGATGGTGCCCGGCCACATCGCACGGCCGACGTCTTTAATTTCCTGAATGAATATTTCGATGATCGTGTGATTGCTTTGGGCTATCCGAAACATACAGGAGGCGGCGTGGATTGGCCTCCCTATTCGCCAGACATGAACCCCTGTGACTTCTTTCTGTGGGGACACTTGAAAGACCAGGTGTACCGCCAGAATCCAGAAACAATTGAACAGCTGAAGCAGTACATCTCATCTGCATGTGAAGCCATTCCGCCAGACACGTTGTCAAAGGTTTCGGGTAATGTCATTCAGAGACTACGCCATATTATTGCTACACATGGTGGATATGTGGAAAATATCGTACTATAGAGTTTCCCAGACTGCAGCGCCATCTGTTGTTGAAAATTGTAACTACTGTAATTTCGAAAGTTTGTCTGCCTGAAAATGTACTGTTGTCCCAAGCATGTTGCAACAAACGGTGTATTTCTATCGCTGCTCGTTTAGTTTTTATTGCCGTTTCAAATATACCGGTCATTTTTGAAACACCCTGTATGTGTCCTATGCTCCACATCGGAGTAAAAGCAATTAAGTCAAGTAAGTCATGGTGTTCGAATATGTGTTGTTCTGCATATCTTGCACTGTAGTTGTCTTTTTGAGGTTATCAGGTATAGTGCCGGTGCCATATCAGTTACGTTGTGTTTTATTTGCTGAAGAAGGCTTTGGCTGAAAACTATGTGAAACAATCTTTTCGTTGTGCTTGTCTGCAACTCAACTGGTCGTCTTTACAGAGAGCAGCAATCTATCTTTCTCCTAATATTGCTGATATTCCAACCCGAAGTTTCCACTGTTTGAAATTGAAGTTATTGGTAAATACGAAGGAAACAGTGAGCTGCCCAATGTGAACGGTATAGACTACATGAATGACAATAAAAAGATTGTGTAGTCAGATGAGGATGGTGAAAGAGCTTAATGTTTATAACATTTAAATAAATGAACTCCACAGTACACGACGACTCCCAATGGTGAAAGAATTCTTATGGCAATCATTTTTCCATGACTGTATCACATTCACTGAATAGCAAAGGAAGGAACATCAAGCTCTCTGTGTATGACTACATGGTCTAATTTTATTTTACGTCAACTTACTACACATGACATGTTAGGATCTGCATGTTTGGGGTTCAGCAGGAAGCTAATTTTTGTAGTCTCCACAGTGAACAGGAACTTCTTGAATCAATTACTCTACATAAATTTCCAGGTGAGTAACACCAGAAAATATTTACATTGTCAAGTTTGAAGTTTCCCCGTAAAATCTGATAAAACGTTTCTATTGTCAGCAAAGAGAATTGTTTCTGATTCTTGAATGCGTGATGGCAGATCATTTTATATAACAAGAAAATGAGTGGACATGATCGATCCCTTCAGTATTTTTAACAGAAGTCAAGGAAAGAGTGATAATTTTGAGCTGCAAAAACACAACAATAGAAAATAATTTGAACAAATTAATTTTGCTTTCATCATTTCAGAGCTCACTCATCACTGTGTTGAGCCATTAGACATCATATGGTTGACATGTTTTTAATTTCACTGATAGTCATTCTTGAGAAGGTAATGGGCTATACCCATATTAGAATACTGAGTTGTCATATCAATGTGTGAACAACAATTGTTGCCCATGGTGTAACCACTGCGATTTGTATTTCTCAGGTTCTTTACTTCTCTGCAAAGCTACTTTTGTCTTAAGAAACAAGCAGCAGGGATGAGAACAAAATTGATAAGGCTATTATAAACCTACGTAGAGACTCAGCACTGCATATTAACAGAAAACAAGCACAGATTAAGTACAATATCTTAAAGCTGTTTTTACTACAATTATACTGTCTGCTTAGCTAACAACGAACCAACATCACCTGCTTCTGCAAGTAACTAATAATACCTTTGTTATTCTAATCAAAGATCAGTGTATATATGTTCTTAGTTCAGTTCAAAGACAAATTAAGCATGTGGTCCAATGGTACAACACACTGGCATTGTAAAAAATCATGTTCTTGGGGTAATTCATACCAAATCTGTTTTTCAAGTTCCTGCACTGAACTACCCACATGTTGGCACTGCAAAAATCATGTTCTTACGGTAATGCATAGCAAATTTGTTTTTCAAAGTCCCACATGGAACTACCTGGAAATAACTCAGTCATCCTTCACTGTGTATGACATAGCAGCAAATAACTATTCCCAAAAGTGTAAAGTTTTAGTGGCACGAAGAATATTCAGTACACCTAAAAACTGAATTATGTACCAATTTGACAATTCTACAACATTTTCCAAAGCCTGTAGAAATGAATTATACTTTTGTATTGGAAACTTTAAAAACAGTTTCCCCTTTCTGCATGACAGCTGTTGTATTAATTAAATAGTAAGAACACTGTCCAACAAGGTGGTGACGCCTGTCCAAAGTAGAGATACAAACCATTCAGCTAGATGAATAATTTTCGATGCAAACTGAGCAACTATCAAGTGATGAGCTTGAAAAAGAAACATTTTACTAAGGACTCTTGTCATGCAGAATGATAAAGTAATTCATTTTTTCTGTCCCGCTGAAGAATCTGGACAGATCATAATTTATGGCAATTTTATTTCTTGAACAGCATACCCAACTGTGTGGGCTAATTTTGAATCAGATAACAGAAAAATACACAATTCCATATACCCATACACCCCACATATCTAAATTTAACCAATACGTTCAATATAATTGCAAAGCCACTTCACACAATATGCAAAATTGAGAACTAATAACACAAGTTTCCTGTTGTGTACAAATAAACTTTTTAGTATCCACAAGAAATGGTTGACTGAAATATCTTTCAGCGTCAGGTAACAGTATCCATAGATAGGTCTTAAAACTTTTTATAAACTCACATCTTCTGGCATCATTTCGTCCACCCCTCATACGTGGAGGCCCGCCACCCCGTATGCGGGAACGGTCCCTTTCCTGAACAGCTCCGCCTTCTCGGTCCCATTCCTCTTGTTCTGTGTCCCTATTATTCACAGTTGCTTCTGTCTTTGCAGCACTGGGTTGTCGATTCTTTTTCTTTTTACTTGTAGTTTCCCAACCAGTCTGCAATCAGAAGAAAAATATAAAAACTTTACTTTAAAAAACCAGACTGAAAACAAAACATTAAGGCTTCTGTTACCGCTTACATGTTTTCAAAAATACTTCAGTACATTAGAGAGCCTGCACGTTTCAGTAACTGATTGATCACGATTACAGTTCAACATCCCATCGACAACATCAAATGGACCAGAAACTCAAATTGGGGAATGAAACTGGCTGTGCCCTTACAAGGAAACAGTTCTGGCCATTGCCTTAAGTGTATAGTAAAATCAAGAAATACCTAAATGTGGACTGACAGACAAAGAATCTGAGCTGGCATGACTGAGTAAGAGGCCAATGTCTTATCGCTGTCATCTATCTCTGAATTTCTGTTCACATCATTAACAAATTTCTGTACACATCATTAACATCAGCTCAATCACACTCCTGAGGAACTATTAAAATTAAGTTTGTTCTATGACTCCTTATAATACACCAGTGGCTTTTTAGGCCAATTGCATAAAAGGGCAAATCTTTAAATGGAATATTTACTACTACCATTATTACCAATCAAATACAAAGAAAATTATTAAAAATTATAGCTACATATAGATACCAGTAAATCATCATCCCTGACATTTAATCAATATTTCCACAGTGTGATACCAGGGTGTATACGTGGATAAGTCCCCCCCATGAACCTTGCCGTTGGTGGGGAGGCTTGCGTGCCTCAGTGATACAGATAGCTGTACCGTAGGTGCAGCCACAACGGAGGGGTATCTGTTGAGAAGCCAGACAAACGTGTGGTTCCTGAAGAGGGGCAGCAGCCTTTTCAGTAGTTGCAGGGGCAACAGTCTGGATGATTGACTGATTAGGCCTTGTAACACTAACCAAAATGGCCTTGCTGTTCTGGTACTGCGAACGGCTGAAAGCAAGGGGAAACTACAGCCGCAATTTTTCCCGAGGACATGCAGCTTTCCTGTATGATTAAATGATGATGGTGTCCTTTTGGGTAAAATATTCCGGAGGTAAAATAGTCACTCATTCGGATCTCCGGGCGGGGAGTACTCAAGAGGACGTCGTTATCAGGAGAAAGAAAACTGGCGTTCTACAGATCAGAGCGTGGAATGTCAGATCCCTTAATCGGGCAGGTAGGTTAGAAAATTTAAAAAGGGAAATGGATAGGTTAAAGTTGGATATAATGGGAATTAGTGAAGTTCAGTGGCAGGAGGAACAAGACTTTTGGTCAGGTGAATACAGGGTTATAAATACAAAATCAAATAGGGGTAATGCAGGAGTAGGTTTAATAATGAATAAAAAAATAGGAGTGTGGGTAAGCTACTACAAACAGCATAGTGAACGCATTATTGTGGCCAAGATAGACACGAAGCCCATGCCTACCACAGCAGTACAAGTTTATATGCCAACTAGCTCTGCAGATGATGAAGAAATTGATGAAATGTATGATGAGATAAAAGAAATTATTCTGGTAGTGAAGGGAGATGAAAATTTAACGGTCATGGCTGACTGGAATTCGAGAGTAGGAAAAGGGAGAGAAGGAAACGTAGTAGGTGAATATGGCTTGGGGCTAAGAAATGAAAGAGGAAGCCGCCTGGTAGAATTTTGGGCAGAGCATAACTTAATCATAGCTAACACTTGGTTTAAGAATCATGAAAGAAGGTTGTATACATAGAAGAACCCTGGATTTACTAGTAGGTATCAGATAGATTATATAATGGCAAGACAGAAATTTAGGAACCAGGTTTTAAATTGTACGACATTTCCAGGGGCAGATGTGGACTCTGACCACAATCTATTGGTTATGAACTGTATATTAAAACTGAAGAAACTGCAAGAAGGTGGGAATTTAAGGAGATGGGACCTGGATAAACTGAAAGAACCAGAGGTTGTACAGAGTTTCAGGGAGAGCATAAGGGAACAACTGACAGGAATGGGGGAAAGAAATACAGTAGAAGAAGAATGGGTAGCTTTGAGGGATGAAATAGTGAAGGCAGCAGAGGATCAAATAGGTAAAAAGACAAGGGCTAGTAGAAATCCTTGGGTAACAGAAGGAATATTAAATTTAATTGATGAAAGGAGAAAATATAAAAATGCAGTAAATGAAGCAGGCAAAAAGGAATACAAACGTCTCAAAAATGAGATCGACAGAAAGTGCAAAATGGCTAAGCAGGGATGGCTAGATGGCAAATGTAAGGATGTAGAGGCTTATCTCACTAGGGGTAAGATAGACACTGCCTACAGGAAAATTAATGAGACCTTTGGAGAAAGGAGAACCACATGCATGAATATCAAGAGCTTTGATGGAAACACAGTTCTAAGCAAAGAAGGGAAAGCAGAAAGGTGGAAGGAGTATATAGAGGGTCTATACAAGGGTGATGTACTTGAGGACAATATTATGGAAACAGAAGAGGATGTAGATGAAGATGAAATGGGAGATATGATATTGCGTGAAGAGTTTGACAGAGCACTGAAAGACCTGAGTCGAAACAAGGCCCACGGAGTAGACAACATTCCATTAGAACCACTGACAGCCTTGAGAGAGCCAGTCCTAACAAAGCTCTACCATCTGGTGAGCAAGATGTATGAGACAGGCAAAATACCCACAGACTTCAAGAAGAATATAATAATCCCAATCCCAAAGAAAGCAGGCGTTGACAGATGTGAAAATTACCGAACTATCAGTTTAATAAGTCACAGCTGCAAAATACTAACACAAATTCTTTACAGACGAATGGAAAAACTGATAGAAGCTGACCTCGGGGAAGATCAGTTTGGATTCCATAGAAATGTCGGAACACGTGAGGCAATACTGACCCTACGACTTATCTTAGAAGAAAGATTAAGGAAAGGCAAAACTACATTTCTAGCGTTTGTAGACTTAGAGAAAGCTTTTGACAATGTTGATTGGAATACTCTCTTTCAAATTCTGAAGGTGGCAGGGGTAAAATACAGAGAGCGAAAGACTATTTACAATTTGTACAGAAACCAGATGGCAGTTATAAGAGTCGAGGGACACGAAAGGGAAGCAGTGGTTGGGAAGGGAGTGAGACAGGGTTGTAGCCTCTCCCCGATGTTATTCAATCTGTATATTGAGCAAGCAATAAAGGAAACAAAAGAAAAGTTCGGAGTAGGTATTAAAATCCATGGAGAAGAAATAAAAACTTTGAGGTTCGCTGATGACATTGTAATTCTGTCGGAGACAGCAATGGACTTGGAAGATCAGTTGAACGGAATGCACAGTGTCTTGAAAGGAGGGTATAAGATGAACATCAACAAAAGCAAAACGAGGATAATGGAATGTAGTCTAATTAAGTCAGGTGATGCTGAGGGAATTAGATTAGGAAATGATACACTTAAAGTAGTAAAGGAGTTTTGCTATTTGGGGAGCAAAATAACTGATGATGGTCGAAGTAGAGAGGATATAAAATGTAGACTGGCAATGGCAAGGAAAGCGTTTCTGAAGAAGAAAAATTTGTTAACATCGGTATAGATTTAAATGTCAGGAAGTCGTTTCTGAAAGTATTCGTTTGGAGTGTAGCCATTTATGGAAGTGAAACATGGATGATAAACAGTTTGGACAAGAAGAGAATAGACGCTTTCGAAATGTGGTGCTACAGAAGAATGCTGAAGATTAGATGGGTAGATCACATAACTAATGAGGAGGTATTGAATAGAATTGGGGAGAAGAGGAGCTTGTGGCACCACTTGACTAGATGAAGGGATCGGTTGGTAGGACATGTTCTGAGACATCGAGGGATCACCAATTTAGTATTGGAGGGCAGCGTGGAGGGTAAAAATCATAGAGGGAGACCGAGAGATGAATACACTAAGCAGATTCAGAAGGATGTAGGCTGCAGTAGGTACTGGGAGATGAAGAAGCTTGCACAGGATAGAGTAGCATGGAGAGCTGCATCAAACCAGTCTCAGGACTGAAGACAACAACAACAACAACAACATGGAGAAGGAAAAAATTCAACAAATTTTTCCCGGATGTCCTGGTTAAGAACACACTCTCTCCTGGGTGAAAATACATTTTTTCCAAGTTCAGTGACCAAATATTTTCTCTAGGAACCATAAAACTTATCAACCCTCTGAATGGTTAAGCTTTTTTATACACTGGCGTAGAACTTCCCGGCACTTAGTTTCCAAAGCATTGAAATCGAGATTGCGATGCTCTTTGGTAAGCCAATCATAGCTGATGTCAGGTGATCTCACCAGCCGATGATAGCAGATATTCAGGGCATAGGACACATGACTGTAGTCAACCAATAGCAATCAACGTCACTGTTCAGTAGCGCAAACATATAAATACGAAAGTTAATGGTTTAAATTAATACACATACTGTAGCTACAAGATAAGCTAAGCTTTCACACACAATATTGGTCTATTTTTGCACCTTAATAATATCACTCAAATGTGCCAGTAAAACTTTAAATAATACATAAACGTCCGGGCATTGAAATTCTTCTAAGTGGTTGGCCCTCAGAGAGTTAGGCTTTAAATTAGATCGAATGCTCTGTGATTGAAGACGTTCAAAGCACATTCACACACATAACAATTCATCTTGCGTAAAATGAAATTAACTTCGAAAGTAATGCTTTTCAACCACCATTTGCAGTATTTTCCTGCGACCTGTTAGAATTCACTTCAGCAGTTGTCAGAGAGCGCCACAAAAAGGCGTTACTGAGCGTGCGCAGCTACGATGATGTAGGAAGCCTACATGTTCGTACCTCTATAGCATTAAGAGACATTATGTTGTACACGAGACAGAACATCAGAGGATACTCCAAGAGCATCAGAATTTCGTAAACCAGATTAAAATGCATAATCCAGCTGAAAGTGCACATTCATATGTCCAGATTCACAAATAATTAAGCCCCAACCTGATTTTAAGCTATTCATTGTGGTCCTTGTGCTGAAAATTTTCTTGGAGTACCAGTACTGTATTATCCCTTTTTTTGTTCTTTATTATGGCATAATGCCATAGGTGCCAGGAGATAGAAACGGGCACTTGTAATTCAGCAAACAGTTGACACTAGCCACTACTGTGGAATGAAACACTTCATTTCAAATAAATTGACCGCCTCTGTGAAAAAGATTAATACAAGCGAAATTTTTACAGCTAGTAAGCTTGCTAGCTCTCGGCCACAGAAATCTGTTTTGTTTTCATTTGACAGAAATCTGTTTTGTTTTCATTTGACATGAGAGTTGTAACAAAGAGGAAACAGCAAAATCACTAAACAAACTCTGGTCTCGTGGAAACTAACGCCCTTCCCACAGCAGTTCCGACTGCTCTCCGCATGCGCAGATCTGGCAGCTAGGGCTCGCCAGAAGAATTTTTCCGGCTAGTGTCTGGCTGCTTGTTGCATCTGACACACCTAACAGCCGTACTTCCAGCAGCCATAAGAAGGAGCAGGTACTGCTCATATGGGACTCAACTGTGCATGCGCACGAGCCCGCTGGCAACTGCTCAAACGAATCTAATGAAACTGCTGTGACGTCTCGGTCATCCAAAGCAGTTTGTTGTTGTAAAGTATTGCATAGTCTTCGTTCTAAAGCCTTTGACACTTTTGGCAGAACACCTGTGTGTGCACTGTTTTTTGTTGTTGGAAATGGTGCATTTCCTTTGCAGCTTAAGTTTACTTTGGTTTTCTTTCCCTCTTTTATATTTTATTGCTGCAGTATTATTTTGCAATAGCACGCTAAAGTAGAATTCTTTGTTATACTATCAGTTCTTACCAATCAAAACTACAAAAATTTATCCAAAAACTAAAACAATGAAAAATTCCCAGGTTTTGCCCAGTTTTCTCCTGGATCAAAAAATTCCCGAGTTTTTCCCAGGGTGTATACACCCTGGATATGAAGTGATGTGGCCCACTATATTTTTCCAAAAAAAGAATCATATATATTTGACATGATTTAGGGAAACTACAGAAAACTTGGCAGACCAGATGGATATTTCAAATGCTATCCTCTCAAATGTGAGTTGGTGTGTTTCACTGTGGTGCCAACTCACTAGGTAAGAGATGAACAGCTATGTCACACCACTGGCACTGGTGCCCCTAAAGAGTACTGAGGTGCACTGAGATGAGCAATATAAATGTTCTGCAAACGTAAAAATGAATCAAAAGTAATTGCTTTTTTTTTTCATATTATGAACCGTTTTAAATTGCTTGTAGACTGCCAAAAGTGTATTGAGAGCATTTGAAGGTTTGTTGCATACTAATAAACACAAAAACATAAAAAATCATCTCATAATGATAGTAAATATTTGTAAAAATTCAGTTTAGTTAAAGAAACGTAAATGATTTCCAGGTGTTCACCAAATAATGACAAGTATTTTTTCATAATTCTACTTGAGAACCTAGACAGATTTTATGTAAATTCTGAAAGTGGTTACTCTCAATGCTTGCTTCTCCTTGCATTAATATTTGTTTTTAATAATTAAATAATGTCATGCTGTTTTACCGGTATGCCTTCCAACAGCATGTTAACTGCTTTATTAGGATCATTATCACAATCATGAAGGGCAGTGACAACTTCATCCTCACTTTTTCTTGTGGCATCCATTACCTGTAACAAAATTTGAAAAACGGCAATCTTTGCTTAAAATGATAACTCACAACAGTGTCATACTAAGACTCACTTAACTAAAGATATACGAATAAAACTATATGTTTCTTACAGCATCATTTCAATTATGTAAAGGTAGTACCAGAAAAACAATCTTACTGCCTCACCAATAAAAGTTCAGTGCATGTACCATGAATGCTACAGATCTCTACTAGTCATAATGCAATTATTTTATTTGCATAGTTCATGTCAATGCAAAACAGCAGGCCAATTTTTAGCATTGAAAAATTCAATAAAAAAAATAATATTTAGCAGCAAAGTAATGAAACCATTACTATGTGAGCAGAAGACATTAACTCAAGCATTTTCCTTGTAGAAGAAATTTAGCCAGAAAACAAACATCTCATCAAGCAGAAATACTTAACAAAATACCCACTTTTTTATATTCCTCTATGTTGTTCCCTAATGTCAGAGCTACGTGGGTCACGTGACAAAGGAGTCACATGTTGTGGCGAAACACTGTCCACAGACTGCAGTTTGTGGTGTTTTACAAGATGCTAACAAGATAATCTTACAGGCAAGAAGGTATTGTAAATGCGCCATTATAACAGAGTATGCAAGTTGTTCAATGGTTACGACACAAAGCATTGAGAAAAGTGAAGATAATTAAGAGACAAATAAGATCTACAAATTTGTAGTGTACTGTCACATATAATGCAGCAACATAACCATAATCTGCAGTAATACAAGTAGTCCTAATCACAACCACCTTCTCCAACATTTCAACTTTGAAGTGCCTACACAATATTACTGTTTCATAAGTATTAAATGGGTAGATGGTGTAGGGAGGGAGAGTTTCTTTAATACACAAGCTTAAGTTACAATCACACAAAAAATATGAATATGTAAATGACTCTTCCACATCATTACAATTCAATGTGCAAATGATCCATGGAGCATAAAACCAATCGACCTAGCTCACATTCTGACGCCAAACTACGACTTTATTATAAACATAGGAATGGTCCACCCCACAATATGAGCACCTGAATACCTTAAACACGCACGCACCACACACACACACACACACACACACACACACACACACACACACACACACACGAAGTGCACCCAGAGAAAAAAAGTGCATGCATTCAGCAAAGCAATATCATTTCTTTTAAAAATTTCTGTGAAATTCTCCTGACATGTCAGTAACAGGGTAGGCAGGAAACAAAATCTACACTTAATGATATTAATATCCCTGACCAAACAATTATTCACTATCAAATATGGGTTATATGGTTTGATTTTTAAGGCAATGAGAACAGTACCTGTTTTATTTTGTCTTTTAAATCTGGATCTTCTGGCTTTGTTTCAATTATCTGGGCTATACGCATCTGCTCGGCTGTAGGCTGCAAACATGAAGGTCAAAGTTTTATTACCTCCCGAAAAAAATATATAAATACAAGCTTATTTAAAAATAAGAATAAGCAATGCATAATACAGTAACTACTCACTAAAAATCTGAAATTATATAACAGAATACTCCAAACCATTTCCTGACATTAGAAAGGTGCACTCCGCACACAGCAACCCACTGTCAAACTTACTTTTCACAACCGATATTCTTCATGCTTTGGACTTTGGTACTTTAAGCCCAATTTACTGAGGAAACAATCTAAACCTCAAAGTTATACACTTATACAGTAGGATGCAATCTATTGTAAGCAAAAGTATTTATTCTCAACCTGCTCCTGAATAGAATTACTGGCAATACAATCATAACTACGGGGCACTGCAACCCCCAATGTAAATTTGAGTACATTTGTGAATCTACCAACTATTTTCATCACAATAGTGATACAAGGATACTGCAATTTTATAAACAATTCTGTGTGGAAAAGAATTGTAAAACATTTTCTCATATCTAAGCCTATAATATGCTACTTCCACACACAATCTTACTGGTTAGGACACACACAGTTATAAAATGGATAGTAATTCAAATTGGCAGCAAAGTAAAATACCTATGTACCAGATTCCTTTATTGGGACAGTGTCAAACAAATATTCATTACAACAGTCTAAGAAAACAAAAATATCTTTATCCAGCATTTTGTGTGTAAGCCATTTAAAGACTGAATGTTATGACAAACTGATAACACAGCATCATATAATCTACACTTTAACCAACAGAAAATGAAGTCTTACCTGTGTTTTAGGGTGATGGTCCAGTGACTTTGGTGATTCTGATTTTGTGTCTGTTTTTTGTGATTTGCCTGTTGCAGAACTTTCCTGTTTTGCACCTTTTCCACCACGTGAGGTGGTGCGGTTTACTGTACTCATCTTTACAATGTCTATGTACAATCACTATTTACAAGTTGTTCTGCAACTGAAATGAAGTTATACAAATATATAACTTTCACACAAAGGATTACATATGAAATCACACACACTTCTCAGAATTTCTTCATCTTGTTCTCTGAAACCCACCAAACTACACAAATACTTCACCAAAATGTGTTACAGCCTTTGTGCACAATGGCAATCAATAAAGTAGGTTCAAATACGTTAATCTGGATAAATTCTGAAAATTATACCTTCAGTCTTTAAAATGGAATTTATAGTTTTCAAAAGCTTTTCTAGATGCTCGATCACGCCCAATACCATCGAACAATTATTAATTATGTAACACGCCACAGAGATACACGTTTATCACACTCATATTCGTATAAAGTGGGAATTCTATTGAAATACACCGCACAGCTGATAAAAATATCAGTAAACTGCATCTCTCCACTTGATCGAATACCATGCAATTCTGGAAGTCCAGAAGCTTTTCGCACACACGCATCATCCTGGCAATTTTTAATAGCACAATCATAAAATCCAGGGATCATTAGTGCTCACATAACACTTAAAACTAAAACTCCGCGAAACGGATAATCCAACATCTATTACTTACAAGGTGAAATAACAAACTTGCTTTACTCCACAATTTAGAAAACAGACAACTGTCCAGGAAGTATACACAACAAACTGAAAGCAGAAGCGCGCACACACCCTACAAGGCCGCGTTTTCTCAAAAAATTCACAAGTTACTTAAAATAAAAACACAAAGGAAGTCGATCAGATTAGGTTAAGTACTCCGTCGATGACACCATGACAGTGCTCGAGACATTTTCTTTTATAAATAAGTACAACCAATCACTGCGTGGGAAACAACTCTTGGCTCTTTACAACACCAACTTAGTACATAAACAAAAATTTGTGGATAAAAACTAATATTATTGTTAACACGAGTAGCACGTTAAAGACAGCTCTACTGTTGAAGATGTGTTGATTGGTGGAACTTAATTAAAGCTCCCAGAAACGTAATTTTCACAGTAGCTACATTTCACACAAAGAAATTTATTTTCATAAAGCCGGGTTAATTTCAGCCATGTGGGGAGGACGCCATTTCAAAGCCTTGTTAGGCTTACTATTGACAACCTTCCGAAATAGAGAAAAGTTCTTTCGGGAACGGCTCATTTCCGGTGGATTAGTTGTTTGTCGTGACCGACTAACAAATCCCAAGAACGCGTACGTAGCACAAACGACTTACTTTTCGGTCAGTATCACCGTAAACGGAAAAAAATAAGCAATTCTCGTACCTGCAAAATGCGCTCAAAACGCAATCAAGTCACGTGACATACACTTCTCGGAAGACGTACTCCATAGATATGACTAGATATTCAGTAGGGCCTTCGCATTGTCTGGCGCTTTATTTTCTCTGGAACGAAGTTAGCGCTGCTAGTGAAGGTAGTGAGAAACATTAAATACGTAGGTAATTTGAAATACTGTTGACGAAGCACATTAGATGTTAATCCACTGAAACGCTTTTTGAGTAATTGCTTCGGCCAAATAAACCAAATTTAAAGAACACCACTGTCAAATGCTATTTTATTACCCGGTTTCAACGAAATGGCATGAACTATGAAAATTTATCATCGAAGAAACTATTTACATCACAATTAAAAAAAAACACGTCTGAAAACTCTTGAGAACAGAGACCCATTCTGTTAATTGCCATATTACCTGTAATTAGAAGCGTATGTTTAGCGTGTCTGCAAAGAAGCCGCTATGTAAAATGACACAAACGGCATTCTTTTCTGAAGGTAAAATATGGATACTACCTACCCTGTGTCCAAACTCTTACAATTTCTGAGATTGGAGTGTGTTAAATGACGTTAAGGAGTCTCATTATTTTCAATTAATGTATGACGACCAGCTTCAGGGAGCACACCTAATTTCACATGAATAATATGAAGTTACTGCATACTGGTACTCTGTAAGTAATTTATTTGTTTATTCATCCAGGGATCGCCTCACAATGATATATAGGATTTGTTACTATGATACAATGAAAATAAACAGTTCAACATATACCAGAATATATAAGTAGGCTTTCATGATGATAGAATAGGTGGTCGGCTGTGGCCTTCATTAAGGCACAATCCTGGCATTTAATTGAAATAATTTAAGAAAAGCTAAATCAGAATGGCTGGACAGAGTAACTCCACCCCCCCAAATATGAGGCCAGTGTCTTTTAAAAACTGCTCTGCCTCATTTGTTTGGTTCCTATGGACAATGTTCTTTGATTAATTCACAATTTGCTCAGAGTACCTTATACAAAATAGTTTTATCCTTCATTGCTGTATACACCAAGGACTCCCTTTGGTGATTCCTGGACCACAAATGTGTTGTATGCCCCTTCCACTACCTCCAGTATTTTTATAAAACTGACTTCAGGTGTATAAAAATGTTAATGTGCCCCATGCACATCTTAATATCCTCCCCTAAGTCCACCTGAAAAACTGAGTGTGTAAATGAATTACATTGTAATCATACACAGAAGTGCCAAAGATACTGGTTTAGGCGTGAATATTCAAATACAGAGAAATGTAAACAGGCAGAATACGGAGCTGCAGTCGGCAACACCTATATAAGACAACAAGTGTCTGGCGCAGTTGTTAGATCAGTTACTCATGCTACAATGGCAAGTTATCAATATTTAAATGAGTCTGAATGTTGTGTTATAGTCAGCGCACAAGTGATGGGACACAGCAACTCCGAAGTAGTGATGAAGTGGGGATTTTCATGTACGACCATTTCAAGAATGTACCGTGAATATCAGGAATCCAGTAAAACATCAAATCTCTGACATCGCTGCAGTCGGGAAAAGATACGACAAGAACGGGACCAAAGACGACTGCAGAGAATCGTTCAATGTGACAGAAGTCCAACCCTTCCGCAAATTGCTACAGATTTCAATGCTGGGGCCTCACCAACGCCTGTGTCTGTCCACACCGACACTGGACTGTTGATGACTGGAAACAAGTTACCAGGTCAGATGAGTCTCATTTCAAATTGTATCGAGTGGATGGACATGGAGGGCTATGGAGACAACCTCATGAATCCATGGACCCTGCATGTCAGCACAGGACTGTTCAAGCTGGTGGAGGCTCTGTAATGGTGTGGGACATTTGTAGTTGGAGTGATATGGGACCCCTGATACATCTAGATATGACTCTGACAGGTGACACATATGTAATATTCCTGTCTGATCACCTGCATCCATTCATGTCCATTCTGCGTACTGATGGACTTGGGCAATTCCAGAAGGACAAAGCGAAACTCCACACATGCAGAATTGCTACAGAGCAGCTGCAGGAACACACTTCTGAGTTTAAACACTTCCACTGGCCACCAAACTACCCAGACATGAATATTATTGAACATATCTGGGATGCCTTGCAATGTGCTCTCCACCCCCTCATACTCCTACAGATTTATGGACAGTCCTGCAGGATTCATGGTGTCAGTTCCCTCCAGCACTACTTCAGATATTAGTCGAGTCCATGCCATGTCGTGTTGCGGCACTTCTGCATACTTGCAGGGGCTCTACATAATATTAGGCAGGTGCACCAGTTTCTTTGGCTCTTCAGTGTATGTTGCAATTGACAGGGTGTTATCCCCTTTCATTATTAACCACTACTCTTGAGTTCTCTTAAATAATATTTAACTGTGTAGTATGCATTACTTATGAAGAATGTTTTACCTGCCTTTTTAAACAGATGTATTTTAAATTCACTTTTGGATGGTATACTGTCTTCTGCAAACACTATTTTTTCATCTTTTACCCAGACATGTTTCACGGAAGTTACAGCACCATGCACTGCTTATGCTGTAACCTCAGCAAGACATACCTGGGTAAAAAGAAGTAAGAAAAATTTGTTTATTCAAGGAAAACACAAGAGTGAGCTTCAACTTCAAGATGAAGTTCTAATTTAGTAATCTTTTTCATCTCCTTGGGCAATTTATTATACAAATTTATTCCCTGCTATAAAAATGCTGTTTTGATTTGTTTCTTTTTCCTTAGCAAACATAAGCCCACACTGGCTCTTGTTCCATGATCCAGTGAAATGCTCAGTAAACAATGCCCGCTTATACGCCAGTAAGTTAAATAAAACAATGGAAAATCCAGGATGGAATGTAACAATACTGGAGAAGGGAAGTTGCAACTCACCATATAGTGGAGATGCTGGGTCACGATAGGCACAACAAAAAGATTCACACAATTATAGCTTTCGGCCATTAAGGCCTTTGTCAGCAGTAGACACACATACACACACACACACACACTCAATCACACAAACGCAACGTGCATACATGTCTGCAGTCTCAGTGTCAGACACTGAGACTGTAGACGTGTATGCACGTTGCGTTTTTGTGAGTGTGTGTGAGCGTGTGTATGTGTGTCTACTGCTGACAAAGGCCTTAATGGCCGAAAGCTATAATTGTGTGAATCTTTTTGTTGTGCCTATCGTGACTCAGTAATTTAAATAATCTTTACCAATGCGGGTGACACATTGCTTTTAACAAATAAAGGTAACAACCTATATACAATAGTGACTAACTGTTGACTTTTGTAACCTGAAAAAAACTGGTATCAGAAATGTCACAAGACCAATACAGGTCAAACAAAGTCCACAATACCACGAACTCACACATATCTCCATAACCTGGTACTGGAAATTTCACTTGATCTATATGTCTCGAACAAAGTCCACAGTGCCCTGGACCCACAAATAGCTCCAAAGCTCAGTCTGGAAATTTCTCTTGACTTATATAGCTTAAACAAAATCCATGGTACCACAAAACCACACATAACATGACAGATCTACTATGTAACACTTCATGCTCAACCAAAGCCCAAAACACTAACACACCACAACTTGGAGTTCGAACAATCATTGAAAACCTAACCTGACTGAAATAACACACACCATGATACCCACCAATAGCTGCTAACAATTATGTACTTATCACACACACACTCTTCTCATAATGAACAACATAAACTTACTAATTAAAGTCAGCTAATGAATACATCTAGCCTGGCACATTAATCATAAACACACAACTACTTGCACCCACACATACAACACTAAAAGAAACAAAATAACAAACATTAATGAAGTGTATACAGAACACACTAACACAAGCCTAATTCTGCCCAACATGCATATTCCAGCACATACACTCATCTCGAGTTTGAGACGCAGCAACTTTGGTAAATATGATTAATTCACCCTGCTGTTGACACTTCACACATTTTCATCACAAGGCAATATAACTGCAGAACTTTATTTGTAGTGATCATGTTGTCACCCATAACAGCAACAACATATGACAAAAAATTAAATTTCCATCCAGTGACCACAGGCATACTAACAATTCCAAAACTGAAAATAAATGAGTAACCAATTACTTATGACATTACAATAATTCACTGACAAGCCAACAAAAATGAATTTCCAGAATGCAGCGTAACATACAGCACTAAGTACAATGCCTCACTATCATCACTCACATACAACAAGTAAACCCTAGAGACTGTCACAGCAGATGATAAAACACTGTCTCCAAACATGAAGCTTTTCAAATACGCCTTGCAAACATGACATCACATAACACAACATAGCTACATCACAGATCAAAGCTGACACTTGGTACCATACACTTCAGGGCTGCCTTAATTTTTCCAGTATCCTATCTATGAACTGAAGTCTGCTGCCTGCTTTACCTATGATTGGGCCTTGTGATCCATTACACTTGCTCACAAACTGTTACACAAGTATTTGTATAGGCTGAACGATTCCAGCTGTGACTCAGTGATGTTGTACTCATCGGATACTATGGTTTTGCATTTTATGAAGCGGTCAATGTTACATTTCTGGATCTTTAAAGCAAACTGTCAGTCTTGCACTACTTTGAAATCTTATCAAGATTTGACTGAATATTTGTCAAGCATTTTGAAGGTATTATTCATTTTAGGCAGCATCATCAACAAAAAGTCTTATCTGCTTTGTAGACAAGTGTGACCTGTGCAATCTTCCTACCACTGGACACAGAATTTTGTTTGACTGGTCTACAGTATATTATGGTTTGGAGAGGGACTAACTCAGATGTAAATTCTGCATAGAATCTGGTAGGGATTCCAATGGGTCCTGAGGATTGTTCAGTTTTTAAGATAATGGCTGTTTGTCAATGCTGCTGACATTAATATCTATATCAAAAATTTCTACAATTGTTCGAAAACTAAACTGTGGCAGTACTCCTGGATTTTTCAATGTAAAGAAACATCTGAAAATATAATTCAGCATTTCAGTTTTTGCTTTGCTACCTGGATTCCTGTGACATCCATGAGTATCTGGACATACTTCGGTGCCACTTACAACTTTTGCATGTGACTAGAATTCATTTGGGTACTGTGAGATGTTCTTTGATAATATCCAGCTGTGGTAGTTATTAAAAACTTCATGCTTTGCCCTTTTGACAGCCAAACACATTTCATTTATCATCTCTCTCTCTCTCTCTATAATCTACACTTTGATTTGCTGTTGTAATCACTGTTTGGGCCCTTCCATCCTGAAATGTTCCTCCTTGAGATATGAAACTACTGCCTCTTTATCTAATTTACTGACAGTTTAAATCTTTCTGGATGCTTCAGTTGACTTTGGTACTTAGGTAATTGTTGTTACTGCAACTTCCTCAAGGTAACTGGTGTCAGATTAAATTCAGACATCCTCAAAGACATCAGGTTTACTTGTTGCCATGAGATGTAATTTATTTTCATTGTGAATGGGCTTCCAAACTTTATTTTCTGTTTTGAAGGTAGCAGGATATCTTGCCATGCCCACTGTGTGTAAAACTGTATTATCCGAATGGATTGTTTAATGATTTAAGCTTCCACCAATGTTAAAAGTATGATACTGGAAGAAATGTTGCAAAAGAAAACAATTCCAAGAAACTGGAACAATGCTGGAATTACTCTCATTCATAATAAGGAAAACAAACATGATACATCACTCCATAGCCTTATTTGCCTCTTATTTGTAACATAGAAGATATTCACTAAAATGATCACCAAATGCCTAAAAAGACATTGGATTTTAATTCAGCAAAGCAACAAGCTGCAGGATAGTGATAAACTCAAAACTGAAAGAGAAATCAAGCAATGAGATCCAGTATCAACAAAACTATTTCAGGTGTCTTATAGGAAGTTTTGAACATTCTTGCAATGACAAAACAAAAAAAGTGTTAGAGGAACATACAGTATCTGATCGGAAGTATACAGATATCCCTCTGTAATGCAGAACTGACCACTAGACGTCACAAGAGGCAGACCCATCAGTATAAAAGGAGGCAGGGGGTATTCTGTCGTCAGCAGAGAAGCAGTAATAGCAGAATGGGTCAGTCAGGAGGTCTCAGTGATTTGAAAGTCGACCTGTTATTGAATGTCACTCAAGTAACAAATACATCAGGGACATTTCAGACTTTCTAAAGCTACCCAAACTGATTGTTGGTGATGTGACATTCAAGTCAAAATGCAAAGGAACAACCACAGCAAAACCAAGACCAGGCAGGTCTCATATAGTGACAGACAGGGTCTGTTGGGCATTGCAGGGTGGCTGAAAAAAATCACTTGAAATAAATGGAACAAATCACTTGTGAGTTCCTAAGTGCTACCAGCAGTCCAGCTAGCACAATGGCTGCACATAGGAAGCTGAAAAGAATGGTGTACAATGGTCAAGCAGCTCCTCATAAGCTACACATTTCTGTAATAAATGCTAAGGTGGTGTAAATTAGCAATGCATCTGGACAGTGAATGACTGGTAAAGAAAGATTTGGGGTGATGAATCATGCTATACCTTGTGACAATCCAATGGAAGGGTTCGGATTTGGCAAATGCCTGGAGAACATTACCTGCTATCATGTGTAGTGCCATCTGTGAAGTACAGAGAAGCTCGTGTTGCAGTGTGGTGGTGTTTTCCATGGTAAGGGTGGGGTTCCCATCTTGCACTTAAGAAAAAACGTTTTATAGCAATGTGTACTGCATACAATAGAGGAACAGTTCGGAGATGATTGTATCACACATCTCATAAAAGAGATGTTGTTAGATATCAAAAAAAAAAAAAAAGGAGAGAGAGAGAGAGAGAGAAGAAGAAGAAGAAGAAGAAGAAGAGAGAGAAGCAGCATGGGAAATCTTATGATACCACGAAAATGGTATGGAATAATCAGGTTTAAAAGCAGAAACTGGATTCAGAATTTCTAAGAACATTAGATAATTTGTGGTGGGTACAATAGCTGAAAGATGATATAAATCTTTAACTAAGAATCATATGTAAAAACCAGGATCTGTTAAGTTGTATGTATGGGGATAGGACATTGTTCCTCCAATAGAAGATGGGTTGTGCAGTGGACAGGCATGTGGAAATGACAATAATTAGCTGATCCTTTGGACAAAATCCTCCTTCAGACCTAGCACACAGAGAGGGGATGACTGACAGGTACAAGAACAGAAAAATGGAAATGGCTACTGTATACATTGATACCAAAAACACTAGACTTATCAAAATTCAAATGGAAGAGATCTATAAATAAAGGCCTTCAAGGGCATCTCCCATTTGAAACAAAACTACCACTAGTACACTCTACAAAATACGAAGATACAAAGGACTTACATCTGCAAACAAAAGATGTTCTCATACATACAGAAATTTCTTGTTTTTTGTTATATCTTACAATTTTTCACAAGCACTTACTCAACAAGAAAACAACTAGTACATATCTATTTTGTGGGGGAATGTAACCTTCTCATCTTTGCTGTATCATTCACTGAATGCCAGGCACATCAGGTGTCACCATCACCCAGTATGTAACTTGAGTCAAAGAGACAGCAAGGTATTGGGTTATAAATCTCTCTTGCTGACTCCATAGTCTGAATTGGAATGGCACTGAAAAACTTCATGAGTACTAATTTGAAATACTCTTCAAAGTAGGCTTACCAGTCATGTGGGTCCCTGCCTTCATTGATGGTCTCAGTTCCTAACTAGAGCAGCCCCTTCGGTAAAATTTCCGGCAGCATGTGTGGATATGTAGCATACACAGACAACCATTGTAAAGTGAAATGAGAATTCAATCTTATACAGCCTTACCCTTTTTTTAAAAAAAGAAATTGTCTTATTTATCAAAACTGCAAAATAGTGCAGTCCAAATTAAGTTATGTGGCAATGAGAACTGGACTGTTAGTCAAAAAGAGTAGGTTCATCTTCATTTAAAGTTCATATGAGTACTGCTCTGGTCCCTTCATTGGAGAGACACATTTTCTATTTGCATCCCTGTCCAAACACAGTAATTCTTCATCTCAATGCTTTTGATGTTGATAGCATGTTGTATACTAACAAGAAGGGATAAAAACCTCTGCACAAATCACATTGTAGAATCTCATAAAACAACCATCCTTAAAGTAAACTTGCTCACTGTCCTGTAGCAAACAAATTACAAAATCTTCTTGTTTTTATTAAGGGTATAATATCATTCTAGTACATAACTGACAATTGAAAATAACCAAGAGCAAGATGCAGTTACCAAAATAAAAATTGTTATGAAGGTTTTTAGTGAACAACAACACAGAAACAGTGGATCGAGTGGAGACTCCCACTAAGTTTAAGGAGAATCGTTGATCATTAAATAAATATAGTGCTGGAATCAGAGTTCTGCTGATAATTGCTACTATGGAAGGCAATAAATGAATGAATGAAATATTCCTTGTTATTCAACTGGATAGCAAACTACAATGGAAATACCATATTAAAAAACAGTTCAAAAAGCTCAGTCCTACTACATAGGCATGAAATCAAAAAACTGTTTGTAAAGAAATGGGCAATTCTGTTAGATTTTTGGATGCTAATTCCAAAGAAAATCAAAGAAAAAATACATCATCTGTTAATTTCTTACAAAATCACATTTTCATTTAGTGTGCATAGAAAAAAATATACAGCATTGATGAGGATGTTGTTGTTGTAGCCTTCAGTCCAAAGACTGGCCTGATGCATTTAATCCCACTAGTCAATCCTATGCAGATCTCTGCATCTGTCTATTTTATTGCATCACAAATCCATTTTAACCATTTAACCAAGCCCAGTTCTTGGAAAAAGCAAAGGTCACACCTGTCTACAAGAAAGGCATTAGAAGTGATCCATTAAATTACCATCCAATATCCTTGAGATTATTTTATTGTAAAAGCTCAAACATTAAGAAGTATTTCAAATGGAATGGCCTCCTCCACTCCAACCAGCATGGACTCTGAAAACATTGATCATTTGAAATCCAACTAGCACTTTTCTCACATGACATACTGAAAGCTTCACAACAAGACAGTCAGGTAGAAGCAGTATTTCTTGATTTCTGAGAAGCATTTGATTCATTGCCACACCTACACTTATTGTCAAAAGTACAATCATACGGGGTATCAAGTGAAATTCGTGACTGGATTGAGGAGTTCCTGGTAGGGAGGACACAGCATGGTGTCTTGGATGGAGTGTCATTGTCAGATGCAGAAGTGCCCCAGGGAAGTGTGTTGGGACCCTTGCTGTTCATGTCATATATTAATGACCTCCTTAGGCTTTTTGCAGATTATACTGTTATCTGTAATGAAGTGCTGTCTGAAAGAAACTGCATAAATATTCACTCAAATCTTGCTAAGATTTCAAAGTGGTGCAAAAATTGGCAACTTGCTTTAAATGTTCAAAGATGTAAAATTGTGCACTTCACAAAACAAAAAAACATAGTATCCTATGGCTATAATAACAATGAGTCACTGCTGGAATTGGCCAACTCATACAAATACATGGTGTAACACTTTGTAAGGATATGAAATGGAATGATCACATAGGCTCAGTCATGGGCAAGGCAGGTAGTAGACTTCAGGTTTTTGGTAGAATGCTGGGGAACTGCAATCAGTCTACAAAAAAGATTGCTTACAAATCACTCATGTGACTGGTTCTAGAATATTGCTCAAGTGCATGGGACCCATATCAAATACGGCTAACAGCAGATATTGAATGTATACAGAGAAGGACAGCACGAATGGTCACAGATTTGTTTGATCTATAGGAAAGTGTCACAGAGATACTGAAGAAACTGAACTGGCAGACTCTTGAAAATAGATGTAAGCTATCCCGAGTAAGTCTGCTAGCTACGTTTCAAGAACCGGCTTTAAATGATGACTCAAGGAATATATTATGACCCCCTATACATTGCTCACATAGGGATCGTGAGGAGAAGATTAGAATAATTACAGCGTGCACAGAGGCATTCAAAGAATCATTCTTCCCATGCTCTGTATGTGAATGGAATGGGAAGAAACCTTAATAACTGGTACAATGGGATGTGCCCTCTGCCATGCACTTCACAGTAGTTTAAAGAGTATAGCTGTAGATATAGAACCTGTATATTGTATTCTAGTCATGGTCTACCTCCATAAGTTAACCCCTCACATTTCCTTCTATTATAAAATTAATTATTCCTTTATGTCTCAGAATGTGTCCTGTCTACATACCACTTCTTTTACTCAAGTTGTGCCAGAAAGCTCTTTTCTCCCTGATAGGATTCAGTACCCTTTCATTTGGTTATTCATTCTAATCATATGATCTCCAGTTTTCTTTTGCTACTTACATTCCATTTCAAAAGTTTCTATTCTGTTTATCACGCATGTTTCATTTCCATATAAGATGATTTTCCAGACAAATAAATTCAGGAAAGGCTCTCTAACACTAAAATTTATATTCACTGTTAACATATTTCTCTTTTTCAAGTTGCCAGTTTGCATTTCATGTTGTATTTACTTCTGTCATGGTTAGTTATGTTGCAGTAGAGATATCAAAACTTACCTACCACTTTAGAATCTCAGTTCCTTACCAGATTCCCTCAGCACCTCCTAACTTAATTTCACTACACTTCTTTACCATTTATTTTACTTTTGTTGATGTTTATCTTATAAACCTCTACTTAAGTTACTACACATTCCATTCAACTTATCTTCAAAGTCCTTAGGCATCTCTGATGGAAGTACAATCTTATCGGCAAACCTTGAAAGTCTTTAGGTCTTCTCTTTGAACTTCAATTCCTTTTCCAAATTTCTTCTTGTGTTCCATTATTTTGTTCTCTTTATATAATGAAATGTGCCACAACTCTGTTTTAGTCCTCTCTGAAATACTTCCTCCCATCCATGCCCATCAAATCTTCTGACTGCAGCCTTGTTTCTGTACAGATAAACTTCTCCTTTCTGCATTTCATTCATGGTAACTTCAGAATTTCAAAGACTGTATTACAGTAAACACTGTCAGAATCATTCACAAATGCTTTAAATGTGAGTTTGCCTTCCTTCAACCCATCTTCTACAAAAAGCTGTAGATTCAGCATTACCTCACGTGTTCCTACATTTTTCCAGAATCCAAACTGAACTACCCCTGTAACATCTTCAACCAGTCATTCCATTCTTCTTACTGTTCTACAACCAGGACTAATTAAACTGATGTTTTGGTAATACTTACACCTGTCACCACCTGTGTTCTTTAGTGTTGCAGTTATTAATTCTTCTTGATGTCTGAAAGGATATTTAACCTATCACATATCAGGCTTGTTATCCAACGATCTTAATAAGTTTCATAAAAATATAGTCTGCTCCAGGTTTGTTTTGAACTTTCCTTCCAGTTTCCTGTCAAACTCTTCTTGCAGTATCAAGTCATGTATTTCATTTTCATCCACTTCCTCTTCTCTTTCTACAGTACATTTGAGCTAGTGACATGAAGATGGAGTGTCAGTGACTGTCAGTTATTAAAAAGGATTTTTTTTTCAGTCACAGTTGCCAAAAACTTCCACGGCTATGATCAGTTTCAGTGTTAATATCAGATAAACTGTGCTACTGTGGCTTTTGATCTCTCTAGAGATGTCATCTTCTGTTTGTTCAGCTGTGGGAGACTACTGAAGATGACATTTTTGGATGGACTGAGAGTGGCTATCTGGTAGAGATCAGATATGAGTTACAAAGCCACTGCTCTTTCTTTTTAAATTGTCCAGCTGCTGTTTTTAGCCAACACTTCAAATGAGACATTTACGTAATTTTACACTGAACACTAACAGCTGTGTGCATATTGGAAAAGTCAAGATTTGTTTAATACAACTGTCACAGTAAAGCATGATGTATATTGTTAAATCCAAATACTCTGATAAATTGTAGCAGTTGCTAATTAGCTGCCAACATTCTTTTTCACTTTCAAATACCAGGAGATTTTCAATTTCCTGTCTTATGTCTGTCAGCAATCTTTTTGTAGGCTTTTGTGCCAGAATCGTAAAATTCCATTCTGAAATATAGATGGGGATTCATACTTTATAAGGAAGCTATTTGTACTTCTAGCATTGTGGATGTGAGTTTCACTGTTTACCTACATTCACTCTTTACTTTTAACTACAAATACGATTAGTGAGTAAATATAAAATGACTGAAAAAAAAGCACAGGTCATTCCCATTTTGAAGATGGGTTGTCGAATAGATGCACACAACTATAGGCCTATATATCCAATGTTAGTC